>NC_052065.1:46765794-47397332 GCF_903992535.2 Arvicola amphibius
CTCTGTCCTTTTCCCATCTCAACTACTCCATTTCCTCAAGTTCTCCTCCCTCCTCCCTTCCTCCACTCCTCCTACCTTTCTGCTCTCCCTTCTCCCCCACCGCTATGCTCCCAATTTTCTCAGGAGATCATGTCTATTTCCCCTTCTCAGGGTGATCTATGTATGTTTTGGTTAGGGTTCACTGTATTACTTTGCTTCTCTAGGGACATAGACTCTAAGCTCATTACCTTTACTTTACAGCCAGCACCTCGTTATGAGTGAGTACATACCATGTTCATCTTTCTGGGTCTCTGATACCTCATTCAGAATGTTTTTTTTTCTATTTCCATGCATTTGTATGAAAATTTAAGATGTCATTGTTTCTTACCACTGAGTAGTACTCCATTGTGTAAATGTGCCATATTTTCTTTATTCATTCTTTGGTTGAGGGGCATCTAGGTTGTTGTCAGGTTCTGGCTATTACAAATAATTTTGCTATGAGCATAACTGAACAAATGTCCTTGTACTATGAGTAAGCATCCTTTGGGTATATGCCCAACGGTGGTATTACTGAGTTCTGAGGCAGATTGATTTTCAATTTTCTGAGATACCACCATACTGATTTCCAAAGGGACTGTCCAAGTTTGCACTCCCACCAGCAATGGAGGAGTCTTCCCCTTACTCCACATCATCTCCAGTATAAGATGGTATCTCAGAGTCATGTTGATATGTATTTCCCTGATGCAAATTGTTGAGCAATCCCTTATGTGTCTTTAGGCCATTTAAGATTCTTCTGTTGAGAATTCTCTGTTTATATCTGTATCCCAATTTCATTGGATTAGTTGTTATTTTGATGTCTAGTTTCTTGAGTTCTTTATATATTTTGCAAATCATTCCTCTAACTGATGTGGGGTTGGTGAAGATCTTTTCCCATTCAGTTGGCTGTCATCTTGTGTACTTACTATGTCCTTTATCTTACAGAAGCTTCTCAGTTTCAGGAGGTCCCATTTATTAATTGTTGCTCTCAGTATCTATGCTACTAGTATTATAGTTAGGAAGTAGTCTCCTGTGCCCATGTGTTCAAGGCTAATTCCCACTTTCCCTTCTATCAGATTCAGTGTGGTCAGATTTATATTGTTATTTTTTTAACCCATTTGTACTTGAGTTTTGTGCATGGGGAAAGATGTGAATCTATTTTTATTCTTCTACATGTTGACATCCAGTTATGCCAGCACCATTTGTTGAAAATGTTTTATTATTTTTAATGTATAATTTTAGCTTCTTTGTAAAAAATCAGGTGATCACAGGGCAGTGGATTAATATCCAGGTCTTCTGTTCAATTCCATTGGTCAACCTTTCTGTTTTTATGCCAACAAAAAACTGTTTTCATTCATTTAGCTCTACAATAAATCTTTATGTCAGGAATGGTGATGCCTCCAGAAGTTCCTTTATTGTACAGGATTGTTTTGGCTATCCTGGGTTTTTAGTTTTCCATATGAAGTTGAGTATTGTTATTTCAAAGTTGTGAAGAATTGTGTTGGGGTTTTGATGGAGATTGCATTGAATCTATAGATTGTTTTTGGTAGGATTGCCATTTTTTATTATGTTAATCCTGCCTATCCAAGAGCATGGGATATCTTTCCATTTTCTGGTATCTTCTTCATTTTCTTGTTTCAAAGACTTAAAGTTCTTGCCAAACAGGTTGTTCACTTCCTCAGATAGTTGCTACCTCAAAATATTTTGTTATTTGTGGCTATTGTGAAAGGTGCTATTTCTCTGATTTCTTTCTCAGCTTCTTTATCATTTGAATATAGGCAGCCTGCTGATGTTTTTGAGTTGACCTTGTACACTGCCACGTTACTGAAGGTATTTATCAATTGTAGGAGATCCCTGATAGAGTTTTTAGGGTCACTTATGTATATTATTATATCATCTGCAAATCATGAAATTTTTACTTCTTCCTTTCCAAGTTGAACCCCCTTGATCTGATTTTGTTGTCTTATTGCTCTAGCCAGAACTTCAAAAACTATGTTGAATACATATGGAGAGAGTTGACAGCCTTGTCTTGTTCTTGATTTTAGTAGAATTGCTTTAAGTTTCTCTCCATTTAACTTGATATTGGCTGTCAGCTTGCTGTATATTGCTTTTATTATGTTTAGATATGTTTATTGTATCCCTGATCTCTCCAAGACCTTTATCACGAAGGGGTGTTTTGTCAAATGCCTGTTCAGCATTGAATGAGATGATCATATGATTTTTATTTCAGTTTATTTATATGGTGGATTACATTGATAGATTTTCATATGTTGAACCATTATTACATCTCTGGGATGACTCTGAATTGATCAAAATGTGGAACATATTGAGGAGTATACATATTTGCTCTTATTTGATGTTCTGGTAGAATTCCGCAATGAAACCATCAAGCCCTGTGCTTTTTTTGATTGGGAGGATTTTGATGACTGCTTTTATTTCCTTGCAGGTTATAACTCTATTTAAATTGTTCACATGGCCTTGATTGAATTTTCGCATGTGTCACCTATCCAGAAAATTGTCCATTTCTTTTATATTTTCCAATTTTGTAGAGTACAGGTTTTTGTAGTATGACCTAATGATTTTCTAGCTTTCTTTGGTGTCTATTATCATGCCCCCATTTCATTTCTGTGAAGGGGAAGCCCAGCCAATCACCTTGTTTGTAAGGCGTGTCCCCCTTAGGCTAATATTTACTTATAAAATCTTGCGGGTGTGCGGCCCTCCCTCTCTTTGTTTTCCTGAGCTCCTCACTAGAACCTTGGCTTTTGTAAGTTCCCTTTTCTTTACTTTATTAAAGCTGAATATTATATATTAAAGCTAGTCTGGTTAATCATAACTGCTGATCAACCATGCCCCTTCATTTCTGATTTTGTTAATTTGGATGCTATCTCTCTGTCTTTTGATTAGTTTGAATAAGGGTTTGTTTATCTTGTTAATTTTCTCAAAGAATCAACCCTTTGCTTTTTTAATTCTTTGTATTGTTTTATTTGTTTCTATTTTATTTATTTCAGCCCTCAATTTGATTATTGCCATTTATTCCTCATGGATAAGTCTTCTTCTTTTTGTACTAGAACGTTCAGGCATGCTATTAAGTCACTAATGTGAGATTTCTCTACTTTCTTTATGTAAACACTTAATGCTATGAGCTTTCCTCTTAGTACTGCTTTCGTAATTTCCCATAAGTTTGGGTACATGGTGTCTTCATTTTCATTGAATTCTAGGAAGTCTTTCATTTCTATATTTATTTATTTATTGACCCAGGGGTAGTTCATTTGAACACTTTTCTATTTCCATGAGTTTGTAGGCTTTCTGAAATTAGTGTTACTGTTATATTCTGACCTTAAACCATGATGATAGGAGAAGACACAGGTGGTCAATCCAATTTATTGTATCTATTGAGGTTTCCTTTGTTACTGAGTATGTGGTAAGTTTTAGAGAAGGTTCCATGAGGTGCTGAGAAGAAGGTATATATTTTTATTTTAGGGTGGAATGTTCTATAAATGTCTGTTAAGTCCATTTGAATCATGACATCTGTTATTTCTTTTATTTTTCTCCTAAGTTTCTGTCTTGTTGAACTGTGCATTGTGGACCATGTGGTGTTGAAGTCTCCCACTATTAGTGTGTGGGGTTTGGTGTACATTTTAAGCTTCAGTAATGTTTCTTTTTCATATGTGGGTGCTCTTGTATTTGGGGCAGAGTTGTTCAGGGCTGAGACTTCATCTTGATGGATTTTTTTCCTGTTATTAGTATAAAGTGTCATTCTCCATCTCTTCTGATTGATTTTAGTTTGAAGTCCATTTTGCTAGATGTTAGGATAGCTATGTCTACTGTTTCTTAGGTCCATTAGATTGGAAAATCTTTTCCCCAATGCTTTATTCTTAGGTAATGTATGTCTTGGAGGTTGAGAGGTGATTCTTGTATATAGCAGAAGGATGGATCCTGCTTTTGTATCATTCTCTAGCCTGTATCTTTTAATAGCTGAATTCAGACAATTGATATTAAGAGATATTAATGAACAGTGATTGTTGATTTCTGTTAGTTTTCGGTGGTAGTGTTTGTGTTTATCCCTTCTTTGGGGTTTGCTGGTGTGAGGTTATCTGTTGCCTGTGTTTTCTGGGTGCTTCCCTGGGTTGGAGATTTTCTTCTAGTACTTTTGCAGAGCTGGATTTGTGGATAGGTATTGTTTAAATCTTGTTTTATCATGAGATATATTTATTTTCTTAGTCTATGATGAGTGAATGATTTGGTGGGTATAGTAGTCTGGACTTACATCCATGGTCTCTTAGTGTCTGCAACACATCTGTCCAGGACCTTTTTAGGTTGATAAATGGATCCTTGCATTAGTGCCTACCCACCTTTTCCTCTAATTGGTGTCTGCAGTGTCTTTGCCTTTTGGTTTAGTTCTTGCAGCTGTGTTCTGTGCCTTTGGGAACTGTTTTTGGTCTGCTCTGACTGTTGTTCTCTGTGTCTCAGGGAGTCACTAAAGTCTCTTTTTGCCTGCTCTCTTGGCCCACTCTCTTGGTCTGCTCTCTTTGTTCTCTCTCTTGGTCCACTCTATGAAGTAACAGTCTGTGCTTCAGAGTTCTTCTGAGGTTGTGGGAGATAGGAGGTTTTGGGGGCAGGGTGGGACTGGTAGCTTACAGGGTCTGATTGATTGGGTGGGTTTTTGGAGCATCCTACCTCTTAGACCTCTCTATGTAGATGCAGTCTGTGTTTTAGAGTCCGTTTGAGGTCACACGGGATAAGAGGGTTTGGGGATGGAGTAGGGCTTATAGCTTATAGGGTCCAATAGATCTATTTAAAATTCTTAACATCTGTTTATAGCATAGCCTATGGGAAATTGATATTTTTCTTTTTATATTCTTTTACTGCCTTCTTCCTCTCTTGGTGTTTGTGATTCAAGATGCAATCCTTTCATTTTCTTGACATGCTGACATACCTGTTGCCTGTGGTCATGTCTCTCGTCATCGTCAGACTCTTTTCCCTCTAGAATTGTGTGCCAAGGAAGATCTTCCTTCTATATGTTGTTGTTGGGGTTTCTGTTGCCTGGTTCTCAACAGTCATTAAGTCCCAAAGAAATAACACAGAGGTCTACATTAGCTATAAACTGATTGGCCCATTAGCTCGGCTACTTATTAACTCTTATAACTTAGCCCATTATTCTTGCTATGATACCCATGTGGCTCAGTACCTTTTCAGTGAGGCAGTCACCTTTTGCTTGGCTCTGTGGGTGGGTCAGGACTGCAGACTGGAGTTCCTCTTCCCCAAATACTTCTGTTCTCATTGACCTGCCTTTACTTCCTTTCTGGTTCTCCTGCCTATACTTCCTTCCTAGCTACTGGCCAATCAGTGTTTATTTAAAATATATTTGACAGAATACAGAACTTTGTCCCAGCACCAATATGTTGCCCTGGTTATATCACAACATTTCAAAAGTAATTAAGATAGTATTTGCAATTTTCTTCTTCAAATCTTGTGTTTACTTCACACTTTCCATAAATGGCACAGATTTAGAAAATTTACCATATGTGTATTATTTTCAGAATTATAGACATCATGTATATTTTATCTATAATTACTATAATGACTATATAGACCTTACATTTTATTTTCATTATATTCATTTATGTGTGTATGTCATGGTACATTGTGGAGGTCAGAGAACACTGTAGGAAGCTGCACATATAGGTTCAGATGATTGAACTCAGGTCCTTTGATTAGATAGCCAGCATTCTTAGCCATTGAGCCATCTCACTGGCACTATAATTTATATTTCAAATTTTAGTTATTATTATACTTTTTCAAAATAGCTCTGCCAGTACACTTGGAAGGATGACTGATGCATGAGTTAAGACAAGTTTGTGACTTAACTGTCACTAAGCAACAGGAAACCTCTCTAGATTTGTAAACAGGAGAGTATAAAATTAAGAGCTGTTAACTTCTTTCATCATCTTATTTAACCTTGGAAAATGAATTTGTAATAGGTTTGGATATTAATATCAACTTTACATAAATATCAGGAAATCTAGTCAATTCATTAGCATGAAAAATTAAGATCTACTGTCTTAAATGTTCCATTTAACTAGGTTAGAGTATATGAAAAAAAGTGAAGCTGTTCAAATGACTAAATTTAAAAGTCATTGGTATTGTAGTTGCAAACCCGTTGATAGTAGGGTCAGTTTTCTCTGACTGATTTGAAAGAAACAAAACAGAGATTTGCTTAGCCATTTATTAGATTATAGTTCTTGAAGTTTGGAAAGAGGCAGACTATACAAAATTGGGTAACTCAAGGATCTTCATTGCTACACTGGTTGGTGGTATTCAGTTATGTATATTTTGTGACCCTGTTACTAATTTTTTAAGAGTAATGTATACATTTATGTATTGTTTATGTTTGTTTCCAAAAGTTAAATTTCCCTTGCATAAGAACTGGCAGAGATTAAAAAAAAACGGTGACTTGACCTTGAATAATAACAAAAGAGGCATACCCTAAACACATAGAAATCACATAATTCCACTTGTTTTCACACTATAAAGTTGAATAAGAGCATGTAATCCTTGATTCTCATTTAAGTTAGATTAGTTGAATTGCCTCCATCACCAAAGGCACTCATTTAAAAATAATATTTTAAAAATAATGATAGTATATTTAAAGGAATAATCTAAGAAGATTTTGATAAATTAAAAAAATGAATACCCAGAGAATCACAGAAGCTTTTTATAAAGTATTTAGAATGTTGCAGCTCTAATATTGGGTAGAGTAGATACTTCTTATCTGTCACTGACAAACCAACCTTCTAATCAGCCACCAGTGAGTCATGGTAAGTTTTGCAATTGTTACAGTAAAGGTTAAACATAATTGGTGATAGTTTAACTTTCTTACCCACTACAATATCTTCTGTTATAAGATTAACTGTAGCAGTTTTTTGAGTTCATGATTTTAGTACTTATTTAGTATCTCAAAGAGTAATTCCAAGTTGTTATGAATAAAAATCTTAATGTGTCTATAAAATGTTCTTGAAGATAAATGTCACCTAGGAGGGTCACAGTACAATGAATATGCATAGTTAATTTTTATCATTTTATTTCTGAAGTATCTTCTCTTAGAAACAAAATAAAATTGGGAGAGGAAGAGTGTGTATCTCTCTCTACACATTTACCTTGGTGTTATGATTTTGACTATATAAATTCCATGAATAAGGTATAATTGATTATAAAGATTTGTCTGTCCTTTAGTCCCTGGTATTTGTAAGATACTATGGCATTTTGGTTAAACAGAGTTATTTGGTGGTTGTCTTCATCAGGTAAGGTAGTGACTGCTGCTTCAGAATCAATAATTGCTGTTTTTCATACTTGTGTTACATTTCTTCTAGATACTTAATTGTTTAAACTTATGAAATAGCTGCTGATTTTCTTTACAATTTAATTGAGGCATATAAAATCACATTATTTTTGCTCATGTGCCCTCATATGTTTTTATTTCAAGGTCCTACACGTTAAAACTAGGATCCACTCTGATGGAGCATATAAGACAATGCAAGTACTGTTAGCTGGCTTCCCCTGTTCAGTAAACTCTATGGGCTGGGGTAAAGGAGTTTCTGGAAAAGGATACTCCATCCAGAGATATCTCCCACATATAGAGTAGGCACACAGTTTTGTCATATGAATATGTGGCATCTTTACTCATAAAAATTAAAATTCAAATTGAAGTTTCCAATGGTCTCTTCTAATTTACAAGCATAGCAAAGATTAAAATGACCTCGTTTGGGTGAGTAAGACTGTAAGTAATCAGGCATATCATTATATTCTTCCTGTAGTTTTAATCGAAATTTATGCAAGAAAAATTTACTGAAAAACCTAGTTAACTAAAATGCAATAACCACTAAAACTAGCAATTTCTTTTCTAGGAATACTTTTTTATTTATTAAAAATTTCTGCCTCCTCCCCTCCTCCTATTTCCCTCCCCCTCCCTCTCCAGTCCTAAGAGAAGTCAGGGTACCCTGCCCTGTGGGAAGTCCAAGGCCCTCCCCCCTTCATCCAGGTCTAGGAAGGTGAGCATTTAAACAGATTAGGCTCCCCAAAAGCTAGTACCTGCAGTAGAATGAAAACCATGTGCCATTATCATTGGCTTCTCAGTCAGCCCCCATTGTCAGCCACATTCAGAGAGTGTGGATTGATCACGTGCTCATTCAGTCCCAGGCCAGCTGGCCTTGGTGAGCTCTCATTAGACCAGTCACATGTCTTAGTGAGTGAACAAAAATGGATAAAAATAGAAAACAGTTTACTGTGTGTGATAACCCAAACCCCAAAAGAGGAATATGGTATGTATTCACTCATTAGTGGATTCTAGCCATAAACAAAGGACATTGAGCCTATAATTCGTGATCCTAGAGAAGCTAAATAAGAAGGTGAACCCAAAGAAAGATATATATTTATCCTCCTGGAAATTGGAAGTAGACAAGATCGCTGGGCAAAAGTTGGAAGCACGGGGGTGGGGGTGCGGTGGGGGGAAAGGGAGTGAGGAAAGAGAAGGGAGAAGGGGAGGATTTGGGAGAACTTGGGGTAAAGGAATGGTTGAGATGGAGGAAGGGTGGATAAGGGAGCAGGGAAGAAGATAGCTTAACTAAGGGAGCCATTTTAGGGGTGGCAAGACACTTGGCTCTAGAGGGTTTCCCAGGTGTCCAAGGGTCTTTCCCTGGCTAGGTCCTTAGGCAGCAGAGGAGAAGGTGCCTGAACTGACCTTCTCCCATAGCCACACTCATGAATATTTTGAATATCACCATAGAACCTTCATCCGGTGATGGATGGAGATAAAGACAGAGACCCGCATTGGAGCACTGGACTGAGCTCCCAAGATCCAGATGAAGAGCAGAAGGAGGGAGAATATAAGCAAGGAAGTCTAGGAATACTTTCTACAGATATCTGAACAAATATGTAAATCATAGTCTTAGCAGCATTGAATAAAATAGCAAAATAATAGAAACAAACCAAATGCCTACCAATAGAGTATTTGTTAAAATAAATGACTGTGTGTCCATTTTATGTAATAAAAACAGCTCTATTAGGTTAACTGAGACAATTATATATGAACAAGCAAAACTTACTGAGATACAGCTTTAAAATGGAGAAGAGAAAACATACATAACTGTGTATATATTGTGGTGCCATTGTCATTAGGATTATTTATTACTTGTGCATATTATTTCCCTGCATATATACTGAAGAAATGAGGAAAGTTTTTTTTTTTACATTTAGAGGGAAACTAAACTACTTGAGTATAGAACAATGTAAAAAAGATCATTATTCAACCAAATGTAGTTCGTTAGCTCTTTCTCATGCACAACCCACAATAATAACCTGCTCTAGTGTCTAGTTCTTAGCATATGTCTTGCTATGACAATAGAATGTTGCAGATACCACAGAAATAGAAGATAAATGTGCTTTGGAATGCTGACTTATAAATGCACTACTGTAATTGCCACGAAAGTAATGTGCACCAGCAGCAACCCATCAAGCATGGACCCCAAAATGGCATAAATGGAATATTCCCAAACTTAATCATAAGATTAGGTCAAAATTCATACAACTCACAATATGAAGGAGAAATACTCTTGACAATATATTAATACATGAGTGAGAGAAGAAAATGATTGATGATATAAGTCATTAAGAATAAAAACAATAATCAAGAAAATTTATAGAAGGAAGGTGGTATTTCATGTGTCTTACAATTACTTAGGGATAGGCATCCATAATGGCTGAGTGGTATGGTTGCCCATGGCCAGCATGGCAGCAAGAGCAGAAAGCTTAGGGCTTATATTCTCCAGTGCAGCATGAAACAAAGAAAAATCTGGAGAGGTTATATATATTCTCAAACCCTGCTCCAGTGTCATACAACATCACATCTTCAAAAAGTAAATTGCATGCTTCTAACATAGAGTGGTTACCATGACAAAAAGGAGGCAAGTGGGTTTCTTCTGGACCAATACAAGATTGGAACCGAGCAGAACAAGCACAAAACACTGTAGTTCCGTGTCCATTGTCAAAGGGCTTAGATCAATGTGCCTCTCCAGCTTTACTGCCTGTAATATACATCCATTGCTTTGGCTGATTAATTGCCTGCATGCAGATCTTCACAGATTTTCCATAGCTCTGACATCACCAACATCTTGGGAGGGAGGTGGTCTCCACCACAACCTAGGAATTGCTTTCATGGGTTCATACAGTATCACTTCATGGTATTCCCACAAGCATTCCACCTGCTTCCTGGCCTCAGTAGCTCTGTGAGACCATGGAAGAATAATATATAAGCCTGCCCCAGTTAGGGTTTTGTAAACAGAGGTAGAGCTTTTGTATTCTTGCCACACTGTCCAAAATAATCACACAGTAACTTATATTAATTACAAACTGCTTGGCATATAGTTCAGGCTTATTACTAATTAGCTATTAGATTTTAATTAGCCCATTTCTACTAATCTATGTATAGCCATGTGACCATGACTTTTACTGATTTGTGGGCATATTTTTTGTTGGGTTACTGCTCTCATTTCTCCCATTCTAGCCCTCCTTATCTGAGTCCTCAGTTTGATTGTTCCACCTAACCCTATCCTGCCTGGCTATTGAACAAACAGCTTTTATTTTTAACCAATGGGAAAAATACATATTTATTGTGCACAGAAGCATTCCATATAAGGGTTACTGTTGCAAATGAAATGTCATGACCAAAGCATCTTGGGGAGGGAAGGGTTTATTTGACTTATATGATCACATCACTTTTCTTCATCTAAAAACTGAAGACAAGAACTCAAACAGGGCAGGAACCTGGAGACGGGAGCTGATGCAGAGGCCATGAAAGAGTCCTGTTTACTTGCTTCCTCTCTGTGGTTTGCTCAGCCTGCTTTGTTAAGGAAACCAGAACCACCATCCCAGACCTGGTCCCGTCCAGAGTGGGCAGTATCTTCCCTCATAGATCACTAATTAAGAAAATGCTCTACATGAGTGCCTATAATCCGATCTTATGGAAGTATTTTCTCAGTTGACATAATACTAACCAGTACAAACTCCAAAGCTAGCGATACATGTAAGACATTACCATGTTCTGTTGCCAACTTGGGGTTGTCTAACTTCTCCTTTCAGTTGACTTTATGGGTGGCGGTAGAGGAGTTTCTGGAAAATAATACTCCAGACTTGAGACGTTGGTTATATTCAAATAATCTGTTAAATTCTACCTTCTCAAATCCAAACAAAAATATAAATATAAAAGCAGAAATAACTTTAGAAAGAATAATACTAAAACCTGAGACTTGGCCATACTGAACTGTTCAGCAGACAAAATTATTAGTTCTTTGAAATTCCTTTATCGTTTTTGATTTGTTTTTTCACTGAAGTACCAATTAGACTTAAAAAGAAAACTTACTAAATTTTCTTAGAAAGGAAAAATGTGCCCACATACACTGAAGGTAATTGTTCTTATTGTCTAAAAGGTGAAATACTAGTAGATATTTTCATAGATTCTAATTTTTCATCTTCATTACATCTATTTTGATTGCACCTGAATAGAAGGAGGAATGCTTCAATAGCATTTTATCTGAGATTTTAGACAGATGACAATAGAAAGTTTAAGTATTAATGAAGCATTAAATCAACAAACAGGAGTATATATGCTATAGATAAGGTGGAATATCTATTTCATGGTGTCCAGTCAAGTATATGCATGCCAATATAAAGCAAATAATTTTAATTTTGTCAAGCTTGTAAGATAGGCCATATCTTTTGCCATCTGAATTTGTATTCCACTTCCTGTGGGTGAAGTTGACATATTTCTATACAAATGTACAATGACAGAATGACTATTTTGAAATTCTACTACATCACTCATTATATAAAAGAGACTGAATATGTTGTGCCAATATATATTTATAGAGAGGATTCTGTCAACACTGGACATTTATTTTAACCATATCCTCTATGAGAAAGCTAAACATGTATCCATGCTATAGCTTATTGAGGATTAAGATTAACACAGAGAGAGCCAAGGATAGTGCTTGATTTAGTATACACTTTTTAGACAAAGACTTGCCGAGTCTGTTGCTAATGCTGCTAGTGATTTTCCTAGAATGATCTTCCAAATAGCTGGGACTACATGTGTGTGCCACCATACCTGTTTTGAGTGTAAGCATATCTTGTTAGATAACGACTATCTGTAAATAGAAAATCACTACTCTTAGAATTTCTATGACAGAAAGAGAGAGACAGGACTCAGAAATGAGAAGAGAAAGTAGGGATCCCTGTGACAAAACATGTCCTGTCTCATAAGGAAGTTCATAGGAGACATATTAAAAATATAGAGAAAAGTAACTAGCATGAAGGGTATATGGATCATTACCATAGCAGATCCCTACACCAGAGAATATTAAAGCCTTGCTATATAGATGCATAAAGGCAACAGTTGAAGAGATATTTCAGTAAGGAAAGGACTTATGAATCAAGTGTGACGACCTGAGATTGAATTCCCAGAAGCCACAGAAAGCTAAACACGGTAGTGCATACATCTGTAGTATCAGCACTGCAATATTTAGATGCAGGAACAGAATATTTCCTAGAAGCTGTGAAACAGATAGTCTGGTATGAACAGCAGCAAAATAAAAAGGTTTTGCCTCAAAGAAGTTGGAAAGTGAGACCTGACACTGAAGGATGTCCTCTGACATTTAGACCTATATGTACAACCAGCACAACCTATACACATATGCAGACAAGCATACATAAACACACCCCACAGACACAAAGACACACACACACTGACACACACACACACACACACTGATACACACACACAGAAAATACCCCACAATGCTCTAAATGCCTTTAAATTTCAACTGATCAACCTAAAGAAGGCTTCTGCTTTCTTCGTTCCTGAAATGGAATCTGCTTTCCTATCATCCCTGCATGTACTTACAAGTATATAAACATATATGTATTCTCTAAATGAGCTAAAAATCCGACTGACCTAATGTCCCACCTCAAATTATCTCCAAATTGAAAAATATCTATTTTAATGTTACTGATTATAACACTACCATCTCAAACAACACTTTAATAAATCAAGTTTCTAAAGGGAGCTTCATGAAAATGAATTGTCACTGGCTGACAGTGGAGGAGGACTGAGAAACCAAGGACAATGGCAATGAGCTTGAACTCTACAGCATGGACGGGCTCACTGTGAGCCTTGTCAGTTTGCTTGCTCACCTTCCTGGACTTAGGGGGAGTTGGGAGGACCTTGGACTTATCGTGGTGAAGAGAACCCTGATGGCTCTTTGGCTTGGAGAGGGAGGGAGTGGGGGTATAGGTGGACGGGAGGGGAGGGAAGGGGGAGGAGGAGGGGAGGAGATGGAAATCTTTAATAAAAAAATGAGAAAAAAAGAAAAATAGTGCAAAACAATGAAACATATAAGTTGGTATCTGAGCTTCTTATTAAGGTAATGTTTGTATCTTAATATAAAAACGAAGATAATAATTCTCAATGCTTTAACCTCACCACCTAAGACTGTTTTTCTTGAGTGGAATATTAATGTAATAAAAATTAGAGAAATATGTTTATCTGAATATATATAATTTCTTTCTATTATTATTTATTTGTCTATGAAACAGACATAATAAATAGTGTCAGCAGACTATTACCCTTTATCAGTAATGGAGACAAATTAATTGGTTTAAATTAGAATAGGTAATATAATTGTAAATATTAAATATTCTATTTTATTTACAAAATAAATTAAGCTTCAATAACTACTAAGATTAAAGTGAATATTGACATGTTCTATTTACACTAATCACTTTCCAGTTGATGAACATTAAAAGTCTTATAATGCAAACTAGTTCATAAGTGTCTTCTACTATAAATGCTCAAAATTCTATGAGCAAATAGTTTCTGAAAAGCAGTTGGCTGCACTCCTATTCACTGAAGCATTGAACTCATAATACCACGAAACAATTAGTCAGACTATAAATTAACTAAGAAGTTTTACTCCCACAATGCTGTGTTTAATTCCAGAAACTGGTTTTAAAAAATAAGAGGCCTGTTATCAGGAGTCCTAAAATAAATGGATTCTTAGAGATTTTTTTCTTCCTCTCTGGGGCATGTATAATTTGAACAATACTCTCAGTTCTTATTCATCTTCTAATTGCATCATTATTGTCATAAAGATCAAACCATCATTTGGGTAAAAGGTAAACTTCCACTTTCAGAGCATATTATAGACAAGAAATGAACTATTTGTTATCATTATATAGTTGTAACAATTGTGAAATACCAGGGAATGATTTGAAATTAATCATTATTAATTTTGGCAGTGTTGAGGATAGAACCAGAGACTTACAACTTTGAGGCAAGCACCCGACACTACACTGAGTTATATTCCTGCCAATCAAAGTATATTTTATCTTCAAAACACTTACAATTCAACATTTACAAAGAAGAATAAAATTACTTCCTAATTGTTACATCTTTTTCTAGAATATGGATTAGGTCCAAGCATATAATTCATAAATCTCAGAAATATATGACAAATTTGTTCTATATTGTTCCATGTTATTTTTGCCATGTTATTGAATTTTTTCTTATGTGTGTGTGTGTGTGTGAGGGAGAGAGAGAGAGAGAGAGAGAGAGAGAGAGAGAGAGAGAGAGAGGGAGAGGGAGAGTGAGAGGGAGAGGGAGAGGGAGAGAGAGAGAGAGAGAGAGAGAGAGAGAGAGCGAGAGATGAGAGAGAGAGATGAGAGATGGAATTCCCCTCTGTGTGCTATGAATGTTTTATTCCCATTCTATGGCAGGGCAGAATAAGCCAGATTGGGAAATCTGTACCACCACACACACCACACACACACACACACACACGTGTTCTTTGTGTGTGTGTGTATACATATATTATGGAGAGGAGAGAGAAGTTGGAGTTAGAGAGATGCCATTGTATCTACCGAAGAAGAAATATAACCTTAGAACTGTTGACCAGTAGGCTAACAGTGTCATAGCACCTACACAGATTGAACAGAAATGGGTTAGCTTAAGATATAAGAGTTAGCCAAGTATATCTGCTTAACGCTATTGCCAAGCCAGTGTTGTTTAAGTTGTGTTGTAGTTTCTGTGTGATAGTTGGGTCTGGGCAGCCGGGAATGAAAGAGCAATCTCTGGTAAGTGTGTGTATGTGTTTGTGTGTGTCTGTGTGTGTGTGTGTGTGTGTGTGTGTGTGTGTGTGTGTGTGCATGTGTGTGTTAATGTGTCACAGTATGCATGGAGGTCAGATGTTAACTTTCAGGATTAAATTCTATCCTTCCACTCCGTGGCTTCTGGAAATTGAACACAGGTTATTAGCCTTGGTCTCAGGTGCCTCTAACCCCACTGAGCCATCTTATCAGCCAAAGTAATCTGTCACTTTACAAGATAACTGTCCATTTCCATAAATTGCATATTCATGTTTAAAATCTATCAACCAACTAAAATGGAAGAAAAACACAACACAAAAACTGTTACTGACAGATTAAACAACATAGAAGTTTTGAAAGAAATTGAGAATCTGAGTTAATGATTTCTATTCTCTTCAGTAAATTTTTTTCTTGATACAATTGATTTGTAAAATCAAAAGTATATTATGTCATGTTTCTATATCTCTTTTCCTTAAATATAACAGATGAAAAGGTGATTGTTCTAGGACCAATTGATAATACATCCTTATTTTTACCCTAGGTATTAATTTTGTTCCATAGAAGTGTTCCACCTTGTAAGTCTGATATGAGGGAGAATGTGATGTAGTTGTGATCTGTTTAGAAATGAACAAGGAAGGCTGTCTGGCAATTTCTCTCATGTAGAGATTTTTTTTTCTTCTGAGGACTGAGATTTGGAGGAAAAAACCCATTTTGAATAGAGTTTTATAAACATTCAAAAGATGCCCTACAATAATTTACCAAAGGAAAAATACTTTTCCGACTCTATTTTGCTACTTGATTATCTCAGGGGAAAATGGTCTTCAGTTTCCTATCTTGATCATTGCTTGCTCATAATCTTCATTTGTATCTTTCTATTTTATTCATAAGAGTTAACAATATTCCATTATCAGTGTTCTTATAAGTGGAGAGGAATTCCAGGCCATTGTTTGAGCTACTTATCAGCATCTTTTGTTTTTAACTTACATTTAACCATTCTAATGTCTCTGTTCTCGCCTCATGATACAAATATTGTGCACCTACCAATAGTAAGCAGGACGTAGTTAGTTCCTGGGCCACTTAGCCCCAAAATAATCACACAGAAACTGTATTATTTAAATCACTGCTTGGCCCATTAGCTCTAACTCTTATTGGATAACTCTTAATATTAATTTAACTCATCTCCTTTAACTGTGTATGCCACCATGGCAGTGGATACCAGCAAAGTTTCAGCATGTTGTCTCTGGCTGAAGCTTCTGGTTTCAATCTGACTCTGCCCTTCTTTTTTCCCAGCATTCACTTTTAGGTTTCCCCACCTACAAATATTCTATCCTATCAGGCCAAAGAAGTTTCTTTATTAAACAATGGTATTCACAACATATCAGGGGAAACCCACATCAACCATATCTTCATAAAACAATTCAAGGGGCTAAGATATCCTATTTTTGTTGCTCATGTGATATGTTAAAACTGAGGGAAAGGTTACTCAGACATTTTAAAAAATCACTTGAGGGCCTGATAGAGATGCTGATGTGTGTGACTACAGGCCCTGGATCTGCCACAACCTCCTTGCATTTCTAATGAAATCTATGGAAGATTGGTTGGAGCAATAACATTAGGAACAACAACAACAACAACAACAAAAAAACCCCATGCAGCCTTGATACCAAGAATGAGCTATTGAATAGATTTGTATTTAAACTACCTTTCTGGTCTACTTACAATGGAAGTTATGTGTAAAGCAAGCTTGATCTAATGTTCTATTGGCTTCATCAGTAATATTCTCCTTATTTGGATGCAAGATAGCTGATGAATCTTATTCTTTTATACTGTATATCTCCTATCGTTATTATAGTTAATTATATTCCTATAATTAAGGACCAAATATTGCTTGGATAAATCATAGCAGGTATTTTGTGAGTATGTAGTAAACTAGAAGACAGAAACAATGTATTAGTTACAAACTGTGGAAAAATATACAGAAGGTGTGTTTCTGATAACCATGATCTACCCTAAAATTTTTTAGCTTTTTCTCTTGAAAATCTTTTGTAGCCCAGTGTCCTATAATGTGAGCTGGAACTGGATATTAAGATCACACACAAAATCTTTGTGAATGAATATGCAAACACATAAAAATCAAATATTAATGAATATACATTGTCTAACATCGTTGAAGGCTTAGTTGTGAACACACATGTATAATCTTGCACTGTGATTGCCTTTATTTCATACAATAGCTAATGATGGCCTAAAATACCTCAGCTCATACTTGGGATTATTTTGTTATGAATTACAAAGTTTTTACTTTGCAGTCTAAGTTTTCTGCTATTATTAAAAATAATGGCTTAATTTTGGTTTAAAAAAAAACAATATTTTCAATATATTTCTCTTTATTCATCAGCACATAAATATTAAATTATTTAGGTTTTGGATTGAATTGTTAGAATATATGATATAAAAATAGTATTTGATATGTCCATCCCTCATACATTGAAGCCCCAATAGCTGGTTAGCAGGCAAGACTCTTGCTAGAAGGTCCACTCCAATCCCCAACTTGACCCTGTAATTTCTAAATCCCACTCTGCCCCATAAGTCTAACCACCCACTGTGGAAATCAGTGGCCCCATAGACCACAGCCACTGCCTACACTGATTGGAAAAAGAGCCCCACTAGCCTGTCAGCAGACAAGATTCCTGTGAGCAGGCTGCTTCCACTCCCCCACATTGACCCTATAATCTTCTTAGTCCTACTCTACCTCAAAAACAAAACCATCCACCATGGCATCAGCAGTCATGAAGGCACAGACACTGTCTGAACTGATTGGACAAAGAGGTGAGTAGCTGGTTTTTCCAGCTGGAAGACATCTCTAGGTCCTAGGCCTCAGGGCACATCCTATGCTATGGCCCCTCTCCCACCAATTACAGCCACAGTAGCCAGTCATCAGGCAAGACTCCTGTGGAAAGGATATCCACACCCAGTTGGACCCTGTAAAGCTACAAGTCCCATCCTGCCAACAAAAGCAACCATCAAACCCTGCATTAGCAGTGCCCAAGAGACAGGACACTGGCTACACCAATTGGACAACGAGTAGCCCCTGAAACCCCAAGCACCAACTACACCAGTTGGAGGAAGATATGGGTAGATGCTAGTGCAAGAATAATATTCAAGAACACAAAGTGCAAAGTGACACCACTAGAACCTAATGGTTGTAAAACAGCAAGACTTAAATATTCCAGTACAGAAGAAGTAGAAGAAAATGACCTTAAAAATAACTTTATGAAGATGACAGAGGCCTTTAAAAAGGAAAAAAAAACTCTTAAAGAAATGGAGGAAAGTCTCTTGCCAACCCTAAAGTGGTTCCCGTAATTAAGATATATACTTCCCTGCTCCCATATCCCCTCCCTCCATCCCAACCATCCCAGTTCCCTCAAGCTCTCCCCATCCTCTCTTTCTCCTTTCTCTCACCTTATCTCCCCTTATCCCCACCTCACCCACACCCCCCGTGCTCCCAACCCCTGCCCAGCAATTTTGTCAATTTCCAATATCCAGGAAGATAACAATATGTTTTTTTTGGGGGGGTTACCTTCTTATTTAGCTTCTCTAGGCTCATGAATATAGGCTCTATGTCTTTATTTATGGCTAAAATCCACTTATGAGTGAGTACATACCATATTCCTCTCTTTTTGGGTCTGGGTTACCTCACTCAGGATGGTGTTTTCTATTTCCATCCATTTGTATGCAAATTCAAGATGTCATTGTTTTACCACTGAGTAGTACTCTAAAGTGTATATGTGCCACACCTCTTTATCCATTCTTCTATGAGGAGCACCTAGGTGTTTCCAGGTTCTGGCTATTACAAATAGTGCTGCTATAAACCTAGTTGAACAAATACTTTTGTAGTATGATTGGGCATCTCTTGGGTATATTCCCAAGAATGGAATTTCTGGGTCCTGTGGTAGGTTGACTCCAGTTTCCTGAGAAACCGCCACACTGATTTCCAAAGTGGTAGCACAAGTTTGCATTCCCACAACAATGATGAGTGTTTCCCTTCCTCCATATCCTCTCCAGCATAGACTATCATTGGTGTTTTGATTTTTAGCTATTCTGACAGATGTAAGATGGTATCTTAGAGTTGTTTTGATTGGATTTCCATAATTGCTAAGGAGGTGAGCATGACTTTAAGGGTCTTTGGGCCATTCAAACTTCTGTGAGAATTCTCTGTTCAGTTCAATGCCCCATGTTTTAATTGGGTTAATTAGCATTTTAAAGACAAGTTCTGGAGTTCTTTATATATTATGGAGATCAGACCTTTGTCTGATGTGGGTTGGTGAAGATCTTTTCCCAGTCGGTAGGGTGCCTTTTTGTCTTAATGGACAGTATCTTTGCTTTACAGAAGCTTCTCAGTTTCAGGAGGTCCCATTTATCATTGCTGCTAAATGAAAAGGAAAAAATTTGAAGAAATCAGTAATAGTTTAATTAAAGCCAAGAAAAGTCAAGAAGAAATACTCAGACAGGTGAAGGAAGCAGTTCAAGAGTTGAAAATGGAAACAGAGGCAATTAAAGAAAACACAAACTAAGGCCAATTCTGGAAATGGAAATCGGAGTAAACAAACAGGAACTACAGATGCAAGCATAACCAAAATAATGGAAGAGATAGAAGAGAAAATCTCTGGCATTGAAGATTCAATAGGGAAAATAGATTCATTGGTCAAAATAAAACATTAAAGCTAACAAAGTCATAACACAAAAAATCCAGGAAATCTGGGGACATCATGAAAAGACCAAACCTGAGAATAATAGGGATAGAAGAAGGAAAATACCAGCTCAAAGGTATAGAAAATACATTCAACAAAATCATAAAAGAAAACTTTCCAAACCTAAAGAAGGAAATGCCTATGAAGATTCAAGAAGCTTACAGATCACACAAAAGACTGGACCAATAGAAAGTCCTCTCACCACATAAAAATTGAAACATTAAAACATACAGAAAAAAGAAAAATATTAAGAGCTGCAAGGAAAAGAAACATATAAAGGCAGACCTATATAATTGCACCTGACTTTTCAATGGAGACTCTAAAAAGTCAGATGGTTCTAGACAGATATTTTACTGACACTAGGATACCAACAGATGCCAGCCCAGATTACTATACCCAGCAAACTTTCAATCATCATACTCAGAGTAAGATATTCATGAACAAACAAGATTTAAATTATACCTTCCAAAAATCAACCTCTTTCACAAGAGTACTAGCAGAAAAATGACAACATAAGGAAGTTAATCACACTGAAGAAAACCTAGGCAATAGATATTCCATACCAACAATTCCCAAAGAAGAGAAACCAAAACACATAACAATAAAAATAACAGGAATTAACAATCACTGACCTTAATGTTCCTTAATATCAGTGGACTTAATATACCTATAAAAGGATACAGGTTAGTAGAATGAATGAAAAAAAAAAAAACACGAGCCAACCTTCTGACAACAACCAGTAACAAACTTCCATTTCAGAGACAGACATTTCATCAGAGTAAAGGGTTGGGAAAAGTTTTTCCAATCAAATGAACCTAAGAAACAAGCTGCTGTAGCTATCATAATATCTAACAAAATAGACTTCAAACTTAAATTAATCAAAAGAGATGGACAAGGATATTTTTATTTCTATCACAGGAAAAAATTCATCAAGATGAAGTCTCAACTATGAACAATTAGGCCTTAAATACAAGGGTACCCACATATGTGAAAGAAACATTACTGAAGCTTAAATCACACATCATATCACACACACCTAATAGTGGCAGACTTTCATACCCCATTCTTACCAATGGACAGGTTCCCAGCAAAAAATTAACCAGAGAATAAGGAAAGTAACAGATGTTATGACTGAATTGGACTAAAAGACATCTATAGGCACATTTCACACAAACACAAAAGAATTATAACTTCTTTTCAGCATCTTCATGGAACCTTCTCTAAATTGACTACATACTCAGTCACAAAGCAAATCTCAACAGGTACACGTAAAAATGGGAACAACTTGTATCTTATCAGAGCACCATGAATTAAAGATAGAATTCAACAACAACACAAATCAGAGCAAGCATAAAATATCATGGAAATTGAAAAATGCTTAGCTGAATCACTACTGGGTTAATTAATTAATTAATTAAAGACTTTCTAGAATTCAATGGAGATAAATGTACAATGTACCAGGACGCATGGGATATTATAACCGCAGTGCTAAAAGGATAGTTCATAGCACTAAAGGACTCATAAATAATATGGAGAAGCTTCACACTAGCAGTTTAAACAGTCCACCTGAAATCTCTAAAACAAAAAGAAGCAAACTCACCCAGGAGGACTAGAAGGCAGAAAATAATCCAACTGAAGCCTGAAATCAATAAAACAGAAACAAAGAGAACAACAAAGAGTCAATGAAGCAGAGAGGGTTCTTTGAGAAAATCATCAAAACAGACAAACCCTTATTCACACTAACCAAAGCCAGATAGACAATATCTAAATTAACAAATCAGAAATGAAAAGGGGAACATAGCAAAAGATACTGAGGAAATCCAGAGAATTATCAGGTCATACTTTGAAAACCTGTACTACACAAAAACTTGGGAAATCTGAAGGAAGTTGAAAATGTTTTAATAGGTACCACATTTTCAAAAAATCAAATAAAGACCAGATCAACAATTTAAATAGACCTATAACACCTAAGAAAATAGATGAAGTCATTAAAAGTTTCCCAATGAAAACAAGCCCAGGGCCAAATGATTTCAGCACAGAATTCTATCAGACTATAAATGAAGAAGAGCTAGTGATATTCCTCAAATTGTTACACACAATAGAAGCAGAAGGAAAATTGTCAAATTCCTTTTATGGGGGCTAACAGTTACCCTGATAGCAAAACTGCACAAATATGTAAAAAAGAAAGAGAATTACAGACCTAATCTACCTCATGAACATTGATGCAAAAGTTGTCAATAAAATGCTGGCAAATTATGTACCATAATGAAGTGGGCATCATTCCATAGGTTCAGGGATGATTCAACATGGAAATCTGTCAAAGTAATCCACCATATAAACAAACTGAAAGAAAAAATATGATCATCTCATTAGATGCCAAAAAGTCTTTGAAAATTTAATACTGCTTCTTGGTAAGGCCTCAGAGACTTCAAGGATACAAGGAACATACCTAAACATAATAAAGGCAATTTACAGTAAGCCACCAGCCAGCATCAAATTAAATGTAGAAAAACTCAAAGTGATTTCACTAAAATCAGTAACAAGGCAAGGTTGTCCCTTCTCTTCATATCTGTTCAATATAGCACTTGAAGTGATAGCTACAGCAATAAGACAACAAACGGAGATTCACGGGGATACAAAGGGAAGGAAGAAGTCAAATTTTTGCTATTTGAAGATGATATGGTAATATACATAAGTGACCCCCAAATTCTATCAGGAACTCTTACAACTGATCAATAATTTAGTAATATGTCAGGATACAAGATTAACTAAAAAAATCAGTAGTCTTCCTATATAAAAATGATACATAGGCCGAGAATGAAATTAGAGAACCATCAAACTTTACAATAGCTACAAAAAATATAAAATATATTGGGGTAGCTCTAGTTGAAACAATTTAAAGACCCTGCTATGACAAGAACTTTTAAACTCTTTGAAGACAGAAATTAAAGACTATTTCAGGGAATGGAAAGATCAACCTAATCTTGGATAGATAGGATCAACATAATAAAAATGGAAATTGTACCAAAAGCAATCTACAGATTCAATGGCAATCCCCATCAAAATCACAAAACAATTCTTCACAGACTTTGAAAGAACAATACTCAATTCATATGCAAAAGCATGATATGTGAGGGTCTTCTGTTTTAATAAAGAAACTGCCTTGGCCAGCCCTTAGGTGGGGGAGTAGACAGAAACAGGAAGAAGGAAGTGAGGTAGATGGCTCAGTCAGATGCCACGCCTCTCCTAAGTGAGAGAGACTGCCGTTGCCTCTCCTCAGAGAGAGATGCGATGAAGCCACCCACCAGGTCAGACATGCTGAATCTTTCCTGGTAAGACACCATTCGTGGTTGTTACAAAGATTATTAGATATGGGTTAGTCAAGATGTGAGTAAGAGGCTGAAAATAATGGGCCAAGCAGTATTTAAAAGAATACGATTTGTGTGTCATTATTTGGGGGCACAAGCTAGCCCGTGATCAGGAGCAGGGCTGCAGGAAAGCAGCCCATAGCCCCTCACTACAGAATGGCGCCCAACGTGGATAACTGAAAGCTTGAGAAAGCTTGGGGAAGACTAGAGTAAAGCATGTTTTCTTGATAACAGCAATTTCTCGGGTCTGAGCAAGCGCTCTCATCTAAGAGAGGCTTCCTGACTCAGCTTCAGCTACAAAACCCTGCATCTCATTAAGAGGTCCTGCCACAAAACACTTAAACGGTGTTGATGAAAAGCTTTTCAGTTTTCAGCTGTAGCAGGAAAAAAGTTGTGCTGTTTTAAAATGCCAGCTTTCTGGGTCGTCCTGCCAGGGCAAACTCTGACTCTTTGAAGCAGGTGATCCTGACCATGGAGCTTTTGAGTGTTGTTTAACACTGTTGCAGCTTGCTCGCTGGCAAGTACCTTGAAACACCACAGAGTTGTGGTGATAAACATGGCTACAGCCGGTACCTCTGCCATGAGGCAGGATAGCTAAGGAATGGGCTGGATCTAGCTGTCAAAGTCACGGCTTTAGTCCTACCGATATTGTTTAGTAAATTAAAGGACTCATGTAGTCAGAAAAAGAGATATACAGTAAAAGAAAGATTCAAAGTCGAAGAAAATGTCAAAATGGTTTACAATGTGTTGAAAATATATGCGGGCTAAAGGTTAAAGTTCTTAAAAGTAAAAAAGAAAAGAGGAAGTAGTTTGTTGTGGTGGTACACACCTTTAATCCCAACACTTGGGAGGCAGAGGTAGATTGACCTCTGTGACTTCAAGGTGTGGCAGGACACACCTTTAATCCGAATGCCTGGGGAGGCAGAGACAGAAAGATCTCTGTGAGTTCAAGGTGTTGTAGCACACACCTTTAATCCCAGCACTGTGAGTACAAGGACAGCCTGGTTTATAGAGTTATTCCAGGACAAAGATATACAGAGAACCTGTCTCAAAAAAGTAAAAGGAAAAAAAAAGGAATAGAGGTTAAAGTAAAGCCACAAAAAATGGAAAATACAGAGAGAATCTTGATACTGTATGCTATTATGCTCTCTTTGAATTGTTTGAATGCTGAGGAGAAGAAGCAACAGCTGCTAAAAGATATTTGTTTATAAATGCTGCTGAACTAATCCAACATAGATATTTTGAAAATACCTTGACTTCAGAATTTGGATCTATGGATATGATACTTTGGAAAAGAGATTCTTCTTTTGTTTTTACAGAAAATGAGAACTTATGGATTGCATCTATCCCAATATGGTATGATAGACCACGGCCTCCTGAAAGGTTGCTGTGAACAACTTCAGAAAATTACTTCACCCAACTGATGACTGAGATGAACCTGGCACACAGGTTACACCATGAAAGATCTGATTAACAGCGTCCCCATTCAGCAGGAAGCAGTTTGGAGAGAAATAAACTGCGCCCATATTCCCCAAATATTGTTCATAAATGTTCTTTTACATTTAAAGGGGGAGATGATATAGATATGAATAATTTGCATTGGTATGGACTTTAAGGTCAATTTTGTTATATGCATATGTATTTCTGATCTTAAGCTATTATGATTGTGTAGTTCATTTTAAAATGTAATGTATAATTAGGAAATATAGGTTGTTAATGGATAATCATTGATAATAGTCAAGCTTATAGTCATGTTAGTTAGATTTTTTCTAGATATATAGAGATATATTTTAGTTAAATAGGCATTCTTCATATCTTTCAAAGGCTACAGAATATGGCATTTTAAGTGTTTTAATAATTTAGGGTTTTTTTATGACAATGAGACACATCTGCTCCTGGCAGCACCAATCTACTTCAAGAGGAAGATGGGGATCGAAGAGGCTCCTTATGGAGTTTGATAGCCATTTGGGCAAGGAACTGCTCTTGCCTGGACTGTTGCATAAACTGAACACAAAGAACCAGCAGAGAGAGGACTGCTGAACTTGCCTAATGGTGAGATGATTCTTTGGGGTTCCTGACTCATGAAAGAGTCTGTGAGACATTCTGCAGGACACAGCAGAAAGTGACTGAACTGTCTTTGAAATTTCCTGCTTCATGGGAAAGTCTGCTGGATACTGTGGGCCTATAGGCCGAAGATAGATGCCCCAACAATACAAAGAACTTTGGGTGACTGTCCAGGCAGTGAGATGTCTCTATCATTTCTAGAGTTTGGAAATTGCATATTTCTTATTTACTTAGGTAATATTGTGTTCTTCTGGAGTCTTTGATGGAGCTGAAGAATAGATAGATAGTTATAGTTTTCCTTACTTATGATAAAAGATAAAGTAGATATAAATACTGTAACTGTAATTCTTACTTGATAACTGTTGTTATATGTAATTTTACTATGTTAAAGTTAAAGCCTTTCTTTTTTGTTAAACAGAAAAAGGGGAAATGATATGTGAGGGTCTTCTGTTTTAATAAAGAAACTGCCTTGGCCAGCCCTTAGGTGGGTGGAGTAGACAGAACAGGAAGAAGGAAGTGAGGTAGATGGCTCAGTCAGATGCCACGCCTCTCCTAAGTGAGAGAGACTGCAGTGCCCCTCCTCAGAGAGAGATGCGATGAAGCCACCCACCAGGTCAGACATGCTGAATCTTTCCTGGTAAGACACCATTCGTGGTGTTACAAAGATTATTAGATATGGGTTAGTCAAGATGTGAGTAAGAGGCTGAAAATAATGGGCCAAGCAGTATTTAAAAGAATACTATTTGTGTGTCATTATTTGGGGGCACAAGCTAGCCCGTGATCAGGAGCAGGGCTGCAGGAAAGCAGCCCATAGCCCCTCACTACAAAAGCAAACAAATCAGGAGAGCTAACAGTCCTATACAATAAAGGAACTTTTGGAGGCATAACCATTCCTGACTTCAAGATCTACTATGGAGTCACAATAATAAAAACAGCCTGGCATTTGCCTAAAAATGACCAATGCCTGGAGAACCTGCATGGTACTGAATTAGACCCTCTACATGTGGGTGACAGCTGTGTAGCTTAATCTGTTTGTGGGTCCCCTGACAGTGGGACCAGAATCTATTTCTGGAGCATGAGCTGGGTTTTAGGATCCCATTCCCTACATTGGGATGCTTTACTCAGCCTTGATGCAAAGTGGAGGGTCTCTACATAATGTGCCAGACTTTGGTGACTCTTCATGGGAGACCTTACCCTTTCTAAGGTATGGATTTGAGGTGGAGGTTGGGGGAAATTGGGGGAGAGAATGAAAAACTGCACTTGATTACATAAAATGCATAATATTTTAAAAAATAAAAAAAATATTTGAATTGTTGATAAAATTTATTAAAGAACTCATCTAGCAAGTTATAAAACTATCTGAACATGACCCTATTGAGTAATTCCCACTCCATTATTCTGCATTTTCATTTTGTTTGGTTTTCTCTCTCATTGAAATGCTTCTTTATGTATCTAACTTTCAAGTATAAGAAGTAATGAAAAATATAAGTAGATATTTTTCTATGAATATATATGTACACATTTTAAGATTATAAAAATGTAGATAATTTGACAAATGTCAGCATAAATTCTGATTTATATCAATATCTCATTAACGCTGTTTATCTTCAAAAGTTTTAAAGGTTGTCACAGAAACTGAACCAACAACCTGGAAGCCTGCATGGGACTGACTTAAGCCATATATATATATATATGTGTGTGTGTGTGTGTGTGTGTGTGTGTGTGTGTGCCTATATATAATATATATACAATATATAATATATATAATATATAAAATAACGACCAGATTTTATATATATATATATATATATATATATATATATATATATATATATATAGAGAGAGAGAGAGAGAGAGAGAGAGAGAGAGAGAGTCATGTAGCTTGGTCTTTTTGTGGGACTCCCAATAAAGGGAAATAAGGACTGTCTCTGTCTCCTCTGCTCGTTTTTGGGACCCTAATCCTCATACTGGGACCATATCACCATCCAGGAATTTAACAAAGTTTTTGTTTCTACTATGGATGGAATTTTGCAAAATATATATGAGCCACCTTGTACATATATTTTTTAATCATGGTGGCTATTAACTTTGTTTTAATGTTATATTGCTAAAGAAATAGTTTGATAACAGAGTCAAGAATGAGAAACATTTAGGAAAGATACAGTTTTTAGCTGAAATGATTCATAATATTGAAAATGATACCTTAATTTGACAAGCAAAATTTATTCCATGTCAATGAGTTATGAAACCTTAGAAAAGGGTATTGAGAGATTATCTGATTCATGCTGTTGACATTGACAATCTCAATTTGTTAAATGTATGATAAGCTAGCAGATAGAACATCCTTCCAGGAAGGCATCTACACACCATCCAAATAATATCTAAGGATGAGAAGATCTCAATAATGGAAAAATTGAAAATCTTGAAGCCACTTATGCAGAATGAAACAAGAAATTAATTGATGTGATGAAATCACTAGAAACATTTACAGATCAAGAGATTCAGGCTTTGCAAAAGACAGTGATAAATGTATTTGAAACAATTGAGGAACTTCTCAGAACTGGTAAGCAAAGAGAGAAGGTACAGGCAAAGTATTTAGCAACACCAGTATCACTCAGACACAAAGATGACTTACAAAAAGTTTTAGCTACTTATCCTGTTATATTACTTCTGAAAAGTCAGCAAATAATACCCAAAAAGATACAGAAAATATAAATGAAAACTTGCAGGTATGAAAGATCTCAAAGAAATTAAGCAAGCAGTAATATCTTTTTGGTTTTTTTTCTTTTTAAATTGACTTTATTGAGTTATACATTTTTCTCTTCTTCCCTCCCTCCCCCCCCCTTCAACCTTCTCCCATGGTCCCCATGTTCCCAATTTACTCAGGAGATCTTGTTTTTTTTCTGCTTCCCTTGTAGATTAGATCCATGTATGTAACTCTTAGGGTCCTCATTATTGTCCAGGTTCTCTGGGATTGTGATATGTAGGCTCTTTGTCTTTACTTTATATTTAAAAACCACTTATGAGTGGGTACATATGATAATTGTCTTTATGAGTCTGAGTTACCTCACTCAGTATGATGTTTTTTTGTTCCATCCATTTGCCTACAAATGTCAAGATGTCATTATTTCTGTCTGCTGTGTAGTACTCCATTGTGTAAAGGTACCACATTTTCTTTATCCATTCTTTGGTCAAGGGGCATTTAGGTGGTTTCCAGGTTCTTGCTATGACAAACAATGCTACTATGAACATAGTTGAGCACATGACATGGTGGCATGATTGAGCATCATTGGATATATACCCAAAAGTGATATTGCTGGGTCTTGAAAAAGGTTGTTTCCTAATTTTTTGAGAAATTGCCATATTGATATCCAAAGGGGCTGTACAGCTTGCATTCCCACCAACAATGCAGGAGTGTTTCCTATACTCCACAACCTCTCCAGCATAAGTTGTTAACAGTGTTTTTGATCTTGGTCATTCTTCCATGTGCAAGATAAAAATCTCAGAGTTGTTTTGATTTGCATTTCTTTGATAACGAAGGATGTTGAGTATTTCCTTACATGTCTCTCATCCATTTTAGATTCTTCTGTTGAGAGTTCTCTCTTTAGGTCTGTGCCCCATTTTTTATCAGATTATTTGTTATTTTGATGACCAATTTCTTAAGTTTTTGTATATTTTGGAGATCAGCCATCTGTCCGATGTGAGGTTGATAGAGATCTTTTCCCCTTCTGTAGGCTGATGTTTTGTCTTGTTGACCATGTCATTTGCTTTACAGAAGCTTCTCAGGTTCAGGAGTTTCCACTTATTAATTATTTCTGCCAGTGTCTGTGCTACTGGGGCTATATTTAGGAACTGTTCTCCTGTGCCAATGAGTTCAAGTGTACTTCCCACTTTAACTTCTATGAGGTTAAGTAGCAGTAATATCTTATGGCACACATTCACCATTTGTTAGGGAAATGGTAAAGACATGGCCTTCAAGCAATAGGGTTACTCAACATAATTGGCTTCAATTAGTCTCAGCAGTGCTGAAAGATGGGCCACAGTTACAGTGGAAGTGCTATTGGAGAGAGGAGGCTAACATCTAGAACAACAAGGTAGAGTCAAAGGATTCGAGACTTCCTAACATCAAATCTAGGCGAGGACCATTATGCTGATCTATGGAGCCAAGATACTGACAGTCAACACATCTTTTCTCTGTGCCATACAGCAATTCGGTGCTTAGGACAGGATTCAAGAACTAGTAAGAAGGACATATTATTTTAGTTCTCAGAATTCATGTCTCATGGCTCACATACGCCATTGATGTCCTTTTCAGGCCTATGCAGGCACATGCACTCATGTCCACTCACACACAAACACATACACAGATACACAAAATTAAAAAGAAAAAAATGAGGAGAGGGAGGAAAGATTGTAGGAGCAGGGGGGGCGGGGGGAGGGGGCCGTCAGGGACATTAGAGGAAGACCCAAAGAAATGTCTAAGCTGGCTCATGGGAATTCACAAAGTCTGAATTATAGTCAGGGAGCCTTCATGTGATGAACCTTGGCCCTCTGCATATATGTGACAGTTGCACAACTTGGTCTACCTGTGGAACTCCAGGTAATGGCAGCAGGGGCTGTCCCTGGTGGTTTGGCTGGCTTTCGGTAACCTATTAAGCATGCTTGCCCAGTCTTAATGCAAGGTGAGGTGCTTTGTCTTATGACAGCTTGATATGTCATGTTTTGTAGGTGCCATGTGAAGGCTTGCCCCTTAGCAAATATGGGGGATGGATGGATTGAGGGTGGCAGAATTCAGGTGACAGGAGGAAATAGGAAGAAAGAAGGCAGGGGAAGCTGTGGTTAGGATGTAAAACGAATGAATTAATAAAAAAAAATTGAAGCAGGATCTCTCTAGCACAAAGAATTTTTTAAAGATAAATATTTATTTCTTTATAAATTGAGTTTTCACTTTATTATACTTTAAGTCTCATAAGTTTTTGCAAGCAAAAGCATAGCACTTTCAAAAAAGTGCTCAGCAAGCTTACTGTTGCATAACTAAGGGAGTTTCTTAAATATTCCTACAAAACCTGTTGCTATTTAACAGATATAATAATGTATTTATTGATCAATATAGGAATAAAATGTCATGCAGAAATTCCTAATTAAAAATACTATGTATATATATATATATATATATATATATATATATATATATATATATGTATGTATGTATTTTAAAGATATGCTGAATTTATGACTCTGCTTTTTAAATTTTATTTTTTTCATTTTCTATTTTGCATTATTCACTTAATACATTTATATTTTTATTGTATTCTCTATCATGCATCTCATGCATATTATCTGTCTTTAGATCCACAAGACTCAAAATATAATAAGTACAAGAGAATTATCTTAGTTTGTACGTCCTCTATTGCTTTACAAAACATAAATCAAGTAATAAATTAGCTCATCTGTCAGATCCAAATTAACTTTAAAAAGAATGGGGACCAAACCAGACTCTCTGAATGTGGCTGACGGTGGAGGAGGACTGAGAAACCAAGGACAACGGCAATGAACATGACCTCTACAGCATGGACGGGCTCACTGTGAGCCTTGTCAGTTTGGTTGCTCACCTTCCTGGACTTAGGGGGAGCTGGGAGGACCTTGGACTTAACATAGTTGTAGTGGAAGGAAGCGGCATCACATAGTGAAGGGAACCCTGATGGCTCTTTGTCTTGGAGAGGGGTGGAGTGGGGGTATGGGTGGAAGGGAGGGGAGGGAAGGGGGAGGAGATGGAAATCTTTAATAAAAAAAAAAGAAAAAAAAAGAATTTTCAAACTAAGCATAAATTTCTTTGAAAAGTTTGAATTTTTAGAGACTATTTTAAACTTTTAAAAAATCTCATGTTTTCAAGAAATTTTTGTGGGATACTATTCCCTTAGTTTTGTTATTATTTAATACTGTTACTGCTACTTGATTTAAGAGAGCTTCACAAGTACAGTAGGAGTGGAAGGGAAATGGGAGGATGGGAGGATGTGAAAAATTTTACTTAATAAATAAATATAAAAACAAAAAAAGAAAAAAAATCAACAACAACAAAAAAAGAATTTCTAATGTCACAGTATTATTTTTGAAACCAGAAAGAAAATCACAAAACAAGTGGAAACAATTGTAGATGGAATTCACTACAGGTGTGTCCTGGAAAGCATTTAAAGAACGTATTTCAAACTGCTTTTCAAGCCATAGATTTCATTATAATAATAGCGTCAGAAAACTGTAAAAACAATAGCACCCAAGTGTTTAGAATTTGTTCACAGGATAACCTGACATTTTGAATAGTTCTTCTAGGAGAAAAGAAACTAAATAACTTTTTAGTAGTACTGTTTGTAGCAGTAAGGGATACCACAAAATCACATTTTATATGGTAGTTTTTAATAAGGGTAGTTTATTAGAAGGGTCACATAAAGAACAAGTAAAGTCCTGACTGAATGTGTGTTGTTGACATAACCATGCCTTGAACTCCAATAATTACCTCACACTCATGGAGCGGCAAAGCAATCCCTGGGTGAGGCTCAGAGGGATAGCAAATCCTTCCTCAGGTCTTAGTGCAGATACTGATAGTTATGTGAAGAATATCCACTCTAGGTGTCCCCCTATCCCAGGATATTTGAATGTTTAGCTCCCTTAGGCTGTTCTTGCTGAGATTATTTAAGCTTATCTCCTTGTTCAGGTGCATACAATAATCCTGCCTCCTTGTTTATCTGTATGTAATAGCCCTGCTTAATGTACAGACGTATGCAACAACTGCACCTCCATATTCAAATGTGCCTAAGAAGCAGTCTAATTTTATGGCATGCTAAGGCTTCTCCATTAGAGAGCCTAGTCCATCTGAGTACAGATTTTCTGTGCATTTGTGAGTCTGTATGTCTGTTCTGCATTCCCTTATCACCCTGCTTGGTCAGTCCCCGGAAACATACAGAATATGGCAAATGGTGCTTCAACGGGGAAAGAGACTATGGATAGTGCATATGGAGAACCCACAGTCAGAGGAGAGAGCACACCTGTGAAAAACATGCTCGTATGGATAAAGAAATAAAGGGAAGGAAATAACTTCACAGAAAGAAATGAAGGGAAAAAGGGAAACTTTTTGATTTATCCAGTGTAAAACATAGGGATAAGTAGAATCTGGAGATAGTTATGTGTAAGTACTTTGAGAAAGATTTTGGGAACAAGTAGAATCTAGAGGTAGGTAGTTAAATGTCAGTGCTTTGGGTGAGATTTGAGGGAAACTGTGAAAGTGGGATAGAGCATTGAAACTTCAATAGTTCTTGGGCTGTGTTCAGTATGCATGCCTTTGGTTTCCATGGAAGTGTGTGATGATTGCTTACTCAAAAAAATATAAGAACAATCAATGAACGTGAACTCTACAGCATGGACGGGCTCACTGTGAGCCTTGTCAGTTTGGTTGCTCACCTTCCTGGACTTAGGGGGAGCTTGGAGGACCTTGGACTTAACATAGTGAAGGGAACCCTGATGGCTCTTTGTCTTGGAGAGGGGTGGAGTGGGGGTATGGGTGGAAGGGAGGGGAGGGAAGGGGGAGGAGGAGGGGAGGAGATGGAAATCTTTAATAAAAAATGAGGAAAAAAAAAGAACAATCAAACAACAAAAACAAGGGGTGGATATATGGCAGTGGGACCAGAGTGCATTCACATTTTAACTGTCAGTTTTACTATTTTCATGCTACATTTGAAAAAAAAATCAGTGGACATTTTGAACCCCAGTGATGGAGTTCTGAGTGGTGTCTGGCCAGGCAGGCTTGGTACACTGTCTGGGAAACGAATGGGTTCTTGGTGAGATGACCTTTTTACATTGCCCCACACAAGTAGCGGTACCCAAAAGAGTCCGTAACTGTGTAGAGGTGACCTTAGCACCAATGAGCTTATGGCCTGTTGAGGGACTGGGCACACACTAGCAATGAAAGCAAGTAGCAAAAGGAAAAAAACTCTTGGTGGATTTAAATGATGCCTAGTTTTTGAACAACACAACAGCTGTATTTCTGACGTTTCTGGTAATTGTATGCATTCAAGTAAGCCCAGTCAGGGGAGTTGCCAACTGGACCTATGCCTTTTCACTCAGCAGCTTGGTCACTTTGTCCCATACCTGTTTATACTAATGAGTCCCTTTGTTTTGGGGGAGCAAGGCTCTAATCACTTGGAGTTCTAATGGGCTCTGTCCAACTATTCAGTGTGGGTTATAGCTCTGCGATTTAGACGGGATTTAATATGTCACACAGATGACCAACACATATGTGTAGAGCAGCTAGTTATTATGAGAGCAAATATAATTGGGAATTAATTGGGATCCACCTCCAGGGCGTGTTGAACTTCCAGTAATGATAGCATGGATGTAGCCCAATTATATTAGTACATCGTAGAAAAGCAAAAGGTTTCATATTGGTTTCTCCTGTTAATATTGCAAAAATGACCCTTGAGGAGCTTTGAGGTTTCAATTCCTTTAAACTATTTAAACATCCCTTTTCTTATTGTTGTACATAGTGGGCATATATTGGATATTATATTCTTCCTTCTTGACATCATTATAGTCTAGTGTCGAGAATTGCAGTGCACTAACCCTTGAGTAAGCCTGAAGATCGTTCCTGAACATCTAAGAAACAAGAAAGGGGGAGATCTAGGAAGAAATTAAAATCCTGGATGAGTATGCATTTTTGACATGGGCACGTTAAGATGTTAATGCTTCAGCCTGTGAGAGCAGCAAAGCCTTGTGATGCTCAAAGGGATGGTAAAGATCTCTGATGCTAGAGCAGATACTGATAATGTGTGCAAAAATGTCCATTTTAGCTTTCGCCCTCCAGATACTTGGATATTTATGGTCCTGAAGACTGCTCTCCTGCAGATATTGTTCATACCAAGATTAGCTAAAGCAGGCTTTTTGTTTATCTGTTTGTAATAGCCTCACTTTCCTATTGAGATGTATGCAGCAATACCACCTTCTTTATCAATGGTATATAATAAACATGCTGAGCTTCTGGATTCCTACATGTTCTCCATTAGAGAGAACCTCTTAACCTGATTCCAGCTTTTCTGTGTCTGTGAGCCTGTCTTTCTTTATTCCCTCATCACCTCCCCCAAGGTAGGTCAGTCCCTGGAGCTATTCAGCACAGGGCAGAATGACATGAAGGAACAAGTAGTTTTAGGGGAAACAAAAACAATTTTTTATTACTGCACAAAGCTTTCTATGTACAATTTGCCCTGCCTGCAAGATGCAAGGGATAAAGGTGGCACAGAACTTCTGGAACTGGACAACCAATGACTGATCCATCTTAAAATTCATGTCATGAGATGAGATCCCACATATGATAGTGCCAAGAAGGCCAGGAACCAGAGAATGGATAGTCCAGTGATCTAGGATAGAACCAAACATGACTGGGAAAAGAAAAAGTCAATGAAGTGATTCGTAATGATATTCCACTATATACATAGAAAGGAGCCTAGCATAATCTTCATCAGAGTCTTCTTGTGGAACTCCTAACAGTGGGAGTGCTGGGGTTTTCTTGCTCTTTGTGGTGATCTTGGGACACTTTTCCTCCAACTGGGTTGCCTCATCAAACCTTTATATGAAGGTATGTGTCTAGTCTTGTTTTAACTTATTATTCCAGTTTAGTTGATATCCCTGGAAGGCCTACCTATTATGAAAGGAAATGGAGAAGGAGTGGATTTGGAGAGAGGGGAGGTGGGAGAGGAGGTTCTGGAAGAAGAGGATCGAGGGAAAATTGCAGTCATGTAGTATCTAATAGAAGAATAAATTTAAGAAAAGAAGAAAGAAAATGAAATAAATCTTCCTGTCATGGAAAATAACAAGAAAATAAAATGTATGAAGTAGGAGCCTGGATTGTAAGATGGCAGAGCAAACAAGAATGAACTTCAAGATCTCCCTCCTTTTGCTCCTCATCGGGACCTTGGGAGCTCAGTCCGGTGCTCCTATGTGGGGCTCTGTCATTTTCTCCATCCAATGCCAGGTGAAGGTTATATGGTGATATGCAAGATATTCATGAGTATGGCAATAAGATCTGTACATTTCTGGCACCCTCTCCTCAGCTGCCCAAGGACCTAGCTGGGGGCGTCTTCCTGGACACCTGGGAACCCCTCTAGAGTCAAGTCTCTGCCAACCCTAGAATGGCTCCCTTAATTAAGATATATAATTCCTTGTTCCCATATCCACTTTTCCTATATCCCAACCATCCTATTCCCCCAAGCTCTTCCCATCCTCCACTTCACACTTTTTTCTTCCCATTCCCCCCCTCCCCAATCCCACCCCACCCCCATGTTCCCCCCTGAGATCCCAAGGTCCCGATGCGGAGCAAAAGGAGGGAGATCATGAGCAAGGAAGTCAGGACCGTGAGGAGTGCGTTTACCCATTGAGACGGTGGGACTGATCTAACGGGAGACCACCAAGTCCAGTTGGAATGGGACTGATGGAACAGGGGACCAAACCAGACTCTCTGAATGTGGCTGACGGTGGAGGAGGACTGAGAAACCAAGGACAACGGCAATGAACATGACCTCTACAGCATGGACGGGCTCACTGTGAGCCTTGTCAGTTTGGTTGCTCACCTTCCTGGACTTAGGGGGAACTTGGAGGGCCTTGAACTTAACATAGTGAAGGGAACCCTGATGGCTCTTTGTCTTGGAGAGGGGTGGAGTGGGGGTATGGGTGGAAGGGAGGGGAGGGAAGGGGGAGGAGATGGAAATCTTTAATAAAAAAAAAGAAAAAAAAAGAAAAAAAAGAATGAACTTCAAGGTATTCTATTTTTGAAGCAATCTTTTCTCATTTTACATACCCATCCCAGTTTTTGCTCACTCCTCTCCTCCCACTCCAGCCACCTTCCACCTACCCCATCCCCTATCCACTCCTCAGAAAGGGTAAGGCTTTCCATGGGGAGTCAACAAACTCAGGCACATTGCTTTGAGGTAGGACCAATGCCTGAAATCCTATCTGTAGGCTTAGTAAGGTATCTCTCCAAAGAAAATGGGATCCAAAACACTAGGGATAAATCCTGGTCCCACTGTCTGTGACCTCACAGACTGCCCCAGCCACCAACTGTCACCCACATTCAGCAGGCCCATTTTGGTCCTATATGAGTTCCCCAGCTGTCAGTCCAGAGTCAGTATGCTCCCACTAGCTCAGGTCAGCTGTTTCTATGGGTATTCACATTATGGTCTTGATCCCTTTGCTTATGCTATCACTCCTCCCTTTCTTTGATTGAACTTTGGGAGCTTGGCCCAATGTTAGCTATGGATCTCTTCATCTGCTTCTATCAGTTGCTGGATGAAGTTTCTATGATGACAATTAAGGTAGTCATCAATCTGATTACAAGGTAAGGCCAGGTCAGGTACACACTCCACTATTGCTTAGGGTCTTAGTGGGGTCAACCTTAAGGATTCCTGGGTATTTCCCTAGTGCCAGGTTTCTCACTAGCCCCCAAATGGCTCCCTCAGTGAAGATATCTCTTTCCTTACTCTCCCTCTTTTATGTTTCCACATCTTGGCCATCTGGTTCCCTCATGTTCTCCTATCATTTTTTCTTCCCCATCACTTTCCACTGTCCCTTCCCCTCCCTATGCCCCCAATTTTCTCAGGAGATCTTGTCTATTTCCCGTTACCATGGATATCCATGTATGTCACTCTTAGGGTTCTCCTTGTTACCGAGCTTCTCTAGGATCATGGACTATACTCTGGTTATCTTTTGCTTTACATCTAATATCCACTTATGAGTGAGTACATACCATGTTTGTCATTCTGGGTCTGGGTTCTCTCACTCAGGATGTTTTTTTCTAGTCCCATCATTTACATGCAAATTTCAAGATATCATTGTTTTTTATCATTGAGTAGTACTCCATTGTGTAAATGCACCACATTTTCTTTATCTCTTCTTCTGTTGAGGGGAATCTAGGTTGTTTCCAGGTTCTGGCTATTACAACTAATGCTGCTATGAACAAAACTGAGCAAATGTCCTTGTGATATGAGTGTGCATCCTTTGGGTAGATGTCTAAGAGTGGTTTTGGTGGGTCTTAAGGTAGATTCATTCACAATTTTCTGAGAAACCACCATATTGATTTCCAAAGGAGTTGTCCAAGTTTGCACTCCCATCAGCAATGGAGGAGTCTTCCCCTTACTCCCCCATCCTCTCCAACATAAGCTAGCATTGGTATTTCTTATCTTAGCCATTCTGACTGTGTAAGATGGTATCTCAGAGTCATTTTAATTTGCATTTCCCTGATGGCTAAGGATGTCAAGCAATCCCTTAAGTGTCTTTTGGTCATTTGAAATTCTGTTGAGAATTAATTTTCTGTTTAGATTTGTACCCCAATTTTTCATTGGATTAGTTGGTATTCTGATATCTAGTTTCTTGAGTTCTTTATATATTTTGAAGATCAATCCTCTGTCTGATGTGGGGTTGGTGAAGATCTTTTCCCATTCACTTAGCTGCCATTTCGTCATATAGATTGTGTCCTTTGCCTTACAGAAGCTCCTCAGTTGCAGGAGGTCCCATTCATGAACTGTTGCTCTCAGTGTGTACTACTGGTGTTATATTTAGGAAATGTTTCCCTGTGCTCATGTTTTTAAGGCTATTTCACACTTTCTCTTCTATGAGGTTCAGTGGGGCTGGATTTATGTTGAGGTCTTTGATCCACTTGAACTTGAATTTTGTACATGTAGATAGATATGATCTATTTTCATTCTTCTATCTTCTACATCTTGACATCCAGTTATGCCAGTACCACTTGTGGAAGATGCTTTATTTTTTTCATTGTATAATTTTAGCTCATTTGTCAAAAAATCAGGTGTTCATAGGTGTGTGGATTAATATCAGGGTCCTTGATTTATTTTCATTGGTCCACCTCAAGGTAGTCTTTAGAATCTTGTTATCTCTTGCAATACATATATGAATAACACAAATATAAACTGCAAAAATATTGTATTTAATAAACAGTATTATGTTATTCCTTCATTTTTCTTCCCTACAATGGAATTTTTTTTTCCTAATATGTTACTGGGCTGCTCAAAACATATTGTAGGAAGAAAGGGAAATATATGATGTTATTCAAATGATGTTTTAACTTTATACATCTTCGAACTATAAAATGGGCATCAAATTAAAGATTACAAGATTTTTTATTTTGATTTCTAATGTTCTCATGCAAGGAGTGATGCTTTGGGCAGGATTACTCCATATATGTGCAACTTGAGCAATTGTAGAGGGCCTGGTGTCCATGAAACTCTGAGTTATGCTTAATGTAGTACCTTCACTGCCATCAAATTGTTAACATTTGAGAAGTGGCCCCCATATTCATTTTGCACTGAATCTGAGGTCTACAAACAATATAGCTGGTTTTCACTTGAAGAACAGCAATCAGTTACATCATTATGTTGTAATATTCTGAAGATACAAAGAGCCATAATCTTATCACTTTCTACTAAAAGTTTCAAATTTATCAAGAGATTTTCACTTTTTCTTCTATACCACATCACTGATTGTTTAAAAAGATATCAGCATATATAAATGTAAGTTAAAAACTAGACTATAACTGATGTACCCAAGATATGATATAAATGAATGTTAGAGTCATCATGGAACCGAGATGTTTGTCTCTTCCCAGCTTCAAACAGTTCTAGCATCTGCATGTTGTGACTTGTAGGACATGGTCCACTAATAGCAATAACATAAAAGCTTCATTTGAATATTTTCACTTAAAAATATAAGGTCTCAGTTAAAAAATGTCCTGAAACTTTTCAATAAGGAAGAAGGAGTAAACCAGTACTGTGACATCTGAGTCCAAAGAAAACTTCTCTGAGGCAACCTTGAATTCTAATGGGGAGAGAATCCTAAAGGAGGCTCTAGAAGAACATTTATATTTCAAGTTCATTTTTCGGAGTTCACTTGAAAGGTAGTGGAGTGATATGGGATTATTTTAGTGAATATTTCTAATGCCACTGTCAAGCTGTTAGGCTTACTATTTATTTTATTGATTGAAGTTGTGATTTTAATAAAAATCTATTGTTAAGGGGTCTAGAGAAATGCTGGCAGAGACGTTAAGAGCACAAGTCCCTGTTTTTACAGAAGACCCAGGGTTGATTCCCAGCACCTACCTGGTGACCATGACTATCTTTAACTCTGTAATGTTGACATTTAACATTTCTACATTGAAGAATAAAAGTTTTGACTTGGCTTGCCAACTATCGACCTTAGTGTTATTCCATACACTATGCAAACTTTGTCAATGAGCTTTTTTCCAATAGCCTATAAATGTGAATAAGTTTTCACCTAAATTAATATTTTTAAGTATAAAAAATACAAAAGAAGGTAACTTAGGAAATTTATCAACTAAGAAATAATATTACATTTTCTTTTTATTTTACATTTGCTATTTTTCTTTGAGCACCACACAGTATTAAAAATCCAAGTTCGAAAAATAAGGAACTAGATGCAGAATTAATTATATAGAGAAAAAAAATCTAAAAATGAATTTGTTTTCATTTTTAATGATTTTTGTATTATATTGTTTTGATTTGTATCCACAGAGAGTTCTAGAAATAACTATTTCAAACATCAGACTCCAGATGGATGAATCTAAGCAGCAGTATTCTAAAGATAGGAAGATTTCTGTTAAATCTAACTGTCTTGCATCAAAAATTCCAGAATGAAATCAATAGCTTGTTTTTAAAAACTAGAAACACTTACTAATAAAATATTCATAATCAAGTGGTAATTGTACTTTGAAATTTTGAAACTTGTTTGAATTACTTTGTGATTTTGTTCTATTTTCCATATTCTGAATTGCTACTGTATCTCTAACATTTGCCCTTTTCATGCCAATGTTGTGTCAGTGATTAGAGAAAAATAAATCCATTCCCTCAGTCTGACATTGGCCCTGTTAGGTTGTCATTCTCTCTGACAGCACAAAGAATGCTCAGATGCCAGCTTTTATGACAAAAACCAGTATTCTCTCATATGTATTCTAGTATCCTACTTCAAAGTAAACTTTCATTTTGACAGTCTCAGTGGAATAACGCATTTGTCTTTTATTTGTCTCAAAACTGATTCAAGGAAGCTTTCTATACCAGCAGTTTTCCCAAAGAATGGGGGAAAATTCAACATTAAAAACAGCCACCTACACAACTCTCTAAACATGGCTTTCTGAGTTAAAGTATAAAAGATTTGCAATGAGAGAAAATCACATAGAACGTCTATTTCGGTGTAGAGACAAGGAACTAAAGAGGAGACCCAAAATAGGAGGGCTGGAAGCATCAGTGCCAGCGACTCAGTAGGGGACCTTTAGCAAATCACTTAACCTCCTCTCAATGCCTTTCAAACAAACCCAGACCAGTGCTCATCTTCCAGCACTTTTATCCCTTCTTCCCATTTGTATTGCTTCTCTTGCTTCCTCTGGGCCTCTGATACTCTCCTCCCTCTTTGCTCTATGACTAAACATATTTCCTTTCTTAATCTTTTCCCTGGGTATGTTTTTTTTTCTTCCCTTCTCATCTTGCTTTGTAAGCCTGGGATGATTATTGTGAGTCAGAGGGTATCCTTTTAGAATCACAGCTTCCATAAAGCCTTTCCTGCAGCAAGCTCTAAGTTAATGCTGATTCTTTTTATTTCTATAATTATTAAAGTGAACAAAACTTTTCTTACAGTACTTTTGCCTTGATGTTTATTAAAATTTCTCCAACTTATTAATCAACTGCTTTAGTAAGATTTTACACATCAAGAGACCCAACATTTTTTCAGAATAATTATATACTGTTGTGTCAGTCTCTCTTTCCTTTTTTTCTAACACACACACACACAAACAGAGAGAGAGAGAGAGAGAGAGAGAGAGAGAGAGAGAGAGAAAGAGAGAGAGAGAGAAATAGATTTGGAAAAATGATGCAATTGTCTTAGACATAGATGGAGAATTGCTTTACAACTTAGATGATGAAAAGGATGAAAATAGGGCCAGCAAGTTGGCTCAGTGAATAAAGGTACCTGCTGACAAGTATGGCAGCCTGCTATCTATCCTTGAGAAGCACAGTAGAAGGAGAGAACCAACTGCTGCAAGTTGTCCTCTAATTTCCACACATGTGATGTGCCATGCACATGCCTCCCCCCACATACACAAACTTTTAAATGAGAAAGGTAAGATTTGGATTTATTCTTATGAGATAATTGCTGATTTATCTTCAATCATTGTATATATGTACATATATATACCACTGAGTTTTTTAAAAGTCATATATACATACCATTTACTTTGTTAAAAGTTAGGAATTAGAATTTATTCCATCTATACTGGAGACTCCTTACAGAAATGTACTATAATTTCAGAACTATATATGTACACACACACACATATATATATATATATGCACAAATACCAATTAGTATTTTCCTTAAGCAATCCTGTGTTTTTTTAAAACTAAACTGACATAACTGAGATGCAGAAAGCACCAGACAGTCAAATTGTTGAGGTGCTAGAGATAGAAACCTGAGTCTACTTCACATAAAGCAGTTGCTCTAACACTGGCCTACATTCTTCAGGACAAATTTAACGTGAAAAATCACTTCTTCTGCATCTGTCTGGGGCTATTGAATTATGAAAACAAAAACAATCCTGATGTCAATTTTTATTTCATGCTCTTTCCTGCTAGCTTTTAAAATAATGATCACTGAGGACAAATGTGAAGGAACCAACTTCCAGCTTTCTCTCTAGATATTTAGCATCATTACATACTCCATTAATTTGACAGGAAATATTAGATGAGCTTCATGAAGAACTGTACTATCTTTACCAATTCTGTTGTTATCATCTTGGGTCCTAAAACCAATAAAATTATCAATATTGTGATACACAAAAAAAAAATAAAAGACTGGTTCAACATTTTCTAATTTCTATGGCTTATGTGTTGCTTCCTAAAATCTGGGGGAAATAGCCATAAAACCTCTAATTTTTATTTAATTTATATATGATTTATTTATTTATTTATTTTGCACATGTGCATACATGTGTATGTGGAGTCCAGAGGTCTGTGGCTGTCTTCCTCTAACTTTCTCCAAGTTAACTTTGGAGACAATGCCTCCAAGTGAAACTGCCACTCATTAATTTGGGAAGACTGGAGATCTGTCTGTCTTGGTTTCCCCAGTACTAGGATTAAAGGTATGTGCACCTGTATATACCTTTGTATCTTTGTTTAGCTTGTAAGATAACCATTTGCTCTGATTTTAGTTTTTCTTCTTACTTTTTTTGTTGTTGAATTTTTAATCACCATTTGATCATTTTATAGATGTATATAACACATTTTGATTAAACTCACCCCTTCTTTATCCTCTCCAATACTACTATTCCTCCCACATACTTTCTTTCTCAACTGTCTTTTAAAGTAACCATTGACTCTATTAAGTGTTGTTAGAATGTTCATGCTTTACACAAAGGATTAAGAAGCAGAGCGGGAAGTCAGAAAAGCATCACCTTTCACGATAGCCACAAATAACATAAATTATCTTGGGGTAACTCTATGCAAGGAAGTAAAAGATCTGTTTGACAAGAACTTTAAGTCTTTGAAGAAAGAAATTGATGAGGATACCAGAAAATGGAAGGATCTCCCTTGCTCTTGGATTGGGAGGATCAACATACTAAAAATGGCAATTTTACCCAAAGCAATCTATAGATTCAATGCAATCCCCATTAAAATCCCATCAAAATTCTTCACAAACCTTGAGAGAACAATAATCAACTTTATATGGAAAAACAAAAAAACCCAGGATAGCCAAAACAATCTTATACAATAAAGGAACTTCTGGAGGCATTACCATCCCTGACTTCAAACTCTATTACAGAGCTACAGTATTGAAAACAGCTTGGTACTGGCATAAAAACAGAGAACTTGACCAATGGAATCAAATAGAAGACCTGGATATTAACCCACAAACCTATAGACACCTGATTTTCGACAAAGGAGCTAAAAGTATACAATGGAAGAAAGAAAGCATCTTCAACAAATGGTGCTGGAATAACTGGATGTCAACCTGTAGAAGAATGAAAATAGATCCATATCTATCACCATGCACAAAACTCAAGTCCAAATGGATTAAAGACCTCAATATTAATCTGAACACACTGAACCTGATAGAAGAGAAAATGGGACGTACTCTACAACACATGGGCACAGGAGACCACTTCCTATGTACAACCCCAGCAGCACAGGCATTAAGGGCAACATTGAATAAATGTGACCTCCTGAAACTGAGAAGCTTCTGTAAAGCAAAGGACACTGTCATTAAGACAAAAGGGCTACCTACTGACTGGGAGATGATCTTCACCAACCCCGTAACAGACAAAGGTCTGATCTCCAAAATATATAAAGAACTCAAGAAACTAGACTTTAAAATGCTAATTAGCTCAATTAAAAATGGGGCACTGAACTGAACAGAGAATTCTCAACAGAAGAAGTTCAAATGGCCAAAAGACACTTAAGGTCATGCTCAACCTCCTTAGCCATCAAGGAAATGCAAATCAAAACAACGTTGAGATGCCATCTTACACCTGTGATGGGGAGATGTGGATAGAAAAGTGAGGAGGGGAGGTTGGGGAGACCCTGGGGGAATGGGATGGTTGGGATGGAGGAAGGGTGGATATGGGAACAAAGAATTATATATCTTAATTAAGGGAGCCATTCTAGGGTTAGCAAGAGACTTCACTCTAGAGGGGGTCCTAGGTAGCCATGGAGATGTCCCCAGCTAGTTCCTTGGGCAGCTGAGGAGAGAGAGCCTGAAATGGCCCTTTCCTATAGCCATCCTGATGAATATCCTGCATATCACCATAGAAGCTTCATCTGGCGATGGATGGAGATAGAGACAGAGACCCACACTGAAGTGCAGGACTGAACTCCCAAGGCCCAAATGAGGAGCTGAAGGAAGGAGAACATGAGCAAGGAAGTTAGGACAGCGAGGTGTGAGCCCACCCACTGAGACTGGGGGGCTGGTCTAAGGGGAGCTCACCAAGGCCAGCTCAACCGGGACTGAAAAAGCATGGGATCAAACCGGATTCTCTGAACATGTAGAACAATGAAGGCTGACTGAGAAGACAAGAACAATGGCACTGGATTTTGATCCTACCGCATGTACTGGCTTTTGGGGAGCCTAGTCTGTTTAGGTGCCTACCTTCCTGGACCTAGGTGGAGTGGGTTGGACCTTAGACTTCCCGCAGGGCAGGGAACCCTGAATGCTCCTTGGGCTGGCAAAGGAGAAGGAGGGGAGTTAAGGGAAGAGGAGGGAAATCGGAGGTGGGGAGGAGGTGGAAATTTTTAATAATAAAAAAAAAAATGTTCATGCTTGTAGGACATCCCTGGCTGAAATGGATTCCCCCTTCCTGAGTAACTATCAATAGCCAATAACATTTCAACAAGGTGTTGTAATTCATGAGGCTCTTCTGAATTGATATTGGCACCCATCATTTTTTATGTGGATGTTGGGAATCTAAACTCAGGTCCTCATGCTAGAAAAAGAAGTTGAGCTATTTAATTAAAACTGGATTTTATTTTTGACTGAGGTTTCTGTAGCGTTTTGATTTGAATTTGAAATTTGTACTTTTATTTTATGTGTATGAGTATTCTACTTGCATGTATGTCTGTGCACTGTGTGCATGCAGTGCTTAAAGAGGCCAGAAGAAGTGTGATGGGCCACAAGGGACTGGATTTACAGATGGTTGGTTGTCAGTGGTCACATGGATGCTGAGAATAAAACCCATATCCTTTCAAAGAACAGCCAGTGCTCGTCACCATTCAGCCACTTCTCTAGTCCCATAATTTAAAAAGTTTATAGTTTTACAATATAGTTTTGCTTGCATATTGCTTTTAAAATTACCTGCAAGAAGCCACCTTCTTCACTCTTTCTAGCAAAATTTATTCATTTAACTACTTGATTGGCCTTTTAGTTTTAGCTTATTCTCTCTTTCTCAGATCATGTACTCATGTTTTTAGATGATTATACTTTTTTAAAGAAAAGTTCTATTGTATCCATTATTTGCTATCACTAAAACATATCCTTGCATTTGGAAGAGACAAGGATAAAAAAGCTATGTTTTGATATACTTAGAAGATATTCCAAAGAAATTGTTACTAACATTGACCTTCTGTATTTTTTCCTCACACAAAAAGTCACTTTACTGTCAACTTGATTTATAAGAAAACTTAAAAATGTTATCTAGAAGTAAAAAAAATAAATTCAAATGATACAACTTGACATGTCACTTACATTTATGGTAGTATATGTTCCCATGTCCTTGGATATAATAGAACAAATACAAATAAGGATACTATAAAAGCTATATGAAAAGTAGACTGTCTATGGACCTTGAGGCTTGAATAACAGCATGATCTTGACCTCTCCGTGGTTCTTTATTACTTCCCATAGATCATGAACAGGAAGTTTCAGAATTAGAATCAGTAAGCACAGACAAAACTTAAAAATAAAGGAGTACTTTCTGCAAGCCAAGGGACTAGAAAAAGGGTGGCCTACTAGTTTAAAAATACCTTTTGGGGCAGTATTCCCAAACAAGTATGAACTTAAAAAAGTAGTTTTTCTTTAGGGCCCCAAGTATTTCAGTGTGGCTTAATGGGTGTGTTAATCTACATACATCTCTTTGCCACATCAAATACAGAATAGCACAGGATTTACTTGACTCTTTCTGGAATCAAGATGGGGACTAATATTGTCTGCCACCTGGCAGAATGACACAGCCCTTGAATTTCCTTGCAGTGTGAGGTTAGAGTTGGATAAGACATTTGAACTTCCATTTTCCACCCATTCAAAACAGGACATGCTCTGATTCTCCTACCAAGATAGTATTGGCAGGATTGACCAGGGACATAGCCTTCCACCCCTGTCTGATGGTTACAGGTGATCTGGAAACATTCCAAATCCACAGCAGTGCCTCTGGCAGTAGTAGGATCCAGTAGTGAGCTAAGCCATTTCTTTTTCTAAGATCAACAAAACTGAGCCAAGGTAGTGCAAGTTGCAACCAGTGTCCACTTCGTTTATCTTCTAGTCCTAAATATCAACAGGGCAAAGAAGGAAGCTAAGATTTTTGTTTACATCCAGCATCATAAAAACTGAATGGAATGATAGGATGTAGGGCTACTTTTTAGTTTTCTTTCTCTGGTATCACTGAAATATGTGAAGAGTGAGCTTCTGTCTCCTCAAAGAATGGTGTGACCCTGTCCTCTCCCTTTACGTTGGGTAGTAACAGCAGTTTCCAGTGGAAAACAGAGCTTATATCTCACACAGAAAATAAGGGTGATAAATTGGTGACCTACTTTCACCAAGGTCATGTCTACAGGACCAAGTAGAAGTCACACCTATACACTCCGCACATGAAATGAGAGTTTTAATTACTTGTGACCATATGGTGTTGGTGAGGTACAGTGGGGAAAAGAACATGTACAGTACACTGTTCTTATGCTACACTGAAATAGTGATTGCTTTCTAAAAAGAGATGATTAAATAGGATTCAGTTTCTCATAATATCTACAATGTCTACAATATAATAAGAAATCTTTTGTCATGTTAATAGCCAAGAAAATTGCAGCATGAATGAGAAAAAAGACAATCATCTGATAACAACACCAAGATGAATCATATCTTGGCATTATCTGACAAGGTTTCTAAAGCAACCATCATAAAAATAGAAGCTATAAAAAGGAGTCAAATTGACATCATAGAGCTGAAATGTAAAAAAAAGTTCAATAAGTGGGTTTAATGTTTGACTGGTGACGGCAGAGAATAAAACCAGTGAATTTAAGGACGGGACAGATTAGAATTTACTCAATCCAGAATTTGTTTCAACTGTGAAAAGAACAGGAAATCAGAAAGTGGAAAAATAGCACAGGGCTTTGATACAATAGCAGAAATCTAAAATTTGTGTTGTACAGAGTCTAGAAAGAAGAGAAGAAAAATTTTTTAAAAAAATCAGTGTTCTGTAATCAGCAATTCATATAAATCAGAAAAAGGTTATCGAAAAAGTGAACAGTAAAACAACCCAAAATTTTGTAACTTGCATAGATGGAAAATGTCACTCCTGGAAAGTAAGATATAATCACCAAGAAAGTCTGTACCTTGGGACATAAATGAATTTGTCTCACAAAATTTCATATGTTAATTCCTTGAAGTACGGTAACTGTAAACACACACACACACACACACACACAGAGAGAGAGAGAGAGAGAGAGAGAGAGAGAGAGAGAGAAAATTATCTGTTTACTTGAGAATAACATGTTTATAAGTTATACATAAATAAAGAAGACATCTCATGGAAAATAATTACAAATTGAATATAATGATTTGGAAAATAGAGCACATTAAAATGTAGAACATATTTATATCTTGCTAAGAAAGAATTACCAAAAAAACCCTAGATCAAATTAATGTCTTATTAGCATCAAAATAGGAGTTCATATTTGAGAGCAGACTGTTAGATATAATACCAAAATGATATATACTATAATAAATTGATGAACTGTACTTTCAGGATAGCTCAGTAAAAAACTGACTAAGTTACCAGTGTTATTACTCAGCTTGAAAATGCAAATAGAATTTTTAATGTAATACACCTCGCTACAATTAGGATAACTGATATTTTTTGTTTTTTTGTTTTCTTTTCTAAGCAGACAATATCAAAGTCTTGGAGAACTGGAAAAATGGAGATTCTCTAGAATTGATAGAAGAGATATAAAATGGGGAAGAAATCTACAACTTTACCGAATGTTAAATTTAGAATTTTTATGACCAAGAATTTCCATGTTTGAGGATATGTTGAAAAGAAATGAAAATTTCTGTTCACAGAAATATTCATATATATCATAAATATAATGCTGTGTTGAACTTGATAGAAACACAGCATTACTCAATGTGGCCAAATATCCAAAGCAATGCAAGTGTCTTTCAACAGACTTACAGACATTATTTTAAGAATGGAATACTACTTAGCCATAAAAACTGATTAGTGATGTACACTACTATATGAAACCTGAAAACACTATTTTAAGTTAAAGAAGACAAAAAGAACTACATATTAATTCAATTTTTTGGAAAGTCTTTAAATAGCAATATTTTAAAAACAAGACAGATTAGTGTTTCCCAGGAATCAGAGAGTAGGAATTTAAGGCTAATACATATAAGGTTTCTGGTTTTATTTATTTATTTGTTTGTTTATATAATATATATCGATTTGTTTATATGTTTGTTCATTTTAAGATTTATTTATCATGTATACAGTGTTCCCCTCGCATGTATGCCTACAGGACAGAAGAGAGCAACAGATTGCATTGTAGATTGTGAACCACCATATGGTTACTGGGAATTGAACTCAGGACCTCTGGAAGAGCTTCCAGTGCTTTTAACCTCTAAACTATCTCACTACTCCATGTTTTGTTATATAAAGATTTATTTTATATTTTGGTGTCCTTTCTGCACATATGTATTTATACCATGTGCATCCCTGGTACCCTTGGAGGTAAAAAGAGGGTGTCAGATTCCCTGGAATTAGGATTATGGATGGTTATGAGTAGCCATGTGGGTGATAAGAAACCAATCTCAGCTCTTCTTAAAGAGCAATAAATGGTCTTAACCACTGAGGAAATATTCCAAGCTCAATATATTGGTTTTTTCTTGGATGTGACAGAAATTCTCTCAAATTTATTGTAGTTATGGCTGTGCAACTGTGTAAATATACTAAAAGCTACTGAAATATGCACTTTAAATGGCTAAACTTTATGGTGTATAAATTATTTCTCAATAAAACCACTAACATAAAAGTAAATGGAACAATGATATAAGCAATTTTTAGATGATTTCAAATATTTGAGTGTTTTTTGTGTACTCTTAAAATTTGTTATTTAAAACACAATAAAACTTGCAACTGAATTCCACTGTAGTTATGTCTTTCACTGTATATGTAATGTATCCTGAGTGTGTATCTGTATTTTATTGATGGTGTACTGAAGGATACAAAATGAATAATAATGATAATAAAACAAATCTTATCCTCAAGACATGTATTAAAATATGTAACCTAAGAGACTCTTGGTGCTTTTTCCAATTATTCTAATATATCTTCAAAGATAATAACAAAATTTTTATTAGGAAATGTGCAGAAGTCAATCATGTTGTCTACAGTTTAAGCTCCTGTTCCAACAAGAAATAGCAAAAGTAAAATCTATTAATAGGCTTTTTGAAATAAGTTTTTGGTTTTGTGACAACAATCATTCTCATTCTGGTTACATGCTTACTACTAATACTTAAAGAACTTTCCTTTGGCAATAGTTTTTGAAGTCGACTTTTCAGCTCTCCTATATTAACTTGGAACAATCATTATTTGTAGCTGTAATTTTTGACTAGGCTAATAATGTTTTGAATTAATTGACTATGTTACAAATGTGGAAGGATCTATTTGATGAATCTGACTGGGCAATTTTCTGTGACTTGTGTTGGCTCATTAAAAACACTGTGAAGAACATAATGATTGACAGAAAATCTTTCTGAAAGCAGCATTTATTTTGCAGACACATTACATCTCACTGGTGAACTTGGCAGCTTGACCTAATGTAAAGTGATTGAAATTAACAACCACACAGCAAGTTACTAATGCCCATGCTGAGAGGTAGATATGAAGAAATGCAGTAAATAATGTCTTGATAAATCAAAACATTGGGGTTAAACTTGAAGTCATCTGAGGTGTATAAAAAGGAAATGATGCACACATTTATTCATGACTTTTTACTCTCATTCACCTCCAACTAACATTGTAACTATAAACATTATAAATAACAGTTATTTGACAACATCTGGTAGTACCACACTATGCTGTCAGCTTTAGCATCAGCCTGAGTGTAATCCTTGCTTCTATCATTTAGTATCTCATGATTTTAGACTAGCTTTTATTCCTCCGTGATTAATTTCCCCAGTTGGGTAATGGGAATAAAAATAGTACTTTTCAGCTAGCTGGATGGCTCAAATTTATAATTCCAATGCATAGGGGGCTGAGGTAGTACAATTTTCATGAGTTCAAGACAATCCTGAGCTACAGAATAAAATATTACTCCACCCCCTCCATGCAAAGAGAGAAAAATAATTTCTTACACAGGACAATTAAAAGTAAGGAATAAGAAAATACAGAATTACTTAACTTACCTCCTAGTGTTTTGAAGCATTATTTAAAGTTTCATAAATATTAGTCATAACTATCATCTTCCTCATAGATTATACCTTAGATATAAAATAGATTTTAAGAACATGAAGATGAGTACCAAAACACAGTGTTTACAAATGTGTTTCTAAAGTATTAAAAAAATATTTTCTAATTATGATTCCTAATTCTCCTGGCTTTCTTTTAGTGTGTGTGTGTGTGTGTGTGTGTGTGTGTGTATTCATGTGTGTATGTGGTATGCATGTGAAACTGTGTGTGTGCCACACAGATATGACCCCATGATACTGCACATATGTGAAAGTCAGAGGATAACTTGCAGAAGTTAGCTGTCTCCTTCCATCATGTCAATCCTTGGATGAAACTCAGGTTCTCAGGTTTGGTGGCACATGCCTTAACCTGCTAAGGCATCTTCATCTTATTGGATCATAATCACATTTCATGTTTTTGGATATTGCCTATGTTAGGGCTTCTATTGCTATGAACAGACACAACTCTTATAAAAACATTTTATTAGGATAGTTAACAATTTCAGAGGTTTAGTTCATTATAATCATGGTTGGACATGGCAGTGCCAAGTAGACATGGTGCTGGAGAAGGAGCTGAGAATTCTGTATCTAGATCACCAGGCAACAGAAGTGAATGTGATACTAGGCCTAGCTTGAGCACCTGAAACCTCAAAGCCCACTCCATAGTGACATACTTCCTTTAACAAGGCCACACCTACTCAAAAAAGGCATACCTCCTAATATGCCACACCCTATGGGCCAAGCATTCACACACTTGAGGCTATGGATGCTACTCCTATTCACATCAAAACATTCTACTCCCTGACACCCATAATCTTGTGGCCATATCATAATGTAGAAATGCATTCAGACCAATTTCAAAAGTCTCCATATTCTATAATAGTCTCAAAGTTGTTGAAAAGTCCAAAGTTCAAAGTCTCTTTTGAGATTCATGTAATCATTTAACTGTTACCTCCTCTGAAATAAAACTGAAGAGCAGATCACGTACTTCCAACATACAATGGCACAAAACATACATTTCCATTCTAAGGGGAGGAAAGGGAGAATAGTTATATGCCTATGGGCTTGTGATTGGCTAAACGGAGTTGAGTGAGAGGAATACCAGACGCCCCGGCTTGGGATTGGCTGTTGGAGAATTCCCAACTGCTAGTAACTTCCTGAGGGAATTCCAAGCCTCCAGGGGCTCAGTGATTGGTCTATTATCCCTGTTCAGGGATTGGCTGGTTTTGTGTCAGAGATAAAGATGGCTCTAATTCTGGGACCAAAATGTTTCTTTCTTTGGTGCTTTATAACTTTTTGACTCTAATTTTGGGACTAGGGTGAATATCTTTGGCATTCTCTGAATCTAGGGACTAAGTGTGTTCTTTTGGCCCTGGTTTCAGGGTCTGAGAACATGGCTTTTGCTCTAAGTTCAGGGACAAAGTGTCTCTTCCCTTGACTCTAGTCCCATTTGCAGGGTGAATTTCTTTGACTCTGAACCCAGGCTGCTCGGGGTTTTTTAGACTCAGTGAATGTGGGGGGCCTGGACCTCCCATTCCCCTCTCTAGTAGTAACTTTAGAGAATGCAATCATGGGTCCTCCTTGTGGGCCCCTGATAAAATGTACTGAGACTGTAGTACCATCAGCTGCACAGGGCTAATTAGTCCCCTGATGGAAACCAGCAACTTTATTAAGAATGGAGAGCCCAAAAGTAAATAACAAGGACCCTGCCCTAGCAATGTGGAGACTAAAGAAGTCAACCACAGAGAACCATTAAATTATCCCTCCCTAACTCTGGTCAGTCATTTCTTCTCACCTTGCATTGTTAAAGATCATATTCCAGTCTCTAGGCCTGCTACCCCAAGGCTCAGGAGAATGTCTAATGTGTAGGTGGTTATTCCTTAGATGAATTGAGTATCCCTATAAAATCTGTTATCCAAAAACAAAAAAGATATGACAGCCTGATGAGGGAGCTGAACTGACCAGGGGCTGTCTGGTGGCATTGCAATTGGGAGATCTGACTTTAAGGTGGTGGGGGCCTGGGCCTCTCAAAAGTACTCTGCAGATCTCCAACTTGTTTCAAATTGCTGACTGTAACACACTTCTCTTTCTGGGAGCTGATTCCATTCCTTATTAACATTTCTTCTTAGCAGGTATCCCATGGCTCTGGAATCTTCAACATCTTGGGGTTTCCAAGGCAAATACAAGCCATCACCTTTACAGGGTGGCCTTCACACAATGGCCTCACAAGTCCTCCTTGCAGGGACATACCTGCCACACACCTGTTCTCAGCAGCTTTCCTTTGTCATGTAGTGAGATTCTATAAACTCCTTTCTTCAATCCTTGACACTAAAACCAGGAGCACATGGCTGAAGGTGCAAAATTCTGCTGCTTGTGGGGGCTGGAATATTCTCCTTGTTCAATTTCATTTTTATCAGCTTTCTGTTTTCAATGGTTTCCTTCAGTGCCTAAATTTGGCTGTTCTGGAACTCGATCTGTAGACCAAGCTGGCTTCTAACTTAGAGATTACTTGTCTCTGCCTCCTGAGTGCTAAAATTACAGGCATGTACCACCATGTCTGGACCTAAGCTGTTCCTTAATTTCTTTTCACAAATTGGAGTTTTAGCTGTGTGATGTCTTGTACTGAGATTACCACTCCCTTTATTTCATTTAAGATTGGGATTTTCTTTATTCTCTTTTTATCCTTGAACAGATACTTAACTTCATTCACCTTCATTGTAACACATTTCTCCTCATATTATATATAATGTATTTTCCTTCCACAGATTATTCCTTTTCGTTATAGCTCTGCATAAAAATGACAACTAATAATGACACAACAGAGTTAATCCTATGCTTTTCTGAGAATTCCTCTGTCAATGCAATTAATCCAAAACTCTTCAGGTTAGCCTCAGGCAGATTTTTTGGACAAAGGCAAAAAATGGTTACCACATTCTTCCACAAATATCACAAGAATGATCTCTAGGCCAAAAATTAACATTTTCCCTCTGAATCCTCTTGAGTGTGGCCCCCACATTTCAAATTACTGTCACCACCACTATCTTCCATGATGCTGCATGTAAGGCCTCACTTAAAGTCTTCAAGTGCTTTTCTAATCCAAAGTCCCAAAGTCCACATTCGTCCAAATGAAAGCTTTGTCAGGACTATCACAGAAATACCCCACTCTTGGTGGCAACTTCTGCCTTAGTTAGGGTTTCTATTGCTTTAAAATGATGCCATGGCTACTCTTAAAAAGGAAAGCATTTAATTGGGACAGGCTTATAGTTCAGAGACTTTTTCCATTATCATCATGATGGGCAACATGGTGTCAGGCATACAGACAATGCTGAAGAGGTAGCTGAGAGTTCTACATATGGTTCCACAGGCAGTAGGAAGATAGTGTGAGCATCTGAAACCTCAAAGTCAACCTCTAGTGACACACTTCCACCAACAAGTCTATACCTACTTCAACAAGGCCACAAAACCTAATAGAGTCACTCTTTATGATCCAAGCATTCACACACATGAGTCTATGGAAGCCATTCATATTCAAACTTCCACAGATATAGTTTTAGAGATGTCAAAAGATGACCTTCCTTCCTATCTCTTTTTTTCAAGTTATGATCATTTGTTTAGTACTCTTAAAAACTTATTTTTGTCAGGCTGAAGTTGGTGTGATCACATTATCTCAGTTGTTTCAGTGGGTATAGACATCATGGTCTTGACCCCTTTGCTTGTATTCCTGCTCCTCCCTTTTTTCGACTGAACTTTAGAAGCTAATCCCAGTGTTCCACTGTGATCTCTATATCTACTTCCATCAGTTGTTGGATGAAGGTTTTATGATGGCATTTAAGATAGTCATCAATCTGACTACCGGGCAAGGCCAGTTCAGGTACCCTTTCCATGACTGTTTAGGGTCCTAGTTGAGGTTATCCTTGTGGATTCCTGGGAATTTCTCTAGTGCTTTTTTTACTAACCCCATAATGGCTTCCTCAATCAAGATTTCTCTTTCTTTGCTCTCCCTCTCTGTCCTTCTCCCATCTTGGCCATCTCATTCCTTCAAGTTATTCTGCCACCTCCTCTTCTCCCCTCCTCCTCTCCTTCTGTTCTCACTTCTCCCCCTACCACATGCTCCAAATTTTCTCAGGAGATCTTGTCTATATTCCTTTCCCAGGGAGGAACTATGTATATTTTTCTTAAGGTTCTCCTTGTTACCTAGCTTCTCTGGGGTCTTTGATTATAGGCTTGTTATCCTTTGCTTTACGTCTAATATCCATGTATGAATGAGTACATACTGTGCTTATCTTTCTGGGCCTGGGTTAATTCACTCAGGATGGTTTTTTTTCAGTTTCATCATTTGCATGCAATTTCAAGATGTTATTGTTTTTTACTACTGAGTAGTACTCCATTGTGTAAATGTATCACATTTTCTTTATAGCAAAGCAGCTAAGAATGGGGGAAATCTCTTATGCTATGCCGTAAGTTTCCTAAGTTCCAATTGCAATTTTACATAATTGCAATTAGCTTTGTAAACATGCTGATACTGGCCTGTAAAGTAGTAAGAAATTCTGAGTAGAAAATACAAATATCACTTAATATTTAAGTGCTAACGTTACTATTCAGTGTAGTAGCCATGATAATGCTGCCAGCCACCAACTTTACAAGAATATTTAGAGGACTTGTGCATGTGCTCCTGAGATGCTTAGAAATCCTTTGATAAAAGGCAGTGGGCAAGTTCATAACCTGCATGACACATTAAATGTAACTTGCAGTAAAAAAAAGACTAATTTTTGATGAACTCAGAAGTAGAAGTTCTCAGTGAGGACAGCCTGTGTTTCTTGACAATATGTCCTTGGAGTTTTTCTTTGTCTTTCTCCATTCTCTTAGCCAAAATTTAATGTGTTCTATAGACTCTTATTTTTCTTGGTGTGTTGTTCATATTACAGGATACCTGACATAATAAGACACTGAATATTGGCTACTTTGGGACTGGGCTTCTTACTTTCTTAGTTTAAGACTTTCTTACATCATATTTGTAGATATTATCATCTTTAGAAATACCAAAAAGTTGTGGATTATGAATACAACACCCAAGACACAGAAGTATCTGTCAGTTCAGGAATATCTTTCTTCTATCATTTTTTTATGATACTCAAGTTGAGAATACTCAGATTGGCATCCACAATGCATCTGTGAATAGACTTAGACTTCCTCTCTCCATTTCTTATTTGTCTATAACAAGAATGTTCCTTACTCAAAAATAGGTGTACTTGTAATACCTTGATCAAAATATCCCTCTTCATGGCAAAACCTTGTTTGCATTCCTTCCACATATTTAGACCACATAATCTTTTCAGCTTCAACCAGATCATCAGAAGCTATTTCTGTGGCATTTGCTTCTCATAGAATATGCAAATTTTGTATCCATTATCCGCATCAATGATTGTCTGATAACCATTGACTGGAAAGAAGATATCTGGCTTTATTTTGACACAGCTGATTGCCTAGAAGGTGCCACAGAAAGAACTGACCTCCCCACATCTTAAGGTGGAAGTGATTTCACTAACATTTTTCCTTCTCTTGATTCTCTATGTTCATGTGTTGTGTATTCGTGTGTATGTATATTTGCCTATGTGTGAGTGCATATATGTGTAAAGATGCATGTGCATATGTGTGAGGTGCCTGTAGAAAACTGATACTGATATCAAGAATCTTCTTTGATCAGTCATCTACCTTTATGACATGCAGCATGGTCTATAACTTAAACCCAGAGTGTCGAATATAGAGTATAGCTGATCTGACCAGCCAGTTTGTTTTGGGGATCACTTTTCTATGTGTTCTGATGGTAGAATTACAAAAGCACTTGGGTATTGTTTTTTTTTTGGGGGGGGGTTTCGAGACAGGGTTTCCCTGTAGTTTCTAGAGCATGTCCTGGACCTAGTTCTTGTAGACCGGGCTGGCCTCGAACTCAAAGATCCACCTGCCTCTGCCTCCCGAGTGCTGGGATTAAAGGTGTGCGCCACCACTGCCCGGTAGCACTTGGGTATTGTACCCCTCTTGTTTGGGTAGCAAGTTCATTAACTGCGGAGACATCTTCTCATCCAATGCCATTTTAACCTCAAATTAACCATAACCTCCCTTACAATTCTGTCAGGCTGCCAGAACAAAGGTATGCATATACTATTTATTTATATCTATAAAACTATTCCAAAATTTAATGTTTTAAGGCAAAATTTTAGTTGTTCCCTGTTTTGAGAGTTAAGAACTCAGAAAAGGTCTAAATAATAGCATATTTCATCACATGACTTTAATTTAAAAGGTTTTGCTTATTATAGGTTGAGTTACTTATTTCTACACTTGATTCCTTAAGGATCCCTTATTCTAGCTCCACCTCTTGGGAACTTCATTTTGCATGACCTTTCCATGTAGTCTTGTCTTGGTGATGTAACAGCCTCAAAACATTTTTACTCATTGCCTGATGAATGGCTTACCCTTGCATAAGATTCCAAAAGGAGTAAATAAATACTGTTCCTTTTTAAATACCTTATTTAGACCTTTGCACAGTGTGACATAGAGAACTTTGTATTACTCAAAGCAGTTCATTGTTTACTCAGATTTAAAGAAGGTGCTTTTGAATATAGTGTAACCATTTTTTATGTTTATAAACACATTTAAAACATTATTTTTTGAGTCATTAGTGAAGAACTGACATATGAAATATAATATTTTAGGATTATTTATTAAATTAAAATATATATTAGGTGTAGTATTTTATTTCACAAACCATAAAAGTCTTTGGATTTGATTTCCTTCAGATATTTATTTATTTTGTTCAAATTCTATACATATATACCATCTTTTCTTGAACAAAATCTTCATAAATAAAACAATTTTCAATTATGTTCTCAGTAATGGCTTTCAATTATATAAAACAAAATCTGTTAGAAATAAAAATGTAGACTCATTAGAACAGGAAAACGAGATAAGATCAATTCTGAAGTTAAAAATGTAAGTTTCTAACACAGATGTCTATGTCTTTGTTTGCTTTTGAGGCAGGATTTCTCTGCATAACTCTGGCTGTCCTGGACCTAATTTTGTACACCAGGCTGGATGCAGCCTCATAGATCCACCTGCCTCTGTTTCCTAAGTGCTGGGATTAAAGGCATGTGCCTCCACTGCCCAGCAAGAGCACATGATCTTTAAGTAATTCTAGTAACATAGAAGTTGCTTAGCTACTTAAATTATTTTTGATGTATGACATCTATTTCCAATGGAGTCAGAAAGTGTTTCAGGAATTTCTTGCTAATAAGAATTATTTTACGTATGACAATTTTTCCAGGTTTCTGAATTATACAATGATATCAGCCTATATGCTTACTGGCACTAGTGTCTATAGGTGACAAAGAGAAGGATATATCCTAGACTTTGAAGTGAAGGATGCCAAAGGGTCATTCTGTCGGGGTTCTTCTTAGGGAATTCAGGTGATATTGGGACCATGGCAATCATCTAATCAATATAAAATGGGATGACCATTTCCTAACTTTGGGCACATCCTTTTGTATACAGAAAGTGATCATTGAAGCTTGATGACTATGTTGTTAATAGCATTTTTACAGATTCAAAATAGGAGAATGAACAATTAAAAAGCTGACATGATTAGCTATAATAAGCAAAAAAAAAAACACCCTTCCTAATATGGAATTGAAGTTTATTGTGAAATAATAAAAAAGGGAGAAGTAGCTCCATACATAGGGGAGAGAATATATGAAATAGTATTTGTATTAATGGTGCTTTTCTGTGAAGAAAAATTGCGTTCCTTAGCTGTGAGAATGTCATAGTTCAAGAACAGATTTGAGTTATTTTACTCCAAGTTTTCTTCTTAAACTTTGCACAATAAAGCAGTCATCAAATGGAGTATGAACATCACCACATTGTACTTTGAGAGATTAGGATGGAGACTACAGTGTGAAATTAAAGAAGGGTAATTTAGGTAGCAGCCAGTACTCAATGTAGTTGTGATAGGAAGAAAAATTATTTCTCAAAAATCCCCTTATCTTTAACCCCTGTCTTGTGAATGTGTTAGAATACATGGAGAAATGCAGTTTGTAAATGTGAATAAGTTAAGGATTCTGATATGGGGAAACAGCTCTGAATTCTCTGTACTATCCCAGAAATGTGTTACATGAGCCATGGGAAAAGAAAATAAAAATCAGAAGAGTATCATGTGTGAGAGTAGATGCCTAAGAATTTTAGTGGAGTTGTCTGCCTGGAATTCCAAAGATGTTCTCGAGGGTAATTTACATCAAGGTTGATAACATATTATTGGAATCCAAGCAGGGCATAAATTAATTTGACAGTTTCAGAGTTTGATTTGTTCAGAAAGAATTTCCCCCACAACTCCAGTGTTTGATGTCTTTTCTAGTGAGTCAGGTGAGTGTATTCTATAAAAGGATTTACTAATAAAATTTAAAATTGGTAGCATTCTAAGTTCCCTTCAACTGGGGAATAGAAAAGAGAGAAATGTTTATGTTCCAGAATATTATGACATAGTTATCAATAAGAAGATAGATCTGATTAGCCAGGTTTGAGAATTTCTCTAAGAATTGCATATTGAAGGAAAGAGGAGCTCCACCTAGCAGAGATGGTGCTTTCTTCTTCTAATATCTGAAGACATGCTTTGTAGAGTTTGTAAATAGCTCACTCTTGTGAGGACTTTGATGATTGGCACAACAATTAAGCCCATATAAACTGATTATCCTTGAAAATCCTGTTTTATTTTTCTTTCAATAGAGATTGCATTTTTTTTTCTGTGTAAGTCATGTATCTGGCTTCCCTGCATTCATTAAATATAACCTTTCTCTTTCCTTTCCTAAACAGACTATGTGTCTGGTTCTTCCCTTGACATTCAATGAGCATGCTGATAAGTGAATAAAAATATCAAACTAAAGTAATAACAATGTGATCATCATATGGAATGTGAGTCTTTCTGCAGTATTTTCTTTTAATTTTCCTTTTTATTCAAGTTTTTCCTCACATAATATATTCTGATTAAGTTTCCCCTCCCTCTCCTCCTCCTGGTTCCTCCCTACCTCCCCTCCAAACTAGGTCCATGCCCTTTCTTTCATTAGAAAACAACAGGCTTCTACAGGATAAAAATAAAATAAGACAAAATAAATTTATACCATAGAACAAGACAAAACACACAAAGAAGGAAAAAAGCCCAAGAAAAGTCACATGAAACCGATAGAGACCCACTCATGCACACACACAGGAAACCAAAAAAAACCCCACTAAAATGGAAGCCATAATATATAAGTAAAAGACCTCTAAAATGCGAGAATATATATACATATATATATGTATGTATATATATGTATACATATGTATATATATATGTATATATGTATATATATATATATATTTAAAACAATTATAAATTTACAAAACAGCCCTGACACTGTTTTATGAGACAAGGAACCTCCTCCAACAGTGACATTTAGTTCATTTTCTGTTGGCCGTCTATTGCTGGACATGTAGTCTACACTTAAAAGTAGTTTATTTCCCCAAGAAGACTCCCTTGGAGGTAACTAAATTTAATTTGCAAGTGGTCATCAGTTGGAGATCACTATTGGGTCAGGTTGGGGGCATATATCCACTTCTTTTTCAGTTCTAGGACTGCAGTTGATTTAGAGGGACTTCTGGTCTACTCCATCTCCTCTGGTTCCCATATTACTGCCTCCTCTTTGAGGTTATTTTTTTTTTGATACTTGAGGGGAGGGGTTTGATGGAGACATTCCATTTTGGGTTGAGTGTCTTAACGTCTATTATTCTTTCTATATTGTCTGTATATTTTTTGCATATTTCTTATTTGTTTCTACCTGATGCAAGACAAAGCTTCTCTGATGATGGCTGAGCAAGACACTGATCTTTGAGTATAACAGAATATCATTAGGTATCATTTTATCACTACTTTTTTTCCTTTTTTTGGATCATTGTTATTATCCTAGGTCTCTGGGTTATCTAGTATCAGGTTCTTGGTTACCCTGGCAGCTTTGAGTATAGGTTTCATCTTGTGGAGTCGGCTGTAAGTCAAATTAGTCATTGGTTGATTATTCCCATAAGATCTGTGCCACGTAGCATATCTTGTAGACAGAACATCATTGTAGATCGATAGGTTTGGGGGAAGATAGGTGTTTAGGATTCTTCATTGAAAGCATGTAGAGTAACATCCTGTATTAGATTCTAGAATGGAGGGATAAAGGCTCTATGTAGGCATCAACTGAACTCTGAATTCAATGACTTGTGTAGATCTTTTCATAGGCAGTGGGGTCTTGATGTCAGTTTGTGGAGAACAGTCGATAGACTTGACAACATCCTGTGTTCTTTTGGAGTTCTTTAAAAATATTACATGTTCACAGGTGTGTGGATTTATGTCTGCATCTTCAATTATTTTTTTTTATTGATGCGTCTGTGTTTGTGCCAAAGCCATGCTGATTTTATTCCTATGCTTCTCTAGTACAATGTGAGGTGGAGAGTGGTGACTCCTCTAGCAGTTCTTTTATTGTTCATGATTATTTTAGCTATCATGTGTTTTTAGTGTTTCAATAGGAAAAGTTAAAAACTGTGCTTTCCAGGGTGAGGTCCTTGGGTTGTGTTGCTGCCATCGGCTGTTGCCAGAGATCATGTTAGTATCCTTGGCTCATGTTGCCTTGAGGTCATGTTGATGTCCTCGGCCTGTGCTGCTGCTAAGGACTATGATGGTGTCCATGGCCCATGCTGAAGCAGAAGGCCATGTTGATACTTGTAATCTGTACTGTCAGTGGAAACCATGCTGAGGTCCATGGCATGTGCCGATTCTGGAGACCAAGGCAATGTCTGTTGTCTGTGCTATCAATCACCAGAAACCATGTGAAAGTCCAGGGTACATGTTCCAGCTGACTGTAAAGGACAAGGAAATTACTTTTGTAAGGGTACCAATGACTGCAGGCTCACAGTTGAGAGAAACATAGATGGCAACTGTGACAACTCCCACCAACTCCCAAAAGGAGCAACATAGGCAGAAAACCATCAAAATAAATCTCAAACATTGTGCTAAGGATGGAGGAGTGTAGCTTCACATTCGCTCTATAAGTGAGGGTTACTGGTGCGGGTCTGGGTGGGGAAAGATTCAGTTTTCTTTAAGGGGCTGACTACTTGGAGTTTGATGATGCTCCAGTGAGTATATGGACAACACAAATTGCACCTTTGTGTGTTTTTTCTTTTACCCGTTTTGTTGGGGAGATCATAACAGTGGGAGGAGGTGCCTGAGCAAAACAGTAGAAATGGCCCTGGTGGAGTGGGTGCAGGCAAACCTGCGCACAGGGTGTTAGAGCAGAACTGACCCTGCTTCTTGCTGCCTGCTACATTGGGTGAGCTAGTAAGGGCAGTGCTGGAGAGCTTTCCCTGGTGGTGACATTGAGGGAAAGCTGGCAGACTGTCCAACTCAGCTACCACCCAGGCCCAGAACCAGGGCTGTGATATAGCCCAACCCAACTTCATACTCATGTATGAACTGCTTGAGCACGTGAAGGGATAAGACCTGCAGATTCAAAACAGTAGCATCTCTATGATGTAATGGGAAAATTAAAAAAAAAAAAAACAAGATAACCAAGAAAAGTCCCAGTGAGAGCTTAGTATCTTACTATCTATAGCATAATAGAAACCAGAGGCCTCGAACCAGATTAAAGACACACTACAATGATCACTCACAAGTAAAGATGTATTACGAAAGTGTATACTACATAACTCACCGTGTCACACTACAGTTTCCATGCCGATATTTATTCTGTTTGCCTTTTGTTTTTCTTTAAAACTTTATTTTATTTTATTGGTGGGGATTTCCAGGACAGAGGACAGATATGAAGGGATAGGGAGATTATTGGGTTTGGAATTCATGATGTGAAATCTTCAAAGAATCAATAAAAGGTTAAAGAACAATAGAGCGGGAGGTGGACCTGGGAGGATTTGGAGGTGAGTATGTTGGGGTACATGATGTGAAACTCCCTAAAAATGTTACGTTGGAAGAGACAAAAAAGAAAAATGATATTGTGATTTCATGATCAGTGAGGAATTGTGCTGGAATTTGAAGGCTATTAGATTGAATCTGTAGATTGTTTTTGGTAGGATGGCCATTTTTTGTATGTTAATCTTACAGATCCATAGGCATGAGAGATCTTTTAATATATTTTTCAATTTCTCTCTTCAAAGATTTGAAGTTTTTAATCATACAAGTCTTTCAATTGCTTGAATATAGTTACCCAAAGACTTTTTATATAATTTGAGGTTATTGTGAAAGGTGATGCTTCCCTGATTTCTATCTTAGTCTGTTTATAATTTACATACTGTAGGATTACTGCTTTTGTGAGTTAATTTTGTATCCAAACATTGCTGAAAGTGTTTATGAATTGTAGGAGTTTATCAGTAAAATTTTTAGGGTTATATACCTATACTACCATATATTCAAATAAAGATAATTTGCCTTCTTCCCTTCCAGTTTGTATTCCCTTAATCACCTTCAGTTCTCCTGTTGTTATAGCTAAAACTTCAAACACTATATTGATATGAAAAGAGTGGATGACTTTGACTTGTTCCTGATCTCATTAGAATTGCTTTGAGTTTCTCTCCATTTTAAGTAGATGTTGGCTATGGGCTTGATATAAATATATTGTCTTTATTATATGTAGGTATGTTGCTTATATCTATAATCTTTAGGATTTTTATAATGAAGGGGTATTGGATTTTGTCTAAGGTCTTGTCTCCTCCCTTCCATTTTAAATTTATGTATATTATATCCTAGCTGCAATTTCACCTTCTTCCTTTCCTCCCAGTTCTCTCCCTCACCCACTCTGTTTCCAACCCCCAAATTGTAGAAGGAAGCGGCGGGGCTGCGTCCTGCCACCCGGCCGCCAGCTAGCTTTACACCCGAAATAATTACACGGAAACTGTATTCTTTTAAAACACTGCCTGGCCCATAGTTTCAGCCTCTTATTGGCTAATTTTCACATCTTTCTTTAACCCATATTTAGTAATCCGTGTAGCACCACGAGGTGTGGCTTACCAGGAGAGATCTTAACCTGCATCCATCTCGGAGAGGAGAAGCATGGAGACTCCTATGGCGACTGCCTGAAGCGTCTCCCCCACTCTACTTCCTTGTTCCCACAATTCTGTTCTGTCTACTCCACCTACCTAATTTTCTGTCTCTTAAAGGGCCAAGGCAGTTTTCTTTATTAATTAACCAATGAAAGAAACATAGACAGATAACTCTCCTCCATCACCAAATCCCTCCCTTTCTGTTTTGGAAAGGGCATGTCTCCCATGGATATATATATCCATGGCTTATCAAGCTGCACCTCCCCATATATTAAAGCTAGGTAAGGCAATCTAGTAAGAGAAGTAGGGTTTCAAAAGTCAGTAAAAGAGTCAGAGACAGCCCCTGCTCCAGCTGTTTGGAGTTCCACAAGAGAACCAAACTATACAAATGTCACATATATGCACAGTGCTTAGGTCAGTTCCATGCAGGCTCCCTGATTGTCAGTTCAGTCTCTGTGATCCAGTAGGAGTCCAGGTTAGTTGATTCTGTGGAATTTCCTGTGATGTCCTTGAATTTTCTTATTCTAATGATATGCTCATTTTCCCCCTTCCATTTTGTTTATATAGTGGATTATATTTATTCATCTTTGTATACTGAATCATTACTACATCTCTGGAATGAGATTTATTCGACCATCATAGATGACCTTTTTGTGTTCTTGAATACATTTTGAAAATTTTTTATTGAATATTTTATATCTATGTTAATAAGGGAATTTAATCTATAATTATGTTTTTTGGGTCTTTATGTAATTTTGGTATTAGAGTAACTCTGGCCCTATGAAATGAATTGAGCAGTGTTCCTTCTCTTTCTATTTTTAGGAATATTTTAAAAAAATTGGCATTAACTCTTCTTGGGAAGTCTGGTAGAATTTTATAATAAAACATCCTGGCCCTGGACATTTTTGTTTTGGAGACTTTTAATGACTGCTTCTATTTCACTAGGGATGTTAGGTCTTTTTAAATTGTTTATCTTATCTTGATTTAACCTTGGGAAGTGGTGCCTACTGAGAAAAGTGTCATCTTTCTATATTTTCCAATTTTGTGAAGTTTTTTAAAGCGTGTCCTTATGGTTTTCTGGATTTCCTTGGTGTCTATTTATTGCCATGTCTGCCTTTTCATTCTTATTTCATTTATTTGCATATTCTCTTTCTCCTTTTTAGTTAATTTGCATAAAGGTTTGTCAACCTTGTTGATTTTCTCGAAGAAACAACTCTTTGTTCCACTGATTCTTTGTATTACTTCATTTGTTCTTATTTTATTGATTTCATCCCAGAATTAGTTGATTTCTTGCTCTCTACTTATTTTGAGTACTATTTCTTCTTTTTTTTCTGTAAAGCTTCCCGGTGTGCTGTGAAGTTACTAATGTGATATTAAGGGTGTCCCCACAGCTATCAACAGGGAAATGAACCACGAAGAAGTGAGAATGAAAACTTGATGAAGCCAGACTTGTCAGTCCAATTGGATAAAAACTTCTAGAGAACCTGATCCTGTGGTTTAATTTTCTTGCACATTTAAACACAGTAAGATTTTGAGAAGAAAGTCTCCATAGGAGGATGAGTTCTATTGACTGGGAAACACTGCTCATGTTTAGGGCCTAGAGAAGGAGAATTTGTAATGAACACAAGTATGGATTTTATTGATGGAGGACAAAGTACACAGGGCCTCTTTTCATAAACACGAGATCTGGGCACTGAGAGACAAAACACAGGAATTAGGTTGTGTTTTCATTAGTATAGTTGGTTTCTTTGGAATTAGGTTGTGTTTTCATTAGTATATTTGGTTTCTTTAAGTTGCTGTTTCCCATAAGGTTAGATTTGTGGATAAATAGTACTACATTTTTATGGAAAGTCTTACTTTTTTCATCTATTGGAATTGAAAGTTTTGCTGGGTAAGGTAGTCTGGGGTGGCAGCTGTAGTCTCTTATAGTCTGTAGACCATCTGTCTTTGGTGCTTTTTGCTTTTAGAGTCTCCACTGAGAAGTTAGAGCTTAATATTTCTAATATTCTTTCTATGCTATTTGATTATTTTACTTTGTATCTTTTAATATTTCCTTGTTCCATATGCTTTATGCTTTGCTTAATATATGCTAATGATAATTTATCTTGTGGTCTAGTCTATTTGGTGTTCTGTATGCTTCTTTTACAGTGTACCTTCTTGTACCTTTCTTTAGGTTAGAGAAATTTTTTTATGATTTTGTGGAAAATATTGTCTATGTTTTTTACCTGGGTTTCTTTTCCTTCCTCTATTCTTATTATTCTTATATATGGTATTTTTAATTAGTGTCCCAGATTTCTTGGATGTTTTGTTCCAGGAGATTTTATATCTATATTTTTTCCACCAAGTTATCTATTTATTCTATCAAGTCTTGTATTCTGTTGGTGAGGCTAGTCTCTGAGGTTCCTGTTCTAGTTCATATTTTTTTTTTTTTTTATTTTCAGATATCCTTCAGTTTGGGTTTTCTTTATTCTAGTTCTACATTCAAATCTTGTACAGTTTTATTCATTTCCTTTTATTGTGCTTTCAAAGAGTTCTTTAAAAATTTTACTAACTTTGTCTTTTGGGACTTCTATCACATCCATAAATGCCATTTTAAGGACTCTTGTGTTTTAGTTATGCTGTGATTCTCAGGACCTGCTGTGGTAGGGCGGATTAAACTCTAGTGAAGATGTTTTGTCCTGGCTTAAGTTTTTTTTGTCTGTTTTTGTTTTGATGATGTCTAGGCATCTGCGTTTGGGAGGATTGTTATTATCAGTATGGATATTACTTCTTCTCTTTGTTGAGTGGGTGTTTCATTCCTTTTTTGTTGTCTCTCTGGTTCTTAGGAGTGTGTGGTGGTTGTGTGTTGCCTGGTAGAAAATTCTGCTGGGATTCTGCTAGGTGTTGCCACTGTGCATTCCTGGTAAAATGTGTTTCTAAGTATTGGAGGCTGACACTAAAGAATGAGGATTGGTGGTGGGTTATCTGAGGCAGTTCACAGGAGGGAGGAAAGCAGGGTGTTTCACTATAATCTGAGAATGGGGCCAGATTGTGATGAGGGGCCACAACAGACATCCTGCTACAGGGTGGAGGATGAGACTTGGGGAATGTGATATATAGAAGAGGAGGGAGAGTGACATCCGGAAGCTTACCTACCTTCTTCAAAGGCCCTTGTTTCTCTAGCAGGCTTGACTGGTAAGCTCCCAGGAAATGCCTACTGAAGTTGGTGCCTGTGATAATGGGATGAACTGGGAGTGGTGGGGAGAGAAGGAAGTTTGTAAGGCAAAATATGTGTGTCCACTGGAGTTGTGAACAGAAAGGAAGCGGAGGCCACAAGTACTCTGCTACAGAGATGGGGATGGGACTGGGTATTGAAAGTGGAGGACAGGAGAGTCAGAGCTGAAAATCTACAATTTGGATACATGCTTCCCTGACTGAAGTGTCCATTGATTTCCCACAGCATACCTGTTGGAGATGGAGCTACGAGAAAGTGATGAGTATGGGAAAGGAAGTTTGTACGAGACAGTATACATATGTGATCCACTGTAGACAGTGGTAGAAGGTAAGAGGGGGTTGCAGCAGATGGTCTGCTACAAAACTGGGAACAAGACTGGTGGAATGGATTAAGAAGAGATGAGGGATGGGTTAAGATCTGCAGTTAGCCTACCTGCTTCTCAGCCCAGGTCCAGTGTTTTCTTTTTCCACAAGAGAATTTTATCTACTTAAAATGAATCTTTATAAATAACATATAAACCATTTAACACACAATATGATACTTTGGAAACTACATTGTTATTCTTCTCCAGGTGAAGAATGGCAGAACTATTAATAAAATTTACTTTGTGCTTTGAGTTTTGAGCAGAGGTTGTCTGTAAGGGAGTCAGGGATCAGGGACACTAGGCTCATCCCCTAATTAAAAGTACACTCTACTTGTTTTGTGTTTAATGAGGTAAACCACCACTTTCCCCAGTCTAATCAGGAAGAGAGAACCTTTGTCCTCTGGGATATAGTCTCAGATTTTCAAAGCCACAGGCAGCCACAAAAACCCTGAAAAATGGACACAGTTGCCTACAAGTCCCACTAAATTATGGCTAAATAACTTTCTACTGATGAAATCGACAGTAAAGACAAAACAAATGGAAACTGGTGTTAACGCATATGACACATCACTCCAACTACCAAGTTATTCATGATTTTCTCTGATGCAACTGAAAATCAAATTCACACCAAAAAAAGAGAGAGAAATAGACGACCCAGTTAATTTCAGCCTAATCATAACTTCACAGTTAACATTTCATGGCCAATAAAATCTCCACTTTAAACACCTTTAGAGTGCCCCTCACATACAAGGTCATTGTTCCTATTATTGTGTCCTTCTCTTTCTGAGTAAAAATCATTGACTGTTGAACTGATGCTTCTGTCTGTAAGTTATTTTATTAAGAAGTGAAAGAGTCTGGTCTAAAAAGGAAACTGTTTATTTGAATAATATTTTTGCCAATGTTAGGTGGAATCAACTTCAATTTAGAAATTTCCTTTGAAAATACAATTTTTGACAAATTATGCCCATAGGAATTTTTTCCTTTTTTCCTACCCACATCTGTTGAAATGGAAATGAAGAGACAATTGGGGACAACAGACTCCTCCTTTGCTTTATTCATCCCTCCTTGGCTTTATTCCTCCTCCCTTATTTTCTCATTTCCTTTCTCTCTACCCTACTCTTGGCTCTCCTTCTTTCCTGACAACATCAGTGATGCTTTACATTTTTGAGCATATTCTATGATGTCAGGAAGAGTCTTCTTTGGATATGATTTGAGGAAAGATGATGGAATATTTATGTTTTACAAACTATTGTGTGAGAAATGAGAGTTTGAATGTCTTTAAAACTAATTGCTAAGATTTTCAGGCAAATTAATTAATAAACCTGATGTATTTAGGGTGCCATGGGTTTGTAAGTATACTTTCCATTACATCATGTGGAACACACACACAAATCTGATTTTATTTGCTTGCACTAGAAGATTTCTTCATCCACATGCATAAATGGCTAATGAGAATATTAATAAACCAAATGAACACAAAGACTCTTGTTGCCTGGAAAACTGGGGAGGGAGAGATATTCCTGTAAGACATTTTCAGGGTAATAAGTTCAAGGACTTTAGGGCTATAGCAGCTTTGGAGAAGAAAAAAAAATGTTAATATGGTAAATAAAATTCACCTTTGATTTGCCTGTTAACCCCATTAGATGTCATACATTCACATGATCCATGGCAGGGCTTCATGATTGATGGAGGAGTGTCTATGTGTTACTTTTATTAATAAAAAAACTGCCTTGGCCCTTTAAGAGAACAGAAAATTAGGTAGGCGGAGTAGACAGAACAGAATGCTGGGTAGCAGGCAGGGGGCAGATGTTTCAGGCAGTCGCCATAAGCAGTCGCCATGCTTCTCCTCTCTGAGATGGACGCAGGTTAAGATATCTCTTGGTTACCCACTCCTCGTGGTGCTATATAAATTACTAAATATGGGTTAAAGCAAGATATGAGAATCAACCAATAAGAAGCTACAGATAACGGGCCAGGGGCCAGGCAGTATTTAAATGAATACAGTTTCCGTGTAATTATTTTGGGTAAAGCTAGCCGCGTGGTGGGACGCAGCCCCGCTGCTCCTTCTACACATGATAATACTTAGATTCACAAGCATATGGTATCTCAAAAAATAGTTCATGGTTTTTGAAATGTAGATTGAATTACCAAGGTATTTTGTATTTTCTATGGGTCTTTTTTATCATAGATTAAACTTTTACCTTTTCCAACCAATCTATAAAGATTCAGATTTGGAAAACAAAATTAAAAGTGTAAGATTTACACAATCATGAAAGAAAAAGTGGTCATCCCTGATATCATATACGCACAAGCAACACTTATATAGGCTAATCAGGCTGTATTTATATATTTATGCATTTATATATGTATATTTTGCTATATGTATATTTGTGTGTATATATCAATAATATTCAAAGAAAAGTGAAACCATTAGTATGAAAGGGATTGGGGTCATGGGAGCATTGGAAGTAGGAATTGGAGGATGGGATGTGACATGATTATAATTTAATTAAAATTTAAAAAGCAAAGCAAAGGAAAACAAAATGAATTACAGTATGAAAATGCAGAAAGTGTCAAGAAAGGCTCTTCTGTAGTCATTGCTTGTTGTCATTTAAAAAAATTTTGTCTTTGTTTTGTTTTTGAGATATGGTTTCACCATGAAATTGTGCTAGCTTGGAACTCACTGGGTAGACCAGGCTGGTTTCAAACTCATATACCTGGCTCTGCTTCACATCAGAAACGCGTTTTTCTATGGCCTAGAGATGTGTCTACATGTCTAAAAACAACAGCAGTTAAGAGTACTAACTGCTTTTGCAGAAGACATAGAATTGAACCCCAGCATCCATATGACAATGAAAGGCTGTCTGTAACTGCAGTTTCTGTGGTTTTGATACCATCTTCTGACTTCTGAGAGCACTGAAATGCATGCATGTGTTACACACATATGCACATAGGCAAAACACCTATATGGACAAAATAAAATATAAAAAGGAATTAAATAAAATATGTTATAGTCAAACTATTGTTGCATTTTGTAGTATTATTACTGTTTAGATAAAAAAAATTTCAAAATCCCATATAGGATGTTAAATTTCACAACGTGCATGACAAGTGTGTTTCCAAAATAGGATGGTGGCTATTATGTTTGTATCAATTTTGAGTCCTTCATTTAGTCATTGTGAATATTTGTGAGAACTTACTTTTAAAGTTAAAAAAGGCTTACAAAAAGAGTAACCAAATTAAAAAGCTGAAGAGAAATCAAATGTTAAAATTGAATTCAAATGCAAAAAAAAATAAGTGTGTGAGATTGGAAACACAAACACATTGAACATAAAAAATATTAGATAAAATCATTTGTCACCAAATACCAGTTGTACAAATGATGGTATATTCTAAGAATATAAATAAGATTTGAAATTCTTGAACTTAGTATGTTTAAATATATAGTGATATTGATGGACTAAATCAACTACTGTTTTAAGATTGCCTTTGGATAAAGAAAACAAGTAAATATGTAGATGTTATAAGGAACAAAGGTTATCATTGTGGAAGAGGAAGAAAGGTACAGTGTGAAATAGACAACAGTGAAGAAAAGCACTGTGAAATTACATTTGATAATGATACATAACATTTAAAAATTTTAATTCTGATCATTGAAAAAAATTTTAATCAATGTAGTGCTAAGCATATTGACTAGGTCTTATTGTTTTGAAATAAAGTTTTCTACAATGAAAGAAATTAAAGTTTCTTGGTGAAGTTACTAATTCATAGCCTGGGACAGGTGAAATTTTATGTGAAACTGGAACACTTTGTTGTGCCAGTAAGCAAGAATGCAATTTAAAGGGCATGGGAATATTTTGAAAGGATGTATGATATAAATAGACATTTCTCTAGAAAAATAAAGTCACACAAAAATATTTGGAAAGATACTCAATCTTATTAATTGTTAAGGGAATGAAAATTAAAAGTACAAAAGATACCATTTCAAAGCCAGTAGGATCATTATAATTTAAACAGTGACAAATAGTGAATGTTGGCAATCATATGGAGAAACTGAGATGCACATAAATTTCTGGTGGGATTATAAAATAGCACAGATGCTTGAGAAAACGTTCTGGGGGCTCTCCAAAAAGTTAAGCGAAGAGCTACCATATGACCCAGGAATTTAACTCTCAGGCATACAACCAAGAGAACTAGAAGCAAATGTTCACACAAAAATGTGTACACAAATGTTCATAGCGGACGTATTCATAATCATCCAAAACGCAGAACCCACATGTCCATCAACAGATGAATCAATAAAGGAACTCTGATTTATCTATATAATGTAATGTCATTCAATTGTAAAAAGGAATGAACTACTGATTTATGCTGAAGCATGAATAAACCTTTAAAATTATATAAAACCAAAGAAGACAGAATAAAAAGACACATTGTATGAGTTCATTATATGAAATATTCATAATAAGAAAATCCATAGAAATAAGAAATAGATTATTGTTTGCCTGTGGCTAGAGAAATAGGTTGATGCAGAACAACTATTTAAAGAGTCGAGGTATTTTCTCTGAGGGGATGAACATGTTCTGGTGTGGTAGCTGTTGCCTGACATTGTGAATATATAAAAACTCACAACATTATACAGCTAAAAGCAGTTAAAATGTACATTCTTTTACTGGATGTCTATTGTTTTTTCCGTAGTAGAGTATATATTAAAGCACAAAACAGTTTCTTTCATGATAACATTGGGATAAAACAGCACAAGAAATTTTGGAAAATTCACAAATGCATAGAAATCAATCCATACATTTCTGAAAAAGCATTAGAAAAAATGGATAAACAAAATAGTAACATTTTCTGAGAGACCTGCACATGAAAGCCAAAAATGCCAAAACTTATATGGTGCAGTGAAAGCAGTTCTAACAGAGAACATTATAGAAGTTAACGTCTACATAAAAAAGACATCTAACATAACCTAACACTGCACTTTACAGAGCCAGATAGCAGCAACAAAAGTCAAGAAAACTAAGGCCAAATTTATAAGAAGGAAGAAATAGTTGAGATGTGTGCAGATAGAAACATAATAGATACTATACAATAGCAGACAGCTTTCAGAATAAGAAATCAAGAAAAATCCCATTGATAATAGCAACAAATAGTAGAAAATAGTCTTTGGAATTAATATAATCAAAGAGACAAAAGTTGTTTACCCTAAAAACTAAGGAAAACAGTGTTGTATGTACTACTATCACTTGTTTGCTGTCCCACCTGGGTAAGGCTGAGATTGAGATGGGATTATAGCAAGCTTGAGCACAGCCTATGTAACAAAGAGACTCAAATCAATATCATGGGTTACAGAGTTATATCCTATCTCTAATAATAGCAGTAGCATCAATAAATCATAAAACTCTAATGAACAACACTGAAACAGGAAACAAAACATTCTGTGTTCTTGTATTGAAGTAATTATAATGTTAAATGTTTATAAATCTTAAAGCAATCCACAGAATTAGTGTAATCTAGGTGAAAATTTCAAAAATCTTCTTCACATAAATAGGAGAAAAAATAATAATACTGACATAGAACTATGAGATTGTAAATAGGACTGGGAACATGACTCAGCAGGTAAAAGCACTTGCTGTAATCCTGAAAACATGAGTCTAATTACTAGATCCCAAAAGGAGAAAAAGAAGGAGTCTCTTTGACTTCCATACGCATATGGTGGTACACACATACCTACTCACTCAAACAAACAAATACATGTAATAAAATTTTTAAAAGACTCCAAATAGCCAAATCAGTCTCTTGTTAAAATGAATAAAGTTGGAAACATTTTACTAACTGATTTAAACCATGTTAGTAGCGTGTGTGCACAGACAGAAAGACACACACACATACACACACATACACAAAGTGATTAAACAAGGAAAGCGGAGACAGGAAGCAGGTGCTTCTTAGGAATAAATACTATAAATTAAGGGGCTGAGACTTAATTTACTGAATAAAGTGATTATTGCTCATGCATGGCACATGTGGCCTATTGTTTATCAACAGCATTACCAAGAATACACAATTAGAATAATATATCATTCACAACAAATCCTGTTAGAAATAATGGATATTGACGTGCAGAAAAAAATGCCCTAGTTCACATCATATACAAAAATTAACTCAAAACTAATCAAAATATTAAGTACAGCATACAAAACTATGAAACTAGTAAAAAAAAACAAGAAAAACTCTTTCTGACATAATCTGAGCAATTTACTTAGGATATGTCCCCAAAATCTGAGAAAAAAGCAAAACATGGGATTATGTCAAAATAAAAAGCTTGTACTGAATAGGAAATTAAGCTATACAGTAAGATACAGTATTTGCAAACTGTATATTTGATGAAAGAAAAATATAAAACATATAAACAACTAAAACAACTCAATAACAGAATGATAAATGAGTGAAATAATGAATGGATAAGTCCTGAATAGACAGTTTTCAAAAGAAGACATACAAATAAATGGCCAACTTTTAGATAAAACCATTCAATATTACTAATATCCAGGGAATATAAATTAAAATCATAGTGAGATAATTATCTCACATTTCCTAGAGTGACTATTACATTTACAGTAGATGGACATTAATACTGAGACCTATAACTGGTACAAAGAATAAGAGGTTGTAGAGTGCTCAGCTTTAAATAGTATATCTGTATCTCCCAATGCTCAAGGAGTGCAGAAAGATTGTAAGATCCAGAGGTAGTGGCCGTCTTCAGTGAAACAGGATTTGTTAGACCTGACAGTATTGTTACACAATTGAACACTCAGACTGTTACTGCATACACAAAACCTGCTCATGACCAAGCCAGTCCAAATTTCAGCATGGATGGGGGGGGGTCATAATATCCCACTGAAGCTGAAGAGCTATTGGCAATCCATAGCTGCTGGGGAAGATAGACTCAGTTTTCTTCATGAAATCAGGCCTTTGTGAGGCTACTCATGCTCCAGTGAATTTTCCTACAACCGTGAATATACGGAATGCACTAAGTGAACTGCACATTTTTTGTTTGTTTTTAAAACATGAAAATGGAAGGAAAAGTGGTTGTAGTAGATAAATGACATACTGGAGTAGATGGAATGTTGAGGAGATTTCATCAAAATACATCATAAACATATATAAAATTTGGAACTAACTAAAATGATTATTAAATAAAGACAGAAAGAATGTTGGTTAATATACAGAAAAAAGAAATCTCACTTGATATGAACATAAATTAGTCAAATCATTATGTAAAAAAACAGAGGTGTCTCAAAATACAACAAGAAATACCATATGATATAGAAATCTCACTACTGGGTGTACCCAGAGGAAATGTTATCTATTTGAGCAAAGAAATATCTGTACATCTACAGTCATTGAAACATTGTTACAGAAGACAGATACGGAATCACCCTAAGTGTCTACTACCAGCAGTTTAATAGATTTAACCATATGGTACATACTCACAAAGGGATAATACTCGACCACACAACAAAAGCCAACAACATTTCTCTATCTTATATTTAAGATATTTGTCTAAATATGTTATTGAGTAGCTGATAGCTTCATTTATATATGACAAATTGAGACTCCGAAGTCTGAATGAAGTCTGAACGTGAGAAATGCAAGTCATCTTCTCCCAAAGTGCTTGAACTTTACTTAACAAAACCCAAATCACTATAACACTCAAGATAATACCTAGCTAATTATTTTAGACACTTTCCTATGAATCATCATCATACCCTATTAGTCAAATTTTCACTTAGGATATAAAATATATCTACTTCTACTGATAATTACCAAATAAAAATCACTTAAATATTAGTAAAATGGACCATAATACTAAGTATAAAATGTCAGACATTAAAATAGTATATAAATATAGATTTTGGCACTTTATATGTATCTATCTGTGTATATGTTAGATGTGTGAATGATATGTGTTTGAGTGTAAGAGCAAGTGTGTCACAGTGTACATGCAGAAGTCATTTGACAATTTCAGTAGTTAGTTCTCTCCTTTCCATGTATTTATCTAGATATTTAGGCAATGTCTCTGTTGATGTTTTGTTCCAGAATAGCTAGAGAGTGAACCTCTTGCTGATTCTCATGCTTTTGCCTCCCGTTTTCTGAAGGAATTCTGGTGTTACATATGAATTCTATTGTATTTGGCTTTTTACCTGGGATCTTAGTATCAAATTCTAGTCACCAATTTGACCCAGAAAACACTTTTACGTACTGAAACAGCTCCTTGTTTGAATTTTCCTACTTTTAAACCTGCAAGAGTTTTAGTTTACGCACTAGTAAAGCAAGATAATGCTCATATTACAGTATTTGAGAAAGTAATGAAGAGATAAGGCATATAAAACTAATAAGATAGACTTATCCTTTCACTCCAAAATTCACACAATACTCATTCTCGATTGTGATAGCACTGACAATTGGGGCCATTTGGAGAAGTAATCAGGTCTAATTTTCTTGAATGAAAAGCACTGGGGTACACGACTTGAGACCTACAATAGTACTAATGTTCTTCTGCTATATATAAGGCATAAATTTATCTCACTGGATGTACAACAGAAAATTGCATCTTGGGAGACACAGGCCTTGGATGAACAGTAAACTTGACATCACCTTGATCTTAGACATCCCAGCTTTCAGAATGGTGAGAAAATTCTGTTCTCTTTAAATTACTTAGTTTGAGGATAGTGATGTGAGTCAGAGATAGGATACTGCCTACATAGCAGGTGTGTTGTCCTGGGTTCAATCTCTAGCATTACTAAATAGATAACTCATCAAACTTAAGGTATTTTATATAGCAACGTAGATGGAATGAATCAGCAAGTAACCAAATTAGTCAGTCTTGTGTTTGTTAAGCTTACCATTTCATATTACAAAAATTCTTAAGTCCTTTTGTTATTTCTTTATGTTAAAAGTTCTGAGTGCTTAATTTAGGAGTGTAGAGCAAGTTTTACTCAGGATAAATAAGGAGGGACCAGACAAAAATCTCAAGATGAAAAATGTCACAAGGCCTTCTGGGAAGGCCTAGGATACTATTCAGGCAAATAATGAATAGAGAGATACTGAGCTAAGAAACAGATGTTCTCTTCCAACCATTCATATCTACTGTTTCCCAGTGGAACATGAACAGAGCTCATCTCCGAGGAGCTAATCTTCCTGGACAGAGCTTTCCTCTTTTTAAAACAGATAACACAATCAGCTTTTAGTCTCTGGGGACTCTTATTAACTAGCATTGTTCTGCTGCTTCTCAAGTTTCTGACCTAATTTTAGCCTGGATTAGTGAATTTCAGCCTTGCTTTCACACTATAATCATCAGGGGAGATTTCAAAAACCGTGATGCCTGGGCTTTACCACAGAACAATTAAATCAGCATCTCTGGAGACAGGGTTCCAGACATTATGATTAAACAAAGCCTGCTAAGTGAATCTAATATGCAGGATATGTAGAAAACCAATGACCCAGCACCTCATGTCACAAAAATGTGGTCTAGGAAATCAATTTCAAACTCAAATGTGTACCATTTAGAAATGAAGAATCCTACACTTGTCCTAGCCCTACTGCATCAGGATGTCCAATTGAATAGGACATTTAACTGATTTGTATTTGAAAAACACTAATGTAGAATAATTATTCTCAAATGCACTTAGAAGTCAATATTAAGATATTGTGTCTTAATAGATTGTAGAAGACAGGGAAATACAGTAGGCTTATGAATCAATAAAGAGTACCCACAGAAAAATGGGGTAGACAGGGAGAGAAGGACATAAAAAATTGGCTAATGTAAATAATCTAATCTATATTCAAATATATTAGAGATTTAATAGAATCACATTTAATGCATATTTGTCACTTTGAATTTGGGGTGACAAGCCTGAAAAAAACACCCCCCTGTTATCTGTCCTTCTTAGTGTGGGGGCCTTTTTATAGTTCACTTCCATAACAGTATCAAGTCAAATGTTGTGTGACTAGTAGAATATGAAAAAAATAACGAGGCACACAAATGACAAAATAAACAAATATACATATGTGACTAATACATATTTTTTCTTACAGTGTGATGAATAATCTTACCACAAAAAGGTGAACAGTAAATAAATTAAATAGTATCAGGGAGCTTATTGTTACTTTAACTGATGGGGTATATTATAAATTGTTGGGTCTTAAGCAGTCCAAATATCCAGAAATGCGGCCAAACTGAACTATAGGAGGCTTTCTGTTGGTTTGATAAAGCCAGTATTTCTCAAGAACTTTTAAAACTTGTTTCCATAACCCAAAAGAAGTTATTTCCCTTACCTCTGTCATAAGGGACATATGGCTTCCTTGGCATGTACCTATAGTTGTATTATCATGAACCATGATAAGCTTCCAGAATCCACTCAATTCCTATTCACCCACATTTGTTATATATTTCAGTAGTCCACACTAGCATCTTAGGCCTTCTCTTCTCAGTCTTCCATCCTCCAAGGAAACCTGCTTGTTCAGTTTCATACTTCAGCAAGGTTTCCTCTACCCTTTGCCTTTGCTAGTCTAACTTACATCTAATCTCTCTCTCTCCTCTTTCTCTCTCTCTCTCTCTCTCTCTCTTCTACTCTCATCTCTCTCGCCTCTACTACCTCTCTCGCAACCTATGTCGTCCCGAGTCTACTTCTCTTCCCTCACCCATCGTCTCCATCTGTTGCTAGCTTCTTCAGCTCTCACTTTGATGGCCCTGCTTTTCTTCCTCCTTTTGCACATGTCCAATCTGTTTCTTTCTCTCTGCTCTGGACTCTTCCAGATGTGTTTAGTATTTTCCCTCTCTTGTGCATAGTAAAAAAAAACCTTTTTTGAACCACACCATGGACCGGCCATTTCAGTTCTAGTAAAGGATTTTACTAAAGTTTTTACTCATTATTCAAATACATCATACAACAAAATTGGAATTATTTCAAAATGATTATTATCATGATATTCTTGAGAAAGAAAGGCACATGTGTAATTAAAAATGGCTCAAATGACTTTGCCTTTCAGAGACTGCAAGAATAGAATAAACAAAGGTATTATTTTTACAAAATAACATCTAAGCAGAATAGGTGACAGTGTCAGAATATGAAAGCGAGACTAAAGCTCTACTTCAATAATTTAATGATGATTATATAGATGAAAGGAAATGTACAAGAAGCTTTTTTCTGTTTGTTTCTTTTTCCACAGAGGGAAGGACATGTGGGAACATGGTAGAAACTGGAGCAGCTGGAATTTGGGTCATAAATTAGAAAGCATTGCCTGACTGTAAGAAACATGAAATAGGGAATATGTTATTAATATACATATTTCTCATCTAAGAAAATTTAAAGAAACATTTATGCAGTTTTTTGTTCAACTTAAATATTACCTCTTATTCTATAAATTTGGATACCTTATAAATAATTTATTGAGAAAAACAATGTTAAAGAGAGTGTTGGCTGCTTCACAGTCTGGGGTTTTTGCTGTTCTTAAGAATCCCCTGCATCTACATATTCTGGTCCCCTAATGGAAAACTTGCATTAATTTCATGATGCTTGTGTAGTGGAAAACAAAGTTTGTCCAATCAGAATCCCTGTCCTTGTCATCATCCAGCTAGTGACTTTATTACAATTATTTAGATTCTCATAAATTTGCTTTCCTTATATATAAACTACAGCATAATACCTACCCTCATCAAATTGCTGTATAAATCAGAAAGTAAAGAATTTCCATAAATGATATATTATGTTTATAAAAGAAAAATTTCTTGTTTTCTACAATGCAATTAGACTAGATGTGGCCTAAATTTTTAACTACATTGATTATTTGTTCATGATTCTTCAGATGCTGTAAATGTCTTACTGAATAAACTCACACCTAATTTGTAAATTCCAACTTTTGAAAGCCTTTCATGGTGCTGGAAATGGAAATCAGAGCCTTAGGCATTTCAGACAAATATTGTACTATTGAACTATATAAAATCTATATACTAATATAAAACAGGTTTTGGTCTATGAGAATATGGACCTTTATTTTATTGCCAATATTATTTAGAGCAAGACAAATACAGTCTGATACTGGGATAATAATAATGTATGTATTAAATTATTAGCTGTAGGTTTGAACTGCTTTACCACAGTTAAAAATGTCTTCCCATCTATGTAGTGACTGATTTATAATTTTCCTTATATTTCATTGGTTTTTGACTATGGTGCTTGTTGTCACAATCTATTCCACTGTTGACAAGATGTCATTCTTAAGAGAGCCTTTGGTTCTTAGTAAAATTTATTTTGCTAAATTTATATCTATTTGTCTTTCATCTAATTTCAGTTGTAGCATTGACTAAAATTATTGCTTCCTTTACAACATACCAATAAATATTGGAGACACTTTAAGGTTGCATGGCAAAAAAACACACTACCTTCCTCAAAAGCATCTTACATAAAGGTAATTTCCTAGCTTGTTTTAGGATGGTCTCCAAGAATACTTCTGAGGTACTATGTTTAGAATGTGATGTCATTCTCCATATGTGTTCAGGTAACCATATATCACCTCTTTTGAGATTGATGCTAATTCATTTGGTTGTAGGATTTTTGATGCTGAAAAAATAAATATAGCACAACAAATAAATCTTTATGTCACAAATGCTACCTATTTTGTCTTTTTAAAATAATTCTACAATTGTGAATATTATTTTACTTCACTGTATTGTTATTCTCACTGCTTAGGGCATTAGCCCTTGCTCAAGATCATAAGTTTAAAGAGGTAGCAGTGCATGGAAAATGGATATTTGTAAGTAGTTATGCCTGATGTGCTTCCACACTGAGTTACCTGGAAGTTAAAGCAATATCGATTTTCTGTCCCAGATATCAAAATTATGTGCAGTCAAAATTTGTGTCCTTGACTTGTAATGTTTTCAAGTACTATTTTCTTTTTTATTGTTTTATTGAGCTCTCTCTCTCTCTCTCTCTCTCTCTATATATATATATATATATATATATATATATATATATATATTGCTGCTCCCATCCTTCCTCCTCCCTCCTCTTGTGCCATCTCTCATGATTCTCACGCTCCCAATTTACTCAGGAGATCTTGTCTTTTACTTTTTCCAATGTAGATCCATGTATGTCTCTCTTAGGGTCCTCTTTGTTGTCTAGGTTCTCTGGGATTGTGATTTGTAGGCTGTTTTTTCTTTGTCAAGCACTATTTTCAAGCACTACCATGGTATTAAGAACATTCCTGTTTTAAATGCAATTGGAACTTAAATAATGTGCAAGTAAATACACATTCTATCAATGTATTATTCAAATTTATTGGTAAAACATATTTTGGGGTATTAAATCATACAATCTCCTGTGTTTCAGGATGATTTCAGGAACTGGTACCATTTAAGTACAGTTATTCAACCAATGCAAATGCACCTTAACTGGGTTTTCACTCACTATTTTTTTAGTCCATTTGTACATATATTCATGTATGCATGCAAAAACAATGAATGTAAAAGAGACTAAGAATTTGAAGGAGAGCAGGAGGGGTATATGGGGAAAGTTTAGAGGGAGGAAAACGAAGGCATAAATGTTATAATTAAAATACGATCTCATAAACAAACAATGACAAAAAGGAATTGAAGAATATAATAAATTGCCAGAATAGAATGAGAAAAGTGATTCTCATATAACAGTCCTAATATACAGGCTAAAGATTCATATTGATTTATAGCCAATGACTTAAATCTGTTAAAAATTTCAAAGTAAATTAAAACCATTACATTTCTATAATATTATGGAGGAATACATATAAAATATTCTTCCCCAGCTATCCAATTCATTTTGACAAAAATGATATTTTAATTGTTAGAGTATAATCCACATTCAGTGAAAATCATATTATTATAATTTTAACCATGATAGATGTGGAGACATTTTGGGATCCTATTCTTTTGGGATGTATACCTTGCTCAGCCTAGATATAGTAGGGTGGGCCAGGACCTTCCATAAGGCAATGTGCCTTACACTCTCTGAGGCTTGGGGGGGGATTGGAGGGTGTGTGGAGAGAATTGGAGTAAGGGAGGGAGTGGGAACTTGGATTGGTATTTTTTAATCTAACAATTTTTTTAAAAAATACATATGTGGTCTCCCATTAGTTCTGTCCTGCCATCTCAGTGGGTGAACGCATGCTCTGTGTGAGCCTTGTCAGTTTGGTTGCTCACCTTCCTGGACCTGGAGGGAGTTGGGAGGACCTTGGACTCAACATAGTGTAGAGAACCCTGATGGCTCTTTGGCCTGGAGAGGGAGGGAGTGGGGGTATGGGTGGAGGGGAGGGGAGGGAAGGGGGAGGAGGAGGGGAGGAGATGGCAATTTTTAATAAAAAATAAATAAACTGGAAAAAAAATACATATGTGGTCCCCTGTTCCATCAGTCCCATTCCAACTGGACTTGGTGGTCTCCCGTTAGATCTGTCCCACTGTCTCAATGGGTAAACGCACTCCTCACGGTCCTGACTTCCTTGCTCATGATCTCCCTCCTTTTGCTCCTCATCGGGACCTTGGGAGCTCAGTCCGGTGCTCCTATGTGGGGCTCTGTCATTTTCTTCATCCAATGCCAGGTGAAGGGTCTATGGTGATATGCAAGATATTCATGAGTATGGCAATAGGATCTGGACATTTCTGGCACCCTCTCCTCAGCTGCCCAAGGACCTAGCTGGGGGCATCTTCCTGGACACCTGGGAACCCCTCTAGAGTCAAGTCTCTGCCAACCCTAGAATGGCTCCCTTAAGTAAGATATATAATTCCTTGTTCCCATATCCACCCTTCCTATATCCCAACCATCCTATTCCCCCAGGCTCTTCCCATCCTCCACTTCACATTTTTCTCTCCCCATCCCCCATCCCCCATCCCACCCCACCCCCATGCTCCCATTTTTTGTCCGGCAATCTTGTCTACTTCCAGTATCCAGGAGGATAACTATATGTTTTTCTTTGATGTGACTGACAGTGGAGGAGGACTGAGAAACCAAGGACAATGGCAATGAACATGAACTCTACAGCATGGACAGGCTCACTGTGAGCCTTGTCAGTTTGGTTGCTCACCTTCCTGGACTTAGGGGGATCTGGGAGGACCTTGGACTTAACATAGTGAAGGGAACCCTGATGGCTCTTTGTCTTGGAGAGGGGTGGAGTGGGGTATGGGCGGAAGGGAGGGGAGGGAAGGGGAAGGAGGAGGGAAGGAGATGGAAATCTTTAATAAAAAAAATGAGGAAAAAAAAGAAAAGAAAAAAAGAGAAAAAAAAGAAAAAGAAAAAAAAGAATCATATCAGAAAAAAAATACATATGTGGGAAGCAATAACAAATTTCATAATGATCCTAAATACATATGCGTTTTGTTTTGTTTTGTTTTGTTTTTTAATTTATTAGAGTTGGTGAGCTCCTATTAGCTTAGGTAAACTATTTCAGTGTGTGAATCCATCGTGGTCTTGACCTCTTTGCTCAAATTCTCATTCCTTCCACTCTTCAACTGGACTTTGGGAGTTCAGTCCAGTGCTCTGATGTGGGTCTCTGCCTCTGTTTCCATCAGTTGCTGGATGGAGGTTCTATAATAACATTATCCTAGGAAGCCTTTCACGTACACAGTGTCAGCAATGCTCTGCACTTTGAATATTCCTTCTGGTACCAAGCCCTCCCTTCTCCTTACTATCAAAGGAATTACAGCTCACACTGACTCAGAACACATTACAATGCTATCTCAGTGAGAGTTTCCACTCAGGTTACATTTCAGTCCATTCTGGCTTATTATGAGTAAGCTTGGGAAACTTGCTATAACTCAGGATTATAGCTAGCCTGATTTATTCATACGTGTGTTCTATGTGTATAACAAATAAAGCAGTGGTTTTTTATCTGCTCTCCTGTTTGAAATTTCCTTCATCACAGTAGATGCAATTATGATAAACTTGGATAAAGGTTTGACAATCTTGCTGACTTTCTCAAAGAACCAGCTCTATGTTTCATTGATTCGTTGGATTGTTTGTGTGTTTCTTTTTTGTTGATTTCAGCCCTCAGTTTGATTATTGCCAATCTTCTACTCCTCCTGGGTGCATCTGCTTCTTTTTTTCTAGAACTTTCAGCTGTGCTGTTAAGTCTCTAATGTGAGCTATCTCCGTTTTCTTAATGTGGGCACTTAGAGCTATGAACTTTCCTCTTAGCACTGCTTTCATAGAGTCCCATAGGTTTTGGTATGTTGTGTCTTTATTTTCGTTGAATTCAAGAAAGACTTTAATTTCTTTCTTTATTTCTTCCCTGACCCAGGGGTGGTTCAGTAGTTGACTATTCAGCTTCCAAGACTTTGTAGGCTTTCAGGGGGTAGAATTATTGTTAAATTCTAACTTTATTCCATGGTGATCTGATAAGACACAGATGGTTACTAATTTTTTTGTATCTGTAGAAGTTTGCTTTGTTACCGAGTATGTGGTCAATTTTTGAGAAGGTTCCATGAGCTCAATCTCCTTAGGGATCAGGGAAATGCAAATCAAAACAACTTTGAGATACCATCTTACACCTGTCAGAATGGCTAAAATAAAAAAAAAAAAAAACACCAATGATAGCCTTTGCTGGAGAGGTTGTGGAGTAAGGGGAACACTCATCCATTGCTGGTAGAAATGCAAACTTGTCCAACCACTTTGGAAATTAGTGTGTCAGTTTCTCAGGAAATTCGGGATCAACATATCCCAGGATCCAGCAATACCCCTCCTGGGAACATACCCAAGAGATACCCTATCATACTACAAAAGCATTTGTTCAACTATGTTCATAGCAGCATTATTTGTATAGCCCAACCTGGAAACAACCTAGATGCCCCTCAATGGAAGAATGAATAAAGAAAATGTGGAATATATATGCATTAGAGTACTACTTAGTGGTTAAAAAACAATGACATCTTGAATTTTGAATGCAAATGAAGGGTAATAGAGAACATTATCCTGAGTAAGGTAACCCAGACCCAAAAAGATGAATATGGTATGTACTCACTCATTAGTGGATTCTAGCCATAAAAGAAGGACATTGAGCCTATAATTCATGATCCTAGAGAAGCTAAATAGGAAGGTGAACCCCCCCAAAAAACCTGTAGTTATCCTCCTGGAATTTGGAAATAGACAAGATTTACAGGCAAAAATGGAGTGCTTGGGGGTGAGGGTGGGATGGGGGTACTGGAAGATGGGAAGAATGGGAAGAGAGAAGTGAGAAAGAGGCGGGAATAGGGCAGTTGGGATGGAGGAAGAGTGGTTATGGGAGCAGGGAAGTATATATCTTAATTAAGGGAGCCATTTGAGGGTTGGCAAGAGACTGGACTCTAGAGGGGTTACAAGTGTCCTTGAGCAGATATGGACAGGGCACCTGAACTGGCCCTATAATATAGCCACACTGATGAATATCTTGCATATCACCATAGGATGGTGATTGCTCAGAAAATTAGGAAACAACCTTCCTCAAGAACCAGTAATACCACTTTTGGGTATATAACCAAAGGATGCTTAATCATACCACAAGCACATATGCTCAACTATATTCATAGCAGCATTGTTCGTCATAACCAGAACCTGGATACAACCTAAATGCCCCTTGACTGAAGAATGGATAAGGAAAATGTGGCACATTTACACAATGGAGTACTACATAGCAGAAAAAATAATGACATCTTGAATTTTTCAGGAAAATGGAATGGAGCTAGAACACATCATTTTGAGTGAAGTACCCAGACCCAGAATACAATTATCACATGTTCTGACTCATAAGTAGTTTTTTAATCTTAAAGCAAAGAAAATCAGACAAGAAATCACAATCCCAGAGAATTTATAGGCAACAATGAGGACCCTAAGAAGAGACAGACATAGATTCTAATCTACATGAGAAGTAGAAAAGACAAGATCTCCTGATACATTGGGAGTAATGGGGAACTTGGGAGAGGGTTTTGAAGGGGAGGGGAGAATAAGGGAGGGGTCCTGTGTGTTATTTCATGGCTAACTAGCCTGGTGGCCAGGATGAACATGCTGGCCCTCCTCCTTGCAGCAAGTGGTGCCCAAATTGGGGGCTACCTAAATCCGTGTAAAACCTGAGAAAGCGTGAAAAGCTGAAAAGGAATTCTAGAAAAAATACAGCTTCTTGCTGTTCGCTATTGGCATGTCATAGCTCCTTTAGGAGAGATTTTCCTGACTCACTAGCAGCAGCAGAAAAAAAAGCAGTGCCATTTTAAAATTCTGGCTTTCAGGGCTATGCTGGCAGCGAGATTCTGGCTCTTTTCAGGAGACAAGTATTTTCAATGGAATTTGTGAGAAGATTGCTGTGGCTTGCTTGATGGCAACTTGGACTGGCTGTTTGTCTGGAAGTGGGGTGGTGTGCATGGCTCAGAGGTACAAGCAGCTCTGCCATGCTAGACTGGGTGGGGCAATCAGTCACTTCCATATTTCCTATAGCAATAAGGCAGCTTAAGTTTTTAAGAAGCGCTTAGACATTTAAGAAGTACTCCTGAACAGTAAAGAATTACAGATGCACAGCAGAAAATATTGAGACATAAACAACCTCTAATGGGTCTCAGTATTGGATATTGGGAGAAAAAAGACAAGGAGTATGGAGAGTCATAAAATAAAGTCAATGCTTTAAAAATAAGGTAAAGTCTTTAAAGAAACAGAATACAAATAGTCATAGATTAAAAGGAGTAAAACAAGCCAAGTAAAAATGGAAAATTCACAGAGAGTCTGGATTATGTATATTATTGTGTTTTCTTTCAATTTTTTGACTAAGTACAAAGAGACATTTCATTGTATGGGCTGCTAAGCTAAACCAGCATGTTGCTTGGGAAAAGAGGTTCTTCTTTTATTTTCACAGAAGATGAAAACATGTGAATTACTTCCAAGCAAATATGGTTTCATATACCAAGACCCCCTGAAAGGTTGTTGAAATCACCCTCCCCCAAAATTATTTTGTCCAACTGCTGACTGAGATGAATCTAGCACACAGACTACATCATGAAATACCTGATTAACAGCTCCCCCAAACAGCAGGAAGAAGTATGGACAGAACTACACACATATTCTCAAATATTGTTTATAATTGTTTGTTTACATTTAAAGGGGATAAGATATAGATATGAATAATTTGCATTGGTATGAATCTTGGTTTATTGATACAAATTTAAGGTCAATTTTATACATATGTATATGTATTTCTGATCTTGATTAAGGTATTGTGATTGTGTAGCTCATTTAAAAATGTAATGTATAGTTAAGAAATATAGTTTGAGAGTCAACTTTAATAGTCAAGCTTATAGTCATGTTAGTTAGATTTTCTAGATCTATAGAGATATATTTCAGTTAGATAGGTATTCTTCAAATTTTTCAGAGACCTTCAGAATATGGCATTTAAAACATTTTAATAACTTAGGACTTTTCATGATGGTGAGACATATCTACTCCTGGCAGCACCAATTACTTCAAGAGGAAGATGGGCATCAAAGAGGCTCCTTAGACATTTGGGCAAGAAACTGCTTTTGCCCAGACTGCTTCACTGGATATGAAGTACCCACAGAGAGTTGATCGCTGAACTTGTCTAAAGGTGGGATGGTCCTTCAGGGTTCCTGTTTAATGAAAAAAATCTGTGAGGCATTCTGCAGGACACAGAAGAAAGTGAATGAACTGTCTTTGAAATTCCCTGCTTCATGGAAAAGTCTGCTGGATACTATGGGTCTGTAGGATGAAGATGGATGCCCCAATTGTACAGAAGAACTTTGGGTGACTCTCCAGGCAGTGAGACTTCTCTTTCAATTCTAGACTTTTGTAAGATGCTCACAATGAACTTCCTGTTTACTTAGGTAATATTATATCTTTCTGGAGTCTTTGATGGAGATGAAGAATAGAAAGACAGTTATAGTTGTCCTTAGTTATGATAAAAGATAAAGTAAATAGAAATATTATAACAGTAATTCTTGCTTGATGCCTGTTATATGTAATTTTACATATTTTATATGTTTAAGTTAATACCTTCCTTTTCATTTAAACAGAAAAGAGTAGTAGATGTGGAATTCCCCTTTGGGTTTTGCCTGTATTGGTTAATGAATAAAGAAACTGCCTTGGGCTGATAGGGCAGACCTTAGGTAGGCAGAAAAGACAGAACTGAATGCCAGGAGGAAGAAGGCAGAGTCAGATTGAGACATCATGGTTCCACCGGGGACAGAAACTGGAAATTTTAGCCAGTAAGCCACTGCCACATGGCGATAAACAGATTAATAGAAATGGGTTAAATTAAGATGTAAGAATTAGCCAATAGAAAACTAGAGATAATAGGCAAAGCAGTGATTTAATTAATACAGTTTCTTTGTGGTTATTTCAGGGCTATGCTAGCCTGGTGGCTGGGATGAACAAACAGGCGTTCCTCCTTGCAATAGAGGGGAGCAGAGAAAAATGTAGAGCTCAATAAAAATCAAAATATAAAATAAAATAAAAACTACAAATAATGCCAAGCAAAAAATAAATAAATAAAAGAATGAGTATTCCAAAATCTCTTAGTAGTTATATGATGTCCAATTGTGGATCTCTATGTTAGTTCCTATATCCTGCAAGAGTAAGCTTATATGATGATAGCTTAATGAGTCACTAATCTATGGGCATGGAGGAATGTCATTAGAGGCCATCTAATTGCTATATACCTTATGCAGAACAACAGAACTTGGTACACTGGTTCTCAACCTTCCAAATGCTGCAACCTTTTAATAGAATTCTTAATGTTGTGGTAACTCCCAACCATAAAATTATGTTTCTTTCTACTTCATAACCATAATTTTGCTACTTATATGAATTATAATGTAAATATCTGATATGGATGATATCTGATATGCAATAATTGTGAAAGGATCTCTTGATCTTTAAAGGGGTTGTGACCCATGGGTTAAGAAAAACATGACATATCTAATCTGAGGTTCTTGACTGCCAGAGAAGTGTCAGACAGGGGTTCCATTTCATTAAGTGGGCCTTAACACTATAACCTTAGGGGTGTATTCATGTCATGTATAACTTGGCAGTAATCAATCGCTCTCTAATTAAATTTGAGACCCATTCAACAAAAGGGAAATCATACCTGGTACTGGAAATCACCTCTGCAAACTTTAATTTAGTAAACCAGCATAATCCCTTACAACAATCTATAAACACTTGTCCACAAATAAGTCTAATTTTCACCCCTCATCAAGGAAACTTCTCTTTGTACAAGGCTGATACCACTGCTGAAAAACACGTCCAATCAAAACAAATAGTTGTGGATCATAGTACCAATGAATACATCTTATAAAGCACCCCAAAATCTAAGGTTTAAGGAAATATTGTGGAAGAAGAACTTGAAAGATTCTAAGATCAAGTGGCTCAGGAAATTTGTTTGGAGACTGTGTTTCCTAGTAATATCAGAGTATACTCCCATAAATTCTCATAAGAATGGCTGCCCAAATGTGAGCTAACAAGGACAGTACCAAAGAATGTGCCAAAGTGAACAGGGGAAAGTCTATTAGGCCTCAATTCTACACAAAGTACTATAGGTAACTGAGAAAAGCTGGAAGCTGGAGAGGTGTTCTTCTCCAGTAAAAATCACACTAATTGTTGGATGAGTGTTAAATGGTCATCCCTAAGTCATTCATACAAGTGATATTATATGAAAATGTTATAACCATGGAGATATATGTACAGAACTGAAAAAAATAATCCTAGAATTGAAAGGGAATAGAAACTAAATATGGCTGAATGAATCTATGAGATACAGCAAAAGTAGTTCTAAGGGAGAAGATTTTAGTTATTAATGTCTGCATTCATCATAAAAGAATTCAGAGAACTTCAATAAGTAACCTAATAATGAATTTTATAGCATTAGAAAAATGAAAAAGAAACAAGCCAAAAAAGAACAGATAGAATAAAATCATGCACATCACAATGAAAATAAATGAAATAGTGACCCAAACAGTAAAACAATGACCTGGAATTTTGTTTTTTACTCGTTAAAGAATTGTTCTATGGGCTACAATATGATGTCTACTGAGAAAAATTTCAATTTTTAAAGAAAAAATGCACAATTTTTAGCTTAGGATTGTTGTATTCTACATGCCTTTGTTTATCTGATCTATTCTGCAATTCAATTTTATTTCATAATGATTTTTTGTCTTAAGGAACAAATGATTGATTAAAATGAAGTATAGTTACTTCACATCATTGTATTGGGACTTTCTTTTTCTTTATGTCCTGGAATGCTTATTTTGCAATTTTTTTTGCTTTGATATTTGTTCATATATTTACATTTGTTATTTCTTATAGATGGACTTATTTACCTGTTTCAAAGCTATGTGTCTTTGGACTTGTTTTACCTTAAAGTTATTTTTATTAGATATAAGTGTATATATAGCTACTATTGATTAGTTTAATACTCCTTTTGCTTAAAATATTCTCATCTGTCCACTCATTTTCAGTCTGTGAATTTTTGCTTGTGAATTTTTTTGTGCAGATGGTGAATTGTTGGGTCACATTTTAAAATTCAGTCAGTCTTTGTATTTTATTTGAATAATTAAGACAATTCACATTCAGGATTATTACTAAAAGGTGTGTACAAATTCTTGTTATTTTCTTTGGTGCTTTGCAGTTATTTAGGAGTCTATGTTAATTTTCTCTCTTTTGTTGAGGCTTGATGGTTTATTGAATTAACAATGTTTGATTCTTTCATAATTGATACTTGGTTATTTTCTCTTCTGGTGATATTTCTTCTTTCTTGAGCTTCCATTACAGTGTCTGTCATATTCTTTGGTTCGTAGGATGACTTCAAGTATATTTTATAATACTGATTTGGTGGATAATGAGACTCCTTCCTTCTTCCTTCCCTTCCTTCCTTCCTTCCTTCCTTCCTTCCTTCCTTTCCCTCTCTTTTTTTTTTTGACAAGGTTTCTCAGTGTAACCGCCCTATTGGTCCTGATACTAGCTCGTGTAGACCAGGCTGACCTCGAGCTGCCTCCCAAGTACTCAGATTAAAGACATGTACCATCATAGCCCAGCTTAACTTTATTTTTTAATATGATTTGATAGACTCTAGACTTACAGGAGAGAAGCATCTAGACTTGACTGTGAGGGATTAATGTTGATTCATTTATGAGGACTCTAAACACGGTCAACACTATTCCATGGGTAGGAGGAACTATATCACTGGAATGTGGGTAACTTTTAGGTTGACCGAAGAAAATATATTTCCAAAACAGCTATTAATTGTCAATAGTCTCTCAGGAAGGGGTAAAGCCTTATGAGCCACTTCTACCTCTTCTCATCAATGATTATATGTTTATGGTCCTGATCTTTTTCAGGGCTTGTGCTTTTGACAGTGGTGGAGGTAGAAGCCAGATAACTCTCCATATTACTCAAATTTCCTGCCACGAATCTACATATCCAGCCTCTCTAGGTACTTTTAAATTAAGGATGTTTCCTACAAGGTCTTATAAGTTTGGTTTCTAAACTGAATATTGAAAGCAGATATATAAAACAGTCTTTAAATTAAAAGAATTATTGTTGACCAAGAGCTTATAATAGAAACTAGAGCCACAGTACACTGGAAGAGCTGGAAATAATTCCAAGAAGAAAAAGAATGGTTAGGGAGGCTTGAATGGCTAGGGAGACTAGAAGCACAGGAGCTTTTGCTGTTCCTGGAGACAAAGTTAAAATGGGAGCCAAAAGGTTATCCTTTTCTGCATTTCAAATTTCTAACATTGTATTCCAAATCACTGAATATCCTTAATGTGGGAGGAATAAGACAAAGATAAGCGTAGTTCCATGAATTCCAGTAAATGGCAAAGATAATACCCCTAGTCCCAATAGTTGAGAGGTTAAGAATGGAGGATTTTCATAAGTTTGAGTCCAGTTTGTGCTACAAAGACAGAAAAACCTTCTCTCAAATCTACCTCTACCCTGGCGAAAGACAAAGATGAGGAGGGATCTAAAAGCAAATCCCAGCACAAGATGCAGAAATACCTCTTTTATGTTTTAGTTATTCAATTTACATAAAATAAATAAATATGTGTGTATGTTCTAAAAGGTTATATAATAGTTTTTCCACTGTAATGCAATTTCTGTAATCCATTTCATAATACAGGCTTTTTATCACCATCTTACTATATATACCTCATTTTCTTTTAACATCTGCACAATAGTTCACTATAAATAATAGTCCATTATAAGTAATGTCACAATTGAAGATGCTTCTACAAATATTTGCTTCTACAATTAATTTCCAGGTAAGTTATGTGGATAAGGAGTTAAAGACAGTGTCTCATCCTGTATCCCATTTGCCTCAAACTTGCAGTCATCCTCCTTCTTCAACTACCTCAGTGCTTGTCTTACAGGTGTGGGCCACCATGCCCCAATAAGGTTTTAGGACTAATTTCTAAAAACATGTTTCCTGACAATGTATATGCAGTCTTAAAGTTTTATAGGTTTTTACACATGACTTCTTAATGTTTGTAGTAATTTCTATTCACATTATGATGCTACAAAAGCATCTCATTTTACATACTATCATTTGTGATCACATTGGTAATTACAAATATATGTATGTGTCTGTATCTATATGCATTACAGTCTATGTCTATGGCACTCTCTAGGTCTCTCTTCCTACATCTCTCCTTGTGTCTGTTTATTTCTCTATGGCTGTGACTATATCTATGTCTATGTGTTTATAAATGCAGTTTGTTCTCATCCATGGACTCAATATTTGCAAGTTTTCATACTTGCTAAAATTTATTTATAGCACCAAAATTAATACTTCTGGCACTTTATTTGTGGACATGTGCAGAGTGGTAAAGAATCTTCTATTATTTAATACTCATGTACTCAGCCAAAGCTTAACAAAATGGATGTATTTTGTAAATTAGTCAATTATCACTAAATGATCCTTAAGCATATTATTATAAAGATAGTAGTATTTAAGATAGTGTTATTATTCTGTTAGTGCATGCATGCAAAGTTGGCCAGTACTTTCTACTTAGTAGATATGTGACATACCAAACAGTCTATATATTTGGAACATGAGTGAAAGTAAAAACTAAAAAAAAAAATCCTTGTTTTAAAAAATATTTTGAATCCTTATTTAAGAATTTATTACAATATAATTTAATCATATCCCCTCTTACTTTCCCAATACATCCCTTATCTATTCTCTCTACCCTAACCTTCCTACCTACTGAACATCAAGGTTTCTTCTTTTTTAACCTGTGGAATCCAACTTGAGTTGCTCAACTGTTATGGGTATGGTGCCTGCATTGGACAGTGATAACAGTACCAAGTGTCACACTAATGATTAAAGGAAGTCAACTTTTATTTGCTAAGCAACAATCAAATGCTGATAGCTCCTCAGCTAGAGGTAGGACTTTGTGTCTACCTTTTAGTCACCACACTGGAATATTGTCTGTCTTGAATTTGCTCATGTCATTTATATTCTTTTGTACCTGAACTGTTGTGAGTTCATAGGTACAATGTTTCATTGTGTCTATGAAACTCTGTTTTCTTAGATATTTTCAACTACTTCTATCTCTTACATTTTTTCCTGTGCCCTCTTCATTAAATATCTTCTAGCCTTTAGGAGAAGTATATGATAAAAATAACCCATTTGGGGCTCAACACTGCAGAGTCCCTTATTCTCTACATGGTGACTGGCTGTGATCTCTGTGCTAATTGCCATTTTTTAAGAAGCTTCTCTGACAATAGTTCAGTAATGCATTGATCTATGAGTATAGCAATAAGTCATTAGAAGTCATTTTAATACCATTCAGCAGAAGAATGGTAATAGGTACTACCCAAGGACCTATGTCTTATCTAGCAACCAGTTCATTGCCCTGTTAACAGTGCCAGATGTTGGTTCTATCTAGCAGAGTAGGGCTAAACTACATTCAGAAAGTGTTTGATTTTTCCCATAAAAGTCATGTCAATATTGAATCAATGATCATATCATGATAATCAGGTCATTTTTATAGCTAACATTGTTCACATCTAGGTGTTATTGCTTCTTTAATTTGCCCATCAGGAATGCCTTGCTTCAGATTGCTTAACTGGAAGGCTACCAGTATGGTGAGTCCTGGATTCTTATTTATTCACTGATACCTTGCATTGTTATATTAGAAACTATGCTTCCATAAATGCCTTTTAAATTTTTCTCATATTTTTTGTGTGAGTATGGAATGTATTTGTGGGTGCATTTGCAACCATATCTGTGTGGCAGACAGAAGACAATCATGATATTGGTTCATATCCTCTCCTTTAACTCAGATTCTGAAGATCAAATAAACTCAGGTCTCCAAGTTTGCATGGCAAGTACCTTTACCTGCTGAGCTGGCTTCATAAATGTATTTTTCATGAAATTCTGGGAAGTACTGTGTCTGGTCTTATGCTTGGGTTTTATAATACATGTGAAAAGTTGTTAGGTGTGTGGAATTTGTAGACTTCTTAGGGGAACCCCATTCCCTCATCTTAAAAAATAAATGGAGTAGTAGGTAATATCAGATTAAAAATGATGATCATCTCATTACAAATATGAACAAAGGAAAACATTTTTCTATCAGTATTACTAGAATTAACTCACCATAAAATGAAGCTCTGATACATTAATATGAATTAAAACACATGCATTTTTTATTGCTAAGTTAACCTGAGATTTTCAGAAAGAAATCTAAGGATCCAACTATCCATGATAATACATAGCAAATGAAAGTGTCAGTTTCATCAACAAGTGACAGTTTACTTGCAGCTATATAAGAGCAATGATCACCTTTCCTTGCTCATGGTAATTATAATAATCATGAAGCTGAAATATAATTTCAGAATCCTCATTGACATAATACTCAGGAATAGGGACCAACAATGTTTTAATTAAATAGTCAAATAGTAAATACTTTATGATTGAGTGCTATTGCACAATCTGCAGTACAAAAGCAGGTGAATTTCATGTAAATAAGTACATGTGACAAGTCTAAGAACATTTTAGTCATAAAACCAGACTGCTGACTTATGAGCCCTAGTTTAATGACCTCTGGTGTTAAGATCTAAGATCTACTTTAGTGTAAGCAGAGTTAATATGTAAAAGATAATAATTCTTGGTTTTGAGACAGTTTTATTATGTCTGTTCATTTTCATACTCATTTTTAATACACAACTCAAGTTAAATGGGCCTTTAACATTATAGTTCCAGCTTGTCCCTTGTTTACCACCACTTTCAGAGCATTTCATTCAGTAATATAAGCCACAGTCTTTTTTAATTTTCAGTTTTTTCCTATATAATACATTGGGACTGTGGTTTCCCCTCCTTCCACTCCTCACAGTCCCTGCACATACTCTTTCTCCCAGATAAACTCCACACCCCTGTCTGTCTCTGCCTAGAAGAGCACAGGCCTTCCAGGGACATCAACATGGTATAACACATAATATAAACAGATACAAACCCTCACATCAAGGTTGGGTGAATCAATCTAGTAGGAGAAAAAGGGTCCCAAAAGCAGACAAAACAGTCAGAGACACTCCCACTCCTATGCCCACTCTCACTGCCAGGAATCCCTTCCAAACACCAAGCCAATAATCATAACATATGCAGAGTCTCTACCACAGACCTGTGTAGACTCTGTGATTGGTGCTTCTGTTTCCATAAGCCCCCTTGAGCCCTGCTCAATTTCACACAGTGGGCCATTTTCTCCTGGGGTTCTTAACGACTCTATTGTGCAGGAATTCATTCCCCACTCTTCTGTATGAGATTCCTCTAAGCTGATTGGGAAGGACTCCAATGAAGACCTCCACTTGGGCTCTCTCTCTATGCCTAGTGTTTGGCTGTAGGTATTTGCATCTGCTACAGTCAACTGTCAGAGGAAGCCTCTCTGAAAATAATTTTAATAGGCACTAATAGGAATTATTTTGATGATATTTTGATTGTCATGTTTGCTTCTACTCTAGGTTTATGAGATATCCAGTATCTCATTCCAAGGCATCAAGGCCATGTTTGATGTGGGTTTGGCTCATCTGTGTCACCATTACCCCATCACATCTTGCATGGTTTTGGGGTCTGTTTGGTGCTGTTTGGTGTTCCAGGTCCACCATTAGAAACCATATCTGCAGAAGATGAATGGTTCAGGGTTCTTATACCACATTAATAGGAGTCCTTGCTAGGATCACCCTCATAGACTCCAGGGAGTTTCCACTGCACTAGGTTTCCCACCACCCAGTGTCCTCCAATTCTAGTCATCTTTTACTGCACTCTCTTCCTCCATCCATCTCTTGCATCTCGTCCCTCCTATTCTCACACAAAGACTCAACAATGAAAGAGAATTACAGACCAATCTCACTCATGAACATGGATGCAAAAATACTCTAAAGTACTGGCAAACCGAATCCAAAACACATCAAAAAACTCATCCATCATGACCAAGTCAGCTTTATCCTAGTGATACAGGGATGGTTCAACATATGAAAATATATCAATGTAATCCACCATATAAATAAATTGAAAGAAAAAATGTCAATAGATGCTGAAAAGGCATTTGAAAAAAACTGACACCCCTTAATGATAAAGGTCTTGGAGAGATCAGGGATACAATGGACTTATCTAAACATAATGAAAGCAATATACAGCAAGCCAACAGCAAACATCAAGTTAAATGTAGAGAAACTCAAAGCAATACCACTAAAATCAGGAACAAGAAAAAGTTGTCCTCTCTCTCCATATCTATTCAACATAGGTCTTGAAGTTCTGGCTCACTCAAATAATAAGACAACAAAAGAAGATCAAGGGGATTCAAAATGGAAGGGAATAATTCAAACATTCACTCTTTGCAGATGATATGATAGTATACATAAGTGACCCCCAAAAACTCTATTAGGGATCCCTACAGGTGACAAACACATTCAGTAATGTGTCAGGATACAAGCAGTAGCCCTCCTATATACAAATGACAAAGAAGCTGAGAAAAATCAGAGAAACATCACCCTTCACAATAGCCACAAATAACAAAATATATCTTGGGATAACATTAACAAAAGAAGTGAAAGACCTGTTTTCCAAGACCATTAAGTCTTTGAAGAAAGAAACTGAAGAAGATACCAGAAAGTAGAAAGATTTCCCATGCTATTAGATAAGTAGGATTTACATAAAAAATGGCAGTTCTACAAAAAGCAATCTATAGATTCAATGCAATCTCCATCAAAATCCCAACACAATTCTTCAGAGACCTTGGAAGAAAAAAAATCAGTTTCATATGGAAAAACAAACAAAATCCCAGGATAGCCAAAACAATCCTGTACAATAAAGGAAACTGGGAGCGTCACCATTTCTAACATCAAGCTCTATTCTAGAGCTATAGCAATGAAAACAGCTTGGTAGTGGCATAAAAACATACAGGTCGACTAATGGAATTGAATAAAAGACTCAGATATTCATTCATACACCTATGAACACCTAATTTTTGACAAAAAAGCTAAAATTATATAGTGGAAAAAATACAGCATCTTCAGCAAATGGTGCTGGCATAACTAGATGTCAACATGTAGAAGAATGAATATAGATCCATATCTATCCCCATATACAAAACTCAAATCCAAATGGGTTAATGGCCACAATATAAATCTGAGTACTCTAAACCTGATAGAAGAGAAAGTGGGAAGTAGCCTTCAATACATGAGCACAAGAGACTGCTTTCTAAATATAACCCCAAATGGCACAAACTCTGAGAGCAACAGTAAATAAATGGAACCTCCTGAAACTGAGAAGTTTCTGTAAAGCAAATGATACAGTCAATAAGACAAAGAAGCAGCTACTGATTGGGGAAAGATCTTCATCAACCCCACATCAGAAAGAGGACTGATATTCAAAATATATAAAGAACTCCAGAAATTAGACATCAAAATTCCAAATAACCCAATTAAAATAGGGTACAGAGCTAAACAGAGAATTTTCAACAGAAGAATCTCAATTGCCCAAAAGACACCTAAAGAAATGTTCAACATCTTTAGCCATCAGGGAAATGCAAAGCAAAACAACTCTGAGATACCATCTTACACCAGTTAGGATGGCTAAAATCAAAAACACCAATGATAGCTTATACAGGAGAGGATGTGGAGTAAAGGAAACACTCATCCATTGCTGGTAGGAATGTAAACTTGTACAACCACTCTTGAAATCAGTATGGTGGTTTCTCAGAAAATTGGGAATCGATCATTTGGTTTATAATGTCTGTTAAATCCAGTATTTCACTGCTTAGTTTTTGGCTGGATTACCAGTCTTTTGGTGAGAGTATGGCATTAAAGTTTCCCACTATCAATGTGTGAGAGTCAACATATGATTTAAGCTTTAGTAATTTTTATTTCATATATGTAGATACATCTGTGTTTAGAGCACAAATATTAATAACTAAAATATAATCATGATAGATTTTTCTTTTGAGGAATATGAATTGTTAATTCTTTTCCCTTTTTTTTTTTTTTTTTTTTTAATCATATTAGGGCTTTATTAGAATTCCATTTTTTTTTTTTTTTTATTTTTTATATTTAAAAATTTCCATCTCCTTCCCTCCTCCTCCCCCCTCCCTCCCCTCCTCCTCCCCCTTCCCTCCCCTCCTTTTCCCCCTTCCCTCCTCTCCCCTCCACGCATACCTCCCATCCCTCCCTCTCAAGGCCAAGGAGCCATCAGGGTTCCCCACTCTATGCTAAGACCAAGGTCCTCCCAACTCCCCCCAGGTCCAGGAAGGTGATCGACCAAGCTGAGAAGGCTCCCACAGAGCCCGTCCATGCAGAAGAATCAGAGCCCAGAGCCATTGTCCTTTGCTTCTCAGTCAGCCCCCGCTGTTGGCCACATTCAGAGAGACGGGTTTGGTCGCATGATCCATCAGTTCCATTCCAACTGGAGTTGGTGATCTCCCATTAGTTCTGTCCCACCGTCTCCATGAGTGAACGCACCCCTCTCGTTCCTGACTTTCTCCCTCATGTTCTCGCTCCTTCTGCTCCTCATCAGGACCTTGGGAGCTCAGTCCAGTGCTCCAATGTGGGGCTTAGTCATTTTCTTCATCTGTCGCCAGATGGAGGTTCCCTCACGGTCCTGACTTTCTTTCTCATGTTCTCTCTCCTTCTGTTCCTCATCAGGACCTTGGGAGCTCAGTCCGGTGCTCCAATGTGGGGCTCTGTCATTTTCTTCATCTATCGTCAGGTGGAGGTTCTATGGTGATATGCAAGAAATTCATCAGTATGGCTATAGGAACTGGCCTTTTCAGGCTCCCTCTCCTCAGCTGCCCAAGGAACTAACTGGGGGCGTCTCCCTGAAAACCTGGGAACCCCTCTAGGGTCAAGTCTCTTGACAACCCTCAGGTAGCTCCTTAAATTAAGATATATGCTTCCCTGCTCCCGTATCCACCCTTCCTATATCCCAAGCACCCCATTCCTCCGAGCTCCCCCCATTCTCCCCTTCACAGTTTTCTCTCCCCATCTTCCCTTGGCCCAGTCTTGCCCAACCCTCAAGTTCCCAATTTTGCCTGGCGATCGTGTCTACTTCCAATATCCAGGAGGATTACTATATCTTTTTTTGGGAGTTCACCTTCTTATTATCTTCTCAAGGATCCCAAATTTATAGGCTCGATGTTCTTTAATTATGGCTAGAAACCGATTATGAGTGAGTACATCCCATGTTCATCTTTTTGGGTCTGGGTTACCTCACTCAGAATAGTGTTTTCTATTTCCCTCCATTTGCCTGCAAAATTCAAGATGTCATTGTTTTTTACCGCTGAGTAGTATTCTAGCATGTATATATTCCACAGTTTCTTCATCCATTCTTCCACTGAAGGGCATCTAGGTTGTTTCCAGGATCTGGCTATTACAAATAATGCTGCTATGAACATAGATGAGCATATGCTTTTGTTGTATGATTGGGCATCTCTTGGGTAGATTCCCAATAGTGGAATTGCTGGGTCCTGGGGTAGGTTGATCCCGAATTTCCTGAGAAACCGCCACACTGCTTTCCAAAGTGGTTGCACAAGTTTGCATTCCCACCAGCAATGGATGAGTGTACCCCTTACCCCACAACCTCTCCAGCAAAGGTTATTATTGGTGTTTTGGATTTTAGCCAATCTGACAGGTGTAAGATGATATCTCAGAGTTGTTTTGATTTGCATTTCCCTGATAGCTAGGGAGGTTGAGCATGACCTTAAGTGTCTTTTGGCCATTCGAACTTCTTCTGTTGAGAATTCTCTGTTCAGTTCAGCGCCCCATTTTTTAATTGGGTTAATTGGCATTTTACCGTCTAGTCTCTTGAGTTCCTTATATATTTTAGAGATCAGACCTTTGTCAGTTGCAGGGTTGGTGAAGATCTTTTCCCAGTCAGTAGGCTGCCTTTGTGTCTTAGTGACAATGTCGTTTGCTTTACAGAAGCTGCTCAACTTCAGGAGGTCCCATTTATTCAATGTTGCCCTTAAAGTCTGTGCAGCTGGGGTTATGCGTAGGAAACGGTTCCCTGTGCCCATTTGTTGTAGAGTACTTCCCACTTTCTCCTCTATCAAGCTCAATGTGTTCAAATTAATATTGAGGTCTTTAATCCATTTGGACTTGAGTTTTGTGCATGGTGATATATATGGATCTACTTTCATTCTTCTACAGGTTGACATCCAGTTATGCCAGCACCATTTGTTGAAGATGCCCTCTTTCTTCCATTGTGTACTTTTGGCTCCTTTATCAAAAATCAGGTGTTCATAGGTTTGTGGTTTAAGATCCGGGTCTTCTATACGATTCCATTGGTCAACTTCTCTGTTTTTATGCCAATACCAAGCTGTTTTCAATACTGTAGCTTTGTAATAGAGTTTGAAGTCAGGGATGGTAATGCCTCCAGAAGAACCTTTATTGTATAAGATTTTTTTGGCTATCCTGGGTTTCTTCTTCATGGACGGGCTCTTGTAGACCAGGCTGGTCTCGAACTCACAGAGATCCGCCTGCCTCTGCCTCCCGAGTGCTGGGATTAAAGGCGTGCGCCACCGCCGCCCGGCGATCATGGCAACTTTTAAAGAAAACATTTAATTGAGAAAGGAATGCTTACAGTTTCAGAGGTTCAGTCAGTTATCACCATGGCAGGGAGTATGATGGTGTGCAAGCAAAGGTGATGCTGAAGCTATGATTGCTACATTTTGCAGGCAACAGGAAATAAAGTGACATTCTGGGTAGTATCCTGAGAATATAAAACCACAAAACCTTCCCCCACAGTGACAAACTTCCTCCAACAAGGCCACACCCTCTCTAACAAACCACACTTTCTAATAGAAGTACTCTTCATAAGCTTATTGAATTATGGGATTATGGGGGTCAATTAATCTGGACTGGCAGCTATGATCTTTAAAGTCTGTGGGATATCTCTCTATGCCACTTTTAGAGTCTCTTTTTGGAAGTCCTGTTTAATTTTAAGGGGTCTGCCTTTATATGTTACTTAGTCCTTTTTATTGCAGCTTTTAATATTCTTTCTTTTTTCTGTATCTTTAGTTCTTTGATTACAATCTGGCAAAGGGTTTTTTTTTTTCTGGCCCAAACTATCTAGTGCTCAGTATGTTTATTAAACCTTTATAGGTATCTCCTTCTTCAGGTTATAAAAATTTTCTTCTATTAATTTATTGATAATATATTTTAAATATATTTTAAACCTTTGAGCTTGAATTCTTCTCTTTCTTCCCTTCCTATTTTTCTTTGTTTTAGTGTTTTCATATTGTTCCATTGTTCCTGGATGGTTTTTGTCAGGATTTTTTTTTTAGATTTAGCATTCTATTTTACTGATATGTCTATTCTTCTACTACTATTTTTAACATCTATGATTCTTATGTTTCTTGTATTCTGTGGTAAAGCTTGACTGCAGTTTCCTGTTTATTTTCCTAGATTTTTAGTTTCCAGAATTATCTAGATTTTGTTTTATTTATTGCTTTATTTTTATTTTCAGGACTTGAATACTTTTATTCATTTCCTGAAACTGTTGTTTGATTTTAATTAATTTATTTTTAAGAAATAATCTTTTCTCATTTTACATACCAATCCCAGTTCCACTCCTACCCATCCCATGGCTCCCTCCACTTTCCCCCTACTTCACCCCATTCCACTCCTCAGAGATTCTAAGGCTTCCCATGGGGAGTCAACAAGTTATGACATATAATTTTGAGGCAGGGCCAGGCTGCCCCCCACATATTTAGCTAAACAATGTGTCCCCTCCAAAAAGAATGGATTCCAAAAAGCCAGTTCAAGCAGTAGGGATAAATTCTGGTCCCATGACAGTGCAGCACAGACTGTCCCAGCCAGATAACTGTCACCCAAATTCAGAGGGCCTAGTTTGGTTTATGCTGGTTCTCCTGATGTCAGTCCAGAATGAGTGATCTTCTCCATTATCTCAGGTAAGCTGTTTCAGTGGATATACACATTATGATCTTAGCACCTTGGTTCAAATTATTGCTCCTCCCTCTCTTTGACTGGTGTTTGTGAGCTCAGCCCAGAACTTCCCTATGGATCTCTACATCTGCTTTTATCGTTTTCCTGGTTGAAGGTTCTATGATGACAATTAAGGTATTTTATTAGCCTACTTGCAGAGGAAGATAGTTAAGGAACTTTCTCACTAGTTCTTTCGGTCTTAGCTGGGGGTATTTTGTAGGCAGAGACTCTTCATTCATTTCTCAGCCACCCAGACCCAAAATAATCACACAGAAAATATATTAATTGTAATACTTTTGGTCAATAGCTTAAGCATATTTCTAAATAACTCTTACATCTTAAATTAATGCATTTCTATTATTTTTATAGTTTACTATGAGGCTTGAGGTTTATTGGTAAAGTTCCTGGGATCTGTCTCCTTTGGCAGCTACATGCAGTCTCCTCGACTTTGCTCTACTCCCTCTATGCATCTCTGTTCAGATTTTCCACCTGGCTTTACTCTGTTAAGCCATTGGCCAAAAGCAGTTTTATTATTAACCAATCGCAACAGAAAATATTCATAGCATACAGAGGGGAAACCCATAACTAACCTCCCCTTTTCTCTCTAAATAAAAGGGAGGCTTTAACTTAACACAGTAAAAGTACATATAACAAAACAGCTATAAGGCAAGAATTATTGTTACATTATTTAGTTGCACTTACATTTGACAAATTAAGTTAAAATATTCTATCATTTATCCTATCTTTCTGAATCTCAAGTTTTTATATCTAATTTATCTTTTATAATTATCTTTCTTCAACTCCATCAAGACTCCAGAAGGAATATAATATTACCTAAGTAAACAGGAGGAAGTGCATGGTAAGCAACTTCCAAAAGTCCAGAATTGACAGAGACATCTTGGTACCTGTACAGTCACCCAAAGTTCCTCTGTAATTGTTCAGCATCCACCTTCAGCCTCCATGCCCATACTATACAGCAGACTATTCATGAAGCATGAAATTTCAAAATACAGTTCTGCCTATATTGTTAGTTTATCAGTCACTTTCTCTGTATCCGGCAGAAGAATGTCTTGCAGACTCTTTATCAAGCAGGAACCCTGAAGGATTGTCTCACTTCTTTAGGCCAAACTTCAGCAATTATTTTCCTTTGGATCCTGCATGTTCCAGGTTTATACAACATACTGGTCAAGCAGTCCAGGCAAGAGCAGTTTCTTGCCCAATAGCTACAAACTCCATAAGGAGCCTCTTTGATGCCCATCATCATCTTGAAGTAAATTGGTTCTGCCAGGAGCAAATGAGACCCATTATCATGAAAAGTCCTAAGTTCTTAAAATGTTAAATGCCATATTCTGTTAGTCTTTGAAATGTTTGAAGAATAACTCTCCTTCTGAACTATATCTCTGTACATCTAGGAAAACCTAACTAACAAGCTACAAGTTTGACTATTATACATGGACTATCTACTAACCTATATTTGTTAATTGTACATTAAATTTTTTAAATGAGTTGCACAAACATAAAAGCTTAATCAAGAGCAGAAATATACATATAATAAAAATTGACCTTAAATTTGTATCTAAATCAAGATCCATACCAATGAAAAATATTTGTCTCTATATCATATTCTCCTTTAAATGTAAACAAACATTCGTAAACAATATTTGGAAATTTGGACATAGTTCTCTCCAAACTGCTTCCTGCTTTTTTTGAAATTTAAAGAAAAAATTTATTGAAGATCTGAAAAAGAACTCCTATAAGATTGACTTTTCCATAAAACTGTAGCTACACGATGCATTGCATCTATCATGTTAAAACATGCATTAGACACAAATACAAAACCCATGAAACAAGCCACCATTCTTTAACAATTAAAGCAAAGATAAAATGCCTAAGGAAACACCATGGATGAATTGCAAAGGATGGGCTCTTTAAGCACCATTAAAAAAAAAAAGCACAGATGGATGAGTGTTCAGTTTATATACACTGAAGTGAACCTTTGGCACTAGGAATCAGAGGCACTTTGGTCATAGAGCACTTACACATATATAAAAGTGCATAGTGTCAAGGTCTTTGACTCTAGAAGGGTTCCCAGGTGTCCAGGAAGATGCCCCCCAGCTAGTTCCTTGGCAGCTGAGGAGAGAGGGGTACCAGAAATGTCCAGATCCTATTGCCATACTCAATGAATATCTTGCATATCACCATAGAACCTTCACCTGGCATTGGATGGAAAAAATGACAGAGCCCCACATAGAGCACCGGACTGAGCTCCAAGGTCCTGATGAGGAGCAAAGGAGGGAGATCATGAGCAAGGAAGTCAGGAACATGAGGAGTGCTTTACCCATTGAGACGGTTGGGACAGATCTAAAGGGAGACCACCAAGTTCAGTTGGATGGGACCTGATGGAACAGGGGACCAAACCGGACTCTCTGAATTGTGGCTGTCGGTAGAGGAGGACTGAGAACCAAGGACAACGGCGATGAGCTTGAACTCTACAGCATGGACGGGCTTCACTGTGAGCCTTGTCAGTTTGGTTGCTCACCTTCCTGGACTTATAGGGGGAGCTGGGATGACCTGGACTTACATAGTGAAGGGAATCCTGATGGCTCTTTGTCTTGGAGAGGGAGGGAGTGGGGGTATGGGTGGAAGGGAGGAGGGGAAGGGGGAGGAGGAGGGGAGGAGATGGAAATTTTTTATAAAAAAAACATAAAGAAAAAAAAGTGCGTAGTGTCAAAGGAACAGAACCACCAGCATTCAAAAGCAGTTTATCAACTAGGCAATAAAACACTCTACAGCATGTCCCTCTGCTGTCCATCACTGAATACACTGGTAGAAACTTTGAATGAAAAAAAAGAAAGGAAAAAGGCAGCAGCGACCCCTTTATTTTCTCTGCTTAAAATCAAAGAGGAAACAAACATCAATTCTGTTACATACTAACGCATCTTCAAAGTACATCATTTGTACAAGAGAAGGACTAAGAACCAAACTGTTTACAGAGATCCAAGCACGAGCGGGAGAGGGCACGCCCTCTCACACAGCTTTCCGCTGGTACTCAGGAGGAGCCACTTCATAATCACTGGCACTGAACAAGGTTGCAGAATTCTTCGCCAGGTACTTGAGGAAATCATGTAGATAGTTCAGTAATAAAGCAAGACTTTTCTCATCTAGAGGTGTATAGGCCAACATTGCTCCAATTCGCACAAATAATCTCAGTAAGTGTGATGCTCCATACACCTGGGACATGAGTGCATCAGGATGATCTGCAAGAATTTCAGCATACTGTGGTCTCTCAAATTTGTAGAGCAGCTGAGTGCCCAGCATTACATTGAAGTACTCCTTTATCCCTGCTACAACCTCATTGACGGCATACTCCTTATTATCTGTATTTCCTCGAGATTTCTTATAATTTTGCATAATCCTCCAAAATGGAGATCCACATTCTTCTTAGCAAGAAGATAAAAAAGCTGCCTTTTTTTCTGGTGATCAAAGTCCCAGGTCCAGTCAAACAAGCCATGGTTCCAGCTCTTCTGAATAATTGACTTTAACTTCAACTCTGTTCATGAATGTTTCTTCATTTTCAACTGTAGGATCTACCCGGGCTCTCGTCTTCCTAGGAGGCTGAGGTGTCTCACTGGTACTGCCACCATCTCCATTTCCAGGGTGTTTTCTGCTTGTTCTTCTTGGTTTCACTTCAAACATTTTTCTGCTGCAGACCAGATGTCTTTCTTTCCTGGAGCAGCCCTCTCATCTTGCCCGCTGCATATTGTTTCCTGATTTGGCCTTTTGAAGCTCTCGCTGTTTTTTGCAAATTGTTGTCCACATATTTGAGAACTCTGCTTTTCTGGATTCCATTCATTCCAATTTTCGTTCCAAACCACTGTAATGGATAAAGTATTTCATCTGTTTTGTCCTTTATGGCAACCTTTACAACACTTTGCTTCTAGAGAAGGGGCCCATGAAAGCACAGCACCTCGCTCGCCCTCCTGGAATTTGGGCTTCGGGTCCTGCTTCGGAGCATTTATAAGTGATTCGCTGCCCATCCTCCTTCTCCACCACCCGACCAGCACTCCCCCGACTACCGCCCCCTACCTCTCTACCCCCACCCAACCTGCTTCCTGCTTTTTGTTGGGTAAGAGGAATTTTGGGGTTTTGTGGAGACCTTCCTGAGGTTCTTGGTTCATCAAACCTCATTAGTTTGGCAGGAATCCACAGGTTTCTCATCCTCTGTGAAAGAAAAGCAGAATTCTTTTCTAAAGCAACATATGCGATAGACCCAAATTTTGAAGTCAAGATATCTTTAAAGTATATATGTTTGGCTTATCTAGCAGTCCCCATAATCAAATATCTCTCTCTAGTAAAAAAATTAAAATTAAATGCAATAATATACATAATCCAGACTCTCCTTGTATAGTCCATCTTATTATTTTTTCTTACTCTATTCTTTTCCCACAAGTTTAATATTTCATGTGTATTGGTTTTGACAAGAAACATCCTTTTTTAATGTTAAGTAGGCATGCTAGGACCAACTCCATGGCCCTGCTTGTTGCCTCTGTCCAGTCCCAATGTTGCAGAGGCCTATTTACTGCCTCTGATAGCCATGCATATTGCCCCAGTTCCAGAATCACATAGGCTGTGTCATCATTAATGCAACTTGTACATGTTGTTCACAGATTCCATTTAAGTGCTCAGCCTCCTGAAAGAGCAAGAAACTGTTTAATGCAACTAGCAGGAACAGAAAGCCTTCTTAAAGGAGTCATGAAGATTTGCTGCTACTGCTGACTCAAGAAGCTTTCTCTTAAAGGACTGTGCCTCTACTTCCTTCTAGCAAACAGGAGCCCATCCAAGAAAATGCTGCTACCAAAAAACCATGCAACTCTTTTCTTTTGTGTCTAGATTTTTTCCAAGCTCTCTCGAAGTTTTATACAGTTGTTGTTAGCCCTTGTTTGCACAGAATTCTGTAGGTGGAAGCTGCTCAGACCCAAATGATCACACAGAAACTATATTAATTGTAATATTTTTGGTCAATAGTTTATGCATATTTCTAGCTACCTCTTACATCTTAAATTACCCATTTCTATTATTTTATATTTTACCACAAGTCTTGTGGTTTACCAGTAAGGTTCCTGGGTGTCCTGTTTCCTTTGGCAGCTACTTAGTGTCTCCTCCGACTCTGTCTCCTCTCTCTCTCTCCATCTCTGTTTTGGATTTTCTACCAGGCTTTATTCTGTTAAGCCATTGGCTGAATGCATCTACTTTTTTAACCAGTGGCAATAAAGCATATTTGCAACATAATGAAGGGACTCCCACATGAGGTTCATTCTTGTGAAATTCTAGGAATTTTCCAAGTGCCAGGTTTCTTGGTAGCACCATAATGTCTCCCTCATCAAGACATCTCTTTCCTCTCTGTCCTTCCTCATATCAACTGTTCTGTTCCCTCATGCTCCCATGCTTCCTCCCATCTCCTCTCCTTCACTACTTCTACCATCCCTTCTTCCCCCACCTCACTGCTCCAAAAGTTATCAGGAGATCTGTCTATTTTTACTTTCTGGGGATCCATGCATATTTCTCTTAGGGTTCTCCTTGTTACCTAGCTCCTCTGAGGCAGGGACTATAGGCTGGTTATCCTTTGCTTTACATCTAATATCCATTTATGAGTAAGTACATAGCATATTTCTTTCTGGGTCTGGGCTACCTCACTCAGGATGCTTTTTCCAGTCCCATCCATTTGCATGCAAATTTCAAAATGTCATTAATTTTTATCACTGAGTTAGTAGTCTGCTGTGAAAATGTACCACATTTGCATATAATTATCCATTCTTTAGTTGAGGTGCATCTAGGTTTTTTTTTAACATCCTGGATATTACAAATAATGCTGCTACAAACATAGTTGAGCCAATGTCCTTATAGTATGATTGAGTATCTTTGGGTATATATGCCCAGAGTGGTACTGCTGGGGTCTTGAGGTAGGTTGATTTTCAATATTTTTGAGAAACCACCATACTTATTTCCAAAGTGGCTGCACAAGTTTTAACCCCCAGCAGCAATGTAAAAATGTTCCCCTTACTTTGCACCCTCTCCAGCATAAGCTATCATCAATGGTTTTGATCGTTAGTCATTCTGACTGGTATAAGATGGTACCTCAGAGTTACTTTTTTCATTTATATTTCCCTGATGGCTAAGGATGTTGATCAGCTCCTTAAGTGCCATACTCAGGCACACATATGCAGATACAATGAATAAGTAACTACATTTTTTTATTAAGGATTTGGAGATATGATAGAGGAAATAGATTCATCAGTGAACAAAAAATGTTAAATCCAACAAATTCTTTGCACAAAATATCTAGGAACTCTGGAGTACCACAAAAAGACCAATCCCAAGAATAACAGGGATAGAAGAAGCAGGAGAACTCCAGCTCAAAGGAACAGAAAATATATTCAGCAAAATATAGAAGAAAACTTTCCCATCCTAAAGACGGATATGCCTATAAAGATGCAAGATGCTTACTGAACACCAAATAAACTGGACTAAAAAAGTTCCTTTACCACATAATAGTCAAAACATTGAACATATAGAATAAATAAAGAATATTAAGAGTTACAAAGGCAAAAGGCCCAGTAAACATATCAAGGCATATCTACTAGAATTACTCCCGACTTCTCAGTGGAAACCCTGAAAGCAAGAAGGTCATGGGCACATGTGCTGTAGGACACTAAGCGATCATGAATGGCATCAGACTACTATACCCACTAAAGCATTCAATCATCATAGACGGAGAAAGGAGATATTCCATGTCAAAACCAGATTTAAACACTATCTAGCGACAAACCCAGCCTTACAGAAAGTACTAGAAGGAAAACTCTAACCCAATGTGCATAGCTACACTCATGAAAACACATGCAACAGATAACTTTACACCAAAAAACCCCAAAGAAGAGAAACACACAAATACTACCATCAAAAAATAATAGGATTTAACAATCACTGGTCATTAATATTTCTTAATATCAGTGGACTCAATTCACCTATAAAAAGACACAGTCTAGCAGAAGTGGATATGACAACTGTTGGATTTTTTCTTTACTTTAAGGAATTTATTTATTTTCTCCAGGTTATTAAGTGTTGTTTCCTAAATTCCTTTAAAGTATTTATTCATTTCCTCTTTTTGTACATCTGGCATGTGCATAAAGTTGACTTTAAGGTCTTTTTCTTGTGCTCCGGATGTGTTGGGGCTATTCAAAATTTGCTATAGTGAAATAACTGGGCTCTGGTATTTATGTATTGCTTTGGCTTTTGTTGATTGAGTTTTAAGATGCCATCTAGGCATCTGCATTTGAGCTGATCATAGGATTAGGTTTGATTTATGAGTTTGTCTTTGTTGAATTCAGTCCTTTTTTGTTTGTTTGTTTCTGTTTCCTCTCTGGTCTTCTGGCTTGTGTGGCCCTCTGCTTCAGCAGACAGTCTCCTATCGATTTGAGGACTTGAACATTGGCAACTGGAGTGCTTTCTGGTTGTGAAGGGGGGTCTCTGCCATAGTTGGAGGGTGGTATATGGCCATGAGGAGGGGGGAGATATTGGGAAAAGCTAGGAGTTACCAAGGGAGTTGCTAAGGTTTGGGCATGTGGCCCACCTGTAGTTCTTGTGGGCCTATATGACCCTCTGATCCAGTTTGTCCTCAACATAATATTTTCACTAATTATTTGAGAATTTAATACAATGGACATCAATCAGAATTTTATAAAGAAACATAACATAGAAATTTTAGAGATGACTAAGTGGTTACAAGCACTTCCTGACCTTGTAGAAGACCCAGATTTGTTTCTTTTCAACATATCGTGGTTCACAACTATCCATAACACTATTTCCAGGATATCTGACACAGTTTTATTTTCATTGGTACTGGTCATACTTGGTACACATACATGCATGTAATCAAAACACTAATACACATAAAATAAAATAAGTAAATATAAAGAAGAAAATAGGAATAAAATATAGTAACAGTAGATTATTGTTTGTAAGAGGTAAATGAATACAAAGAAATATTTTGTAAACCATTGGGTATACTAGAACATTTAAGTAAAACAATCATTATGTATTTTACAGGAAGGCATTGAATAAATATCTACTTTGTAAAACAACTTTTAAAACAGATAAAACAGACTTTATATAAAAATAGCCTTTCCTGTTTTTCCTTTGTTTAAAAAATATGTATTTTTAAGAAGCCAACAAGGGACCCAACTAAACTTCCTGTGATGCACTTTTGACTCCCTAAATACATTTCTTGAGATATATCTTTCTCTAGTAGTCTTAATCCAAAAAATGTGGGGAAAAGTGACTATATAAATATATCTACCTGGAAACCCCACATCTGAGTCCTAAGAAAATCATCAAATCAAGAAATAATATATTGGGAGTTGAGCTACAGCTCAGAAGTTAAAAACATATTCTCATCTTGCATATGTCTCAAATTTTATCTAAGTACCCACATTAGACCCTTCATTCACAACTGCCCTGTAATTCCAATTCCACAGTATCTGATGTCCTATCTTGGCCTCTGGAAATACTTTCACACATACCTGAACATACAATAAATAACTACATGAACCAATAAGCAGTTTTAGCAAAATAATCACAATATCTTCCTAATAACCAAAAAAATCAACATTACCAGAAAAGGAACACAATGAAATATATTGAAGTTTCATAAGAGACCTTGGCAATAAAGCTGAAAAAAGGGAAACAGGGAGTTTTTTATTATTAGAATGAATCAATACTTCAGTTTATTGAAATATCTTCTAATCAATAGTTTTCTACTTTTGATTAGTTCACAAGATAAACCAGTTGGCCAATGAAATAATATGAGTAGTAAAAAAGATGCTCTTATAGCAATAACACTACATTGGGGGTAAAGGAATGATGATTATTTAAAATATAGAACTCTAAAATAAATAATGTTAGGAAATAATATTTTAATAAAGATAGATCAATTTCCTTAAGTAATACTACTACATGCAAAATGTGAGATTTTCCCTAATGAATTTTAAGTGTGCACTTTATTGGAATGAATTATATTAGATTATGGGAAACATGAGATATATATTCTTTATTTGTTTTGTGTGGTAATCTTTTCAAAGAGTTAAATCATTATAACATAATAACATTCAGAAATTAAAAGTACATTACTGAACCCAATAAAAAACCATTTTACTTCCCATAATCATTTTGTTCAGTAAAAAAAAAAATATGTTCTTGTGTTAATATACCATTGAATTCTAATAGATCTTAATAATAATAAAAACCTGGAGTCAGATATAGTGATTAATGCTGAAAGATCAGACAAGCAGAGCAGACAGCCACTAGTTCTTATTTCTACAAAATTCTCAGACTGAATGGTTTCTGTAAGAAACCTGACTGAATCCTGAGCTTATTGAGATCCTGACTGAATCTCTTTCTGGGCTTATCTCTCTCTGCCCAGCTATATCACTTCCTGTCTCCACTTCCCTATTGCTGGGATAAAAGGTTTGAGCCACTACAGCTTGGCTCTATTTCTCTTTTAGATTGATTCAATCTTGTGTACCCCAGGGTGGCCTTGAACTCACAGAGATCAGTCTGTGTCTGTCTTGACAGTGCTGGATTAAAGGTGTGTGCCACCCCTGTCTGGCCTCTATGGCCAATTAGTGAGGCCTAGCTCTACACTGTGATCTCCAGGCAAGCTTGTTTGTTAAAGCACAAGCAAAATATTTCCATGTGATCTTTACACTCTTAGCAACATCTCAACTATTATTGCAAAAAACAGTGCAATCTTTGTTTCCTCTCTAGTTTTTATTCAGTTTTGTGTATTAATGTATTGCTTTCAAGAGAAAGGATAAATACTTTTCCTTTACACAATAAAATATTTATTTTATATTAGGAATTTCATCATGATTAAAACACAAGAGCAAACACCATGATTACATGAGTGTAAATTTTATGCATTTTGTTATTTGTTGTTGGTTTTGATTTTTTCAAATGAGTAGGAAGAACTATATTTTCGGTCTTATACAATTTCAACCTCTCGGTCTTTAACATTTTTTTGACTTCTGATTTTATAAAGTACTAAAAGATTATAAACTTTTGAAATTCTATTTAGTCATGTTTAATCCCTAGAATGAGTTCTATAGAATTCAATATTACAGCAGAAAGAGCTAATGACAGGACAAGTTAATAATTTAGAGATTTGGGGCAGATTTTTTGAATGTCTTAGAGCTTCAACTTCAAAATATTTTTTGAACAATGTTGCCTTCAGTGTCTAGCACACTAACTTGTATGTGAGAAAACTTGGGAATCTGTCAAGCATTACATAATTACAACATTTTAATTATTTAATAAATACACTGGTGGTTGTCAATGAACAAAGTACACGTAAATGTATTTCCTACATTTAAAAACAATCAATTTTACTGTCATTATAAAAGAGAGAACTTAATCAGTATGTACTGTATAAAAATACTAGTTTTGCTTGGTTTAGATAAAAGTAAAGATATTCATTGTTTAATAGTATTTGGTTTATTATTAATCCAAAATATCCTATAGTTTATATTTTATGTAGGATACATGACATCTTCATGAATGGGGAGTCACAAAGGGACAAACAAACAAGATTAACTGGATGAGTTTGTGAATATTGACAGTCATGAGGGAAGACTTTGAGGTAAAGCTCAGTCTATTATAGATCATCACTAAAATGTGAGTATGAGTATAATATTTTGATGCAGCATTGTGCAAATTGTGGTAGGATGTCTGTTTTCAAAATAAAATTTGGTTCTAACACTTTTATTTATGTACTTAATAGCTTTTATACTACAAAAGTTGCTGTAGTTGAGCTGGTGCAAGAAAAATTTGTATGACCAGAACTTTAAAATATTTACTACTTCAAACTCTACAGAAAATTTATATTTCAAACCTTGCAACAAAGAAAATAACTAACCCAGGCAGATACTAAGACAGAGGGTTGCTCTTCAAAAATGAACAATGTGTCCCAATGTCGAAGGTAACATCACACACCTCATTGAACAAAGAGAGGTTAACCTGGTGCCTGAATGGAACCTTCATCCCTACTTTCTAGTCTCTTTGGTACAGAAAGGTACTCAGTAGGAAAGAAAAACCTGAACACCAACAAAGTCCCCAAGCCCTTGACATACAATCTGTTCTGTCCAAAAGATGTGCTGAGGCAATGGTGGTCCAGAACTTGTATGAGTGGCCAACCAATGTCTGGTTTAATTCAAGACTTATTACAAGAAAGGAAGTCCCTGCCCTACACTGCCTTGATGACCACGAATTGGAGACTGAATATCCCACAGACCCAGGGTAGATTGAAAAATGACTAGAAAAAATATTAATGAAGTGATATTCTGCTATACTGAGAAATCTGTGTCTTGTCTAGCACTGATTAGAAAAGCTTATCCCACAGCAGATGGGAGTGGGTGCAGAGCCCCATGGCCAGACACCATGCAGAAGGAGAGAGAGTTTAAATTGTTGATCTTCATTGGATCTCTTTGCTAGGAGCTTGAGGAATCACAGAAAAAAGAGGGAGGAAACATTTTAGGAGTCAGAGGGAATGAAGAACAACTGGAGAACATTGCCCACTGGATCAACTAAGCAGGCTTTATGTGGACCTCACAGAGACTTCAGTGGTAATCGTGGGGCTTGCATAGGTCCTTCAGCAAGGTCCTCTGAATATGTTGTTATGGCTGATAACTTTGTTTTTGTCAGACTCCTAACAGTGGGATCTGATGGGTCTCTGACTCTCTTGCTTGATCTTAGTACTATTCCTCCAATTGGGTTTCCTTGTCCAGCCTGCATATGAGAGGCTTTGCCTTATATCATTATATCTTATTTTGTTGTTTTGGTTGTTTTCTCCTGGATACTTACTCTTTTCTAAAGAGGCAACTGAGGGGGAGTATATCTGGGGGAGAGGTAAATGACAGGAGATTTGGAAGAGTAGAGGTAGAAGAAACTATCTTGGGATGTATTATATGAGGGAAGAATCTATTTTCAATTTAAAAAAAAGAGGAGAGAAAGTAACTTGTAAATGCTAGGTTAAATAAGATGTATTTTATAGCATTGTTACATTGTTGAACGTTTTAACTTTATGTATATGGGGTCAGATGTCAGCAGTGGTTATAGTCTTCATTTTCCACTTTGGTTTTTGAGACAGAGTTTATCAGTGAACCTGCACCTCAGGAAAATACTAGAATATATCACCAGTCACATTCACTGATCAGACTTTTTCACCGAGCTGTTCCAACCAGTAGTGCTAGGATTAGATACATATGTCACTACTTCTTGCCTTTAAAATAAGATCTGAGGATCTCAACTTAGGTCCTTATATGTGAATAACAAGCACTTTATCTAGTGAGCCAATACCAAGACCTTCAGTCTTTCTTTTTTCTCTTTTCCCCCTTCCTTCCGGTGATTATAACATGGCTCATGTTATAATTTGAACAGTTTCTGAGAGTTTCATCTTTCTTCATGTTTACATATGTAGAAATTCTTTCAATTTTGCGTTTTTAGAGTTCTTGTTCTTGTAATTAAGCTACCATTTTTGGTAGCAATGCTACATATAAGGTATTGTGTGCTAATTAGAGAATCAAGACAGTGGCATGTGTTGGCAAGTTTAATGTTTTGATCACCCCAATGTAGAGGTTGATAGTTGTTCTGAATATTCTTGGTTTCCCTCCCTGATTGTAAGTATTTGGGATAGTTCTGGAAGAGGAGAAAGGTAAAGTCATCTTGTGTATGATTTCATTGACATTTACTTGCATACTTCAATAAATATGTTGTTATAACTTTCTTTCTTATATTTCATGCTTAAAGTTTTGTATTCCTGGTCAATGGCATTCAGCTGAAACAATTATACAGAAGGTGGATAAAAGAGAAAGAAAAAACATGGAACTAAATTCACCTAGAGGTAAATTACAACACTGCTATCTGATGCAAGGGCACACCAGGTGTCCCTTTTCCAATGGCCTCAGAAATACACTGCTCATAAGAAATGTACTTTATCCTTTGAAATACAGTTTTCTTTGCTGAGAGTTATTTATTTATTCCATTTAAGAAACTTAATCTGTTTTACTGGAAAATAACTGAAGATATCAATATATTATAACATGACAGAATAAGTAATAACATATTTATAAATGTTGAAGCAAACTAACAAGCTGAAGGCCTTGTTCTTTTCTTCATAAAATTATCTTTGAATTAAGTGGACAAATTATCATTGTCATGATTATATTTGTTTCAATAAGTTTATTATGAAGCAATTTTTCATAATGATGAAAATTCATTACATATGAAGAAGCTTTAGTCATCATTTAGAAGCTGCTTTTCACACAATAGAGGTTCATAACTGTTGAATTTCTGAATGAAAAAAGAAATCATATCATGAAATTATCACAGCATAGCTTTTACTCAACTATGAGTTTGTTTATAGTACCATGGATGAATGGACAAGAGACTGAATATCCTGCTGCTTTTCTATTGGCTCAGTGGCTGCACCTGAATCTACAAATATTTTAATTATTATCTGTAGCCCCACAGCCCTGTAGTCTGTACCCCACTAGCCACTCAGTCTATGGCCTAGAAAGAATGCACTTGCATGCCCTGGCTCTGCCATGGCCACAATATGTAGGCTTAAACTAAGTCTCTAACTTCTCTATACCAACAAAGTCTCAGAAGTCAGATATGGGGTGAAAACCTGCTAGATCAGAGAGGCTGAGAAACAATCAGATGCCCTTCCTTTCTGATCAGAGACCAGACAAAACTAAACCAAAAATAAAAAATAAAATAAATTGCAGAACTCCTAGTGCCACTCTCTTCCTTCAAGTGTATCTCTCTATGGTATTCCTGGCTCCTCAAGACTCTCTATGGCTAATTTCAGTCAACTAATTGTTGTATCCAGTGCCTGAACCAATGTTGATTTTATTTAATTAAAGCAAATGCAAAATCAGGGTTTCATAGTTTGATTGAATATCCTGCAACAACATCTCATGGAAAAGGACTAGATTATATATAACAATGAATATTTGGCAATTGTTATAGCAACCCATTCAAGACACTAAATGGGATGCAATATAGACAATTGTCCCTCACCATAACCTCTTTAGTAATTTCCTCTAAATGATTAAGTTTGGTCAGTAGTTACCAGTTTTCATAATTCCCGTTCCCTCTTACAGCATAACAATATCCTCCTCTACTTAACCCAGCTCCAGGTTCTCTAGAAAACTATTTCCAATCATTATATACATGAAAATCTTTTTAAAATGTCACTCAAAGCTTTTCTTCTTCCCTGCCTGTGCTTGAGTTTATTTGCTTACTATCCTTCTTTTTACTTCCTGCTCTGTCTTACAACTGTACATAAGAATGAGAACAGTATTTACAAAGCTAGGCTTCAAAAGGACTGTTGTCCCAGTACACACAGTTTTTCTTTTTTAATATTAAATTAGGACTAATTTGTGAATAAGAAAAAAAAAAGAATGAGAATAGAGACTGGTAACTGCAACACCCTGAATACTAGCAGGTCTTGAAATTTCTTAGGCCAACAGATTCATCTGTTACCTTTGTATTCAGCCTTTTCAAATTATTAGGAGATGAATGGAAAGCAGTGAGATCCATTGCCACAATGGCATATAAGTGGTTCCTTACCCCGTTCGTGCAAGTGTTATTTGATCTTGCCTGAAACTTCATGGGCTTGGACTTAAATGTTCATTTTCTCTCATTAGTCATGTCTTCCCACCAGAATCGCCCATTAAACTCTTCTTAAAGTTCTTAGGGGTGTTTATAGCCCAAGTGCTCAAAAGTATTTCACATTCTTCCTAAAAACAAGTTCCAAAATATAAGAAACACATATAACAACAACAACTGTACTTTGGGCACTAACTTTTTACATTATTTTTTTAATTCTGCTACAAATTTCCTGATAACAAACAAGGTTAATGAAGAGAAGTATTTATTTTGGCTTACATTTCAAGGGTATATAATCATTCAAGGCAGGGAAAGTATGGTAGGAGGAACAGTAGTGATAAAAATCTTGTAATTCCTTTTTATACTATTCACATCACAGCTCATGGAATGGTGCTTCCCACATTTTTAATTTTTCTTCACATTAAAAAATGAAAAAAAAATATTTGCAATTTTAAAATTTACCTTTGATTACCCTTTGTCTATGGAAGATAGATTTTAATTTTTTTGGAAGAAGAGAATTTCTTATGAGGAATTGAAAAGCAAAAATAATTGAAAAACTCATATGTCCAAATATTTTATTTTCTTGTGTCACTGGATTTTTATGACAACATTGGTCTGTGTAATGTGGAAAATATATTTTCTAGTTAGATCTGAGAAAAGATTGAATTAGGGGTTATCTTCATTTATTATGGCTCTTGGGCTTCACCACACACTTTAATTAGGAAGATAATCAGTTGCGATGAGTGTATTTGCATCTAAATTAATGTATACACATGGAGACTTGGAAAGAAATGAATTATACAGCATATCTCTTCTATGAATTTTTAGGTTTAAGTGAAGCAAAAAGGTATGTTATCTAAAAATCTATCAGGCTTACTGAAAAAATAACTGAAAAAGCCTATTTACATTACATTTTTTACAGTGGTGTAGTAATTCCTTTTTCAGTGATAACTAAACTTTTAAGAGCCCTGTATAGATAATTATCATACATTTACTTACAACCATACAAATAAAGGTTTTTAATAGGCTTTATGGCACACAGAACTAGAAGCATGACAGGTTGTAATTTTACCAATATAGTAAGCATAATTCTCACAAGTCTTTTCATCAGAGCACTAAAGGGATTTTAGCATTATGTGGTCCATTAAAAAACTCAAGAGATAATACTGCTTATCCATGCTGCGATAGGCAAGAAGCATATTTTAATGTGTAACTGAATTACTTATGCAGGGTTCTGTTTTTCAAATGGAAAGAAATCCCAAACCATAAATAATTAAGAATAAAATAAAAAAATTGTATTCTAATTAGATTTTTGAATCATTTCAAAATTGACTAGTACTGTTTTTAGTATTCTTTACTGTATTCATTAGTTTCCTCTTTTATATGTCCCATAAGTAAGGACATCAAGTAAAGGCAAGATCTGTTTATTAATTGTATGCTCTCCACTTATGAAAACAAAAAAGTGAAAAAGGATATTTTGACCATTTTCTTTATCAGATGATAGACTTTATGGAAAATACAGTTCATTGTGTGAGATATCAGTTAAAAAAGAAATAAGTAGAAATACATTATTACAGGAATGCACAGGAATGACACTACAATCTTTACAAGAAATATACTGGTAGAAGCATCAAAATTTCAGCACAATGAACCAGTTATCTTTTGCTAGAGAGACCTAACTTGTTTCAATTTTGAGCTTATTATATTTCAGTTGTGCCTCAATTGAGAAAATGCCCACTGTCCTAGTGTAAAATTAGTGCTTTAATGCTTATTATATCATCATGGTCTTTGGTAATACATTAGAAATATTTTACTTATGATGTGTGGTGATTTTCTGCAGGAATTTTATATATTGATAATTCAATTACTTGAGGACCAGTATTTGAAACTGGTTTGAAGTTGTCATTATACTTACACAAAATTTCCATTTTCAAAAAAGATAGCAAACTATGTTTCCCAAATATTTGACAGTTGATATTTGTAAGGAATATTAATATGATAAAATTGATTTGCAATAAGAAATTGCTTTGACATATTTCAATTAACCACAAATTTTAGTGCCATAATTATACTTCAGTGTATTCAAATCTTTGTGAAGGAATAGCTATCATCTATGAAAATTTGAATATCAGAGAAAACAAATCCCCAATTCTGTCAACAATGTTAGTTCAACCAAGCATCGTTAATTATATACATTTATAATTTCATTGATAAAGGGCCAGGCTGGAGGATTGGAGTCAGGCTAGTTTTGGCTCCATAGAAAGCCTCTGCCTCAAAAATCAAAACAACTTAGTTTATGTCCATTTACTATATTCTTTAAATGGAACAAAAATTTCCTCAACAAAAAGCCCTGAAGTAGGTATTTGAAAAAAGGTCTTGATAAAACATTATTATTTAAATAATTTTGAGATTATAATATATTTACATCATTTCCCCTTTCCCTTATATTTGTCCAAACACTCACATATACCCATGTTGTACCACTTGTTAATTTAAAAGCCTCTTTTTTCATTAATTGTTGTTACATACATATATGTGTATATGTATATCCATATATATTCCTAAATATCTTGGCATAATCTTTTTGTATAATGTGTGAAGATGTGCCTCTGTTCTTCTTTAACTTCCTAAGGCACCTTCAGATTAGTTTAATAAAGAGCTGAAGGGCCAATAGCTAGGCAGAAGAGGATATGAGGGACTTCAGGGCAGAGCTAGGAACTCTGGGAAACATTCTGAGGTTGGGGAGATTTGCCAACCAGTCCTGAAAGAAATAAGATGTACAGTACTGAATACAGGTAATGAGCCATGTGTGTGGCTGAATGTAGATTAAGATAAACAGGCTAATTTAAGTTTCAAGAGCTAGGTGGGAGCAAGCCTAAGCTGAGGCTAAGCTATTATGATTAATTAAACGTCTCTGTGTCATTATTTAGGAGCTGGTTTTCCAAGAAAAGACTCATTATATACATACATAAGTACAAGCTGCTCAGTCTATATACTTAATTGCATGCAGTTAATTGTGAAGTGTTGATACCTCATGAGCTCTCCCTGGTCCATGTTAGCATGTATCTTGGTGTCATTCTTGTTGAGTACCTGTTTAGGCAGTTATGTTGGTGAGACTTTATGATTGCAGTTTCTGACAATTTTAGGAGACAAAACATACTAGCAAACTCCTAAATTTCTCTGGCTATTATAATTTTTCCTTTCCCTCTTATGGAATGGCTCCTTAAGGAATGTACCTTAGGTGTGGGAATTATGCTGTAGAAAGATCAGCTGGGACTGGTCTATACAATGCTGCACCTTGAATGATTGTGCTTTTATTTAATGATCTTTGTCTATTGCAAAGGGAAGTTTTATTGATAAAGGGTGAGGCTTATACTTAACTGTGGTATTAGAACAAATATTTAGAACATAATTAGGGATTACACCAGTTTAGTAAAGTGGAAGTTTTATATTTTCTTCCAAGATCCATGACTTCAATAGCTATGGGAAGATGCCTGATAGACTTTTGCTATTATCCTTGGTTGCCTCTCAAGTGTAGATGGCAAGTCCTTATTGCTGGGACAATATGCACTTTAAGAAACAGGACCCAGAGGTCCCTGAAATACATCTGACTTGAAAGTCTGATATCTGAGATCTCTCTTTCATAGTACCAGAAAGTACCATGACAACATCTAGAGGAAGAAGGCAAGCAACAACTGTCATACCCAGCTATGACAGCCACAAACCATGAAAACCAGGAGAGCACAATAACCCTAAGGATGTAGCAGTGATAGGTATACCTTGCAAGTAACCCATGGCTCTCTATTTAGAATGTTGAATTTATTGATAATGCATATTTTAAGTGAATTGGTACATGAAGGATAATTGTTAATGGGGAAAGTAAGTCAGATAGTGTTTGCACTTGCCTTTAATCCCAGTACTTGTGTGGCAAAGAACGGTGGATCTCTGTGAGTCTGTAAATTTGAGCCCAGCCTGGTCTACAGAGTGAGTTCCGTGTGTGTGTGTGTGTGTGTGTGTGTGTGTGTGTGTGTGTAAAGTAAATGAATAATGATAAATTGTGGAAAGAAAATTAAATTATTAGAATCAATGAGAACAGAGACATACTTCATGATTTTCATGGCAAGGTCTATCCATTAGGAACTAAGAAATTTTGCTGAATAAATGATGTTTGCTTAAAGGCCTATATTAAAGTGATCTTACATAAGGTGAGTAAGAGAGTATCACTGAGAACAAAGGAATGCAACTAAAAATTTATATGACGAATAGCAGAAGAAATTGATAAGGTGGATGCAACAGTGACAACATTATAAAATAGCTGAATACCTCATAAAGAGAATTGTGTTTGGGTTTTAAATAATAGACTTACTTTCTTTCACTTTGCTAGTCATAAATAAATGAGTTTGGGAAATATATGCTCTAGAATACATTTAATATATTTTTCTTGTGTTTGATACTCTATTAGGAGAATTGCATGAAAGATGTAAATCTAAAATTGGTTATTTTCAGGGCACATGTGGGAATCCTTTCTTCTATAATATCATTAACTCACAGGGCTCTCAGAAACCTATTTATTTCCAGTCTGGACTACATTCCACTTATGGAAGTATTGATCAAGAGTTGTGTGTAATCAAGTAGAAACGAGGATTTCCTGAATGATGGTCAGAATAATAGGTTATCAATTACTCAGCTCTAATCTGGTCTCCAGATACCCATTTGGCACATGATTTTGTAGTCTTCAGAGTCTGACTCTGTGTCTGACTCTGCTTTAGTTTATCAAGCTGAATGTCTTTTAAAACACGTATTTTATGTATTTAATTGAGGGGGCTCATGTGACATGGTACTTGAAAGTTAGAGGACCACTTGAGAGAATCTAGTTCTCTACTTTTACCTTGTAGGCAATGGGCCTAGGGATCAAACTTAGTTATCAAGTTATCAGGATTGGTAGCAACCACTTTTAATAGCTAAGCCATTCTTCAGAGGCCTTAAGTCCAGTATCTCTTGTGGGGGAATTTAAAATCCTCTTTAAATCTTTCTCTTTTCCTTTTGAATCTGCTGTGGCAATGATAGTTTCAGAAACTTCTTTCATTTGGAGGCAAATCTGAATCTCATTCATCAAAATTTTATTATTGTAGGTCATTTATCACAGAGTGAATTAAATGTATTCTCTGTGGGTTCTCATTTACAATTTTTGGCAGGGAGAATTCTTTCAAATTAGAAACATATTATACTTATGATTATAATAGGGAATATTACTTCTTACAAATGTTGGGAAATACATAATCATATGGGTTACTATATTTTATTATGAGAAATATAATTAAAATTATATAGCACAATCATTGTCATTCTGTGTGGAAAGAGGTTACTTATTTAAAATAAAACATATATCAAACATTTCCTCATGCTTGCTTAATATAACACAGAGGTTTTAAATAATACATCACTTTATTTAAAATCTATTTACATGGTAATTGTGACTGTATAATGTATGAATGATCACTTCACTGAGTTTAAATCTGGTTTACAATGTGGGCTTGACATATATTTCACTATTTTTTAAAAGAAAACTCTTAAATCACCTTTTGTATATTTCAAAAAATATAAGTAGCTAATTTTAGAAAAAAATAAACTTTAGCTGTTGCTAACCTCTTTCTTGATCTTCTGCTTTCTAGATCCAGTTGCATTTCTGAAATGCCATTCTGCTTCTGTAAAATAAAATGTAGGCAGCAACAACAGATTTAAATACCAGCTCAGAAGATGTTATTCTTTAAATCTATTTTGAATTTCTTCTGGAATAAAGCAGAATTTTGAAATTCTTGCTTTGAACATTGCATTATATTGAAAGAAAAAATAATTGCTTTGATAAACTTTTTTCAACACCACTAACCACTCCCTCAAAACTGTGCTCTAGTATTGCCCCAAAAGGGGACACTGATGAGTGGTGACGAGTTGAGAACTCTTGATCCCTCATGTTATTTTCTATTCTCTTCTTGTCTTTTAGATTTGCTGCTTTAAAGTCACCAATACCTTTTAATATAGATCTCTTCTTCAGTTATGTCTTGCTATCACTTATTTTAGCTCTCAAATATGTTATGAACTTTACAGAAAACTGTGAACTGAGGACTAAGTGTCTCTTCAATAACTACATGAGTATGATTGATAGTAAGAAAAAACATTCTTCTTTGAAACACTAATGATAGAACTGATAAACATATGAGTTGTGGAAAGAATCAAATGCGTGAACTCAAGTCAGTCTGTGAAAACATTGCCTTGATATGTCAGGGTTACGAGATAGCCACATTGCATCATAGAAGTTGTAATATTTGAACCTATTAAAACTTACATCTGCTGTACCAGAGGATCCATCAGAGGGGTGAGTGTGTTCCTGACCAGCGTCAGAAGCCCCAGAAACGGAGCACGGACATTCCAGAAGCCCCAGAAAGGGAGCCCGGACATTCCGCAACCCCCTAGGCTTTCTGGTCATTCTGCAGGGGCTTCTCTCCCCAGCTACTGCCTCTCTTTTCCTGTCTCATCCCAGCTTGCTCCCGGGCACCCCTTCCCTTCTTGGGGCCAGAAGATCCCCCAGCTCAACCGGTATGGGGTCTGAGACAGGGTGGTGAGTGCAAGCAGGTGGGAGTTTCTTAGTTTCATTAAGCCTGCAGGCAGCAAGCTAGGCCTTTTGTCTGCAAGGTCTATGGCCCACAAGGGGCCCTGATCCTGTACCAGCAGATACATCGGAGGGGTGTGTTCATGACCAGGGGCAGAAGCCCTGGAAATGGAGCACAAATATTCCTCAACCCCCTAAAATTTCTGGTCATTCTGCAGGGGCTTCTCTCCCCGGCTACTGCCTTTCTATTCCTGTCCCATCCCAGCTTACTCCAGGGCTCCTCTTCCCTTCTTCTGGGCCAGAAGATCCCCCAGCTCAGCCTGTTTTGGGGCTAAGGTGGGGTGGTGAGTGCAACCGGGTGGGAGTTCCCTTGTTTCGCTGAGCCTGCAGTCAGCAGGCTAGTCCTTTTGTCTGTGAGGTCCCTGGCCAGCAAGGAGCCCTGATCTTGTCCCAGAAGATCCATCAGAGAGCATTTGAAGGAAAACATGGGCAGGCACCAATGCAAAAATTCCTCCAACAATCTGAAAATCAACATGATAACACCAGAACCCAGCAAACATACAACAGGAAGACTTGAACACCCTAATCCAGGAGAAGCAGAAAAAATAGACATTATGAAAATAATAGAATCCCTTAAATAGGATGTGAAAAACTCCCTTAAAGAAATGGATGAGAAGAATAACAAAAAAAATTGAAGTGAAAAAATCCCCCAAAATATCCTAGAAAACCAAGAAAAAATCAAATGGATAATGGAAACGGTTCAAGACTTGAAAACTGAAATGGAGGCAATGAAGAAAAGCCATACCAAGGGCCGGCTGCATCTGGAAAATCTAGGTAAAAGAACAGAGATGACAGAGACAAGCATAACCAACAGAATACAAGAGACAGAAGAATCTCAGATGCTGAAGACACTATAGAGAAAATAAACACACTGATCAAAGAAAACAGCAAATCCAACAAATTCTCATCACAAAACAACCAGGAAATCTGGGACACAATAAAAAGACCAAACCTTAAAATGATAAGGGTAGAAGAATGAGAAGAAATATATACAGCTCAAAGGCCCAGAAATTATATTCAACAAAACTATAGAAGAAAACTTTCCCAACCTAAAGAAAGATATTCCTATGAAGATTCAAGAAGCATACAGAACACCGAATAGACTGGATCAAAAAAAAATTCCCCTCGCCATATAATAATCAAAACATAAAACATTCAGAATAAAGAAAGAATATTAAGAGCTGCAAAGGAGGTCAAGTAACTTATAAAGGTAAACTGATCAGACTTACACCTGACTTCTCTATGGCAACCATGAAAGCCAGAAGGTCCTGGATAGATGTGCTGCAGAAACTAATAGACCATGGATACAAGCCCAGACTGCTATACTCAGCCAAGCTTTCATTCACTATAAATGGAGAAAACAAAATATTACAGGATAAAAACTAATTTAAACAATACGTAGCCACAAATCCAGTCTTTCAGAAAGTAATAGAAGGAAAATCACAAACCAAGGAGTCCAACAATGCCCACAATAACTCAGACATCTAGCGACCCTTCACCAGCACAACTCAAAGAAGGGAAACACAGAAACTCTATCACCAAAAAAAAAAAAAATAAGTGGAGTTAACAACCACTGGTCATTAATATCACTGAATATCAATGGACTCAATTCTCCTATAAAAAAGGCACAGAGTGAGATATTGAAAACGAAAACAGGATCCAACATTCTGCTGTTTACAAGAAACACATCTCAACCACAAAAACAGACATCTACTCAGAGTAAAGGGTTGGGAAAAGGTTTTTCAATCAAATGGACCTAAGAAACAAGCAGGTGTGGCCATACTAATTTCTAACAAAATTGACTCCAAACTAAAATCAGTCAGAAGAGATGGAGATGGACACTTTATACTCATAACAGGAACAATTCATTAGGATGAAGTCTCAGTCCTGAATATCTATGCCCTTAATATAAAAGCACCCACTTATGTAAAAGAAACATTACTAGAACTCAAGGCAGCCATCAAACATCACCTACTAATAATTGGAGACTTCAACACTCCTCTCTCACCAATGGACAGGTCAATCAGACAGAAACCTAACAGAGAATTAAAAAACTTAATGGAGGTAATGAATCAAATGGACTTAACAGACATCTATAGAACATTCCACCCAAATAGGAAAGAATACACCTTCTTCTCAGCATCTCATGGAACCTTCTCGAAAATTGACCACGTACTCGGTAACAAAACAAACTTCCACAGATACAAAAAATATTAGTACCCACTTGTTCCTTATTGGATCACCATGGAATAAAGTTAGAATTTAACAATAATTCTACCCCCAGAAAGCCTACAAACTCTTGGAAGTTGAACAGTCAACTACTGAACCACCCCTGTGTTAGGGAAGAAATAAAGAAAGAAATTAAAGTCTTCCTTGAATTCAATGAAAATAAAGACACAACAAACTCAAACCTATGGGACACAATGAAAGCAGTGCTAAGAGGGAAAGTTCATAGCACTAAGTGCCCACATTAAAAAATATGGAGAAAGCTCACATTGGAGACTTAACAGCACAGGTGAAAGCTCTAGAAAAAAGAAGCAGACTCACCCAGGAGGAGTAGAAGACTGGAAATAATTAAACTGAAGTCTGAAATAAACAAAATAGAAACACACAAAATAATTCAAAGAATAAATGAAACAAAGAGCTGGTTCTTTGAGAAAGTCAACAAGATTGACAAAACTTTATCTAAACTAATCAAAAGGTAGAGAGAGAACATGCAATTTAACAAGATCAGAAATGAAAAGGGGGACATAACAACAGACACTGAGGAAACTCAGAGAATCATTAGGTCTTACCACAAAGCTTATATGCCACAAAGTTGGAAAATGTGAAAGTAATGGACTTGTTTTTAGATAAGTACCATTTACCAAAATTAAATCAAGACCAGGTGAACAATTTAAATAGCCCTATAAGTCGTGAGGAAATAGAAGCTGTCATTAAAAAAAACCCTCCCAACCAAAAAAATCCCAGGACCTGATGGTTTTAATGCAAAATTTTATCAGAACTTCCAAGAAGAGCTGATAGCTATACTCCTTAATGTGTTTCACATAATAGAATCAGAAGAGTGATTGTCAAACACTTTTTTTGAAGCTACAGTCACCCTGATTCCAAAACCACACTAAGACCAAACTGAGAAAGAGAATTAGAGAACAATCTCACTCATGAACATCAATGCAAAATTCCCAGTGAAATTCTGGCAAGCAGAATCCAAGAACACATTAAAAAATTATTCATTATGATCAAGTAGGCTTCATCCCAGAGATGCAGGGCTAGTTCAACACACGAAAATCTGTCAATGTAATCCATCATATAAATAAACTGAAAGAAAAAACCATATGATCATTTCATTAGATGTTGAAAAAGAGTTTGACAAAATTCAACACCCCTTTATGATAAAGGTTTTGGAGAGGTTAGGGATACAATGATCTGTAGTGATGAGGCGAGCAGGCCTGCTTTTCGTCCTCCTCAGCTCCGGCATGACTAGCTTTACACCCAAAATAACAACACACAAATTGTATTCATTTAAACACTGCTTGGCCCATTAGCTCTAGCCTCTTGCTGGATAACTCTCATATCTTGCTTAACCCATTTCTATTAATGTGTGTAGCACCACAAGATATGGGCTTACTGGGAAAGATCTTAACCTGCGTCCATCTCAGAGAGGAGAGCTATGGTGTCTGCCTCACTTCCCTTCTTCCCAGCATTCTGTTCTTTCTATTCCACTCACCTATATTCTTACCTACCAGGCCAAGCAGTTTTCTTTATTAATTAACCAATGAAACAGCAGATAGATAGAAGACCCACCTACATCAAGGATTATACCTAAATATATTAAAAGCAATATATAGCAAGCCAACAGCTAATATCAAATTAAATAAAGAGAAACTCAAAGCCATTCAACGAAAATCAGGAACAAGACAAGGCTGTCAACTCTCACCATATCTCTTCAACATAGTTATTGAAGTTCTAGCAATAGCAATAAGACAACATAAGGAGATCAAGGGGATTCGAATTGGAAAGGAAGAAGTCAAACTTTCGTTATTTGCAGGTGATATGATAGTATATATTAGTGACCCCAAAAACTCTACTGAAGAACTCCTACAGCTGATAAATACCTTCAGAGATGTGGCAGGTTACAAGATCAACTAAAAAATATCGGTAGCCGTCCTATACACAAAGGATAGAGAAGCAGAGGGGGACATCAGAGAAACTTCACCTTTTAAGAAAGCCACAAATAGCATAAAGTATCTTGGAGTAACTCTAACCAAGGAAATGAAAGATCTATTTGACAAGAACTTTAAGGCGTTGAAGAAAGAAATTGAAGAGGACACCAGAAAATGGAAGGATCTCCCATGTACTTGGATGGGTAGGATCAACATAGTAAAACTGGCAATTCTACCAAAGGCAATCTATAAATTTGATGCAATCCCCATTAAAATCCCAACAAAATTCTTCATAGACCTTGAAAGAACAACAATCAAATTTATATGGAAAAACAAAAAACCCAGGATAGCCAAAACAATCTTATACAATAAAGGAACTTCTGGAGGCATTACCATCCCTGACTTCAAACTCTATTACAGAGCCACAGTAATGAAAACAGCTTGATATTGGCATAGAAACAGAGAAGTCAACCAATGGAATCGAATAGAAGACCCGAATATTAACCCACAAATCTATGAACACCTGATTTTTGACAAAGGAGCTAAAAGTATACAATTGAAGAAAGAAAGCATGTTCAGCAAATGGTGCTGGCATAACTGAATGTCAACCCGTAGAAGAATGAAAGTAGATCTATATCTATCACCATGCACAAAACTCAAGACCAAATGAATTAAAGACCTCAATATTAATCTGAACACAATGAACCTGATAGAAGAGAAAGTGGGAAGTAGTCTACAACATATAGGAAGAGGAGACCACTTCCTACGTATAACTCCAGTAGCACAGACAATAAGGGCAACATTGAATAAATGGGACCTCCTAAAAGTGAGAAGCTTCTGTAAAGCAAAGTACACAGTAATTAAGACAAAAGGACAACCTACTGCTTTGGAGAAGATCTTCACTAACCCCGCAACAGACAAAGGTCTGACCTCCAAAATATATAAAGAACTCAAGAAACTAGACTTTAAAATGCTAATTAACCCAATTAAAAAATGGGCACTGAACTAAACACAGAATACTCAACAAAAGAAGTTCAAATGGCCAAAAGACACTTAAGGTCATGCTCATCCTCCTTAGCGGTCAGGGAACTGCAAATCAAAACAACTTTATGATACCATCTTATACCTGTCAGAATAGCTAAAATCAAAAACACAAATGATAGCCTTTTCTGGAGAGGATGTGGAGTAAGGGTTACACTCATCCATTTCTGGTGGGAATGCAAACTTGTGCAACCACTTTGGAAATGAGTGTGGCATTTTCTCAGGAAATTCAGGATCAATCTACCCCAGGATCCAGCAATACCACTCATGGGAATATAGCCAAGAGATGCACTATCATACTACAAAAGCATTTGTTCAACTATGTTCATAGCAGCATTATTTGTAATAGCCAGAACATGGAAACAACCTAGATGCCCCTCAATGGAAGAATGGATAAAGAAAGTGTGGAATATATATGCATTAGAGTACTACTCAGCCGTAAAAAACAATGACAACTTGAATTTTGCATACAAATGGATAGAAATAGAGAACACTAAACTGAGTGTGGTAACCCAGGCCCCAAAAGATGAATATGGTATGTACTCACTCATTAGTGAATTCTAGCCATAAATGAAGGACATTGAGTCTATAATTCGGGATCCTAGAGAAGCTAAATAAGAAGGTGAACCCAAAGAAAAACATATAGTTATCCTCCTGGATATTGGAAGTAGAAAAGATTGATGGGCAAAAATTGGGAACTTGGGGGTTGGGTGTGACATGGGGGTAAGGGGAGAGGAGGAAAGATAAGGGAGAAGGGGAGGATGGGGAGAACTTGGGGGAATGGGATGGTTGGGATTGAGGAAGGGTGGATATGGGAACTGGGAAGTAGATATATTAATTGATGGAGCCATTTTCGGGTTGGCAAGAGATTTGACTCTAAAGGGGTTCCCAGGTGTCCAAGGAGATGTACCCAGCTTCTTCCTTGGGCAGCTGAGGAGAGGGCGCCTGAACTGGCCTTGTCCTATAGCCACACTGATGATTATCTTGCATATCACCTTAGAACCTTCATCTGGCCATGGATGGAGATAGAGACAGAGACCCACATTGGAGCACTGGACTGAGCTTCCAAGGTCCAAATGAGGAGCAGAAGGAGGGAAAACATGAGCATGGAAGTCAGGACCATGAGGGGTGTGTCCACCCACTGAGACGATGGGACTGATCTAAGGGGAGCTCACCAAGGCCAGCTGGAATGGGTCTGATGGAGCATGTGATCAAACAGGACTCTCCAAATGTGGCTGACAATGAGGGCTGACTGAGAAGCCAAGGACAATGGCACTGGGTTTTGATTCTACTGCATGTTCTGTCTTTATAGGAGCCTAGTCTGTTTGGATGGTCACCTTCCTAGAACTGGATGGAGGGGGAAGGACCTTGGATTTCCCACAGGGCAAGGAACCCTTACTGCTCTTTGGACTGAAAGGGAACGGGGAGGGGGGAGGGGGAGCGAAATGGGAGGAGGGGAGGAAGTGGAAATTTTTAATAAAAATTAAAAAATAAGATAAAAAACTTACATCTGAATTTGTATTTTATATAATTTCATCTAGTTCCTGTTTTACATGTCATATAGATGAAGATGATTGCCATATTTGTGTCTCTTTTTGGAGCACTGTCTAAAACTCAGTCTTATATAATAAGTATTTTCACCTGCATTTCCAAAATATAACAGGGTGAAATTCAGAACATAGTAGATAAGATGAAAATATAAATTGATAATCATAACTGAAATTTTATTTGTTTTAAAATTGTAATTTGTTTTCATTGGAATTGAATTGGCATTTTGAAAGCATCAATTAGATTATGTTTGAATGCAATTGGACAAGAATAAATTTAGGATTATTTAAAAGTAATCCCACCCCCCAAAAAACAAAGTAAAAAGCTTCTACAGAGAAATCTTTAAAACAGCAAAGTAATTTGAAGCCATGAGAATATAGAAAGAATTCCCATATGCATATTATGATTTTATAATTACAATTATGAAAGCAACCCCTTTGTCAAAAGTAAGCTATAGGTTCAATGGAATCCCTATCACAATATCAGTGACATTTTTCCCAGAAATAGAAAAAATAATAAAACTTTGAGTTAAGCAATTCAAATAACCAAAGCAATCCTGAAAACATGAATACAAGTACCATAGTACTTGATTTTGACCAATAATATGAAAACCAGAATCGTATTGGCAGGGAAAAGCAGACATATAAATCACTGCAATGGAGGTCCCTAAAATTAAAATCACACAGCAGAAATCAACTATTTCTGGGAAAAGATATAGTAATAAAAATATGTTGTAGGAATTCCTACTACCAGTAGCCTTTAAATTACCTGCCCACTTGGGCATAGCCTCTTATACAATATATGCTGATATAAAGCATGAGTTGCGTCTCTTTTTTGGCTGCAGGATTCAGTTTCCTGTTCTCCATTCCAGCAGAGGATTCTGATTTGTGAGTCTATCCCTAAATAAGTAACCCTCTATTATTCTCAATTCTGAGCTAGTGTGGGATTTCTTTTATGCTTCCTTTTTCATCTGGCACCCAGGTGGATATGGACTCCACACCAACCAGGTAGACCACATTAAAGGCTTAACCAGTCCACAGCCCAGAAAGTCTCTCACTTCCACAGGCTTGAGTTGGTTTTACCTGCCAAGAGGTGTTTTTTTTCTTTTTTTTTTAATCCCCAGCCACAGCAAAGCTGTATATGGTGATTTGAGAATTTTCCAAGCACACACACAGCCCCTGCCCTTCACTGCTGTGTTCTCTGCCACAGCATGGCTTATGCAAGTTCCAGTTTGTACTCCTGGCTCTTGAGTTCTAGTACTATGGATTATATTCTATAAGATTTATATGGTTATTGTGATACATCCATTTATTGCATATTGGGACTCAATTTTTTTCTTCATGTTATATCCTTAAAGTGGTTTGAAAACAGAGTCAAGAATGAGGCACTTTGCAAAATGATACAGTCTTTACAGACTAATAATGAACAGTTTACTGACAGGATTAATACCATCAAAAAATCAAAAGTGCCGGAAAAAATTAATACTATTGAAAAGAGTAACATTAACTTGACAGACAAAGTTATCCATGACAAAGTATCCATGTCGAAGGATAATGATAAATTATCTAAAACCATTCATACTGTTGAATTTGACAACCAAAATTTGTTGGATCAGAGAATTAGCAGTTGAAGCAGAAAAGTAATTGACAGTTGTTGAGGAGAAATTACAGGAGGCACATGTGGATAGGGTGAATTCAAATCTTAATTGTATTCTAGTAATATTGCCTTCCAGAATTTGTCCTATATGAATTTTAATGCACAGTGACTATAATATCTTAGAATGGATCTTTTTACTACATAAACCAAGTAACAAATTAAAAATTTATGTATAAAAGTCTCTGAACTAATTATAAAAGTTAAATTGAGACTTTGTCAATTAGGAGATATAGATGCAGTAGAGATTATAGCACCTTTTATTACTGATGAAATAAAAAATGTTATGGGAAGACAATGAACCATAATAAAGAGTTTGTGCTATTTTTTTGGAGAAATTAATAGCAATTGTCCCTAAAGATACAAGTTCAGGATATAAACAGGAATAGGCTTTGTCCCATATACATAAGACACATCCAATCACATACAGGTCTGCCTGGTCCTCTAGCACAAGGTAATGCAGAAATTGATCAATTCATGATTAGAAGTGTATTAAAGGTCTCAGAATTTCATAAGAATCATCATGTCAATAGCAAAGGTTTAAAGAAGATTTTCTATTACATCACAACAAGCTAAGGAGATTGTAAAGAGCTATCCTACTTGCTCTTTCTATGACCAAACACTGCTAACTGCAAGGACTAACATAAAGGGTACTCAAAAAATGAAATCTCGCAGATGGATGTGTTCCTCTTTACAAAATTTGGGAAATTATAATACGCACAGTACTCTATTGACACTATCAGGTTTTCAGTGGACAACTCTTTTAAACTCATTAAAGGCTGATGCACATTTATTAGAAATTATGGGCATCATGGGTATACCTGCACAAATAAGGACAAATAATGGTCCATCTTATGTCTGTACGAAAATAAAACAGTTTTTAGTTTACTATAATATAAAGCATATTACAGGTATACCACACAACTACAAGTCAGGAAGTTGTAGAAAGATCAAATCAAACTATAAAGGATGTGTTAAACAAACAGAAATGGATGGAAAATACCCCCAGAAATAGATTATATAATGTTTTATTAACCTTAATTTTTCTTAATGCTAATGAGAAAGGGAAAACAGCAGCAGAGATACATTTGGTAATAGAAAAGTCTTCTGAATTCAATCAGCTGGTATATTTCATTATCTCTCTCCCAACCTCCCCACATTCAGTCTGCCTCTGTTTCTCTTCAAAAGAGGGGGGTCTCATTAGTCAAGATATATCAAGTTGAAGTGAAACTAGACACTTCCTCTTCTATTAAGACTGGACAAGGCAACCCAATAGGAGGAAAGGGTCCTAAAACCAGGTAACAGAGTCAGAGACAGCACCTGCTCCCATCTCACAAGAAGAGCAAGTTACACAACTGTGACATATATACAAAGGGCCTAGGTCAGTCCCACACAGGCCACTTTTTTCCCCTCCAATCCTTTCTTCCCCTTTCCCAAAGGATTCTGCAAGCTCTGTCTCTATATCTGTTTCCATCAGTTGCTGCAGTAAGCCTCTCTGATGACCATTTGACTAGGCACCAGAATAGCAGAATGTCATCAGAAATATTTCATTGAAAGTATTATTTTGCCAGTTGTGTTTGGTTCTATCCTAGGTCTCTGGGCTACCTAGGCTCTGGGTACTGGTCCTCCAAACAGTGTCAGGGGGTAAGCTCTCTCTCTCTCATGGTATGAGTCTCAAGCAGTATCAGTATCACATCTACTGGGCAGGACAAATTTTATGTAGAAGGCTGGGTTCATGGTTGGTTTGATGTTTCAATTACTCCACTCGTAGTCTTGCTTGTTTTCAGCCTGGCTTAGACTCTTTATTTCCTATTACAATGATGATTGCCCTCATAGATTCCTGGGAGTTTCAGTTACACTGGGTTTCTAGCTTTTTCCAGAGATTCCCCCTGATTTTAGTTGTCTATCACAGTGATCTCTCCCTCCAGCCAATCACACCTGATTCCTCCTGTCCTCAGATCAAGCCCTCATTTACCAGCGATGTCTATTCTACTGTTTCTTCACAGTGAAATATATGTGTTCCTCTTGAGCCCTCCTTGTTACTTAGATTCTCTGAGTCTGTGGATTGTAGCATGGTGATTCTTTATTTTACAGCTAATATCCACTTATAAAGTGAACACATACCATGTTTTGTCTCTCTGTATCTGGGTTACCTCACTCAGGACAGTCTTTTCTAATTCCATACATTTGCCACCAAATTTCATGTTGTCATTGATTTTAACAGATAAGTAGTACTCTGTTGTGTAAATGTACCACATTTTCTTTATCTATTTTTGGTTGGGGGACATCTGGATTATTTCCAGAATTTTTTTTGCTATTATGTATAAAGATGCTATGAACATAGTTGAGTAAGAATACATATAGTATGGTAGAGTGTACTTTGGGTATATGTCCAAGAATGGTTCCTATGGATCTTGAGGTAGATCAATTCCCAATTTTCTGAGGAACCACCATATTGATTTCCAACGCAACTGTGTAGATTCTCATTCCCACCAATAGTAGAGAAGTGCCTCATTTCTTGCACATCCTTACCAGCCTGGGCTGTCACTTGTAGTTTTTATCTTAGCCATTCTAACAGGTGTAAGATGAAATCCCCAACTAGTTTTGATTTGCATTTCACGGATGGCTAAGGATGTTAAACATTATTTTAAGAGAGTATCAGCCAGTTGATAACTATCTGTTGAAAATTCTCTGCTTACCTATGTACCCAAATTTTAAAATTCTATTATTTGGTTTGTTGATATCTACTTTCTTGAGTTCTTCATATATTTTAGATGTGGGGTGGGTGATGATCTTTTCAATTTTTTTAGGCTGCAGTCTTGTTCTCTTAAGGGCATCCTTTGCCTTATAGAAGCATCTCAGTTTCATGACATCCTATTTATTAGTTGTCTTTCTTGCTTGCACTAGTGGTTGTGTTCAGGAACTTATCTCCTGTGCCTATGCATTCAAGGTTTTCCTTCAGTTTCTCTTCTATCAGATTCAGTGTATCTTGAGCTATGTTGAGGTTGTTGATACCTTTGGACTTGAGTTTTGTTATGGCTCTATTTGAATTCTGCTATATGTCAAGCCCCAGTTAGACTAGGATTATTTGTTGAATGTGCTTTCTTTTTTCATTACATAGTTTTGACTTCATTGTCAAAAATCAGGTGTCCATATATGTGTATGGATTTATTTCTTGGTCTTCAATTTAATTCTATTGATCAACCTGTCTGTTTCTATGTCAATATCATGTGGTTTATATTACTATTTCTCTGTACTACAATGTAAAATTAAAAGATGGTGATTCCCCCAGAAGACCTTTTACTGTACAGCATAAAATACATACTTTTTGTGTATCCTTGGTTTCTTGCTTTTCCACACAAAGTTGAGTATTTTTCTTTAAATGTCTGTAAAAAAATGTGGAGGAATCATGATGGGAATTTTGTTGAATCTGTAGATTAATTTATGTAAGACTGCAATTATTTTAATCCTATTGATCCATGAACATGGGACCCCTTTTCTTGTGCTGATAGCTTCTCCAATTTCTTTCTTCAAAGACTTGAAGTTCTAAAATTGCATCAGTTTTAAAGAAATATATGTAAATTTTAAATTATCAACATAATTAAAATAAGTCAAACTCAGATATACAAAAAACATTTTTGTTTTACCTCGTTTGTTGATTCTACACAATTTTTACACTTTCTATATTTATTATGTTTCTCTCTCTTTCTTTCTTCTTTCTTCTTTCTTTCTTTCCTTCTTTCTTTCTTTCCTTCTTTCTTTCTTCCTTCCTTCCTTCCTTCCTTCCTTCCTTCCTTCCTTCCTTCTTTCCTTCCCTCCTTTCTTTATTTTTTCTTTGAAAGTATAAGGAAACTTGTATAAATACAGGAGATTATTCTAGCATTGGAAAGAAGGAGGTAGAAAAGAAATTACGGTGATCAAAGTACATAATATACTTGAAAGAACTTTTCTGTATATTAAAATGAATACATGTCAACATAATCTAATCATTTTGACTGGCATGACAGTATATTTCTATAATTTCAGCATGAAAAGTAGAGAAATGTAAGTATTGATTCAAAATCAGGTTTTATAGAGTGAATTTGAGACTTATTTGAGCTATTTATTAAGATTCAGCCTCACAAAATCTAAAAACTTAAATCCAAAAGGAAATTTTTTTTTTTGCTTGGGGAACTAGCTACAAATGTAAAAATTGTATGAGTTTTGTGTAGAAAATACTTAATCTGTTATGTCTCTGTCTATCTGTCTCTGTTTCTCTTTCTTTGCCTCTCTCTTTCTCTCTGTTCAATGGCTTAATAAACTTGATGCAATCACAAACATATCTTGGAAGTCTGAATTGTAACTGAGACAATGTTTGTATGATTGTTCTGTAGTCAAATCTACATAATATTTTATTTATTAATAATTGATGTGAAAGGGCTCCACCAACTCTATGTAGTGTCATTTTGAATAAGTGGAACAAGATGGTATAAGAAAGGAAAATGAGCAAACAAGTAAGCAGTATCCTTCCATGGCTTTTACTTCAGATTCTGAAACCAGGATACTGGCTTAAGCTCCACCTATGATTTTCCTTTATGTGGGAATGTGACCAGTTTATGTAAACCAAATAAACCCTTTTCTTTCCAAGTTAATTTTGGTCATAGTGATTTATCACAGCAATAGAAAGTCTTACTAGGACTATCTCTTTTTCCCCTTCCTTTGCCTTTCACTGATGAGGTCTGTGTTTAGTTATTTTTTTCTTTATCTGTTGGGATAGTGTGGTTTGGTTACATGATCATATCTGATAAAAAAAAGACAAAGAAAAGAAAATGTGGAAAAAGAATGATTGATTTTATGTAAGTCTCCCTTAATATGTCATACTTTCTTCCTGGTAATGCCTGAATAAAACTTTTTTTGTGTCGTGGGATCACACCAGTTTATGTTAAAACGAAATTCTAAATTTTATTCAGGTAAGTGCCTACTTGTTTGATGTTCATACTTCAGGAGTTAAGTAATTCTAACACCATGAAATGAACATTTTTTTCTAACCAAGTTGGGCAGCATCTATTTCTTTGCTATTAAGTTTGATTTGAAAATTCAGATTTTAGGAAATTAAGCTGTCACACTATCCCAAAGATGAGGATCATGCTTGATTATTGAAAAAAAGAATAGAATATGTTTAGTGATTTCAAGAAAGTAAATAAAATCTAAATTTCCTAGAAATGAATAAGGAAGGTTTTACCAGCTAGCATTTGTATGTCACTTTTGGACACAAAAGCAAGGTATCTATTGGATGCAGAGGATCAGAAGAGATTTATATTTCTGAGCAGCTTCTTGAAAAATATGTGATACTAGCATTGATAAAGGTGCCTATAAATTATTTAATTTAATGTTGTTTCATCCTGAAAATATTAAAAAAAGTTATGTACACAAAATTAAATGATGGTCCTCAGAAAGGAACCTTTACAAATGAAGACCTCTAAAATGTGTTTTATCTTAATTTAAAAAAACTCGTTGAGATTATAACTACATTATTTCCCCTTTCTCTTTCCTCACTCTAAACACTCACATAAAATGTACCTTACCTTGCTATCTTTTACATTTATATCCTCTTTTTTCATTAATTGCTGCTATATATCTATGCATATGAATAAACACACAAGTATGTAAAATATATATGTTTATATTCCTAAACACATATGTTCATATACATTCTTAAATATATAAGTATAACCTGCTCAGTATGTATAATATTACATATTACTTGTATGTATGTTTTCAGGACTGACCATTTGGTTTTGGAAAACCAATTGAAGTATTCTTCCCTGGGAAAAACTATTTCTCTCATTCTCATTCTTGGGACACCTTCCATGCCCATAGTTCTTTGTGTAGGGTTGAGGCTTCCTGGACTTTCTACATCCATGTTAGCATATCTGTTGTTGCAGTACTCTTCTGTACATACTCAGGGAGTCATGTTGGGGATTCTTTGTGTGGAGCTTCAGAAATTTCTAAGAAATACAATCTCACTGAAACCTTTCTGTTCCTCTGGCTCTTGCAATCTTTCTGCCCCGTCCTCTGCAACAATCCCAGACAACTGATATCCACATTCAGAGGGCATATTTTGGTTCTCTTCAGGTTTTCCCACTATCAGAGTCAGCGAGCTTCCACTAGCTCAGGTCATCTGTTCCAATGGGCATCCCCAGCATGGTCTTAAACTCTTTGCTCATATTATTGTTCCTCCCTCTTTTTTACTGTTCCAGATGCCTGGCCCAGTGCTTAGCTGTGGATCTCTGCCTCTATTTCAAACTGTTCTATGATGACAAGTAAGATAGCAATCTGATTACAGGATAAGGCCAGTTCAGGCACCCTCTCCACCATGGCTTAGGGTCTTAGCTGGAGTCATCCTTGTTTAATCCTTGTGGATTCCTGGGAACTTTCCTGGTGCCAGGTTTCATGCTAGCTCCATGATGGCTCCCACAATCAAGATCTCTCTTTTCTTGCTCTCCTTCTCTCTCCTTTCCCAATCTAGAATACCTCATTTTCTCATGTTCTTCTCCTCCCTCCAATTTGCCTCTACCCTCCTCTTCCACCCTCTCTTCCCCCCCTCACACACTCCAAATTTTCTCAGATCCTGTCTGTTTCCTCTCACAAGGGAATCCATGTATGACTGCCTTAGGGTTCTCCTTGTTGTCTAGTTTCTCTGGGGTCTTGGACTATAGGGTCGTTATCCTTTGCTTTATGTCTAATGTATATTTATGAGTAAGTACATACCATGTTTGTTTTTCAGGGTCTGTGTTACCCCACTCAGGGTTTTTTCCAGTTTCATCTATTTGCATGCAAATGACAAAATGTATTTGAATTTTACTGCTGAGTAGTACTCCATTGTATAAATGGTTGAGGAGCATCTAGGTTGAAGTGAAACCATTTCTTATCATTTATACCTGAATGATTTTTATACATTGGCCATTTGCAACTTCCTCATATTCTAGTAAATTCATTTCATATTACTGTATTGTGGTGTTTGTACAACAGAATGAGTATAGATAACAGGAATTATAGCCTAGGAAGGTAAATTAAAATTAGAGTATTTGCTTAGCATATTTCAGACCCCAGATATGCTTCTCAAAGAGAGGGTGCCAGAAATGTACAGATCCTATTGCCATACTCATGAATATCTTGCATATCACCATAGAACCTTCACCTGGCATTGGATGGAGAAAATGACAGAGCCCCACATAGGAGCACCGGACTGAGCTCCCAAGGTCCCAATGAGAAGCAAAAGGAGGGAGATCATGAGCAAGGAAGTCAGGACCGTGAGGAGTGCGTTTACCCATTGAGACGGTGGGACAGATCTAACGGGAGACCACCAAGTCCAGTTGGAATGGGACTGATGGAACAGGGGACCAAACCGGACTCTCTGAATGTGGCTGACGGTGGAGGAGGACCGAGAAACCAAGGTCAACGGCAATGAACATGAACTCTACAGCATGGACAGAATCACTGTGAGCCTTGTCAGTTTGGTTGCTCACCTTCCTGGACTTAGGGGGAGCTGGGAGGACCTTGGACTTAACATAGTGAAGGGAACCCTGATGGCTCTTTGTCTTGGAGAGGGGTGGAGTGGGGGTATGGGTGGAAGGGAGGGGAGGGAAGGGGGAGGAGATGGAAATCTTTAATAAAAAAAAATGAGAAAAAAACTTAAATAAGATCATTCTGTATTTAATAGTTAAGAAAAGTAAATTAAATTAGTTTTAGGGTTTTAACCTTAAATAATAAATATTTGAGTAGATGGACATGTTTACAGTAATTTAAATATTGAAAAACTACCAAATATTTTAGAGTTAATAAAATAAATTTAATATACTAGAAAGTTTTAATTATTAAATAAAAAGCAAATATGTAATGTTCAAGGTTAAGGCCAAGAAGTACATTATTTTTAATATTTTTCATTATGATAAGTATTGCATTTGCGCCCAAATGATCACTAAAGCATTATTTTTCTTTCAAATTATTCTTAAGCAATGATACATGTCTATAGAGGTATTTTGATTCCTTCCTGGAAATCTAGTAAGATCCTTGGTATTCTTGAAATGGTAGCATTGTACCCACTCCAAGCAAAAGTCTAAACAACCTAGTAAATCACCTTTTTTATTTTTAAAAGGCAGATAGCATATAACAAGCATGGCACCTCTGTGTCTACAACATCGAAAGAAGCTCAAAATACATGAAAATGTCTTATTTTATAGAAGGCACTTTGGATTCCAAGATAAATGGAGTAGCAATAAAAAGTGATTGAAGAAAACCTTTTTGACATTGATCCTTCTGTATAAGGCCCACTTGCTGATAGTTTATGGATCTGAGACAAAATATTTCCAATATTTCTAATGCTAAAATTCATGATATGCAAATGGCTGTCCTTATCCTAGAACTAATATGCTAGTTTGTTGCATAGCAAAAAAAAATAGCCAACAGATTTTGTAGTAGGGAGTGGGGCCCCTTGTTTGTCCTGGCTGCCCTGCTAGCTTACACCCAAAATAATCACACAGAAATTGTATTAATTAAATCACTGCCTGGCCTATTAGCTTTAGTCTCTTATTGGCTAACTCTCACATCTTGATTTAACCCATTTCTAATAATATGTATATCACCACGAGGTCATGGCTTACCGGGAAAGATTCTAACCAAAATAAATCTCAGGCAGGAGCTTCATGACATCTGCCTGTCTGTCCTTCTTCCCAGCATTCAGTTCTGTCTACTCCACCTACCTAAGTGCTGCCCTATCAAAAGGCTAAGGCAGTTTCTTTATTCAACCAATGAAAGAAACATATAGACAGAAGGACCTACTACACCAAGGTTTAGAACATTGGATAATTTGGGGCACAAAAGGGAATGCATAGATCTACCTGGAAAGGAAAAATAAAATATATCGTGGAGATGGACAGTGGGTGGATGGGAATGGAAACAGGAAGGATCAAGTGGGAGTGGGAAGGACTGATGTAGGTGTGTCTTCTATTTATCTTGTGCTTGGCCTAATAGGTTAGAACATAGGTGGGTGGAGTAGACAGAACAGGAAGAAGGAAATGAGGTAGATGGCTCAGACAATTGCCCTGCCTCTCCTCTCTGGGACAGATGCCATACCTCTCCTCAGTGAGCCAGTCGCCACGAAGCCAGCCACCAGGTCAGACATGGTGAATCTTTCCCGGTAAGACACCACTTGTGGTGTTACACAGATTATTTGATATGGGTTAGTCAAGATGTGAGTAAGAGGCTGAAACTAATGGGCCAAGCAGTGTTTAAATGAATACAGTTTCCGTGTAATTATTTCAGGGCATAAGCTAGCAGGCGGCTGAGAGCCGGTCGGGATGAAAAGCAGGTCTGCCCACAGTGCCACACTACAAAGGATAGACAAGGCAAGTACAGGAGAGAAAAGTGGAATGGGGGGTTGGGAGTGTAATGAAGAAACCTAGTGCCGTGAAAACTCCCTAGAATCTATGAGAGTGACCCTAGTGAAGTCTTTTAACAATGGGGAATATAAAACCGTAAATTGCCATTTTCTATAACCAGACAAGGTCCCCAGCAATGGGCCTGGGATATCAATCTAGCCATAATACGTATAACTTACAATCTGTCCTACCTGCAAGACATGCTGGAGTATTCTGGAACAGAATTTGTGAGAGTGACCAACTAATGACAGGTCCAACTTGCATCCCATGCCATGAGAGATATTCACATCTCATGCTGCCTGGATTGCTAGGAATCACAGGCATGACAGCTCAGAGACCCAATGAATTGTATACATAGCTAATTTTATCAATTAAACTCCAGAATCTGATATCAGAGTTAAACATGAATAAGCAGAGAAGTAGCCACCAGTGACACAATAACCTTCCTTTTCAGTTCATTAGATCCAAAAAGGTGAGATTGTGTCTTTGCCCTACCTTATCACTTCCATTTTCTGCCCTGCATTTTATCTTCCTGTCTCTTCTTTGTACAGACTTCCAAACCTCTATGATTAACTAGTAAGAGATCTTCAGGCAAGCTTTATTTGTCAGATCACAAATAAAATGTGCCAAAGCATCTTTCCATTTTTGTCTAAATAAAGAATAAAGTTTTTAATTAACATAGAAAAACTGTATACAATAAGTGCAATATTTCAGAAAACAGGATCCAAAAAAAACAGTACATGCAGTAGGGATACATCCTGGTGCCACTGCTAGTGGGCCCTCAGTCTTCTCCAGAAATGCAACTGTTAACCACATTCAGAGAGACTAGTTTGGTTCTATGCTTGTTCTTTCTCAGTCCTAGTGGAGTCAGTGAACTCCTGTTAGCTCAGGTAAACTGTTTCAGTGTGGGAAACCCATCATGGTCTTCACCTCCTTGCTCATATTCTCTTTTCTTACACTCTTCAACTGGATTTTGGGAGCTCAGTCCAGTGCTCTGATGTGGGTCTCTGCCTCTGTTTCCATCAGTTGATGGATGAAGGCTCTATGGTGATATGTAAGATAATCATCTGTCTGATTACAGGGCAAGTCAAGATTGGGCTCCCTTTCCTCTATTTCCCAGGAACCTATTTGGGGTTCTCCTTTTGGATTCCTGGGAATTTCTCTAGAGCCAGGTTTCTGCTAACCCTATAATGGTTCCTTCAATCAAGTTATCTCTCTACTTGCTCTCATCTCTGTCCTTTTTTCATCTTGACAATCCCATCCCTTTAAGTTCTCCTCTACCTTCCCACTCTCCCCTTCTCTTCTGCTCCTACCCTCCACACTTCCCAACCCCCATGCTCCCAACCCTGACTTTTCCAATTTCCGTTGCGTTCATCTTATTACTTAGTTTCTCTCAATCATGAGCCATGAGCTATACGCTCAATGTGCTTTGTTTATAGCTATTATCCAAGTATGAGTAACTACATACCATATTCATCCTTTTGGATCTGGGTTACCTCACTCAGGATAGTGTTTTCTAATTTTGCATGCAAAATTCAAGATGTCTTTTTTTTGGTTTGTTTTGTTTTCCATTGAGTAGTACTCTAATGTGTAAATGTGCCACATTTTCTTTATCCATTCTTTGATTGAGGGGCATCTATGTCCTTTCCAGGTTCTGGCTACTATAATGTTGCTATAAACATAACTGAACAAATGCTTTTGTAGTATAATTGAGCATCTTTTGGGTATATGCCCAAGTGTGGTATTGCCCGGTCCTGAGGTAAGTTGATTCCCAATTTTCTGAGAAACCATCATACTGATTTCCAAAGTGCTTATACTAGTTTGCATTCCCACCAGTAATGGATGAGTGTTCCCCTTACTCCACAACCTCTCCAACATAAGCTATCATTAGTGTTTTTGATCTTAGCCATTCTAACTGGTTTAAGATGGTATCTCAGAGTTGTTTTGATTTGCATTTCCCTCATAGCTAAAGATGTTAAACATTTCCTTAAATATCTTTTGGCCATTTGAGATTCTTCCATTGAGAATTCTCTGTTTAGTTAAGTACCCTATATTTAATTGGGTTATTTAGAATTTTAATGTCAAATTTCTTGAGTTCTTTATATATTTTAGAGATCAGTTCTTTGTCTGATGTGAGGTTGATGAAGATTTTTTCCCATTCAGTAGGTTGCCTTTTTGTCTTATTGACTGTGCCCTTTGCTTTACAGAAGCTTCTTAGTTTCAGGAGGTCCCATTTATTTATTGTTGCTCTCAGCGTCTGTGGCACTGGAGTTCTATTTAAGAGGTGTTCTCTGGTTCCTATGCATTGAAGACTATTTCCCACTTTTTCTTCTATCAGGTTCAGTTTGGCCTGATTTTTTTTGAGGTCTGTAATTCATTTGGACTTGAGTTTTGTGCATGGTGATACATATTGATCTATTTTCATTCTTCTACATGTTGACATCCAGTTATGCCAGCAGCATTTGCTGAAAATACTTTCTTTTTTTCCATTGTATAATTCTAGCTTCTTTGTCAAAAACAAGATGTTCATAGGTGTGGAGATTATCTGGGTCTTTAATTTGATTTGTTGGGCAATCTCTCTGTTTTTATGACAATATTAAGTTGATTTCATTACTGTAGCTCTGTAATAGAACATGATGTCAAGTATTGTGATGCCTCTGGAAGTTCCTTTATTGTACAAGATTGTTTTGGTTCTTTGGGTTTTTTTTTTTCCCTGCATGAATTTGAGTATTTTCTTTCAAGCTCTGTGAATGCTATGGGATGTCCTTTTGTTTATGTGTTGCTTTTTTGGTTAATGTATAAAGAAGCTGCTTTGGGCCTGTTGATAGGGCAGAACGTAGGTAGGCAGGGAAGATTAAGCTGAATGCTGGGAGGAAGAAGGGCAGAGTCAGGAAGAAACAATGGAGACACTGCCAGAGTAGGGCATGCCAAAACTTTGCCAGTAAGCCACTGCCATATGGCAATATACACAATAATAAAATGGGTTAAATTAAGATGTAAGAGTTAGCCAATAAGAAGTTACAGCTAAGCAGGGCAGTAGTGGTGCACGCCTTTAATCCCAGCACTCGGGAGGCAGAGGCAGGCGGATCTCTGAGTTAGAGGCCAGCCTGGTCTACTAAAGCTAGTTCCAGGAAAGGCTCTAGAAACTACAGGGAAACCCTGTTTCTAAAAAAAAAACAAAACAAAACAAAAAAAAAAAACAAAAAAGAAGTTACAGCTAATGGGCCAAGCAGAGTTTTAATTAATATTTTTTCTGTGTATGATTATTTTGGGGCTGAGCAGCTGAGAACTAACAAGCCGCTCCCTCCTCCAACATGTAAAGAATTGTGTTGGAATTTTGATGGGGATTGCATTGAATCTGTAGATTGATTTTGTTAGGATTGCCATTTTTCTATGTTCATCTTTCCTATCCAAGAGCATGGGAGATCTTTCCATTTTCTGGTATCTTCTTCAATTTCTTTCTTTAAAGACATAAAGTTCTTGTCAAAGAGGTCTTTCACTTCTTTAGTTAGTATTACCCAAAGATATTTTGTTATTTGTGGCTATTATAAAAGCTGATGTTTCTAATTTCACTCTCAGCTTCCTTATCATTTGTGTATAGGAAGGCTACTCTTTTTTGAGTTGATCTTGTATCCTGCCGCATCATTGAAGGTATTTATCAGCTGTAGGAGTTCTCTGGTAGAGTTTTTTGGGTCACTTGTATACACTATCAAATCATCTGCAAATAACAAAATTTTGACTTCTTCCTTTCCAATTTGAATTCCCTTGATCTTCTTGTGTTGCCTTATTGCTATTGCCAGATCCTCAAGAACTATGTTGAAGAGATATGGAGACAGTGGACAACCTTGTCTTCTTCCAAATTTTAGTGGTATTGCTTTGAGTTTCTCTACATTTAATTTTATGTTGGCTGTTAGCTTGTTGTATATTGATTTTATTGTATTTAGATATATTCCTTGTTTTCCTGATCTCTCCAAGACCTTTATCATGAAGGGGTGCTGGATTTTGTCAAATGCTTTTTCAGCATCTAATAAAATGATCATATTTTTTTTCTTTCAGTTTATTTATATGATGAATTACATTGATGGATTTTCATATATTGAACCATCATTGCATCTCTGGGTGAAGCCGACTTGAACATGGTGGGTGTTTTTTTTTTTTTTTTTTGGTGTGTTCTTGGATTCTGTTTCACAGTATTTTATTGAGTATTATTGTGCTCATGTTCATGAGTAAGATTGGTCTGTAATACACTTTTTTAGTTGAGTTTTTGTGTGGTTTTGGTATCAAGATAACTGTAGCCTCATAAAAAGAGTTTGGCATGTCCCTTTTGTTTCTATTATGTGGAACACTTTGAGGAGTATAGGTATTAGCTCTGGTAGAATTCTGCACTAAAACATTCCTTCCAGCCCTGGAATTTTTTGGTTGGGACATTTTTGATAACAGCTTCTATTTCCTTGCAGTTTATAGGTCTATTTAAATTGCTTACTTGGTCTTGATTTAATTTTGGTATTTGGTATCTATCTAAAAAATTGTCCATTTCATTTACATTTTCCTATTTTGTGGAGTATAGGTTTTTTTGTAGCATGACCTAATGATTCTCTGAATTTCCTAGTGTCTGTTGTTATGTCCCCTTTTTAGGTCTGGTTTTGTTAATTTGGATAATCTCTCTCTTCATTTTGATTAGTTTGGATAGGGATTTGTCTATCTTATTTTCTTAAAGAATTAACTCTTTGTCTCATTGTTTCCTCATTGTTTTTTTGTTTCTGTTTTATTGACTTCAGTCCTTAATTTGCTTACATTTTGTCATCTACTTTTCTTGGGTGAATTTACTTCTTTTTTTTTCTCGAGCTTTCATGTGTGCTGTTAAGTCACTAGCATGAGTTTTCTCCATATTATTCATGTAGATACTTAATGCTATGAATATTCTTTTTCTTAATGCTGATGTCACAGTATCCCATAAGTTTTGGCATATTGTACATTTATTTTCACTTAATTCTAGGAAATCTTTAATTTCTTTCATTATATCCTCCTTGACTCAGTGGTGAGTCAGTTGAGTATTGTTTAATTTTCATGAGTTTGTGAGCTTTCTTCAATTAGTGTTGTCATTGAATCCAATTTTAAGCCATGGTGATGTCATAAGATATAAGGGCTTATTCTATTTTTATTTTTGTATCTGTTGAGGTTTGCTTTGTTACCATGTATGTGTTAAATTTTAGAGAAGGTTTCATAGTAGAACATTCTCTTGATATCTGTTAAACTTATTTGAGTCATAACATCTGTTAGTTACTTTACTTCTCTTAACTTTCTGTCTGGGCAGCTCTGTCCAGTGATAAGAGTAGGATTTTGAGCTCACCCACTATTAGTGTGTGGGTTTTACATATTATTTAAGCTCTACTAATTTTTTTTTTACAAATGTGGGTGCCCTTCTGTTTGGAGCATAGATGTTAAGAATGGAGATTTCATCTTGATTGGTTTTCCTATGCTGAATATGAAATGACTTTTTTCATCTCTTTTGGTTAATTTTCATTTGAAATCTATTTTGTTAGATATTAGGATAACAACACCAGCTTTTTCTTAGGTCTATTTGATTTAGAATTTTCCCCAACCCTTTACCCTGAGGTAGTATCTATCTTTGAGTTTGAGGTGTGTTTCTTATATACAGCAGAAAGATGAGTTCTGTTTTCATATCCATTCTGTTAGCCTGTGTCTTTATAGGTGAATTGAGATCATTGATACTATTAGGTATTAATGACCAGAGACCGTTAGTTCCTGTTAGTTTTGATTTTGGTGGTGGTGGTGGTATTATATGTGTGTTTCAATTCCTTGCATTTTGCTGTTGTGGGATTATCTATTGCCTGTGATTTTGTAGGTATAGCTAAGTTGCTTGGATTGGAATTTTTCTTCTAGCATTTTCTGTAAGGTTAGATTTGTGGATAGGTATTGTTTAAATCTGGTTTTGTCAGAATACCTTGTTTTCTCTGTCTGTGGTGGTTGAAAACATTGCTGTATATAATAGTCTGGGCTGGTATTCATTGTCTCTTTGTGTCTGCAGAACAACTATTCTGGACCTTCTGGATTCTTGTACTGTCATAGGAATGACCTTCTCTAGGTTCAGGAACTTTTCCTCTATCATGTTGAACATAATTTTTTTGTGTCTTTGAGTATCTTGTAGCCCACTCCTTATGGGGCTATGCCTTCCTCAGCCTTGATGCAGGGGGAAGGGGCTTGGTCCTGCATCAACTTGATGTGCCAGGCTTTGTTGACTCCCCATGGAATGCCTTACTCTTTTTGCGAAGTGGATGGTGGGTGGGTTGGGGGAAGGTTCAGAAGAGTGGGAAGAGGGGGTGGAGGCAGAATTGTGGTTGGTAAGTAAAATGATAAAACAGTTTGCAATAAATAAAGAAGTCAACTCCATCTCAGGAAGAATATATCAGCTGAAAAAAAAAGGGGGAAGTCATCATCTGACACAATCTGAAGCACTTTTATCCTGTATTAATGAACTTTCAGAATTGTTTTAAAGGGGAGGTCTAAGAACCCCTGAAAGTTCCTGCCTCCTATAGTTTTGTCCTGATACATGTCTGCTCAGTTGTCTCTTTAGTGGGTTTTCCTGTTGTTCGGGGTGGGAGGAGAACCTGTGGTTGGTATGTAAAATAAATAAAAAATTTAAAATAAAAAAAATGGAAAAGAAATAAATGAAAAATAGATGGTTTATACTGATATTCTGCTATACTCGTAGAACAGTTCCTAGTTCATTTGTCATCACAGAGATGTAACCCAGCAGTTGATGGAAGCAGATGCATGAGGCAGAGACAGGGGAACCCAGAAAAAGAAGTAAAGGAAGAAATGTAGGAGCTAGATGTGTCAAGGATACCACAAGCATACAAACCACAGAAACTCTATGTATATGTTATACTTGTATAGCTTAGTGTTTTTATGGGACTTCCAACAGTGTGAGTACAGGCATCTGTGTCTCTTTGCCTGTGCTTTGGACAGTTTTTCTCCTACTGTGTTGTCTTATCAAGCCTTGATATGAGGATTTGTGCCTAGTCTTATTTGTACTTGTTATGCCATGTTCTGTGGATAGTTTTGGGAGGCTTTTTTTGTATAAAGTGAAACAGAGGAGAAGTGGTACTGGGGAGAGGGTAGATAGAAGGTGGGACTCAGAGTATTGAAGGGAGGTGAAACTGTGTTTGGGATGTAATGTATGAGAGAATAATTTTTTTAAAAGAAAGAAGTTGGTATTTTTTATAACTAAAGTGGACAGCCAATCAAAAAGTTTTACTTAGAGTGAGAGGAGATATTACCTAAATTATGTATTAATTTTATTATTTTTAATACCATATGTTCTGATTATGATTTTTCCTCCGCTAACTCCTCCCATATCATCCCTACTTCACATCAACCAAAATTATCACCTTTTTTTTCTCTCTCTCTCATTAGTATATAATCTTAAAATAAAATTTAAAATGAAGTATCTAAAATGGAATAAAATCAGATAAAATAAAAACAAGCAGAACAGAATAGGACAAAACAAATAAACAAAGCAGAAGAAAAAAGAACCAAAGAGAAAGCATAAGAAACACATACAAACACTGATGCAAACACTTTTGCACACACAGAAATTAAAACTGTTATTTGGAAAACTGATAGAGAAACCTGGAGAAAATGAACAAGAAATGCATTTGGAAGACTGGTGTTACCTAGATGGGAAGTTAATTTATACTCTGACTGCACCTGGCATCTTTTTCATCAGAAATTAGGTGGGCATGAGTAATGATCGCCCTGCACTTAGAGAATAGAAATTCTGACTAACATTGGTTTCATGCTTTCCTCCAGTGGCTTACATAACATTGTAATCCTAGGCCATGTTTATCCTTTGATATACATTCTGTTTGTTTAGTTTTGCCTTGTTTTCATTGTTGTTTGCTTTGATTTTTGAAATAGACCAGGCCTCCAAATTGTTTTAAAAACAAGGTTGTTCATGAACTCTAAGCCTTTTTGTATCCCCACTGCTAGTTTCTATGTTTTTGGTTAGGTGTTCATCATTCCCTCTAAGGATTTGATCATTATTATAATTTCAAAATTTTATTTAAAAATACTAAAATAGCCACACAACAGAAATAATGTTAAACATTCAAACAATGATCATTTAAAAAACAGTTCCAGAAAATAGCCAGTGCATTTCTCTTCAAATTTCCTCCAAAACATTATATTATAGATTCTTGGACTCAATGTGTCATTATCAATATCATCTTAGTAGTATCTTTGCTGTTCAAAAAATTCTTAGGCATACAGAGGACTATGTAGACTGACCATGGACATTCTCTAATTTCTCTGTTCCCCATACCCAATCCTTAGTGTTGGCCATGTTGTTGCACTAGAACAGCAGCTGCAGTTGCTCACTCCCAGTTCATGCCTTTTCTGGATTAGGTTTTTCCCCTTCCTCACCTGACACATAACAGTTGTTTCCCAGTCCTAACTTAGGTGGACACCTTCTGCTTAACCACAAGCTACACTTGACAGCAGTCTAGGTAGACTGCCCACAGACCATTTCTACTCTCCTTTCTCTTCCATACCCAACTCCTTACCCCTAGTGCTGCAGCAGAATACCAGCTGCAACTGCTCTTCCTCTTGTCCATGCCTTCTGTGAATCCCACAGAGGACTTTTCTATCTTCCCCTCCATCATCATTTTGTGCCAGCCTCCAACTCAGGCAGACATCCCCTACTTAATAACAGGTCATACCTGCCAGATGACCAAATATGCTATGCATGGAAATTCTCTACTCTCTGTGTTCTCCCAAGACAACATTCAAGGTTGTTCCTCATTCTACAAAGGCTATCTCCCATTGGTATCCTGTTACCAAGAACCAAAACCATCAAGAATTCCACATAAATACATCAGTTAGGGCATTCAAGTAAAATAGATAACACACAGCCAACACTGCTGTGAGAGTTCCTTCCACTCCTTCAGCCAACAGCCTTTAAGGTATCAGCCCACTTGGGCTTGGTTTCTGCTGCTTTCTAAAGCAGCGGTAGCTGTGAGCTCTCTTTCCTGCTTTGGACTCCACTTCCGGCTACTAGACCCCCTTTCCTGGTTGTGCAGAGAGCTGTTGTCTAGGACGGTGATCTGTAAGTTTTTCCTTTAAATAAATAACCCTTTTAATTAATCATAATTCCAAACTGCTGTGGGATTGTTTGTGACTTACGCCTTCATCTGGAGCCCAATGTCTGGTTTTAGAACCCCCAGTCCCCCACCCCTGGCTCGGTTGCCTGCCACCAGAGCCCTCCTTCAGCAACGGCCTGTGTCTGTGGGGCCAGCAGTTCAATATAGAATCTCGTGCAATGGCTTTTCTTGTCACAATTCTTTACATGCCTCAGATTGGCTTCAAGTCCCCATGCACCCTATTGTTTGCCTTGTGACATGGATTTAAACTCCACGCCTCCCAGGATCTATGAGCCCAGACAGTCTCTGCCTGCCTGGTTTGATCTTTTCTGAGCAGTTTTTATATCACCCTTGCAGCACAGCATTTAAGCAGTGTGAGTCAGAGCTTAAGCTGTTGCCAAACGCTGCAACCCCTTGGGGCATAGAGGCTTATGTGGCTTCCAAGTTGCTGTTCTCTACCCCTGGATTCTGGGTTTCTGGTTCTATGTATGGAATTGATTTAATTACATTTACTTTGTTGAGCAACTCATATTTCCCAGTCTTTAACAAATAACAAGGCGGACACTGAAACAGGACCATTTCTGCCACCTTTGCCATTGATTCTGGTCACGACTCAGAAACAGCACCATCTCCTGGTTAACAGGTGGCAGGTTTCATTTTTTTCATTTTTTATTTAATATTTAAAAAATTTCCATCTCCTCCCCTCCTCTTCCCCCTTCCCTCCCCTCCCTTCCACCCATACCCCCATTCCTTCCCTCTCCAGGCCAAAGAGCCAACAGGGTTCCCTACCCTATGTTAAGTCCAAGTTCCTTCCAACTCCCCCCAGGTTCAGGAAAGTGCCACTATAGAAGAAATCACAAGAGGCCTATATGCCTATGGAGGTACCTCAATTTACTTGTTATTAGGTTTCAGTTTTCTTCTCCATATTATATTATTATGGAAGTATATGGCATTAATTCATAAGATTAATACCATGATAGGTGAAATTGACTTCATATCTAAGGGTACTAGGAACCAGGACTAGGTACTGAGAGGGTCCAGGCTGTTGAATTTGACATTCAGAAGTTATCACAGAGTTTTGATAAGGTAACAGACAGAATATACCTCCAGGATGGCAATTTACATGATATCCAGGAGCAGTTCAAGGAGGATATGTTATCTTTGAAAGGAAACATTAAGACCTTGAAATCACAGGTGCAGAATAGGGAGCAGAAAATTGATTTCCATAGGGAAACCACTAGAAATATTTGCAGGGCAGGAGATTCAGGCTTTACAAGAGATTATGATTAAGAGATTTGAAATGATTGAGGAAATTATTGGAACTGATGAACAGGGTGAGAAGACACAAGGGCAGGATACACTATCACCACCAGCTGTCAGAACTGGTTTACCCAGTATTTTAGTGACATACCCTGCAATTTACTCTGACAAAATGTCAACTTCTAAAGGCTCAAAAGGAGCCAAAGAAGGTAGATGGACGCCAATAGGAATAAATGATCTAAAGAAAATTAAGCATGCCATCATTTCTTATGGCTTGTACTCTACATTGGTTAAGGAAATGATAAGAACTTGGGCTTCTAATGTCAGGGCTATTTCCCATGATTTTTCCCAGTTAGCATCAGCAATGTTAGAGGATGGACCTGCCTTGATGTATGGAATTTATTTCAGAGAAGAATCCAAACATATGAAATAACACGGAAGAGCAAAAGGTGTGCAAGTTTTGCAGGATCAAATTCTTGGCATAGGAGCTTATGCTAATCCACAGGTCCAAGCTCTTTATGACGAGGAAGTATTGTCCGTATGCCACAAAGCAGCCTTGAATGCTTGTGATAGAATTCCAGAACCAGGGAGAAGAATCGAGTCATATACCAGGGTTAGGCAGGGACAGGGAGAAACCTATACTGACTTTCTGCAAAGAGTAATTAAGACTCTTCACATAGGAGTAACAGTCCCGGAAGACAGATGAATAATTCTTGAATGCTGGCTATTGAAAATGCAAACTTATAGTACGAAAAGATAATTGGGCCTTTAAGGTCTAAATCAGAACCTATGGATGAATGGATTCAGGATGCTATGAATTTTCAGATGTTTAACTATGATGATGAATCCTGGGAAGGAGAAGTGAGTTCCAAAGCAGTGAGGGGACATCAACTTGCTAAATGTTTTAGTTGTGGTAAATTAGGACATCTGAAAAGGGATTGCAGGCAAGGAATTTCTAGGAATAATAACTCATTTGGGAATGGCAAGAATAGGAAACCTCAGCCTTCAGGTATATGTAGGAGGTGTGGTAAATGACAACATTGGACCAATGGAAGAAGATCAACAACAGACAAAGCAAACCAATACCATCGGAAAAGTCCTTGAAGGGCCTCTCGCAGGTCCCCAAGCCAAAAGTGGCCCAGTTGTTTCCAGTAACCATGGAGGACATGTCACACCAAGAAAATTAAAAACTCTAGAACATTTTGTGCAAGACCATAAGGTTTTAAATGATGGCTCAAATTTGGAGGATAAGTCAGAAATTCAAATAGGAAATAAGAAGCATATATTTTGGCAAACTTCTATAAATGATCAGAGACCAAAGCTGAGAGTACATATAAATGGAATTGTGGTTGTTGGCTTGATAGACACAGGAGCTGATGTGAGAATCATCACTCCAGAATCTTGGCATCCAAACTGGCCTCTTCAAGAGGCACATGTTCAATTACTAGAAATTGGAAACATATCTTGAGTTAAACAAAGCACAAAATGAGTTGACTATATTGGGCCAGAAGGTCAAAGAAGGAATCTGAGGTCATATGTAACTGATATTGCAATAAATTTATGGGGCTGTGACATGCCACAACAATGGAATACCCAGATTAACATTCCTGCAGTTCCAGGAACTCATAATTCTGGGAAGGATGTAATAAGGTACTATGAACAAAGGTCACCAACCTTTCAGAACATAAAACATATGTACTGAATATATAACAACTAAAATAAGAACATAAAACAACTAATAAACCTTTAGAGGTACCAACAGCCCTACCTTTAAAATGGATAACTGAGAAGCCAATATGGTTTAAGCAATGGCCTCTAGCTGAAGATAAATTGCAGGTTTTAGAACAATTGGTACAGGAGCAATTAGATGCTCAAGATATCGAGGAGTAAACTATCCCTTGGAATTTTCCTGTGTTTCTTGTAAAAAAGAAATCTGGAGAATGGAGAATGGTGATAGATCTAAGGGCTGTCAACAAGGTAATTCAACCTATGGACCCTTTACAATGTAGAAATTCTCTGCCTTCTCTGTTACCAAAAGGATGGCCTCTTATAGTTATTTATTTGAAGGATTGCTTCTTCACTATACCTTTACAGAAAAAGGATAGAGAAAAATTTGCCTTCACAGCGCCTACTTATAATAATTGTCAGCCTACTAGGAGATACCAGTGGACTATCCTTCCACAGGGGATGCTCAATAGCCTAACATTGTGTTAAACTTTGTGAGTCAGCTGTTGGAAATAATACATAGGTAGTTCCCTAAGTCTATAATTTACCATTACATGGATGACATTTTGCTATCTGATTCAAACAAAGATACTTTAGAAAGAATGTTTGAGGAAGTAAAGATAGTTTTGCCTAAATGGGGATTACAAATTTTTCCTGAAAAGATTCAAAGAGGAGATTCTGTTAATTACTTAGGTTACAGAATATGTTTACAGAAAATTAGAACACAAAAGGCACAAATTAGGAGAGACCGATTATGGACTCTTAATGACTTTCAAAGTTTGTTAGGAGACATTTCCAATCTATGACCAGGGGTTGGGATAACACCATTATAGTCACTGTTGAGGACAAACTAAAATGTCTTCAGATTTAGTGAGATAAATGGGAATTCTTAAAACAACAATTTGATTTTAAAAAGATGAGAAAATCTTTTCCATGATAAGAATAAGAAATATCAGAATACAGGAAGTTCAGATTCTGTTTAGTGCTGTTGTGGATGGCTTGCAAATGGGAAAAAATAGATAAGAGTATAAAACTTAGCTGAAATTGATATAATAACAATTTTAATTAATACCACTTTCATAATTTATCCTTATATTTTTCCTAATGTTTATATATATATATATATATATATAATATTATCCTAATATTTTATGTTTTAAAATGGTTTGTTAACTATGTCAAATATATAAATTTGATGGATAGGATAGAAACTGAAGAAAGACTAATAAAATACAAAATTAGAAATACCAACTAATGAAAATAAGAAAAATATTATTAAGATATAGACAGTAGAATTTAGAGCAGAACCTACCACATCCTTGCATTATGAAATTTAAGAGGAACAACCCATGGTTATTAGAAAACCAATTTTCGTTTATCCAGTTATCATTCAAGAACAACAGCCAGATGCTAGGCATCTCCAATGCTATGTTGAAATTGATTGAAATTCTGTAAAAGTTTTATATTTGAAAATATCTAAAGAAGCAGTCATTTTGTGTGCTATGCTTTTACACTATGTGAAGCAGATATTAAATTCATGGGCCATTTGTAGCAGAATTATTCCACAATCCTGGAAATATTTAGCTACCACAATATTGGATGCTGAGCGTTAGTTACAGTAGAAAGCATGGTTAATAGAAGAAGGTAGGGTAACAGAACAATGATGTAGGGCTAGAGGTATTGAAATGTCCCAAGATTAGTCTCACAGTGAAGGCCAATATGCTGATTTGCAAAGACCATCTAGATTTGATGATCAAACCTTGGCACTTTGTTGCATAGTAGCTTTGAATTCTTTGGACAGGGTTGAAGAATGAAAAAGAGGACTGTGTTATTAATTAAGAATAGACCAGGTCCAAAGGAAGCTTTCACAATTTTTTATGAAGATTTATCAGATGCTAATAGAATGATATCAGATCTAAAAGCCAGATGAATATTAATTGAATCTGTGAATTTTGAACTAACAAATGCCTTTTATTTGATCAGATACAATTTGCCATAAGACCCCTCCCAAATTAGGGTTGAGGAAGTGCTTTGTTTTTGTCTTTTTGATAAAAGAAAGACATCCAGCTAAAGAATCCGAAGATGACTGGACAAATAAGACATCTGAAGGAAAAAGACAAACCATTTAGAAAAAAATATTTCAAGAAAAAGACTAAATTGGCCTATTAGTATATCACATTTCCAACAGGATAAAATTTCATAAATATTCCAAAATGTTTGTTTCTGTTGTTAGCTACATATATAGTGCAAATGGTCTTTTTGAAGTCACAGTCCAATAAAAATTAATGCTGGCTTTGGAGTTGGAGTGTGGCTGTATCCTTCACTAAATGCAAGCATGCTTGATTAGGTAAACTCCAAAATCCCTGATGCATGTCATAAGAAACACCTGATATGGGACAGAAAAAAAACAAAATTAAAAGACTATTTATTGCCACTAATCTCATTATCCTTTGGTTATATTTTGAGTTTTTGAAGCCTTTCTTAAGGCATAAATATTATATAGAAATTTATAAGATTTTATACACACACATTAATATTAATAATATATTAATGGTCATGTAGAATACTAATTAATTCTAGAAAAGGCTTCACATAGCTTCTTGTATATAACATTGAGTTTGAGTTTTTATCAGGAAGCTAGGAATTAAGTTTCTGTACTCTGGATGTTTATAATAAATATTGATCCTTTAACCTCTTTGAGATCTACTGAACATAACATTTAAAATGTTTAAGCTTTCTGCCATAAACTAAGACCAATTCTAACAGTGACATTGGAAGTCTCCAAAAGGAGAATGGGACCCCACTGTAACATGATAGGCCATGCTTGTTCGAGTTTGTCTTGTCCTGTTCCCACAGCTGGCAAGGTTCCATAGAAAATCACACAGAGGTCTATATTAATGACTTCTTGCTAACTCTTATAATTTATTATGCTAGTATATGTTATTCTAGTATATGTTAGCCACATGGCTTGTGACCTTTTTCATTGGGGCAGGTCACATCTTCCCTCATCCTTGGTCTGGGCAGGACTGGGAAAAGAACTTCCTCCTGCCTAGAATACTCCTGTTCTCATTTCCCCAACTCTACTTCCTGTCTAGCTACTGGCCAGTCAGCTTTTATTTAAAATATAATGATAGAATATAGTACTTTCCCACACCATTTCCTCCTCTTTTTTTTAAGAAAACAAGAACATCTATAGTCCATTTTTTTGTGAATGTGGGCATAGTATTCAAGGCTACTTCTGGCTTGTTGTGAGTGCTGTTAATCTAATGGGGACCTAAACAAAATTTTGACTTATGATCAAATCCTGACTGGAGTATCCTGTGAGTCTTGATTTTCTCAGACAGCAGCCTTGAATCTGTTCTGGATGTAGAACTCAGACATCTGGGCCATCTGTTCCTACTGGAGATTTCTCATGTGGTCTTTCTTGATCAAACCTGATTTTTCTTAAGTCAGAATGAATCCACAGCCTCTTATTTCCTATGAAAAAATCAAAATCTCTTCTCTAAAGTAACATACCTTTTGACTTTAACTTTGAAGTCAAGGTATTTTCAAAATACCTATCTTGGATTAATTCAGCAGCATCTATAAGCAAATATCTTTTAGCAGCTGTTGCTCCTTCCTCAGCATTCAAATAATTCAAAGAGAGCACAATAACATACAGTATCCAGATTGTCTGTGTGTTTTCCATCTCTATGTGGTTTTATTTTAAACTCTATTCTTTTTATTTTTAATTTTTGGCTTTTTGAGACAGGGTTTCTGTGTATCTTTGTCCTGGAACTCACTCTGTAGACCAGGTTGTACTCGAAATCACTCTGTAGACCAGGTTGTACTCGAAATCACAGAGATCTGCCTGTCTCTGCCTCCTAAGTCCTGGGATTAAAGGTGTGTACTATCACATCCTAAACTCACAGTGATCAGTCTACCTCTGCCTCCCAAGTGTTGGGATTAAAGGTGTGCACCACCATACCCAACTACTCTCTTTCTTTCTTTTCTATTTTAAGGACTTTAATCTTTATTTTCAAGCCTACATGTATTTTAACACACTGTAAACCATTTAGAGGTTTTATTCTCTTTGAAACTCTCTTTACTATATATCTCTCTTTTTCTGACCACATGAGTCTTTAATTTGCTAAGCAATATAGAAAGCATTAAATCAGTGGCTTTGATAGCTAGATCCAGCCCATTCCTTAGCTTTATGAGATTACAGCATCATGGCTGAGGTACCTTTGTGAGGTACCACATTTATTGCCACAACTCTATAGCGTTTCAAGGTCCCTGCCAACAAGCAAGCTGCAGCAGTGTGCTCACAAACCACATTTAAATGCTCCATAGTAGGACCACCTTCCAGAAAAAGTCAGAGTTTGTCCTAACAGGGCAGCCCAGAAAGCTGGCATTTTAAAACAACACAGCTTTTTTCCTGCTATCGCTGAAAACCCAAAAGCATTATCAACACCATTTAAGTGTTTTGTGGCAGGACCTCTTAAAGAGCTGCTGGGTTTTTCAGCTAAAGCTAAGTCAGGAAGCCTCTCTTAGATGAGAGTACTTGCTTGCCTCTAGCAAGCAGAGCAGACCCAAGAAATTGCTGCTACCAAGAAGCTATGCTTTATTCTTTTCTTCTAGAATTATTTCCCAAGCTCTCTCAGGCATTATGTGTATGCCGTTTTCCATGTGGGCATCATTCTGTAGTATGAGGGCCTGCTAGTTGAGGTTTCTGTCCTGCCTGGTCCCCCAGCCATTAAGTCCCAGAGAAAATCACACAGAGGTTTCCATAAAATTATAAACTGATTGGACCATTAGCCCAGGCTTGTTATTAGCTCTTGTAACATATGTTAACCCATTATTTTTATTTATGTTAGCCACATGGCTCAGTACCCTTTTCAGCAGGGCAGGTCACATCCTGCTTCTTTGGTGATCTGGGCAGGACTCTAGGAAGAGCTTCCTTCTTCCCAGAATACTCCTGTTCTCACAGCTCCACCTCTACTTCCTGTCTGGCTACTGGCCAATCAGCATTTATTTAAAATATAATTAACAGAATATAGACAATTCTCCCACACCAGAATGGCTGCAATCCCACTCTGAACCAGGCTTCTTTTGCCTCCCCTCAGCTGGTAACCAAGATAGGTAGTCTCTAATATACAAAGATGGGCTTTATCAACTGTTGTTCTGTATCCCAAGGTCTGCAACTCTTAAAGCAGCCTCTCAGTGGCCCTTTTATAATTTATTTTCCTGGGAAACCTCTCATGGAATGGCAGGAGTTCATTATTTATTGTCTCATCAAACAGGGTTGGAGAACTTTTAAATCTTTGAGGCAACCTGGTTCAGGTAAGTTGCCCACTGTAACCTCCCTCTGGGTTCATCCATTTAAAAACAAAGATGGGTTGCTGTACTTCTGCCAGTGGGAGGCTGAAGAATGCATCTTTCAGGTCCAAGATACCTACTTCTTTGGAGGAATTAGATTTATGAGCAAGAAAAGTCACAGGTTTCATTATAGGCAGGAGAAGTATATTCCAGTGTGACTGCAAGGCACCAGGAATCCTGTTTCTCTAAGCCATGGACTGAAAAATTTTTCCCCTGGTTAATTGACTATTGTTTAATCTGAATGATAGTAGCTGAACTAGTTAGTTGAGTAATCAATCTGAGGGATAATCCAAGTATATCTTTGGTTTAAGGCAGTACTTTCAGCTAGGCGATATTCTTACAGAGGGTAAGACAATATTTTGTGAGGTGTCTAAGCATGTCTCATCATCAGAAAAGGTGACAGTGACTTTCAGTTTATGCAAAAGGTATCATTCTAGTCAGTTCTCTGTTGATAAACACCTTGTGAACCTTCTTCATAAACTTGGACCTACCTTTAAATTTTCTAACTTTTATAATTTTTCTAATACTTGGGACCAATGAGGTGACAAAGGAAATCATTTTAGCAGTTGTCTTTAACTCTTCTAAAAAGAACCTAGCAAAAATTATTTAAATTATCCTTGGTCAAGGGAAAATCTATTCTGTCCAGGTGCATTGCCTATCAGCTACCCCCTTATCTGGGCCCAGTGATACTTTTTCTACCTTTTTTCAGAGAATGATAGGTTTTGAGTTTTCCAGTTATACATATTACTAGTAGAAAAGCAGGCACAAATCATGAAATAGGAAGGAGTGGAATTTGCTCTTTTTCTTTCCTGGGGTGGCTTAAAGAAGGCGGTGAGTGGAGGGAGCAGGCACCTTGGGGAAATTTTTCTTCCTTCCTGTGTGCATTATGCTTAGATGTCAGGGGACTCTGGAGGAGAGGTTCGGCCCCTCTCTGACTCCACATTGGGACCTGGAAAACTGGGGACTGCGAGTGGGAGTCAAATGAGGAAACAAGGAAGAGTTGCTTGTTTCTCTGTGTGACCTGGCAGAGCGAAAAGGATCCGGGTCCCCAACAGAAGGGGAAACAGGTCTTAAGCTGTGTGTGTGTGTGTGGGAGGAATGTCATACTAGAGAAAGCCATTGATTAACACAGTGAAACAGAACTGATAGAAATACATAGAAAAACACACAGTGATACGCACAGTAAAGACAACCTAAAACAGGAAGGATAAGTCTGATGCCTGGATCAGAAGCTACATCTGACTTTTCCAATGTATCCAAAAAGAAGGAGACTTAGCCAGACTTATCTCCAGAGGTGACAGACCAGGTGACTTTATAATGTGTTTCCTTTTTGGGTGTTATATCAAACTCCTCTGAATCATGAGGCAGCAATTGATTAAAAAGAGTTCTGCGGGCTCTACCATCCCAGATTGTATAACTCCCAGGAGCCCTTTAACCGCTACAGTCTTCCCTGCTCTGAGGGCTCTGAGGGCTCTGAGAACCCCTGTGTCTCAAGCTCTTCTCTCGGGGTATCTCAGTGGGACCTCCAAAAATGTTGTGGTGTATCCACCAGAAAAGACTGCTCATACATGGTTTTAAGCTAATATAAAGTCTTTATTAATCGACTAGAGACTGAACAAGGCATTTAGGAACCCAGTGCAGTTCTAAGATTTACTCAGGGGAGCTTTAAAGCACAAAAACCATGTTCTGGATTGACACACTTCAATTAACAAGAACAGTAACCAGAAGTCGAAGTATAGAAGCAAGAAACAATTACATTTAGAGACTTTACCCTAACTATGGACTTTGATGGATTAGGTCTTTGTTTTAGTTTTCTCTGGTGGTGCTCTCTAAGTGCTGAGTTTTAGAGCCTGAATGGTATTTCCATCATAGAGTCAGTTGTGTTAAGGTCTAGGAGGCTACTAATGTCTGAGGGGCTGTTGCAGAACCAATTGAAAGTTTAATAACTTTTTTTGGCTACTCACCCAGAACCTGAAAGCACTAAAGTAAAATGGAAGTAGAACCATACCTGTCATGCACCCCATTTTCTCCCCATTCCTCAGTTACAATGGTAGAGATCTGCAAAATTCAGCACTCGTGACTATCTTACCCATTCTTGTGACTATGTGTATGGAGTTTTGTATACCAGTGGAGAAACTTTTTGAAACTGAAGGGCGCAATTATTTAAAAAAATAACATTTATTTGATGCCAACAATATTCCAGGCATGAAACATAACAATGCCATTAGCAATATCTCAATGTTTTGACACTTAGTCATTGCTCCATTTTCTTTTTTTCTGACGAATGAAAACATAGATTAAAAAATAAGGTTTCTTTACCCTCAGTCCATCTCCATTCACCTTTTCATGTCCTCAGCATCCTATACTGAATGTGATGTATATCCATTTACCAGATTACTTCTCAAACACCAGCTTTGCACAGGTTTCCTGGCTGTTCACTTCTGTGAAGTGCCTTCTTCACATCCTTTAGCCATTTTTGTTTAAAGTTATTGTCTTTTAAGATTTGTTCTCCTCGGTTTTTTTTTTTTACAATATATTTGTGTGTTTTAATTATTGACAAGTAATATGTTTTGTAAAATGCTTCTCTAATTCTGTTTCTGGTATTCTTTTGATGAATTCATATGTTGTCGGTTTGCAATAAGTGAAATAATCTTGTCTGAGGAAAATGAGTTTTGTTTTGCATGCAACTTGATTTTGAGGGTAAAATATTAGAAAGTGTCTTATTTGTCAAGTTTCCAAATGTTTGCTATGTTTTCTGTGATGGTTAGTATTAGTTCTCTAAAATCGCTTGGGATTTTAATTTAGCTTCTGGGTATGCATCTGGATGATTGTCTTATTTGTTCCAATTGAAGGGGGGAACACACCCACTATAGGTGGCACCATTCCCTGGACAAAGGATAAAGGATTCAATATTGTATAAATGGAAAAAAATGAGCAGTGGCATGCATTCATTTCTCTCTTCTGACTGCAGACGTAATATGACCTACCAGCAGAATCATGCTCCTTCTACCTTGATTTCCCTGCCTCAGTGTGCTATAGCCTTGAACTGTAAGCAAGCAAACAAACAATAAGAACAAAACAAACAAAAATTCCTTTCTCCCTTTTCTCTATTAAGGAGCTTTTTTTAATAGTATTTTATCACAACAGAAAAAATAATACATATAAATACAGATAAATGGACCTACCTTAGGTATACATCATAATGAATGTTTAAACTAAAGATATTTATCTAACTATTCCACAGATCAAATAACTCACCCATTGAATAAATGGCTGAATTAGTTACTTATCTCATCACTGTGAAAATGCCTGACAAAAACAACCAGGAAGGATTTATTTTGGCACATGTTTCAGAGACTATGGTCCACCTTGACAAGAAAGGTATTTGGTGAAGTCCATTCTGGCAACAGTGTGCAGTGATAGCTCTTTATTTCTTAGCCATCCAGAAACCACGGCAAGCAAGCTGGCATTAGCCTATCTAAATAGCCACATTGAACTAATTCTGCTTTCCAGGTCTGACTTTCTCAAAGGCTTTGCCATCAGCAGGTCATTAAAAATTGAGAACATAAACCTGAAGGAGATATTTCAGATTGGAACCATAAAAAGTATTTTTTTCAACCACCCCTATCCCAAGATTCAGGTACCATATTGGAATAAGGGGTGGAAAGATTTTTAAGAATGAGAAGTTCGGGAAGACCAAAATAAACTGTCTTCTGGAAATGACATGAGCTGTGTTTTGACTCACAGTAGCTGTGCTTTCATGCACAACATCAAAAAAGTCAATATTCCAGTATGAGTGGTAAGAAGTTCATGGGCTTTACCCCTAACTAAAGGCCTGTGATGGCTTTCTGAGGTGGGGGAGGACTGTTTTCCTTAAGGGTGTGGGTACTGGAAGGTTAACCACACTCCAGGGTATAACATTTACTCTCAGGAGACTATGGGCAGCACAAATTGGTTTCAATAGGCTATTAATGAAAAAAAAAGTGTTTGGTGGTGGTGGCACATGCCTTTAATCCCAGCACTCGGGATGCAGAGACAGGCAGATCTCTGTGAGTTCAAGGCCTGGTCTTTAAGAGCTAGTTGTAGGAGAGCTAGAACTCTTACACAGAGAAACTCTGTCCCCCCAAAAAACAATAAACAAACAAACAAATTTTAAAGTGGCACAGATTTGGGGGGAAGAGGAGTTAGGGCAGATTTTAGAGGAGTTAAAGGGGTGAATGTGATCAATGAGCTGGAGGGGGCTGGGGATAATCAAGATCATGACAGTGAAACCCACAGAGACAGCTGACCTGAGCTTGTGGGAACTCATGGACTCTGGATCAACAGCTGGAGAGCCGTCTTGGAACTGAACTAGGACCTGTGCATGAGGATGGCAATTGTGTGGCTTGGTCTATTTGTGGGTCCCCTGCCAGTGGGACCAGGATCTATCCCTGGTACATGAGCTGGCTTTTGTAGCCCATTCCCTGTGGTGGGATACTTTACTCAGCCTTGATGTAGGGGTGAGAGGCTTGGTCCTGCTTCATCTTGATGTGCCAGGCTTTGTTGACTTCCCATGGAAGGCCTTACCCTTTGGAAGGAGTGGATGGGAAATGGGGGGAGGTGTGGGGAGTAGTGAGAAGGAAGGGGAAGGGGGAACTGTGGTTGGTGTGTAAAATGAATTAAAAAAATCAAAAAGGAGAACAAAAAAGTCTTTTAAAATTATTATATATATATTCTTGGATATTTTCATTAGACAGAGTACCCAGTGTGTCTAAATATTATATGTTGTGACTGAGTATAACTTTTTAAAATATTGCATATTAATTCTACAAGGTAGTGCAGAGTGGTGCTATTGTTCGTTGAGAGAGGATCTCATGTTGCTCTAGCCAATCTTGAGTTAATTTCTGCTCCTCTTGGGTCCACCTCCCAAGTACTGAGATTATAGGCATGAACCACCACAAATGGCAAAATCGTAGCTTTGATTGTGACATTTTTAATCTAGATAATATTCATGTATATACACATGAAGCACTTTAATCATATCCACTTCCCCTTTCAGTATTTCTTATAGCATCCATTTTTTTAAAAAAAAATAGGAAACATATTCCAACTTATCACCTCATATTTCCACTGTTAGCAAAATCATGTAGGAAACTGAAGAGTAGCTCTCAGATATTTGTTTAATGGAAGATAAATGAAGAAACTTCATATGAAGGGTAATATTGTTATTAATTGTCAGCTTGACTAGATTTAAAATCATCTAGGATACAGAGAAGCATCCTTTTGATGGATATGTGAAAATGTTTCAAGTTATTGTGGAATGAGGGGAAAGAAAATGAATGCGCTTGCAGCATCTCCTGTGTGCTGAAAGGTGGGACAGAATTGTTAAGTTGAGAGCATAGCTCCCAGCCCCCAGGCCTGAGAGTTGTATTGGTCTGGACTCCAAATCCCAGCATGCCAGGTCCTGACCACTCCCACAGGGCATTTAAGATAGCTCCCAAAGAAGAATCACTTGGTCTCTTTTCCTTCCTCCTGGTGGCCCTGTTCTTGGGCCTGGGGGCCACCCGAGAGTGCAGAAATCCCATTAAACCTGGATATTTTTTAATTTGGCTTATTTGAAATTAGCTTGATTGGGATTTTGTGTTGGCAGAGAGCTAGCATTAGGAAAAATTCCTAACAGAATAAAAGGAATAAAGGAAAAACCAAAGAGGCCCAGCACCTCTGCCATACTCTTCTGGTCATGACTGACTGAAATCCCCAAGATTGTGATCCAAAATAAATCTTTCCTCATTTAAGTTGTTCATGCCAGGAATTTTACAAGGCTAAATTCAAATGTATTTCTACCCCATGACACCAAGTTTTGCATATCTATTCCTCTATTCTAGGGTGTTAGTAAAAATCACTGTGCACTTTGGAGCATTTTGTGAGTTTCCTCTATTCCTTTTGCAAAGACACTTGAGATTATGCCTGAGGCTCTTAAATAAGAATTTTGACACTTCCAAAGGTACAGTGAGTGTAACATAGTTTTGTTGTGTTTGGGGGCTGTTCTTTTGATTAATATCTAATTTTTTAATTTTCACTCTTTTATATTTTAAATAGTCACCCATGTGCACTGACAAAATAAAGGCATAAAACACTGATCCCTAGCCAGGTAATGGTGGTGCATGCCTTTAATCCCAGCAGAGGCAGGTGGATCTTTGTGAGTTGGAGGCCAGCCAGGTCTACAAGAGCTAGTTCCAGGACAGCTAGGGTTGTTAAACAGAGGAACCATGTCTCAAAAGACAACAACAACAACAACACACAAACAAACAAAAGAAATACTGATCCCTAATTTTCAAATGATATGAATCTGCATGAGATGAAAATTTTACACATTCCTTGCTCCTAATGGCCTCAGGCTTCAAGAAGTCTTATTGCTGTCAGTTTTGCAAATAACAGCTATACAGCCCTAACACACAGTCTGTTTAACTGGCAGCAGACAGGTCTCCCTTTTGTTGGTAGGGAAAATGATTACAAAAATAGCCCAACATTGTGACCGGGTGGTGGTAGCACATGCATTTAATCCCAGCACTCAGGGGGCAGAGGCAGGCAGATCTTTGTGAGTTCGAGGCCAACCTGGTCTACAAGAGCTGTTCCATGAGAGGATCCAAAGCTACAGAGAAGAAGCCCTGTCTTGGATCAGGATGGCTTCCCAACTGTGGAACTTGGGTCAAAGGATCTGAGAAGACTTTGAATATGGGTACTTAACATCTCACTTCAAGTTGATTATACTATGTAAGTTTCCAGTAGATGGCTCCATAACTGTTCTACAGATGCCATAGGGAGCCAAGCTTGTCACTGCAAAGGACCAAGTGACTCTGTGGAATACTGTTGCAGGCTAGGAATATGGGTGACCAATATGGTTACTTCTAAGGTCCACATCCTCCAGTCCCAGTACACTCTGGCTACAGTGATTGTATAACCACATTTGTACTTGGTCCTAGTCGAACCTCTTAGTCTTTCACTTGGGGAATTTTATGATAACACACAAAATCACTTCTAGTTCTTGTGACCATAATTGTTATTTAATGATATAAGCCCCTCAAAAGGATAAAGCAGATTAACATGTTAGGTTACAAATAGGTAACCTTTTAAAAAGAAGATATGTAAGTTAGTATAACATCCTGGCTAATTATCCGGAGTGGTGGACATCAGTACTCAGTGATATTTAAGTAGTTATCTTTATACATTTAAAGCAGTAAAGGTATTAAAGGTAAGGATTGAGGCATGGTTGTTTACGTGTTTTCCTAGGTATAGTATTCAGTTCAAGCTGCTCTAACAAAATCACTGCAGACTAGGTGGTCTAGATAACTGAAATGTAAAGCCTCACAGGTCCAGACCAAGGTCTAGCAGGATTGAATGCAGAACATATGCATTTCAGTTGTATAGGCACCTTTAGACTCAGCATCCTTCCAAAATATCTCTCTCTCTCTCTCTCTCTCTCTCTCTCTCTCTCTCTCTCTCTCTCTCTCTCTCTCTCTCTCTCTCTCTTTCTCTCTCTCTCTCTCTCTCGTGTGTGTATGTGTCCTGCCTTCTTTTCCCACTCCCTCTTTTTGTAAGGCTTCACTCTTAGAATCTTATTTAACTTTAACTACCCTTAAAAGATCCTACCACCATGTATAAGCATATTGGGAGCTGAAATATATGCATACGAACTGGGAGAACACATTTAAGTCAGTAGCACTTATGTCACTGAGGATCAAAATGCTTGGTTTGCAAGAGAGTACACCCTATTCAATGCAAGGACCAGAACAGAGAATAAGTAATACAAGTCATCAGCAGATATTAAATATCTCATTGTACATTCAGTAGAAGACTCTGTTGTCTTTAATATGGTGTGCTTTAGCAAGTGTTTCCCGCCACCTCCCCATCCAACTCCAGGTTTGGGTGTTTCCATTAAGGTGAAAAAAACACTTTGAAAGTGTTTCTTTTTTTTTTTTTTTTTTTTTTTTTTTTGGTTTTTCGAGACAGCCGAAAGCAAGGCTATCTTTTCACATCCTATACAGATCCTTTTAGGTTCTATAGTTCCATTTCTTCATTCCCAAATAAGGGTGTTAGTTCTCATTACCACCTTAAACTTCACATATGTGTAATCTGCTCAAGAGGTTTTCTTTCATTTATTTTTAGTTGAAAAAATACCCTTGTGTAATTCCATATCTTAGAATACCAAGAATGTACCATAGGAAGTTTGTGGTTATATTTGTTACATTAGGAATGAAGATAAACTCGAGGAGCTGCAAATAGTTGTGAGTACAACTTCACAAAGTTGATGAAGCATTTGAGGGCCCCACTCTAGGTTAGAATCGACTTGTCTTGTAGCAAGTGAGAAACCACATTTACACACCAGTGGGCAGTTTACAACCAAATTTAATGATCATTGGAAAATGGTGACCTTTCATCCAAGGCAGTAGTGGTGAGACTCCATCAGTCACTGCCTAAAATATCTACAATTCTAAAACCATTACTATCTGGCAAAGTTGGAGTTAATCTAGAAGGGATGTCTTCATTTTATTATCTTTTAATATCATCTTTCTCCTGTTGAATAACTAGGGAAAAAAGAAACATCAAAATATTGTTAGGAGAGACTTTTTCAAATATGTTTAGTGTCTTCCTAGAGTTCCTTGTTGCCAGACTGTGTGGTGGAGTTCAGTAGAACAGTGCTTGCCTAGCATGAACTAAGGCCTGGGGTTTGAAACCCAGCACCATTAAAAAGTATCTGTGCTAATTCTTTAAATGGTTATCATAATGCTTTAAATTCAGAATACCAAGGTACCACCCACAAAGCCTTACAAAGTGATATGAGAGTACACATCAACCATTTTAATACCTATTAAAGTTTAATATTAAATTAATATTAAGATTTAATATCTACTTAAACTATGGGTTTCACATTCCATTTGATTTATACAGTTGCCATTATTTGAGACGAAATGGTAAATGAAGCATTTCCTTCCACTACATCTATCAAAATACAATAAAGAAACTTTAAAACAGTTTCATCTAGTTTTGGAACTCTCAAACAATGTTGGTGTAACAAAAAGCATAGTACACCATTTGTGAAAAACTTTTTGAAGTTCTCCAGTAAGATGTAACTCTAGGAGTAATAATGATCCCCTGAGTCTGGGAGCATCAAGTATATTCAAGATCTGAATTTATTCCATTTTATTTGTCATTAAGCAGAACAGATCAGAAGAGCAGCATCTGCAGAATTCATTAGTGGGACAAGATCTCAGGCTCAAATTGGAAAATGCGTGATTAAAAAAATACATAGGGTTTTCCCTAATGATCAGTCAAAGATTTCAAGATTGATTTTAATGTGAATTTTGTATTTTTCAATAAGAAATTACTTGTTTTGTTTATACTACTGGTGCTTATTACTACTATTATTGCTACTAGTTTCTATTAATTCAGGAACACTTACATATCCCCAAAAACGAAATCAGCGATTGGTTATTTTAAAATGTTAAGTATAATAGGACCCTAATTATGCACAGACAGAACCTGGTCCACCTGAAAGTGCAAAAGCGCTAGCCCTAGCACAGGCACCAGCAGTTGCCACCGCACTGGCCCCATGGGGCCACTGGTTTTTACCTGTTGGCTTGAATACTCCTGTCAGGTAAGTCCGCAGCAAGGAGACCAGTTTGGTGCTCTTCAGCGCAGCCCTGAGCTTATAAACTCTTTAATAGGTCCCACCCCTCAACCCCGCTCACCTTTATGATTGGACAGCTGTTTCTGACATAAGCTCTGCACAGGATGGCAAGTCCTAACTTGCCACGCCCACTCTGCAGGTCTAGTTTTCCGGGTGGCAGTCTCTATTCAATTTAGTGCCTCGGCATACTGCCCTAAGAAGGCTTGATGGAAGAAATCTGATGATTGAGGGGCGAATTGTGGGTAAAATTCAGTTCCCTTGCTCTTCTACAGCTTTAGCCTGAGAGCCATGATTCCTTCTTCACAAATACATTCATTCCGCAGTCAGTTTAGGAGCCTAACATTAAACAGCTACATCTTATCCAGTTAAATTTTAATACCTGGACTTCAAGGGTCAAACTGAATGAGTTGTACCCTGCATTCTTGGCTTTTTATAGCCTTTGGTAGGGACTATACTTTGATGACCAGTGAGTGGTTTTGAAACTATGCTCAGTGACCTCTCTTCTGATGCCTGGCCTCCTAATAGTGCAGATGTGAGGGCCAGTGGTTCAGGGCCACTCACTACTGAACATTTTCTATGTAATCTTGTGACATTTTAGACTTTTTGTGCCATTGAACATGAGAATAATTAGTATGGTATAATCACAAGAGAATCTGACACAACCTTTCACCTAGCACTTTGCTTGGCCTGTAAGAGGCAGAAAATGAAAACCTATGTAGACTGAATTCACCTCCTCCCAAGGCTCAGGAATTGTCATGGGAGGGAGCAGAAAGATTTGAAGATACAGAGTCAGTGGCTTCATACAGTGGAACTGTTTTCTGAACACAGTGGGCGATTGTACCACATGAGCTGACAGTAGCTGTGACTATGTGTACATGACCTGCACACAATTAAATCAAACAAAATACCAGCATGGAGAGGGAAAGAGGTCAAGAATTCCTGCCCTGGCTGAGAACTCCTGACACCTGATGTTGGAAAAGGGAGAGCCAGCTTTCTTCTAAGATGAAGCTCCTGAGGGGCTACCGATGTTCCAGGAGATGGTCCTACTCCCATGTACATACTGGCAGCACTAAATTGAATCCTTGGGGCTTTAAATTTGTTTTTAAAGAAGTAAGCACATGAAGTAGGGACAGGATTGTAATTGGGAATAGAAGATGAATTGGAAGGGAGAGAATGGGGTGGCATCCTTGTTCAAAACATCATACACAAGTATGAATTTCTCAACCAACAGAAAAGACAACAACAGTAATTAATTATACTAAGAAATGGCAAAGCACAACTTTTGGACAACACTCTCCACAGTATCTACTGGGGGAGAACAGTGAAAATCTGATAGTTACTGTTGTGGAGTATCCACGAGGAAACTACTCAGACAAGAGTTTAAGCCTATAGAAAGCCTTTGATAGCAACTAGGTAAGTACACTGGGTGTCCAGGATCCCAGTGTAGCACCACACCTTTCTCAGGGTGAGCTTTTAAGCACAAAAACTGTATCCTGAATTGGCATACTTCAATTAACAAGAACAGTTAGCTAGAAGCAGAATTACAGAAGCCAAAAGGCAAGGTTAGTACATTTAGAGATGTTCTCAGAACTATGGACCTTGCTGGATTAGGTCTTTGTTATATTGTTGGCAAATGGTGCTGTAACCTGCTGAGTCTCACAGCTTGAATATACTTCCACCATGCAATCAGTTGTGCTAAGGTCTGGGGGTATACTACGTTCTGGGGCCCTGTTACATTCCCCACTGGTCTTAGTGAATGAGTAAAGTCGTGGACTCACCCTACTATAAAGAGGTAGTTAGACCCAAGGACCATTAATTTTACTGAACTGATACATAACTGGCCATATATCCTAAGATGCAAGGCCCACAATTTATCCAATTAGAATGAGAATTAAAGGCCCAGCCGGTGCTGATAGCAGAATAGTTAGCCAGGGGAACCAAGGGAGCAGAGACTGGTACTAATTTACAAGTCTTTGTATCTATCTTTTTGAAGTTTTCCCTGACCATGGCAAGGATTTCTCCAATTACTCCAGATCAAGTAACATAGAAACAACAAATTTCTCCCGAAGTCATACATAGTTTCCCTTTTCAGGACCATTTCTGTAAGGGAATCTGTTGTTTTAATTCAGAAATGTAAACTTTTAATACCTCCAGGTAATAATCAACCTATTAGTTTGGAAAGTATCGGAAGAGGCATGTTTAGTCAAACTGTTAGTACATGCATACATCAAGTAGTCTCAGGGGCTCAGTACTATCATTGCTAGTCAGATGAATTAACCCATAAGACAGAATAGGAGGCATCAGGATAAGGGGAAGTGCCCAAGTTAAGTCCTCTAATGCTGATTTGGGGTGCCCCAGTCACAGTGAGTCAATAGGCTGACAGACTGGTCAGTTCCTATATCTATGTAGTACAGGGTACAGGTGTTTAAGCATAACCAGCAATCAAGGCCTATTTCTGGCTGGAAATGAGTAACTAAGTGAAAGCCATTGTCAAGAGTAGAAAAGAGGGATGGGATCACTCAGCTAGTAGGACAGTTGGGATGGTCTTTCTGGGCAGTTGCTCTGGGTGTGTTAACTGCTTTGCAGGGGCAAGTTGGCTTGCGCCTGGCATGGAGAAATCTGTTAGGACCCAAAGGTCTTGGAACCTCGAGGAGTAGTTTAAATATATTCATAGATTCCTTCCTGTGGCATAATGTCGGGTACCCTCAGGTTATACCTGTTTCCCAAAGACCCAGAATCATTTTAAAGGATTGTATTAGGAATCCTCTGTTTCACAATGACAATTTTTGCAATGGAAACTCCCTTGTTCCTGGCAACTAAGGGGGCCAGCTGCCCAGTATGAAGAGAATTATAACTCTGTATCCCTATCTCAAAAGACAAACTCCCACATATCTCCCCAATACAACTAGACATTTGAAGTGGGTATCAGTGAGCAGTGGTCAAGATGAAATATGGGTTGCTTGTCTGTGGCCACATTAGCTATCTCCTACATATATCTGTCTTCTTCAGTTCTCAGATCTACGTCTGCCGGTAGTGGGTTTGGATCACAACCCTATATTCATATCCATAGGACAAAACATAAAACTCAGGAAGAGTTAGAGAGGCAGGGAGTGGAAAGGCTTGTGGCCTGATGAAACCTTAATTTTAATGGGTCCATAGTCCAGGAAGCAGTCCATTTGACAGTGACATTCATGGCTTCCACATTTTGACCTGGTGGACCCTTGGTGTAATACCAGCTACCTTCATAGCTATAGCAATGGAGAGAATCACTATGTATAGATTTAAGTGCTTCTTTGGATACCTGCTTGACCCAGACTGTCTCACCAGAAACAAGGGGAAACATGTGATGGATCTGAGTTTGCCTAGGTCTCTTGGGTAGTTCAATGAATATCCTTTATGGAGGACTGGAGGGCCTGTAGTAATTTGAGGAAGGAGTGGTTAGAGAGTTCTGCCTCTTAACCAAGGAAGCAGTGTGGCAGCTCTTCCTAACACTATCTCATGGGGGCAAATCTCTCCTTTATGGGCTGCAGTGGCCCAAATCAAAGTAAACGAAGGAGGCCTATCCATCCTTTGCTGGACTCTAATGAGGGATTTGTTAGAATTTATTTTGCTGCCCTGTTTATTCTTTTTAACTGACCATAAATCTGTAGTCAATATACAGAATCAATTTTCATTCTCTGCCTAATGCTTTAGCTATTAACTGAGGTTTTGGCTATAAAATCCAGACCACTGCTAGGGGTAGGGCATATCAGGGGGCCAGTTCCCGGAAGAACATTTTTTTATCTTTTTAAAATTTATTTATTGAAAATTTCCATCTCCTTCCAACCTGGAAAAACTTTTTTTTTTAAAAATTACATGTCAGTTTTATTTTTTTTCATGGTTTATTTTTTTTATATTTAAAAATTTCCATCTCCTCCCCCTTCCCTCCCCTCCCCTCCACCCATACCTCCCCTCCCTCCCTCTCTAGGCCAAGGAGCCATCAGGGTTCCCTACTCTATGCTAAGACCAAGGTCCTCCCAACTCCCCCCAGGTCCAGGAAGGTGATCGACCAAGCTGAGAAGGCTCCCACAGAGCCCGTCCATGCAGAAGAATCAGAGCCCAGCGCCATTGTCCTTTGCTCCTCAGTCAGCCCCCACTGTTGGCCACATTCAGAGAGACGGGTTTGGTCGCATGATCCATCAGTCCCATTCCAACTGGAGTTGGTGATCTCCCATTAGTTCTGTCCCACTGTCTCCATGAGTGAACGCACCCCTCACGTTCCTGACTTTCTTTCTCATGTTCTCTCTCCTTCTGCTCCTCATCAGGACCTTGGGAGCTCAGTCCAGTGCTCCAATGTGGGGCTCAGTCATTTTCTTCATCTATTGCCAGATGGAGGTTCCCTCACGGACCTGACTTTCTTTCTCATGTTCTCTCTCCTTCTGCTCCTCATCAGGACCTTGGGAGCTCAGTCCGGTGCTCCAATGTGGGGCTCTGTCATTTTCTTCATCTATCGCCAGGTGGAGGTTCTATGGTGATATGCAAGAAATTCATCAGTATGGCTATAGGAACTGGCCTTTTCAGGCTCCCTCTCCTCAGCTGCCCAAGGAACTAACTGGGGGGGGTCTCCCTGGAAACCTGGGAACCCCTCTAGGGTCAAGTCTCTTGACAACCCTCAGGTGGCTCCTTAAATTAAGATATATGCTTCCCTGCTCCCATATCCACCCTTCCTGTATCCCAAGCATCCCATTCCTCCGAGCTCCCCCCATTCTCCCCTTCACACTTTTCTCTCCCCATCTTCCCTTGGCCCAGTCGCACCCAACCCTCAAGTTCCCAATTTTGCCTGGCGATCGTGTCTACTTCCAATATCCAGGAGGATTACTATATCTTTTTTTGGGAGTTCACCTTCCTATTATCTTCTCAAGGATCCCAAATTTATAGGCTCGATGTCCTTTAATTATGGCTAGAAACCGATTATGAGTGAGTACATCCCATGTTCATCTTTTTGGGTCTGGGTTACCTCACTCAGAATAGTGTTTTCTATTTCCATCCATTTGCATGCAAAATTCAAGATGTCATTGTTTTTTACCTCTGAATAGTATTCTAGCATGTATATATTCCACAGTTTCTTCATCCATTCTTCCACTGAAGGGCATCTAGGTTGTTTCCAGGTTCTGGCTATTACAAATAATGCTGCTATGAACATAGGTGAGCAAATGCTTTTGTAGTATGATTGGGCATCTCTTGGGTAAATTCCCAATAGTGGAATTGCTGGGTCCTGGGGTAGGTTGATCCCGAATTTCCTGAGAAACCGCCACACTGCTTTCCAAAGTGGTTGCACAAGTGTGCATTCCCACCAACAATGGATGAGTGTACCCCTTACCCCACAACCTCTCCAGCAAAGGTTATTATTGGTGTTTTGGATTTTAGCCAACCTGACAGGTGTAAGATGATATCTCAAGGTTGTGTTGATTTGCATTTCCCTGATAGCTAGTGAGGTTGAGCATGACCTTAAGTGTCTTTTGGCCATTTGAATTTCTTCTGTTGAGAATTCTCTGTTCAGTTCAGCGCCCCATTTTTTTAATTGGGTTAATTGGCATTTTACTGTCTAGTCTCTTGAGTTCCTTATATATTTTAGAGATCAGACCTTTGTCAGTTGCAGGGTTGGTGAAGATCTTTTCCCAGTCAGTAGGCTGCCTTTGTGTCTTAGTGACAATGTCCTTTGCTTTACAGAAGCTGCTCAGCTTCAGGAGGTCCCATTTATTCAATGTTGCCCTTAATGTCTGTGCAGCTGGGGTTATGCATAGGAAACGGTTCCCTGTGCCCATTTGTTGTAGAGTACTTCACACTTTCTCCTCTGTCAAGCTCAGTGTGTTCCGATTAATATTGAGGTCTTTAATCCATTTGGACTTGAGTTTTGTGCATGGTGATAGATATGGATCTACTTTCATTCTTCTACAGGTTGACATCCAGTTATGCCAGCACCATTTGTTGAAGATGCCCTCTTTCTTCCATTGTGTACTTTTGGCTCCTTTATCAAAAATCAGGTGTTCATTGGTTTTGTCCGGGCGGCGTCCCTGGGCTGCCTGGAATCCCTGATCCTGTCCCCTGAACTTCCATCTGGAAGAACTTTTTAAGCTACTATTCCAAAAGTTTCAGTCCAGGTGTGGAATGCTTCTAAACACTTGGAAAAGGTACATATAAGACCAGGAAGTACTTGTATCCTCCCCTGGAAGGCCAGATTTTGGTGAACTTAGTTTTCCCATCTCTTGGGTGTTGATCTCTCATTCAGACCCCTTCGTAGGTATGGGCTCTCTGTTTTGGATTTACTTGAACACAAACCTGGCATCTGGCTAAGACACCCCTCACTAGACTGTCCAGTCTATGTATAATATACCTTGGTCTGAGCAATGCAGAAAGTTTTGTGGACCCCAGATGAGTATCCTGGTGAAGGTCAGTTCCCAGATTCCTGCCCCCTGTTTCTGGGAGAATGATCTTTCCCTTGGGTATCCTCCACAAACCTATGCATTTAAGCTGTGTAATTTTACATTTTGCATCCTCTATTTCCTCTGGGATATACTATGGAATCTCCAGCAACACCAGGTAAGGGGATGTTCTCAGCGTACCAATAGGCCCCACTGGTCTTAGGGCCATTGCCTCAGGGTAGCCATCATTTTGATGTCCTCAGAGTAGAGTAGGGGAGGTAGGAATTTGTAGGGGAAGCCAGATGAACTTTAGAAGAGCCAATATTTTTGTTTGTTTTGTTTTTAATGTCCTCTTCCCCAGTGGTCAGAAGCCCCTTTTCTCTATCAATCATGCTGTGGACATCTACTGTGGTGACTCTCCATGTAATGTTGTTGAACTTTCCTTTTTCCCATCTGAGATCAATCACTTGTGATCACCTGGGTCAGATCAATCAGTTCTGCTTTCTGAGCTGAGAAGCCTGGCTTAGGCCCAAAGCATACTACAGCTCCCAGGTACCTGGCTTCATCTTTCATCCCGTGATGGCTGTGGATGAGCACCTGCTGGTCATCACCAGGCAAGAAGATAACACGATTGAAAGCAGTGAATTACTAAAGCCAGACTTTAGGTTGGTCAAAGAGTAGGGCCTAGTACTGGGTAACACAGGCATTAGAGAAACATCCATCATTCTGGTGTTATTTAGAGGATCTCAAATGCACCATGAGCTGCTAGGAGTATAAGATCCTAGTCAAAAGTCTACTTGTTTGCACGCCTTTAATCCCAGCACTTGGGAGGCAGAGGCAGGCGGATCTCTGTGAGTTCGAGACCAGCCTGGTCTACAAGAGCTAGTTCCAGGACAGGCTCCAAAGCCACAGAGAAACTCTGTCTCGAAAAACTAAAAAAAAATAAATAAATAAATAAATAAATAAATAAATAAATAAAAAATAAAAAAAAATCTGAGTAATTTGTTGACAAGGAAATGTAATAAAGATCAAAGTTTTATAAAAAAAAAGTCTACTTGTTTTGTTTTTTTTTTTTCCATTAAACTAGCAGTAGCCACCACAGCTCTTAAGTAGGTGGGCTATCCTGTGGCTGTAGGGTTCAATTGTTTGGAAAGGTATAACACAGGGTATTTCTATAGCCCCAAAGTTTGGGCCACAACCTATTTTGTAAAGTCTTTTCTTTTGTGGACAAACAGATAAAAAGGTTTTGAGGCATCTGAGGGTTCTATGGCTAGAGCCAAATTAGAACTACTTGAAAAGCCTCAAATGTTTTCTATTTAGACTCAGTCTAGATTAAGGACTCAGTGTGCATTTGTGCTGGTATATAGAGGCCTTGATATTTCCACAAATTCTGGAATCCAGATGCACAAATACCTAGCTGCATCTAGGAACCCTTGAACCTGTCTCTTAGTCTTCGGAGTTGGTCCCCAGCAATTTAGTCACAGAGAAAATCACACAGAGGTTTCCATAAGATTATAAACTGATTGGACCATTAGCTCAGGCTTCTTATTAGCTCTTGTAGCTTTTATTAACCCATTATTCTTATCTATGTTAGCCACATGGCTCAATACCTTTTTCAGTGGTGCAGGTCACATCCTGCTTCTTTGGTGGTCTTGGCAGGAATCTGGGAAGAGCTTCCTTCTTCCCAGAATACTCCTGTTCTTATTGCCCCACCTATATTTCCTGTCTGGCTACCAGCCAATCAGTGTTTATTTAAAATATAATTGACAGAATATAGACAATTCTCCCTCACCACTTCCCCCTATTTTTTTAAACAAAGGAAAATATCCACAGTCCATTTGGGGGGATGTGTGTGTAGTATTCTATTCTACTTCTGGCTGGTTGAGGGCACTGATAATCTTATGGGGACCTAACGAAAATTTAGAGTTATGAACAAGTCCTGACTGGAGTATCCTGTGAGGTTAGATCATCTCAGGCAGCATCTTGAATCCGTTCTGGATGTAGAACTCAGACATCTGAGCCATGTGTTCCTACTGGAGATTTCTCAGGTGGTCTTCCTTGATCACACCTGATTTTCCTTAAGTCAGAATAAATCCACAGCCTCTCATTTCCTGTGGAAACAAAAGCAAAATTTCTTCTCCAAAGTAACATACCTTTCAACATCAATTTTGAAGTCAAGGTATTTTCAAAATACCTATCTTGGATTAATTCAACAGCATTTATAAACAAATATCTTTTAGTTGCTCTTTCCTCAGCATTGAAACAGTTCAAAGAGAGCAAAATAACATACAGTATCCAGATTCTCTGTGTATTTTCCATCTTTATGTAGCTTTACTTTAACCTCTATTTCTTTTATTTTTACTTTTACTTTTTGAGACAGGTTCTCTGTATATCGTTGGCTGTCCTGGAACTCCCTCTGTAGACCAGGCTGTCTCTGAACTCACAGAGATCCACCTTCCTCAGCCTTCCAAGTGCTGGGATTAAAGGCATGTGCCACCATACTTTGAACTCACAGAGTTCGGCTTGCCTCTGTCTCCCAAGTATTAGGATTAAATGTGTGTACCACCATACCCAACTACTCTCTTTCTTTTCTATTTTAAGGACTTTAACCTTTTTATCAAGCCTGCATATATTCTTAACACACTGTAAAACATTTAGAGGTTTTCTTCATCTTTGAATCTCTCTTTACTGTGTATTTCTCTTTTTCTGACCACATGAGTCTTTAATTTACCAAGCAATGTGGGTAGGATTAAAGCCATGGCTTTGAAGGCTGAATCCACCCCATTTCTTAGCTCTCTGAGATTTCAGCCTCATGGCTGAGGTACCGGCCAGAGGCATGTTATTGCCACAATTCTACAGCATTTCAAGGTCCCTGCCAGCAAGCAAGATGCAGCAGTATGCTCACAAAACACACTCAAATACTCCATAGTTGGACCGCCTGCCTGAAAGAGTTAGAGTTTGCCCTGGCAAGATGGCCCAGAAAGCGGGTATTTTAAAAGGAAGCAGCCTTTTTTCCCTCTATGGCTAAAAACAAAAAGCATGCAGTCAGCTTTTCATCAACATCATTTAAGTGTTTTGTGGCAGGACCTCTTAAAGATCTGCAGGGGTTTCCAGCTAAAGCTGAGTCAGGAAGCCTCCCTTCAATGATAGCCCTTGCTTGCCTCTAGCAAAGAGAGCAGATCTGAGAAATTGCTGCTACCAAGAAGCCATGCTTTATTCTTTTCTGCCCAGAATTACTTTCCAAGCTTTCTCAGTTTTTATGTGGATATAGTTGTCCAGTTTGGCACCATCTATAACATGAGGGCTGGCTTGTTGGGGTTTCTGTCCTGCCCTGTTCCCACAGCTGGCAAATCACACAGAGGTCTATATTAATGATAAACTGATTGGTCCATTAGCTCAGGCTTCTTGCTAACTCTTATAATTTATATTAGCCCATTATTCTAGTATATGTTAGCCACATGGCTTGCTACCACTTTCAGCGGTGTAGGCCACATCTTGCTTCTTCAGTGGTCTAGCAGGACTGGAGAAAGAGCTTCCTTCTTCCCAGAGTAATCCTGTTCTCATTTCCCCACCTCTTCTTCCTGTCTGGCTACTGGCCAATCAGCTTTTATTTAAAATATAATTGATGGAATATAGAACTGTCCCACACTACCCCACAATGATGATTCCAACAGGACTATAATAACACCATTAAGATGAAAAACCCTTAGTAAAGATGGGACTTTGGACTACAAACTGCTCATGACAGTTTGTGGTGGCTAGTTTAGATGATTCATCTTCACAGACTACTCTAGCCAGGATGTTAGATAAGCCCTGTATTTTCTCTTTACACAGAGACTACACTAGACAACAAATGACAGAAAAACCTTTCCCAGTATTTGACACTAACTTAAATTTTTTTTCAGATTCCCTTAATTTTGCCATCGCCTCCAGATAGCAGGAAGTAAATTTAAGTATACACTGCCTACATTCTGAAGACGTGGGTGGGTGGTTTTTGGTCATTCATTTTGTTATGGGTATTTGTCATTGCTTAGGGTGGTTGATTATAACTTGCTATTGGTTATGGTCAGGAAAAATGATGAACAAAGGACATTAGATTCAGAATTCCTGCTTTGACATAAAAGGATATCGATATTTTAGGATATGAGGGTAGTTTGTTGAATTTACTCTGAAAAGAAATAAGGAGGAATATAAAATATGATTAAAAGGTAGATTATTAAATCTCCTCTTAAACCAAAACAGCAAGACTTAAATATTTTACATTGGCTATGATTTTTTATATTGATACAAAGTTGAGATTATTTTGATAGAATATACTGTACATACATTTCTAATGTTGTTCAAGGTATGCTACCTATACAAGTCATTTAACAATGTAACACAAATTTATAGCTCTTTATAGTTAGTTTTAACAACTGTATAAGAAAAAAAATGAAATGTCAGTTACTAATAAGTCATTATTAGTCACCTATTACAACTGAACTTGTAGTCATATTGCCTAGAAACCCTGACTTACTGTGCAGGCGTCCAGCTGTTTCTGTCATTTCTCACATTTTTTGGAAGTTGCTTACTTTCATTTCCTAATTATTCAGGTAATATTATTTCCTTTTCTGGTCTCCGATGGAGTTGGAATTGAAGAAATTATAGTTATAGTTTTCCTTGTTTAGGAATTCAGAGAAGAAATACACTAAAGAAATATATAGTGTATAAGGTTGAGAGACAAAAAATATATGTTTGGTAATACAAGTTAGAACAGAAAGTGAATTAGGTACAGACTTTGGACTAATCAAGATAAGATAGATATTGAGTATTTTTTTCTGAATTTGTTAATTGTTAATAGATTAGACATTGTTGATGTAATATTGCCTGTATATATTTTTATAGTTATTGTATACAGCTTTTTATATTAATTATAACTGTCTTTTTTAATGTTGGGGCAAAAAAGGGGAAATGTGGTGATACCTTGTTTGTACAAATAAAGCTTGCCTGACTATCAGAGGGTGGAGTTAGCCACTAGATAATCAAAGAAGTCTGGAGGCCTGTACAAACAGACAGGAAGTGATATAGATGGGCAGAGAGAGAAGAAGTGATATACAGGAGGAGACAAGAACTCAGTCTGTTTTTTAAGCTGGGAAGTTTAGTAGGTAAGGTGGCTATGGTTTTGCTCTTTCTGTTCTCTGATATGTTTGCATTTCTCCCTATATCTGACTCCAGGATTTTATCATTAACACCTACTAGAACTCATGCTACAGACTATAAATATTCAATTCCTTGGGATTGGAAATTTATCTCACACAAACCTAAGTGCAAGATGTGTTAAGTATATAGGGGCAGAATGACAAATACAGGATAAAAAAATGTGAACCTAATATAGCAATGAATTTAAGGGGACTTGATTTGTTATAACAATAGAAAAAACAGATTAACATTCCAACAATTATAGAAACAAACCATAAAATAAATATCACTTCTGAGAGAAATATTAAAAGGTACTATCAAGATCAGTAACAAACTCTTAAGGTTGTACATAAGCAAGGCACAACTTTTTGTAGTCTTTCAAGGATACCAATGGCCTTATCTTTAAAATGGTTAACTGACAAACGTGTAGATGAAACAACAGCCTTTGACATCAGAAATAGTGCAGACACTAGAACATCTGGTGCAGGAGCATTTAGATGATCAACATATTAAAGAAACAGGTGTTGAAATTCTCCTATATTTTTCATGAAAAGTGAATCTGGAAACTGGAGATTGTTAACACCTTTAAGAGCCATAAATAAGGTAATTAATTCAGTGGGCCTTTACAGCCTGGAATTCTCTTGCCTTCTTTATTGTCTAAATGATAGTCTATTATAATGATTTATTTAAAAGGCTGATTTTTTTTACTATACCTTTACAAGAACACTATAGTGAAACATTTGCCTTTACAGGGCCTACTTAATCATTCTCAGTGTGATAAAGGATATCAGTAGAAAATTCTTCCACAAGGCATATTATATAGCCCCATGTTAGGAACCAGCTGTAATATTTACCTAAGCAATGCTAGTATTAATAACAACTCAGGAGTGAGAAATTGTGAAAAAGACTGATAAATCCAAAAAGCAGCTGAGGGATGATGTAACCCTATTTTCCATGTTTTCCTGATCCAAAAGCTCCAAGAAATTCCCCCGTGACCCTTTTTTCTCTTCCTGTCACTCTCTATATGACTTTCCCAGATATCCAACATCTGTATGCCTAATCTTGGTGAACCAATCACTGTCTCTATCCTTGATTTGGGGTGGATTTTTTGTTACCACAGTGTGGCAGCACAAACAATTCTCCCACAACAATACCCAGAAAACATTTAATCAACTTAGATGGAAAAACAAGATATTCCATGATACAGTCAAATTTGAAGAGTATCTGTCTTCAAATATAGCCCTACAGATGATGCTAGGAAGAAAAATCAAATCAAGGATGTTAATCACACCCATAAAAACACAGGAAATAATAATTTCATACTGACATAAAATAAGCCAAAGGGATAGAAACTCCCTCCCTCCCTCCCTCCCTCCCTCCCTCCCTCCCTCCCTCACTCTCTCTCTCTCTCTCTCTCCTCTCTCTCTCACACACACAAACCACCACTACTACCGCCACCATCACCATTATCAACAGCACCACAAATATCAATGCATTAATAATCATTGATCATTGATATCTCTCAATATCAGTGATATAAATTTCTCAATTAAAAACAGAAAAAAACAGAATGTATTTAAAAACAAAACTCCATTCTTTACTGCATAGAAGAAACACACCACAACATCAAGCATAGATATTACCTCAGGGTAAAATGTTGGACAAAGATATTACAAAGAAATGGAATTATGAAGTAAGCTGGTATATAAACTTTAATATCTAACAAAATTGACTCAAACCAAAATTAATCAAAAGAGTCAGGGAAGGACACTTTATTCTCATCAAAGAAAAAAATCATCCAAGAGGATATTTCAATTCTTAATATACATATGCCAAACCAAAGAGCAACAAGATCGACAAACCCTTATCCAAATTAAGTAAGAAACACTAAGAGAATATTTATATCAATATAATCAAAGAGAATAAGGCAGGGATAACAACAGACAGCAAGGAAATCCAGAGAATCATAAAAACATACCTTAAAAACCTGTACTCCACTAAAATGGAAAAATTTAACGGAATGAATAATTTTTTCCATAGGCACCATTTAGCAACATTAAATCAAGATTAGATAATTAATTTAAATAGACATGTAACTCCTAGTAAAAATAGAAGCAGTCACTATAAATCTCCCAATAATAAAATATTCAGGGCCAGTCATTTTTGTGCAGAATTTTACAAAACTTTCAAAGAAGTGTTAACACTAATACTCCTCAAATTATTTCACAGAAATACAAACAAAAGGGATATGGTCCAGTTTATTTTATGAGGCCATATTTAACCTGAAATACAACACACATAAAGACTCAATTATTATAGACTAGCATAGCAATTTCGATTATGAACTCAGATGCAAAAATATTCAATAAAACTCTTACAAATCAAATCCAAGAACACATCAAAAAGATAATCTTCCATAATAAAGTAGGCTTTATCTCAGAGAAGCAAGGATGGTTCAGCATATGAAAATCAGTAAATATAATCTGCCATTTGGTGTAGGAGGTGTTTCTATTTATATATTGCTTTTATTGGTTAATCAATAAAGAAACTGCTTGTCCTGATAGGGCAGAACTTAGGTAGGCAGAGAAGACAGAACTGAATTCTGGGAGAAAGGAAACAGAGAGATAGAGAGAACGTCCATGGACACACCAGATCAGACATGCTAAATTTTTCCCAGTAAGCCACGAACTCATGATGAACACAGATTTAATAGAAATGGGTTAAATCAAGATGTGAGAGTTAGATAATAGGAGGCTAGAGCTAATGGCCAAGAAGTGTTTTAATTAATATAGTTTCTGTGTGATTATTTCAGGTGTAAGCTAGCTGGGTGGCCAGAACAAGTCCCCCCCCCCACTGCTCTCCTTAAAACAGAGTGGCATCCCATGTGGTCAACTACATGTAAAATCTGAGAGGGCTTGAAAAGGAATTCTAGACACAAATATAGAGTTTAACACAGCTTTTTGCTGTTTGCTGGTGGGGTGCCACAGAGAAATTTTCCTGACTCAGCAGCTGTAGCAGAAAAAAAGCTCTGTGGTTTTAAAATGCAGCTTCCTGGGTTGTGCTGCCAGTGTGAACTCTGGCTCTGAATCATTTCAATGGCTTCTTGTTGGACCAGATGTTTGTGTGCCCACTAGGGATATGGAGGAAAGTACTCTGAGACCATATGGTGGAATCAGGTCTACTAGGCTTGCACAGGTGGGAGAGCACGGCAGAGTCCAGCCGCCATACATAGAGATGTTTCTGGGCAGCACAGTGCTCTGCATGGCAGATTTGGCTGTAACTCAGATAAAATGTATTTATGTGTTGCACACTCATTCTCTGGGTTGGACTGCTGAGCACAGCTCCTGCCTGGTGGCCCCAGAGCTAACACTAGTGGTGCTACCACCATTTTAAAATTGGAGAGAGGTGGAGCCAACATCCAGAGCAGCTACAACCAAGCTGCTTAGCATTTTAAAAGATCTTTAAGTCGGCAGAGAATTACAAACAATGCAATAAGGACAGATCCAGACATAAAAGACACTGGGTCACAGTGTTGAATAAATGTACATAGGCTTGGGAGAGAGAAGAAAAAATGTAATCAAAAAATAAAGTCAACGCTTAAAAAAGGGTAAAGTCTTTAAAGAGACAGAGTACAGATAATCATAGATTAAAAGAAATAAAAAATAAGCCACATAAAAATGGGAAATTTGTAGATAATCTGGATTCTGTATATTACTGTGTTTTCCTTAAATTTTTTTAACTATGAAGGAGCTAAACACAGAGAGACATTTGGAAAACTATACCCACATTTTCAAAAAATGGACTATGGATATTATTGTTTTCTTTTTATTTTTTTAAGAAAGAGGGGGAAATAGTGTGGGCCAATTCTGTATTCTGTCAATTATGTTTTAAATAAATGCAGATTGGCTAGTAGCCAGGCAGGAAGTATAGGTCAGACAACTAGACAAGCAGTAGAGGCAGGCCAATGAGAACAGGAGTATTCTGGGAAGAAGAAAGCTCCTCCCCAGTCCTGTCCAGACACCAAAGAAGGCAGATGTGACATGCCCCGCTGAAAAAGGTACCAAGCCATGTGGCTAACATAGATAAGAATAATGGGCTAATATAAGTTACAGAAGTTAATAAGAAGCCTGAACTAATGGGCCAATCAGTTTATAATTTATGTAGACCTCTATATGATTTTCTTTGGGGCTTACTGGCTGTGGGAACTGGCCAGGACAGAAACCCCAACAAGCAGGCCCTCATGTTACAACCATTTAAAGACAATGAAAGGAGGAAAAAAAAACAGATGATCATGTTAATAGATACATAAAGGTGTCTTTGATTTTATAAAAAGATTCCTTTGACAAAATCCATCACTGCTTTTTGATAAAAGTTCTGGAGAGATTAGGAAAACAATGGATATATCAAAGCATTATAAAGGCAATTCACTGCAATCCTATAGATAACACCAATTTGAATGGAGACAAATTCAAAGTAATTTCACTGGAATCAGGAACAAGACAAGATTGTTCATTCTCTCCATAATTATTCAGTATAATACTTGAAGTTTAACTGGAGCAGTAAGACAACTGATGGAGCTCAATAGCATTAAAAATGGAAAGAAAACAGTCAATGTGTCTTTAGCCACAGATAATATAAAATATCTTGGGTAAACTATAACTAAGCAAGTGAAAGACTTTTATAGTTATAACTTCAAGTCTTTGAAGAAAGAAACTGAAGAATATATCAGAAGATGCAAAGATCCCCCATGTTCATAGATCAGTAGGTCTCACATACAAAATTTGGTTATATTACCAAAATAATCTACAGATTCAATGCCATCCTCACGTAAATTCCAATCTAAGTTTTTAGGGAATTTGAAAAGACAATACTCAACTTCATGTATAAATACAAATATCTCAGAATAGCTCAAACATTACAGAACAATAATTTTTCTGTTGCAGGTATCATAATTCCTTATTTCAAGTTGTAACTCAGTGTTATAGTAATAACAATGCCATGATATTGTCATAAAAACAGACACGTTGACCAATGTAATCAAACTGAAGATCCAGACATAAATCTATGTACCTATGGAAATCTGATTTTTAAATAAAGATCCTAGACATACATGCTGGAAAAAATAATCATGAACAAACATTGCTTGTCTTATTGAATGTCATCATGAGAAGACTGCAAATAAATCCACATTTATCATGCTGCGAAAAAATGACATCAAAAGGATCAAAAACCTCAACATAAACATAGGTACACAGATAAACTTGATAGAAAAAAATGAGGAATAGCCTTAAACGCATTTGATGACTTTCTGAACAGAACACTGATAGCAAAGACACTATGATCAATAATTAATAAATGGGACCTCATGGAACTGAAAACCTTCTGTAAGGCAAAGGACACTGTCAGTTGAACTAAGGGGCTCCCTGGAGAATGGTGAATGATTTTTACCAATTCCAAATCTGACAGAGGGCTAATATAAAAATGTATAAAGAACTCAAGAAATGAAATTGCAAAATTATAAATTATAAAAGTCAATATATATCTAAACAGAGATTTCTCAGTAGAGGAATCTCAAATGGCTGAGTGAAATATGAAGAAATGTTTAAAATCTTTATCCATCAGGAAAGGCAAATCGAAACTACTATGATATTACTATTACACAAGTCAGAATGGTTAAGATCAATAACACAAGTGATAGCTCATGTTGGCATGGATTTGGAGCAAGGGGAACACTCTTACATTGCCTATGGTAATGCAAACCTGTATCGTCACTAAATCTATATGGATGTTCCTCAGAAAACTGAGAGTTGATCTTCCTCAAGACTCAGATAGCCATTGTTGGGCATATACCCAAAGGAAACTCCATCCTCCTAGAAGAACACTTACTCAACTGTGTTCATTGCAACTTTATTTGTGATATCCAGAAACTTTAAATAACCTATATGTTCCTCAACTGAATAAATAAAGGAAATGTGGTATATTTACACAATGGAGTACTCCTCAGCTGTTAAAAAATGTCATCACATAATTTTCAAGCAAGTGGATAGAACTAGAAAACAATCATCCCAAGTGAGGTAACCCAGACCCAGAAAGACAAATATGGCATGTATTCACTTTCAAGTGGATATTAGCTGTCAAGTAAATGATAATTACATTTCACAAACCTAAAGAGGTTTGGTAAAAAGGAGGGTTTTGGGGGGGTTGAACTACATTCTCTCTGGGAAGGAAAAGTAGAATTTTAGGGTGAACTATGGGCAGTTGGGGACAGTAATAGGAGGGGTCAAGTGGGATGGAGCATGCTCAAGATAGCTTGAACTAGGGGCACTTGAGGAATTGTGTGGAAACCAAGTGCAGTGGAAACTTCTTGAAATCTATAAGTGTGACCCTATTGAATACTCTGGTAATGGAAGACACAGACTGTGACCTGGCCATTTTGTAGCCAGGTAAATCTTCCAGTATTGGGACTGTTTTGCGTTTGGTTGAGTTGTTGTCCAAGGGGGTCCTGTAGATATCCATAAACAACCCAGGCTGATGCTAGGACAGAAGGTTGCTCTCTGAAAATTGACAGTGGGGCCCTATTGCTGAAAAAACAATATCCACATGCCTCATTAAACTAGAGAGGCTGGGCTGGTGGTTTTTCTTTAATTTCTAATCTTTTTGGCACAAGAAAGTACTCCACAGGCTATGGAAAGAGAAACCTGCACATCTACCCACCCACAAAATGCTGAAACTACTATCCTTTGTGCCTGCATGATGTACTGGGATGATGGTGATTCAGAACTTGTGGGAGACCAACCATTGTTCAGTCTAACTTGAGGACCATGCCATGGGAGGGAGTATGTGCCCTACATTGCTTGTATAGCCAGAAACTGGAGACTGGATAGTACAGATGTAAGATAGAACTCCACACGACTGATGCACACACAAGCATTCATACATGAATGCATACACACACAGTCACTCACTCACACACACATAACACATCAATTAAATGATTTGTAATGATATTCTTATATACTCATGGATCTGTGCCTTCTGTAGTCCTCATCAAAGAGGGTTCTAGTAGGAGATGGGAGTGGGTGCAGAGACCCATGGCCAAATATTATGCAGTGAGGATCTCAAAATTAGAGGACTCTATTGGGTCTCTCACTTAAGAATTTGGCATATCCTGCAGAAGAGAGGGAAGAAAGGTAGTAGAAGGCAGAGGCAATGAGGACACCAGGAGAACATGGCCTACTAAATTAACTAAACCAGGCTCATTTGAGCTCGTGGAGACTGAAGTGGCAATCATGGCACCTTCAGGGTTCTGTACCAATTCTCTGCATGTATGCTATGTTCCACCACCCTGGGGTTCAGCTCTTAGGACTACACCCCAGATAGCAGAAAGAATGCCTTCAAAGCAGTGGAGATTAGGAATTTTTTTTATCTGAGATCTTTAGGAATAAGTTTCTCTCTATCTGAGAGGAAAAGACTCTAAGTCATGATCTGAAAGTCATGTTCTTTTTTATTTCCAGCTCTCATTCTCTACTTCCAATTCTCTAGCTTTGATTGTCTCATTCCAATTACCTCTAGCTTATTTATTCATCTTGCTTATATATACACATTTAGCAACAAACTTCTTTCAATAAAGATGTTACAAAAGCTCCACCTGAGAGGAGTGAGTAACCCTGGCAACCCTGGGTTCAATGTTCCTGGTGTATAAACTGTGACCTGAGGCTGGGAGCATAGTGCCCGGTAACACAAGTTTTTGAACTTGTGCAGGGAGTATGTCTTTATCAGCCAGATTTGGAAAGAGAAGATCACATAGCATTTTAGGTTACTTTGGGCTAATAACCATAGTCCAGACATCTGTAACTTTGTCCTTCTACATTTCTGCAAATGTTTTTTTTTTTAAACTTATGATCCATTTACAGAGACATGCAGTCTAGTTTGAAATTGTTTTGTGGGTTTAAATCAGCTAAATATATGTAGCTTGTCTTAGGCTGTAGAGAAATTGTTTTCTTTTGTTTGAGTAAAGAAATAAAGCAAGCTTCTAAGTGTCTTACAGCCCTTGTGGAACAGTACATCTGGTTATGAAGCATATCCTAATATGATTCTATTTATTAAAATTATGCAGATCAATGAGAAATTGTCTTTCTTACTACACACACACACACACACACACACACACATTGGGCATACGTACACACACACATACACACACACACACACACACACACACACACATATATATATATATATATATATATATATACACATATATATGTATGCCCATAAAATTGAGATGTGATCATGAAACTACATGTACAAATTATATGAAAATGCATAGTAATGGGGAGATTCCACAGCTGTTTTTGCACATGTGAATTTATAAACAGATGCTATGGTCCCATAATCCTTGCTTCAATGATGTTCTCTCCATTGGAGAACATTTCATCTGGCAAGTTAGCATCTGAATTATCAATTGGCATCTGCTGTATTTGTGCCATTGCCCACAACAGTTTGTGACAGCTATAGTTGAAAGCTTGGTGGTTTTGTGAGACACCTAAAAAGTGTGAGCAAGTGTCTCTGACAGTTTTGCCTGCTTTTGAGACTTTTTTCTTCCTGTTAGTTTGGATTGTCCAGTCTTGATATGAGGGCTTTTGCTTCTGCCTTATCTTATTGCATCTTGTTTTGTCCTGTTTGACTGTGGTCTCTTAGACATCTACTCCTTCTGAAAAGAAAGGAGGGGAAATGTGTCTAGGGGAAAAGGAAGGTGGGAGAAAGTTGGGAAGGTTGGAGGGTGAGGACACTGTGGTTCGGATGTATTGTATGAGAGAATTTATTTCTAATTATAAAAGCAAGAAGTCAATTAAAAATTATGAACTTTTTCTTTCACTTTATTTCTTATGTTTGTCAACTTGGCTGGAACACAGAACTGTAGAAACAAATTTGTTTTGTGATATAACATAGACCATCATTTTCTGCTTTTATAGTTTTGAATGTATTTTATATGAGATACTATCTTGGGTACTAATATTAATTCCATCATATAAATTGGCAAATATATTTTAATATCTAATTTAATGATGAAGAAATTGAATTCTGAAGGAAAATATTAATTACCACAGGAGAATGAAGTTAATAAACATTGGAACTGTCATTCAGAACACCTGGGATTTTGTCTATTTCTGAACTGAGATTTTTTGTTGTTGGTGGTGGTGGTAGTTTTTGTTTTGTCTTGGTTTTTCTTTTATGTTGCTGAGAGCAATTTCTGACACATAGTAGCCATTCAATAAATTTTGCTGAAGGTAATTGAATTGAGTCATATATTATATAATTTAATATAGAAAATATATAGGAAAGAATTGAGGTTGTCAAAGAATATGAAAATTTTTATGATAGTGGAATAGACTTTATAACTGAAAATACATTATTTGATCTTTTTGATTCTTATATTTTTGCAATTACTTTACATGGTAATCTTATACTTATGTTATGAAATTGATACATGAATTAAATTATGCCATAAATGTGAAGTGTCTGCTGAGCACTTAGACTAAATTAAAGATAATTTTCTTCTTCATATTAAAAAGTTGTTTCCAGTATACTTAAGCTATTTTACTCATGTTTAAGAAGCTTACATATAGTTATGCTAATATGGAAAGATGTAGTATGAGGTGAGCAGACTGCGTCCCGCTACCTGGCTAGCTTAGTCCAGAAATAACCACAGAGAAATAGTATTAATTAAATTACCATAATCTGTACCCTCTTATTTGCTAACTCTCACATCTTGATTCAACCCATTTCTAATAATCTTTATGTCACCACGAGGTCATGGTTTACCTGGAAAGAATCAGCATGTCTGACCTGGCAGCTTCATGGCAGCTCTCTCTGTCTGCCCTTCTTCCCAGCATCCAGTTCTGTCTACTCTGCCTACCTAATTGCTGCCCTATCAAAAGGCCAAGGCAGTTTCTTTATTCAACAAATGAAAACAACACAAATACAGAAGGACCTCCTACACCAGAAAGATATACCAATGGCTACAGTAGTGCCATAAATATTATGTGGGTAGCTCACCATTTTCTCACAGGATTTAAGATGTGGCTTAGGGAACAAAACTCATGTTGAGTACTTAAATTAGGTCAAGGACAAGGGGTGAGAATTCTTAATAAAACCTGGAAAAAATCCTGTCATGTCATAGACATTTTTATGACTAAAAATGTTTTTTTCTTTTATTTCTCAGTTACTTACAATGGCTAGACATTAAAGGAGAACATTTTGTCATTATTTTGTTAAAGTACATAGTACCAAATTGCCTTTTAAATTCTTATCTCTATACTCATGTATTTAGGCAACTCTCAGTCTTCATCAGAGATGCTTTATTTTGTGCTGGACAGTAGTCAATTCAGTGACTAACAGTTAGTTAAAGTACAGAGAATATATATATATATATATATATATATATATATATATATATATATATATACATATATATATATATACAACAAACACATAGAAGAAAGAACAACAACATTTTAAGATGCATAATTATTGCAAGAGTGCTGTGAAACAATATCTTCTGAAAATGGTAATGCCTTTTCACTCATAAACTCTGTGTAGCAATTGTTACCTGCATAAGATTTACACAAATTCAAGCCATTCACCATTACAGCATGAAGAAGGGAGGGAGGGGCTCATGAGCTCCCATCCCTAACTAAGGATCTATTGATAACTGATGACTGCTTAGAGAAGAAGAAAGAAGAACCACCGTCTTTCAGATCTGTATTTCCTAGTAAGTTTACCATGCTCCAATGTACAGCTTCAGTCATGTACATACTAGAAGCACTAACTCACCTCAATGGAAAACCAATAATACCAATAAAAACAAAATACCCAGCATATAAATTGTGTCTAGCTCCATTAATTTGCATGAAGTTTTCATAATCCTATTTTTCTTAACAGATTAATTATATTTCATTGTGCAAATGTACCATATTTTCATTATCTATTCATCAGTTGATAGACATCTAGGCACTTTTCAGTTTCTGACTATTATAATTTGAGCAGCAATGCACAATGTTATACAGGTCTCTCTGCAGAAAAATATAGATTCATTTAGCAATATTCTAAAGATTATTTGTTGATATTGTATAGATCAATTTTCAACATTTTGAAGTTCATCCACACTTATTTCAATTGTGACTGTACAAATTTTCTTTCTAATTATTAATCAATAAATGTTTCCTATTTCCTGGATCCTCAGTTGGAGGAGTTGTCATTTGTTTCATTAATCTTGGCCATTTTAACTAAGTATGATGAAATTGAAATTCAAAGTGGTTTTAATTTCAATGTCACTGATGAACAAACATGTTGAACGTTTAAAAAATGTTTCTTTACAGCCAGTTGTGTTTCATCATTTAAAGCCACCTATTTTGCTCTATACCTTATTTTGAATTTAGATTGTTTTCATGATATTCAAATTTTTGTTTTTTATATATTCTGATACCAATGTTCTATCAGACCTATAATTGCTAAAAGACTTCTTTTCATTCTGTATACTGTAGCTTTCATCAAATAATAATTGTGTTCTTTGCTGTATATAAGCATTTTAACTTCATGCATGAGGTCTCATTTATTAAGTTTTTGTCTTATTACTTATGCTATTGGTAATCTCTTTTGAAAGGGTAATGACTGCAAGGCTATTCACCATTTTCTCTTCTTTCATGTTCATTGTGTCTGGTTTATGTTAAAGTGTTTGATCAATTTGGAGAAGAGTTTTGTGCAAGGTGATAGATATAGATCTATTTGGATTCTTCTACATGAAGACATCTGACTTGACCAGATCAATTTGTTGAAAATATTGTCTTATTTTCCTGTGATTTAATTATGAAATACACCACTTTATAAAAAAAATCTGTGTGGGTTTTACCTGGGTCTTCAGTTTGATTCCATTGATTAAAATATCTGTTTTTATGCCAATGCCATGCTAATTTTATTAATGTTACTCTGTCATAAAATTTGAAGTCATGGGTGGTGTTCCCAGCATTTTTTTTATTATTCAATATTGTTTTAGATTTAGTTTTCTTGTGTTTCCATGTGAAGCTGAAAGCATTTCTTTTAAATATCTGTGAGGAAATTTGATAGAATTTTGATGCTGAATGTTTTCTATAGATCCTTTCCAATGGCCATTTCACAATATTATTTCAATCAATCCACAAAAGAGAGATCTTTATATCTTTTCATATTGTCTTCAACTTCTTCCTTAAATGTTTTGAATTTTTTATAATAAAAGTCTTTCTCTTGTTCAGAATTATAACAAAATATTTCACTTTTGAGGCAATTGTGAAAGGTACTGTTTTCCTGATTTTATCTCAGTATGGTGGTCATTTGTATATAGGAAGGGCATTGATTTTTGAGTCTTTATTTTGTATCCTGCTAATTTGCAGTGTGTTTATGAGCTGTAGAGGTTTCCTGATGGAATCTTTAGGACTTCTTATGAATAATATCATCTGGAAATAAAGATGTATTGACTTGCTCCTTTCCTATATGAATTCCTTTGATCTCTTTTAGTTGATTTATTATTATAGTCAAGACTTTGAGTACTACATTGGATAGGAATGGAAGTTCTTGTCTTGTTCTTGAATTTTAGTATAAATCCTTTGACTTTCAGTATAGGATGATGTTGGCTGTGGCCTTTTTTTTAATAAATTGCCAGTATTATTTTAAGGTATGTCTTTTGGATCCTCAGTTTCTTCATGACTTTTATAACTAAGGGATATTTGATTTTGTCAAATGACTTTTCTGTATCTATTGAGGTTATCAAGTGATTTTTTTATTTGTTCTGTTTTTACTTTTAGTTTGTCTATATGGTGAATTCCTTTTTAAATTTATGTATGTCAAAGCATCCCTAACTCTCTGTGATAAAGTCAATTTAATCATGATGGTTAATATTTTTCATGTACTATTGATTTGTTTTGTGAACATTTTATTTAAGAATTTTTATATTTCTGTTCATAATGGATAATTACCTTGATTTTCTTTGTTTATTGAATCTCTTTTTGGTTTCTGGACCACAGAAATAGTGGTTTGGTATAATTATTAAATAGTGTTATTTCAGTTTCTGTTTTTACAGAATATTTTTTTTTCTATTTTAGCCCAGGCTGGTCTTGAATATGTGATTCTCCTCTCTTGGACTCCTTCAACAAATCCTACCAGCATGCCCCACCACAACTGGCTTTACAGAATAGTTTAAGAAATGTGGACAATAATATTTCATCAAAGGTCTATGGTCTACTGCAATGTTGTGCTGGAAAAATATGGCCTTGGGATTTTAGTTTGTGAGATTTTTAACCATTACTTATATTGAATTGTGTTTATGGATCAATAAATATTATTCATTGTATATGGAATGGCGAGCTGTGTCCCGCCAGCCGGCTAGCTTTATACCCGAAATAATTACACGGAAACTGTATTCATTTAAACACTGCCTGGCCCATTAGTTTCAGCCTCTTATTGGTTAATTTCTCATATCTTGCTTTAACCCATATTTAGTAATCTGTGTAGCACCATGAGGTGGTCGCTTACCAGGAGAGATCTTAACCTACTTCCATCTCGGAGAGGAGAGGCATGGCGACTGCCTGAGGCATCTGCCTCACTTCCCTCTTCCCAGCATTCTGTTCTGTCTACTCCACTCACCTATGTTCTAACCTATTAAGCCAAGCAGTTTCTTTATTAATTAACCAATGAAGTCATCAAATAGATAGAAGACACACCTGTATCAGTTCATTTTATAATGATTTAACTTTCTTAAGTCACATGTAACAAGAAATACATCCATTTCTTTGAGATTTTGAACTTTGGTAGAATACATGTTTACAGAATCTCAAGATGATACTCTGAACTTTCCTGATGTCTACTGTAATGTCTTTCTTTTCAACTCTAATATTTTTTTCTGAATCTTCTCCCTCTGTTTTTTAGTTATTTTGCCTAAAGTTCTCTCAATCTTGTTTATTTTCTCAAAGAACCAAGTATTCATTTCATTTATTTTTAGTAGTTATTTGTATTTCATTGATTTCAGCATGGAGTTTGATTATTATCTTCCTGCCTATACTTCCTTGATTTTGTACAGCTTTCAAGTGTGTTGTTAACTTAATTTAAAAATTCTCAAGATGTTTTTGCACTTAATTTTATGAAGTTGACTTTTAGAACTGCCTTCATTTAATTTCATATATTTGGTTGTGTTGTGTTTTTATTTTCATTAAATTCTAAAAAGGCTTTAATTTCTTTCTTGCTTTCTGTCTTGACCTAATTTTATTCAGTAGAGAGTTGTTAAGTTTTCATAAATTTATTATATACTTTGTGGCATTTGTATGTAGTTGATATCCAGACATAATCTGTAGCATGCATGGTGTTATTCCAATTTGGTGGGACTAATGAGTCCTGGCCTTCAGCTGGATGTTGGGACCAATGAGTCCTGGCCTTCAGCTGCTCTTCCCTACTAGAACCTTCTAATTGAAGTTACTAGAAGCTGTGCCTACCTTAGAGGATCAGAGGATGAGATTTTCAACTGTTGGCCATTGACTTCATTGTATTTAAGCCTCCACGGTGCTATTAAAGAAGGGCTTTGGTATCAGTGTTTGAAGGTCTGTGTGTCAGTCTGTCTCTGCGTGTGTATTCTCAACCTCCAGCCCCTTGCCCTAAGCTCGCGAACTGGGGGGCCTTGTTGCACCAATTTTCTTTTATCTGTTAAAAGTTATTTGCAACCACTTATGTAGTCCTTTTTGGAGAAAGTTACAGTGGCTGTTCAGAATAAAGTATATTCTTTAGCATTTAGGTGGAATATTCTATAGAGATTTATTAAGTACATATTATTTATATTGTTATTTAACTCTATTATTTCTATTTAGATTTTTCTGAGTTACCCACCTATCTGTAACAGCAAGTAATTGAAGTCAACCATAATCACTATATGTGGTTGTTAGTTGTAGTAGTTTTTTTCTTGTTATGAACTTGGGTTCCCTTGTGTTTGGTGTATAAATATTTATACTTGCAATATATTTTAGAGGATTTTTCCTTCAATGAATATGTAGTGTCTTTTACTATCTCTTATTGTTAATTTTGGTTGAAATCTTTGTCAGATATTAAACTAGCCACACCTGCTTGTTTCTTAGTTCTATTTTCTTGAAGTAACTTTTCTATTCTTTTTCTATAAGTATGTTAGGTGATTTTTGTCCTTGGTGGTAAGTATGTTTCTTGAATGCTGCAGACAGGTGGATAATGTTTTATAATGCAATATATTAGATTATTTATATCTTTATTGAAAAATTGAAGTCATTAATAATGAAAATTTTAAGAAAGTGTAGTTACTGATTCCTGTTGCTATTTTGACTAACTCTTCTGGAATTATTTATTTCCTGCATGGTTTTGACATAATTAATCTACTCTTCAGACTGGAGTTTTTCTTTAATGTCCCCTATAGAGCTTCATTTGTGGACAGAGAGTGCTTAAATTTGTTTTTATTGTGAAATCTTTTTTGTCTTAATGTTGATTGAGACACATTGTTTTGCAAGGTATAGTAATTATGGCTAAAATCTGCCTTTACAGCAGCATTTCTCAACTTTGCTAATGATGTGAAACTGTAATACAATTCCTCCATTTTCTGTTGTCTCACAACCATAACATTTTCATTGAAACTTCATAATTGCAATCTTGATAGTGTTATGAGTCATACTATAAATGATTATGTTTTCTAGTAGTATTAGTTGATTCCTGTGAAAGGGAAGTTCAACCTCCATAGGGATAATGACCCATAGGTTAAAAACACCTGTTTTAAGGTTTGTTTGTTTATTTGTTTTGAACATTTCAGTAGGGTTTTCTTTTTTGTTGTTTCAGAATATCCACTGAAAATCAGGTATTATTATAGCTATCCTGCTTTTATCTGTTATACTTTTTCCCTTGATGGTTTTAAGAAACTTTCTTCATTCTGTGTATTTGTGTTTTGATTATTATGTGTCCTGGGGGCTTTAATTTCTTGTACTATTTGGTGTCTTTTGTACCATGATAGACATCTCTTTCTTTAGACAGGGCATTTTTTTTCTTTGATTTTCTTAAAATAGTTTCCTGACTTTGACCTGGGATTCTTCTCCTCTCTCTGTACCTGTCAATTTAATGTTTGCTCTTTTCAAATTTTTTCAGATTTCTTGCATGTTTTGTGACAGGACATCTTTTAGATTAAATATTTTCTTTGTTTAAGTTAATCATTTTGCTACTTTGTCTTTAAAGTCTGAAATTCTGTCTCCCATTTTATAATATATTGGTAACGCTTACCTCTGAACATTTTAACACTTTTGGGATTTTCATTTGCTGTTTTATTTCAGTTTGGGTTTTATTTAGTAAGTAAATTCCTTTTGTTAAATCCTTCTTTTCCAGTCTTGAATTTTATTCATTACATAATTCATCTGTTTGCATTTTTCATGGTATTCTTTGGATATTATTCATATCCTCTTTAAGGTCTTTGAACATATTCATAGTTTCTATATAAACAAAGCCTGCACTTTTATTTTCTGGCATTCAGACTTGAATAATCAGATAGAAAATATATTAATTAACAACACCTGTTTGGCCAAGAGCTCAGGCATATTTCTAGCTAGCTCTTACATCTAAATCAACCAATTTCTATTAATCAAAGTATCACCATGAGGGTTGTGGCTTATCAGTAAATTTTTGGCATCTGTCTTTTTTGGTATATACATGGTGTCTGCCTAACTCTGCCTTCTTTTCTCCTTCTATACAGTTTAGTTTTTCCACCTGCTCTCTCAATATATTTCTGTTCAGATTTCCATAATGGCTTTCTTCTACAAAGCCATTGGCCAAATTGTTTTATTCATCAGCCCAATAAAAGTAACCACATATGCAGAAAGAAGGACATAATGGTGCCGAATGTTTGAAACGTATATCTGCATAAGCCTAAGAAAGCTTAAAGAAAGGGCTTCTATACCCTCAAATGGGAGTCAATTGGTGTTTTTCTAGTATTTATATTTTTTGCAGATAGTCTCTGTTTTTCTGACTGCAAGCAGAGAGACATGGCTTGTTTAAGAGTTGGATTCCTGGTTTGTACTGGTGGCACAAACAGCTCTGGATCTTTTGGGAGGTCTTGCTACAGAGCACTTAAATGTGGTTTGTGGGCAGAGTATTGCAACTGGAACTGGGGCAGTCAGCATGGCTCAACAGCGGCCAGTGAACATACCTCTGCCATGTTGTACAGGGCAAAGCTGCAATGTTAGTCCTAGCCAATGCCTGTTTAGCATTTAAAAAAAACTCTCCTGGTCAAAAAATGATGACAAATACACATTAAGACAGATTCAGGCAAAAAAGAAGTCTGAATGAGTCATAACATTGGATAAATGCACATGGGCTTAGGAGAGAGAGAAGAAAGAGTTTGTTACAATCATATATTAAGGAGTAAAGATAATAAAATAAAATTAAAATTTAACAGAGTTAAAAATAAACCATATAAAGGTGGAATATACATAGAGAGTCTGAATTAAGTAAATTATTATAATTGCTTTGGACTTTTTAACTGTTAATGTGAGAACTGCTGAAAAACATTGATTTGTGGGGGCTGCTAAGCTAAACCAATATACATATTTTAAAGGTATTTGACTTCAAAATTTATTCTAAGGTATGTTATTTTGGAAAAGAGAATCTGCTTTTGCTTCCACAGAAGATGAGAACCTGTATATTCCTTCCAGCCTAATGTGGTTTGATCAAGCAAGACCCCATGAAGAGATGGTCGAGGTGGTCCAACATCCGTGACAGCTCCAGGACTGCTGGTTGAGATGGATCAACCACATAGGATGCACCTTGAAAGATATGATTAACATTGCCCCCAATCAGCAGGAAATAGTTTAGAGAACTATGCTCAAAATCACAAATACTGTTTATAAATGTTTGTTTTCATTTAAAGGATGTTGATTATAAATGGTTAATGGTCATAGTCAAGGTCTTTTTAAACTTAGAAAAATGGGATATGATATAGAAATGAATACTTACCTTGGTATGGACATGGTTTATTGATACAAATTTAAGGTCAATTTTGTTATATGTATATTTCTATAGTTGTTTTAGATATTATGTTCATACAACTCATTTAAAATGTAATGCATAATTAAAATTACAGATTAATAGTCATTTACAATAGTCACATTAGTAGTCATGTTAGGCTCTGTAGATATATAAAAATATATTTCAGTTAGATATATAAACTTCAACAATTCAAAGCCATACATAATACAGCATTTAAAAAGTTTTAAGCTTAGACTTTTCTCCACAGTGAGACAGATCTGTTTCTGGCATCACCAATTAGTTCAGAGAGGCTGAGGGGCATTAAAATTTTGTTATGAAATTTGCCTTTAATGTGGCAAGGCTAGCCATTTGGGCAAGAACCTGTTTTTACGTGAATGTATTGATAGTATGCTCTATAAACTGGACATGCAGAACTTACAGAAAAATGACTGCTGAATTTGCCAAAAGAAGGTGAGACAGTCTTTTAGGGTTCCTTCTTCATGGAAGAGTCTGCCAGACATTCTTCAGGACACAGAAGAAAGTGACAAATTGCCAATATAGGCTTACCAGCCTTTCAAATTTTCTGCTTCAAGGAAAAGGCTGCCATATACTATGGAACTGTAGGCTAAAGATGGATGTCTCAACATTACTGAAGAGCTTTGGGTGACTATACAAGCAGCGAGATATCTTTATCAATTCTAGAGTTTTGACAGTTGCTTGCAATGTACTTCCTGTTTACTTAATTAATATTTTCTTCTGGGGGTCTTTGATGGAGTTGAAGACAGATAGTTATAAATTTCCATAGCTATGATAAAGATAAATTAGATACAAAACTATAGACTCACAAAGATAAAATAGATGATAAATATTTTCTTTATTTTTGCCAGATACAAAATAAACTAAATATGGTAATTGAAATTCTTGCTTGATACCTGTTTTGTTATGTCATTTCCTATGTAAAGTTAAAAATTCCTTTTTATTTAGACAGGAAATGGAGATGTTGTGGGATTCCCCTCTGTATGCTAATGAATATATTTTATAATCACTGTTTAATAAAAATAATGCTTGGATTATGGTAGAGCAGAATGTAGCTAGGCAAGAAAACTCAACTGAATGAAAAGAGAAAGAACGTGGAGTTAGGGCAGTTACCATACAGCCACATAAGTAGCTAGATATGAGGTAACAAACCATGAGCCTCATGGTAAAGTATAAGATAATATAAATGAGTTAATTTAAGATGTAAGAGCTAACTAGGAATATTCCTGAGACTTTGATCCAAACAGAGTTGTAATTAATATAATTTTGTGTGATTATTTGGTTCCGGGTGGCTGGGAAACAAAACTACAGTCTCCATTTCTTTTTTATTTAGAAGTCTTATCTTGTTTTTTCAGTTAAATTGTGTTTTCTTGGACCTATCACAGTAGAGTTGCTGGTTTATAGAGGAGCCACATTGTCTTGATTTTTCCTTTTTGTGTTTTAGTTGAGGTATGTAGGAATCTGGAGTTATGAGGTCTAAAGTAATTTTTGCTTTTTTTTTGTGTATGTAGGTATCTAGTCTCAGCTTTGTTGGTTATGTGTTCTGTTCTTTAATTACTGTTCCTCTCTCTAGCTCCTAGCCATGCTATATGTAGCTACTGTGTGGTCCTTGAGTCTCAGCCATATGTTGTAAGTGTGTGGCTCTTGGTAGAAAGCTTTTCTGCAGGAGAATGAGAGTCAGAAAAGGAATGGAGATGGGATAGAAGGAAATACTAAGAGGGATGAAGAAGAAGACTAGGGTGTTCCTGGGTCTACACCAAGAGGCCAAGTCCCAAGTTGATGAAGGTGAACTAAGAAGAGAAGTTCAAATAGTCAGATTGCAGCAGGGATTAAGGTGAAGTCTGGAGAGATCAGAAAGTAGGACAGAATAAGAATGAAGGTTCTTTGCACTCTATGTGGAAATTTATGCATTTTCTTTTAAGGACATGGATTAGAGGCCAACTCTACTTCATATAACCCAGTGAACTACGTGTGCTATGTCTCTGTTTCTATAAAGTAAATTGTGGGTCATTAATATTTAAATAATTCAGTGTGTATTTTTGTATGGGGATTCTATGAAACTGCAACATAGAGACACTTTGTTGCTGTTAGTTTTGTAAGGAGGGGAAGCAAACTGAGATTTTTAGGTAGAATCTCTCATACCAATAATAACTCAGTTTTGTTCAAAATCCCAAAAGATACCTTCTTAGTTTATTTTCTGCTATTGTGAGGAGACACCATTAACAAGCAAATTATAAACAATAAAAACATTTAATTTGGGGATGTTTTTACAGTATCACAGGGTATAGTTATCATCATTACAATGGGCGACATGGCCGCAGGCAGGCATCAAGGTAGATCAGTAGCTAAGACTTTACATCTTAGAGGCAACAACCACAAATCAGAGAGAGAGCTAACAGAATAGTGTGGACTTTTGCAACCTGTAAACACACCTCTAATGACACAAACTCCTCAACCAAACCACAACGCCAACAAGGATAAACCATTCTAATTCTTCTCAAAAATTCTGCCAACTGTGGGCTAATTTATCAAGCACATGAAACTCTGAAGGCCATTCTCTTTCAAAGCAACACAAACATCTAGCCAACTGTGCAAGTACAGCCTATGCAGCCAGCGAATTTTGTTGTGATCTTTAAATTTTTTTACTTTAATTTTTTTTACTTAAAAATATATTGCCATCTTGCATGGTAAATATATACCATACCCATAGTGAATCTTTAAAATACAATTTACGACCTTTATGTCCATTAAATAAGTACTTTCATGTTCACAACAGTTCTTTTTTATTCAGATGTTGTGTTTTTAAGTCAAAATTCCTAATGGTTTTCCTATTTAATGTAGCTTCTTGTTGGAGAATTTAATTCCTTAAGAAATAACTAAAGCCTGTCCTTCCTTCAGGATTTTTATATAGTTCATTTCACAATAGAAAATGTTTAGAGACCATTAAAAGATTGTGCACATTTTCTTTCTCATGACTATGATTGTGAACATTTTTCTTCCTTGTGGACCTATGAAAATTTTCTGATGTTGGAAAGCCACCTAATTTATAGTACTTTATTAAAATAATCAGAAATGGACTCAGGAGTATGGAAATACTTCCCTATTTCAATATTATAATTTTTAAACTGAGTTCCCTAGGATTTAGTCATATAATCTGAAAATATGCTTTGTTGAGGTTATATTGTCACAGTCTCTTTTTCAGTGGATATAATCAAGTTCTCATTGAGATGGCATTCATTAAATAACTAGGATTTTTGCTTCAGATGAGGTGAAATGGATGATGTCATTGGAAACAGGTTTGTTTTTAGAACCTTACTATCTTGCCTACTCACTTATGAGGCTTGCTATAGATCAGCATTCTTATAATTTCTTATATACTTTTAATTTGATTATTTTGTGTGTGTGGTTGTAAATGCACTCATTTGTAGAGGAAGGAGGCCAACGTGCAGTACTCTCCTTCTACAATTTGGTTCCTGGGGGTAAACTCAGTTCCTTAGGCTTGGCAATAAATGACTTTACTTCGCTCAATATTATAACATTTTAATATTGACATTCAAATATGCATTTTCTAAAAAGGAGATGAACGGAAGGAGTTGGTAAGGCTCATGAGAGTGAACTTTTTTATTTTTAGAATCGGATGAGCACTTACTCCTTTGTAAATATTTTCTCTACAGTTTAAAATTTTAATAATAGTTTTCCAGGTCTAATCATATATTTGTTACTTGTAAATACTTTTCATTGGACTCTAACTTACATGTAGAAAATTTCACAGAGAGCTGTCTAGTTTCTTGGTGTCAAAAAAAAAAAAAACAGAGCAAAGTTTTTACCTGTGATAACTATTAAAAGTTCTTAAAATATCAGCTTTTACATAAGAGAATCACCAAGAATCTGTTGAAAGATAATTTACTTTTCAAGACACATAAGAAATAAAGAATTAATAGTAAGATATATCAATGTACTTTTTCGGAAGTTGACAAGTCCTTGGGATGAAATTCAAGTTGCAACACAGCTCAAACTTATTTTTTGTGTGTTTTTCTCTTAGCAGAAATTCCTGGAGCACTGGGAATCTAGGAAAACAATGTAAGATCTGAAAACCCATGCATCAATTTGCTTTTTTCTTAGAATTTTCTTAGGCAGCTATTTGTGAATTCAAAATAAATGAACATCTGAGACTACTCTCTATTTCAACATTATTACACAAAGAATGAATGGAAGCAAAGCAGAGGCCCTTACTTAGTCTCAAAGCTGAGCTACGGTGACAATTTTTAAGCCCAGTTTGAATCGGTATTAACACTGTAACAAAGAAATTTTTAGTATGTTTCAATTCAGTTTTTCGAGTTCAATGGAAATAAGAATAATGTTTTTCAATGGGCCAATGGGATTGTACAAGGTAATAAAAGATGCATTTGTCTTTGAAATTCCCAGATGATTTGTAGGGGTCCTTCTAACTAAATTGTAAAATATGATAAAGAATATTGTATCTCTTCAAAAACTCATTTATGAAATGTGAGGCCCCTTCAGCATGACTGATTCTCTATTCATTAGAGAGCCTTCAAATTTGCTTTTTTGCTATTCTTATCCTTTCTTAAGCAGATAAAATACAGTTTCTGATGAGGAAGTTCAAGTAATCAATATCTATTTACATATTATTTTAAGAGCATTTAAAATAATAAGATGTTATTTTGTTCTAAAATTGTAAAAAAGAAAATAAATTTATCTCATACTATTATATACAAACTTTAGAGCAAATTGATAGAGAAAGCTTTTCAAAAACTTTCTGATAGAGACAAAATCCTTTTTTTCTACTAAGTTTTCTAAAGTTTGTCTAATAGGCAAATACCCAAGTTTTATTCCCAAAGAACAGCTATTCATTTTGGAATATTCACTGACTTCCTCTCCTACATTTCTTTTTGAAAAATGTGTACAAAATATGCTCAACTTATATAATAGTCATTCATTTAAAATATTAGTGGAGTACCTACTTTATAGCAGGTTAGTTGTTACATTCTAGGTAAATCTTGCTGAACAATATCTAAGATCTCTATTTTCATTCATCTTAAAGTTTTTCAGGGACTAGGTTTTTGTGGTTGGTGTAGTTTGTGAAAATGGGAAATAAAATTAATGAAAATTTAAATTTAGGAATGAATAAAGTAGAAGAAGCTGATACATTCTTTGTAGACCCAAATATTATTGATTGTATGACTTGTTTCATAAACATAAAGCAAGATTCATCACAATAATGTTTACATTTATTTGGCATTTATATACCTCTCCACTTACCCTTTTCACTGAATATAAATTTTCAACAACTTTATGCTTGTTTATTATTGCTACTCTTTGTCTTATATTCAGAGAAGTATAATTCAATTTATTAACTTATTTCACTGCAAGGAATAAGAAAAGATTTGAAGATCAGAGAGGTAGCTCAGTGATAAAGGGCCTTTACTACTGTTACAGAGGGCCAAATTTAGTTCCCAGAATTCACATTGATTGTTTTAATACTGACCCCAACCCCAGCAGTATGATATCTGATATTCCCTGTATTCTCTAGAAACTTGCCCTCATTTGCACATAACAATATATCATCCCCCCAAATGCACATAATTAAAACAATAAATACATAATAAAAAAGAAGACTTGGACATGCAGCTTGACTAACTTCATGTGTGTGTTGTGAGTGCTTCTTCATGTGTGTGCATATATATGTATGTATACACACATATAACATACAGACACACCTATATAGATATGTCTATATACATATACACTAGACACATATATGATTTATACACATACATATACATACACACACACACACACACACACACATATATATATATATATGTATATATACATATGATACAAATAAATCATATGAAAAATCCTTTTGATGACAGGCAGTTATTAAAATTTATTTTGGACTAATTTTTAAAATATAAAAATTATGTACCAAGAAATGATAATATATATTATATATGTATATATATTTATAGATGTCTCTGCACATGTGCCCATGTGTGTATGGAGGCCTGGGATGTTATCCACTATTTTTTAAGGAAGGTATATTCAGTGGCCTAGAATTTGCCAAGTAGGCTAAATTAGCAATGCAGGGAGCCCCAGGTATCTGGCTCTTAGCAGATAGATTCCAAATGCTCAACAATGCCTGGTGTGTTTTTGGTTTGTTTTATTTGAAACAACACCTACTATGTGGTTGTGGGTATACTCGAATATGCTATGTAGACTAGGCTGCCAATGAACTTAAGATCAGCCTGCCTCTGCTCTCAAGTGCTGAGATTAAAGGGATACACTGACCATTTCTGGTGCTGGTTTTTTATTTTTAATGTGGGCTCTATGAATCAATCGCAGGTATTGATGCCTATAGGCAAGTAACTTTTGATTGAGCTATCTCCCCAACTCACCACTACACTTTTTAAGGAAATAACATTTGCTTTCATTGAAGATGGTTGAAGCACTAGGCATAGTAAATAGACCACTAGAGGGAGATGGAGCAGAAAATGTAAAGGCTTTAAGGTAAGAAAAATAATTAAATGTTTGTGGAGCAAAATGTTGTATGATTTTCAGGTTGCAAATGAAAATGTTTGAAAGTTCCTGTAAATTTTTTTGGACAGAATAGATAAATCTTCATAAACAGTGTATACTAAGATTAACATCAAAAAAACTAAAAGTCATTAAAGGGAAAGACAAAAATGACTTGGTTTACACCAGAAATGGTCTGTGGGCTACAAAAATAAACAAGAGGTGTGTAAGCAATGGAAACAACAGAAAACTTGTTAGCATAAGCAAGGAATTATACATAGGCATTTTATATTAGGGAGTGATATGGAATAGGGGGAAGCATATATTTAAGACTTAATTTTGATTAGGCAGTTGATTATATATAACAGGTTGGGTGCTGAGGATTGAAGAAAAGCTACACATCAAATACTATTTTAAACCTGAAGGCAGAAGTCACAAAATAATCCCATAATCTAGTTCAGAATTATGAATAATAAAGGGTTATTTATTTACAGGGGGCTTACAGATCACTGTGTTATATAACAGTCCTCTGCATGAACAGGAAATAGGAACAGGGTCTAGCAGCCAGAAGTGAGAGCCAGAAGAAGGATAGAGAGTGAAAGATTTACAGCTGCATTTACAGTATAAGAAACCATGCCCAAGTTGGAGGGTATCTTAAAGACTATTGACTGAAAGAGCAGATTGTGTACCTCCTCCTTTTGTTTAAATAAGAGAGTTCCAAGCCCAAAACAAGTTTATATACACTAGGAACAAATTTCAAGTATAAGATTAGAATTACAACAAGCATAAACAATATTAATCAAGAAATATACGATAAATGTTTTAATAAAAATTTTATCCTAAGGAGTCTTAGTCTTGTTTTGGAAATGGCATGGATAGATCATAGAAGGATAGTAACTATGACTATCTAATCTTCAACCCAATTGAAGGCCTGAGAAGGGAGATAGTATTACTTGAGTATGGAGGAAGTGCAAATCAAGCAGCTTCCCAAGTGAGCATTATATGATGGAGACAATTAGCAACCTGAACAGTCACCCAAAGTCTCATTTGCAACGTTAAAACAACCAACTTTGACTAAGGGCAGTGGATGAGGTATGGGCAGTTCCTTGCCCAAAGACCAATTGTGCCAAGAAGAAAACAAACTCCAAATGGAGTGTCTTTGGTGCTCAACATTCTCTCAGAAGTACATTGGTGCTGCCAGAAGCAATCATGTCACATGTCAGCAGAACCCTACATTATTTAAATTTCAATGTTCTTGAGATCCATGAAGTGGTTGAAGATTACTTATCTATACAGAATGCAGTCTTATTGTATCTAAAGAATGTAATTGATCTGGCTGTAAGTACAACAAACATAAACAACTATTGACCTATAATATTTACTATCTGTATAATTTAAAGACAAAAACTTCATGTCAAAATATTAAATAATATGGAAATAAATGTGAAACAAATGAGGACAAAGACCTCAAAATGTAAACAATGTAAAAATATTTTGGCCAGAGGTAAGATTAATATATAATGCCATATGAAAATATATTCTAAAAGTTGTATCAGTATACAAAATGTCCTAAACAGAGGTAGAATCATGCATATATATATATACATACATATATATATATATATGTGTGTGTGTGTGTGTGTGTATGTGTGTGCATGTATATATATACATATGTGTGTATGTATATATACATATATGTGTGTATATATGTATATATATATAATGAAAAAAATAACTTTGCATCTGTATGCAAATATTGTAAAACAAAAATAGCAAATATAATTTGAACTTGCATCAATATACAAAAAATATACCAATGTAATTATCCATATTACCCACTATTTTTAATCCCTTTCTTTGAGAACAAACATAGTTTTCACCCCAATACTCTATACAAGTAATAATCAACAACCCCTAAACAGTGTTCCCAACTCTCAGAACAAACATTTTTGGATGAGGGCATCATCCTCTAAATTGCTTCCCTCTGTCATGGGGGCAATATTCTCTTAATGGGATCCTACAAAAGTAAAGTGATGGTTAAGTTTCAAAATTACTGTCTAGTATAGTTACAAATGATTTCCAAGCAATTGGTAGGGTTTTTCCCCCCCAAAGTTCTTATTTAGAGTTCTGGCCAGAATGTCATGAGAAGGTGCACAATTTAAGCAGCTGGAACCCCAAAAGATGGTCTTATAGAAGCACTTTCAGCATCATGATGTCATCTCAACCAGGTGGAGATGTTGTTGTGGGACCCCATCTTCTTCCTAGATGCTCCAAAGATTACTGAAGAAAAAGAATCTGTAGGAAAATATATTGTTCATGGTGGAAAACTTAAACATTGTTCATATAACAAACATTCAATGAAGAATAGTTATAGACCAAAATAGATATGGAGAAAGTAATTTTTTTTAAAAAGTCTTCCTTCTTTCCCATACAAGATGGCTCCCAATATGAGACCAAAAGCTCTGAGTGTTTCCTTTTAACAACACTCTTGGATTTAGAGAAGCACAGAGCCATTGTTCAACTCCAAAACCAGCTCTATATATTCAAATATATATAAATGTATATGTATTATCTGATTATTTGACCTCATCACTCATCTTTCTTTTTCCAGATGATTTTAGTAGATATTTTTCCTTCTGTCATCATTCAAACATCCAGGGTCTCTTGAATTTTTGAAGATGTGTATTTTCCTATAAAATATAAGAGCAGAACTCTCTGCCCCAAGCCTATATGCTTTCCTTATCACCTGAATGGTTGTCACCATTGAGGATTAGCTATCCTTTCTTCTTTTCTAGTGGTTTCTACTTTTCTAAACAATTTTTTTATAATTTTGGTGGTGTCCATAGTATTTTCTTCTCCTGTAGAAACAAGAGAAAAAACCCCTTCTCCAATGTAGCCAATCTCCTGGTTTCCATTGTGAGGCTAAACACATTCTTGAAATACACTGGTTGATTCAATTAAGAAGTTTTTTCCATTATCAAATGCCTTCTTCTGCTCTTGTTCTGGACCATTGTATGTCTTTATTTGTGCAGGAGTGCTCCATGATGGCCATAACATCTAATTATGATTACTGAATCAGCTTTTACTGAACTCAAGGCAGTTGCCCATTGAAAACCAGCATATGTGTCTACGGTTGGTGTACATATTTTAATTTTCCAACAGTTTGAAAATGGAACACATTCTTCTGCCAGATTTCATTCACTGCTAGTACCCTTTGGGTTACTCCCTGCAGGCAATGATGTTTGGTTATATAAAGAGCAAGTTAAAACATCCCTTTATTGTCTCCATAGCTTTGTTGCCATGTAATAGGAAACTCTTTCTTTAAACCTTTGCTATTGACATGATATTTTAATGAAATTCAGAGGCCCTGAAACATACTTCCAATCAATAATGCATAAATTTCTGCATTACCTTTTGCTACAGGAACCTGGCAGACCCATATGACATTGGTTGTGTGTTATGTATATAGGACAAAGCCTATCCTCATTATATCTTGCACCTGGACTAAATAATGATGCGAATTCTGTATATCTGGTATAAATTAATCAGTTTCAATATGGAAACAATTCTTTCTTTATGTTGTTAAATCAGTAACTACATTGAAAATTTCTTTAAAATCCCTTAGTACCATAAGAATAGCATATAATTCTGCCTTCTGTACAGAATTATATGGGCTTTGATTCTCCTTACTTAATTCTTCTCATTTGTATTTTGCCTTCCCTGATTATTTGCATCAATATAAAATTTACAGGGTCCAGTTATTGGTGCAATCACATACAATTTGATAAAGAATCCAAGAGAAGTTCTCTTATAAGGTTAAGTCTATTGATTTTGTGATAATTGCTATAAATTTCTCCCCCCAAAATTAGCACAAGCCCTTTTCCAGGGTTTATTGTCTTCCCATAACTTTTTTATTTCATCAGCAGTAAAAGGAACTATTTCTGCTGGATCTATACCTGCTAATTGACAAAATCTTAATTTACATTTTATAATTAATTCAGAGACATTTCTCACATAAATTTTTAATTTTTTACTTATTTTATGTGGCAGAAAGGTCCATTCTAAGATAATATTGTCTCTTTACATTAAAATTCCTGTAGGAAAAATTCTGGAAGGCAATATAACTAGAATATAATTAAGATTTGTATTCACCCTTTCCACATGTGATTCATGTAATTTCTCCTCAAGAATTGTCAATTCCTTTTCTGCTTCAGCTGTTAATTCTCTGGGACTATTTAAGTCATTATCACCATCTAAATTTTTATTTAAATGAACTACTAAGTCAGGAGTTGTCATAGACTGGGGATGTCTCCCAATAATTTTTTTTTTTTTTGGTTTTTCGAGACAGGGTTTCTTCTGTGGCTTTGGAGCCTGTCCTGGAACTAGCTCTTGTAGACCAGGCTGGTCCTCAAACTCACTCAGAAATGCTGCCTGCCCTCTGCCTCCCGAGTGCTGGGATTAAAGGCGTGCGCCACCATCACCCGGCTCTCCCAATAATATTTGAAAGTCATTAGAAGTCTGGATCCAGTCTCTCCTAATTTGTGCCTTTTGTATTATAATCTTCTTCAAACCTATTTTGTAACATAGGTTTAATTAACAATATCTCCTCTTTGAATCTTTCAAGGAACAATTTGTAATCCCCCATTTAGGGAAAACATTCTTTACTTCTTCAAGAATCCTTTCTAAAGTAGCTGTATTTGAATTAGAACAAACAAAATGTCTTCCACGAAATAGTAGAGTATAGACTCTAGGACACTGCTTTATGTATTATTTCCAATGGCTGCCTGACAATGGTATTGCTATAAGGTGGGGCTATTGAGAAATCCCTTGGGGAAGATGAGCTCCATTAATATCTTCTATTAGGCTGAGAATTATTATAAGTAGGTACTGTGAAGGCAAACTTACCTTTATCTTTTTCTTATAAAGATATAGTGAAGAAAGAATCATTTAAATCAATAGCTATGAGAGGTCATCCCTTTGGTAACAGAGAAGACAGAGGAATTCCAGAATGTAGAAGAGCCCACAGGTTGAATTACCTTTTTGATAGCTCTAAGATCTGTCACCATTTTCCATTTTCCAGATTTCTTTTTAACAACAAATACAGGAGAATTCCAAGAACTGGCAGATTCTTCAATATGTTGAACATCTAGTTGCTCTTGTACCAGCTATTTTAAAGCCTGCAGCTTTTCTTCAACTCAAGGCCACTGTTTAACCCATATTGGTTTCTCAGTTAACCATTTTAAAAGCAGAGCCATCATTACCTCTGAAGGTTTATGTTCTTGTACAGCCTGAATGGCTGGTGACCATTTTCTATAATATCTTATAATACCTTTCCCAGAAACATAAGTTTTTAGGACTGCAGGAATGTTAATCTGGGTATTCCATTGCTGCAATAGGTCACAACCCCACAAGTTCACTGCCACTATTAGCTGTATAGGGCCTCAGTCTCTTTCTGTCCTTCTTGCTCTGGCATTCAACCCATTTCATGCTCTTGCTTACCTGAGACAGGGGTCCAATCTTAGGAACTGAACATTTATACATCTTGAACAGGCCATTTCAAATGCCAAGATGCTGGAGTTATGATACTAAACATCCACACCCATTTCTAGTAAGCCTTCAATAAAATGCCATTTATACATACTCTTAGCTTTGCGTCTTTGAAATTTTATAGAAGTATGCCAGAATATACATTTTCTAGTGCTACTGGAGTAGTTTTTGACTCATCCTCTACTTTTATTCCATCATTCAGATCAGTACATTTTTATAGTATGCATTTAATTTTTAAATTTTCTTGGTGTAGACATGTTCTCACAGTAACTGGGAATGAATTGACCATGTTTGTCATGGAAAGCTGCAGGAGGCTCCCCACTGTATTTCCTGATGTTAATGGGTTGCCTCTGATGGAGGACTCTCATTGGTTAATAAGGAAATTGCCTTGGGTTTTTGATAGGGCAGGATTTAGATAGGTGGAGTAGACAGAACAGAATGCTGGAAAGAAGGGAAGTGAGGCAGATGCCTCAGGCAGTCGCCATGACTCTCCTCTCCTAGATGGATGCAGGCTAGAATCTTCCTGGTAAAACACCACCTTGTGGTGCTACACAGATTATTACAAATGGGTTAAGCAATATGTGATAGTTAGCCAGAAAGGGGCTGGAGCTAATGGGCCAGGCAGTGTTTATAAGAATACAGTTTCCGTATAATTATTTTGGGTAAAGATAGCCAGGCGGCCAGGAGCTTGGTGGCTGGAAATGGGCCCGCAGCTCTCACTACAAATGGCGCCCAGACGTGGATAACTGAATCCACAGAAATCTTGAGAAAGCTTGGGAAAGAATAGAGTAAAGCATGTCTTCTTGGTAGCAACAATTTCTCAGGTCTGCTCTGCTTGCATGAGGTAAGCAAGCGCTCTCATCTAAGAGAGGCTTCCTGACTCATCTTTAGCTGCAAAACCCTGTAGCTCTTTAAGAGGTCCTACCACAAAACACTTAAATAATGTTAATAAAATTAGCTAATATGAGGCTGAAACTAATGGGCCAGGCAGTGTTTAAATTAATACAATTTGTGTGTTGTTATTTCAGGGCATAAGCTAGCCAGGCAGCTGGGAGCCTGGCAGCAGGAACACAGCCGGCTGCTCCCCACTACATGCCTCCACTGTCTTTTGTTGACCTACCTTCATTGGTGCAATGTTGGTCTTTGCCACACCTCCTATATATACCTGAAAGCTGAGTCCTCCTATTCCTGCCATTCCCAGAGGATACAGAATTCTTAGGAATTCCTCGTCTACAATCAATTCTCAAATATCCTATTCTACCACAATTAAAACATTTGGTATTTTGATGTCTTCTCTTACCATTGGAAATTGCTTCTCCTACCCAAGCTTTATTACCATAGTCAAGTGTGTTGACATTCATTGTAGGCAAGACCCATTCATCCATGGGTGCTGATCTGATGTTTAAAGGCCCAAGGATCCTTTTGCTTTCTAGGTTGATATTCTCATAAGCCAAAAATCAATTATTATATGTCTATCTTCTAGGTCAGTTACCCCTATTTGTACAGTTTTTATTAGTCTTTGTAAAGAGTCACTAAAAGGTTCTCTCTGATCCTGCTTAATCCTAAGATATGATTCAACTTATTTCCTAGTTCCTGAATCCTGTCCCAAGCCTTTAAAGCTGCTGTGATACATAAGGACAAGTTGTATTCATCATAAAGAGCTTGATCCTGAGAATCAGAGTAAGTCCCTCATATAGAATTTGATTTAGGGAAATCTCAAGTCCTTTTGCTTTTTTCTGTTGTTCTCTAATTTTATATTCTTCCTAAAACAGCACCTCCAAAACAACTGTGGTGCACTTTCTAGGAATGCTTAGATTAACTGAGTCTTGTCTTGTGGTATTGCTTTTTGACTGGAAGCCCAAATTTTGACCATTTCCATAACAAAGAATAAATGTAGTCCATAAGCTACAACTGCTTGTTTAATTTACTTTAGATCAGTCATACATATGGCCTCCCATGAATATTCTTTGACAACCTTAGAGTATTTGGGGCTAAATATTCTTTCTGATGTTATCATCAGAAAGAAAGACAGAGCTCTGGGGAAACTATCCTGGAGTTTTTAACATACTAATGAGGCTAAATTTTGTCTTTGTACCTTTTGTCCCTGGTCATCAATTTTGATAAATTCCTCAATCTTTTCAAATCTATTTACTACCTTCTTTGGTACAGCCTAGATCTCCTATCCAGTGTTCTGTTCTAATGCCCTCATTGAGGATTCCAAGTATGAAGTCTGTCCATAGAGATAATGTCTCATCTTTGGACATAATCTTCATAGCATGCATATTACCTTCCTGGAGAGACATTTTATCATTCAATCTGTCATACCCATTTGACAGAGTCTGATTAATACATTCAACAGGACAGATTCTCTCAAATAATGTTTCAGTATCCACTGTCATTGACTGGATTTTATGTGCCAAATCAGCTGTATCCTTCTCCAGAGTGCCAAAAAAGTACCTCAGTTGACTGAATTTTTTATTTAAATTGTTCATATCATTCATCAGAATACCAACCTCTACTTTTAGAAGCTTGCTATCAGTCTGTAAAGACTATCATTTCTAAAAAAAAAAACTAATTCTTAGTCCTATTATCAAACCATATTTTAAGGCAAAATTATTGAGGACAAGACTAATCCCCAGAATCAAAACTAGTGATGTAGGAGGGAAATCATATAAGTCTTGTAAAACCTTGTACATACTGTAATTAAAGAGGATATTGATCACATGTTCCATCAGTCCTATTCCAACTGGACTTGGTGATCTCCCATTAGTTCTGTCCCACCGTCTCAGTGGGTGAATGCACCCCTCACGGTCCTGACTTTCTTTCTCATGTTCTCCCTCCTGCTCCTCATCAAGACCTTGGGAGCTCAGTCCGGTGCTCCAATGTGGGGCTCTGTCTCTATCTATCTCCATCCATCGCCAGGTGAAGGTTCTATGGTGATATGCAAGATATTCATGAGTATGGCTATAGGATCTGACCTTTTCTGGCTCCCCCTCCTCAGCTGCCCAAGGAATTAGCTGGGGGCATCTCCCTGGATACCTGGGATCCCCTCTAGAGTCAAGTCTCTTGACAACCCTAAGATGGCTCCCTTAATTAAGATATATGCTTCTCTGCTCCCATATCCACCCTTACCAAACTGGACTCTCTGAATGTGGCTGACAGTGGAGGCTGACTGAGAAACCAAGGACAATAGCGATGGGCTTGGACTCTACAGCATGGACAGGCTCTGTGTGAGCCTTGACAGTTTGATTGCTCACCTTCCTGGACCTGGGGGAGTTGGGAGGACCTTGGACTTAACATAGTGAAGGGAACCCTGATGGCTCTTTGGCCTGGCAAGGGAGGGAGGGAGTGGGGGTATGGGTGAAAGGGAGGGGAGGGAAAGGGGAGGAGGAGGGGAGGAGATGGAAATTTTTAATAAAAAACAAGAGGCTATTGAAACCCTGAATGGTTATGTTTCCCAACATATACTTTTAAAGAGACCAAACAGCTGGCTCAGACTAGGGAAGCCTGCTTATCACCTGAGTTTCCATGGTGCATGCTATCATGAGGCAAGCAGTGGGGTGCACCGGGAGTTGAAAGTTCTCCGAGGCATATGAGAAAATATAAAGAACCACAGCCAATCTGTAGCAAGAAAGGCCCTTGCATGGGAATTCTATATCCAAATAAACTGCTGACTCTGCAAACAGGCTGTGGATGAGGCAGGCTGAGGAAGGAGTCGTGCTGAGCTGGGTGCCTGCTATGAGCCTGGCAGAGGACATGTGGGCAAATAGAGCCAGGGGTTCTAAAACACAAAAGTTGGATGCCGGATGAAGGCAGAAGTCAGAAAATAATCCCACACTAGTTCAGAATTATGAATAATAAATTGTTATTTATTTAGGAGAGACTTATAGATCACTCTCCTAGATAACAGTCTTCTGCACAAATAAAGAAAAGGAACAGAGTCTAGCAGCCAGAAGTGAGAGCCAGAATCAAAAGAGAGAGCTTGCACTTTACAGCTGCATTTATAGTATAAGAGGCCATGCCCAAGTGGGCTGGTATCTTAAAGGCTATTGGCTAAAGGAGGAGAGTGTGCTCCCATAGCAGATACCTATATTTTTGGAGATATTTTTCAACTGAAATTTATTTAAATAGGTAGGTGGGCAAATTTTCTGGCTGATGATACCTTTTTAGAATCACCAGAATGTATTTGGTATTTAAACTTATAGTACTGAATATGTTCTAATGCAGAATTCTTCAATTGTGAATGCATCTGGAAAGCACTTAAGTACCATCATTTTAAATAGTATCTCCTATTTTTCAATCTGCTCTGCTCAATCCAACAAAATTAGAATTTCTGAAAGAATGTTTTCCTGTATCTGTAATTTTAGAGAGCTCCCTATTTTATTTGAAAGTGCAGTGAGACTTGAGAATCAATCTGATTATTCTCAGAGAGAATGAGAAGAGAGCAAAATATGTCTATGCTGTGAACCAGTCCAACATGTGAAGCTGGAGAAGAGATGAATTCAACAAAAGAGGCTAAAAAGCAAACAGTGAGATATACCTGTGAGTAATGTCCAGAGATGTAAGTATTTTGTAAGGCTTGACTTATTACAAGTATGGAATAGAATTAAAGGATACAAAGTAGTTGAATACATTTGGGATCATTATAGATGAAGTGATATGGTGAATTTTAGAAGCCTTCATAAGAAAAGTTTTGGTGGACTTTTCACAAAGTTAGAGATATTTAAAACAGCACATTAAAAAAAGACTTAATTGAGAATTATCAAAGAAATGGAGGGTCGTGGGAATATATTTTTAAAGGTTTTATTTATAAATAGGGAGGTACCAATGATATCTTTTGTTATTGTTGTTGTTGAAGGTATGAGACAGAGTGAACGAATTATTCTTGAGGAGGCCAAAAGGGCTGCCATTGAATATATAATTGGAAATGGCATTGGTTGTGAAGGGTAAAGGCTCACAGATGTTGCATAGTATGGAGAAGTTGACATGCATCTATCTGAATAGTTTTTGTTCCATCCTCAAGCCTTTCCCTTTTTTCACAACTAAGAGATAATCCCTGTAGTAGATAGGGGTTTGAATGTGGAAGGTGAGTAACAAGTATAAACTGAAAATTCGTGTTAGGTGAAAATAAGAAATAAACATTTCCAAGGAAAATGTTTGAATAGAAATTAAAGTGGAAACAGTTAACAACATCAAGCTGATTTTATTTTTTTACAGAAACTTACAGTGGTTTGAGGAAAAAGTATTGAGGACTAAAAGCAGTCATGGGAAAGTACAAAAGAGTACAAGAAGTTTTGGACAACTCTTTTTCATACTGAAGATATGGTGAACAAGGAAAAAATGTCTGGATGAGATTTTCACTATTTTGATTTTTTAAGCAATAATTATATTTTGTAGTAGTCAGAGAAAAAATTCACTTGAACAAATTTTTTTTTAAAAAAGCAAGTTCTCATTCATTGAAGTGAGATTTGAAGTAAGAGAAACCATCAATATAGCCATGATCACATGGTCTATGAGCTTTCATATAACTTTCTGTGTTCTCTTTCTACCCAGGTTTCCATAAACATAATAACTGCCAACAATAAAAGCTTACTGATATGAAAGGAAGAAAAAGTGTCAGCTTATTTTGGATATTCTAGATTGGATATATATTTCCAGCACTGGGGTTAATTTGAGATGTATTGATTTCAAATGGTTGCTACTGCTACAAAGGCTACTCAATTTTTCATTTAGCATTTTCCAGTTTATTATTTATTCAGTGTGTGTACATTCATGCATGTCTATATTATCACATTTGGAAACATCTCTTTTATTATGGCAAAGTGATAGTAGAGAATATGTACTTATAGATAAATTATTTTTTTATTTTATCATCTATTAAAGGGCATGAATTATTTCTACATATTCGCCATTGTGAATAATGCAGTGGTCAGATCCATAGATAAGAATAGAACTATGGTGGATAAAAGCTGAAGGAGAATTGGGAGAGATGATGAGGTAGTGGATGAATATATAAAGTTTTAGTTATTCAATGCCTAAATTTTGGGGTTTTACTTTAAAGCACAGGAAGTAATGGATATGCTTATACATTTGATTATGCTTAAAACTGCATAAGGCATACAAATTTGAAATCATCCCTTTAATATAGTTAATCCTCAACTGGTAACTAAATATTTTAAAGATAATTTTTTCTATGCAGAAAGGAAGAAGCCATATATTCCTGCCATTTAAGATGCTTATTGATTATTGGGTCTGAGTGTTCTCTATAACAATCCCCTGCCCCCTTGCCTTTACAGTAATGTTTCAAATAACGGTTCTCATTATCTAAGCAAATTTAAATTATACCATCTTTCCTTAAGTCAGGGGTTATTTAGTATTTCTACCCCATATATTCTGTAATTCCATAGCTTTCTCCGGTCCTTATGTAAAAACAATATTAAAAGAGAATAACAGTAATAGGCAGAAGGGAATCTTTTTATGCATCAAAGGAGTACATACTCTATTATATTACATGGAATTTTATTCTTAGGGCTGAGCCCAAAACACTGTTGTTAGAGTGCTGGCCTAGAATGTATGAATCCCTGGACTCAAGCCCCAGTATTGTAAAAATTAGCATGGTAGTGCAGGACTTTACTCATAGCAATGGGTAAATAGAAGAAGAAGAATTATGGGTTTAGTGTCATCCTAGGTTTAAAATTTTGTAAGACACCAGTCTGGGATGGTTGAAACTCTATCTCATTATTTCTCTTTAGAAAAACTGCAACCTATATAAAACTTGTTAGCATTGTGTTAGGGTCAAATTTCTATGCTAACTGGGGAAATGTGGGTACTAATATATCTCAGGTTAGCCTTGAAGTTATTCTTATTACAAACTTGAATCCATACATGTCAAACCCTAGTAAACTTGAACATTGAGATGCAAGTTTAATATTTTTAAATGCTTTTTGATTTCTCTCTTAATGAGACATTCAAAAAAATCAACAATTGGTATTGATTAATGAGAGACTGACTGGGAGGAGTTTGCTATTGTTTTAGTTAGGATAATTATTCTTGTTGTAAAGAAACACCATGACCCAAAGCAGCTTGGGGAGAAAGGAGTTTAATTGGCTTACACTTCAATATCATTGTTGATCATTGAAGGAAATCAGACACGTTAGGATCTAGAGGCAGGAGCTGATGGAGAGGCTATGGAGGAATACCAATTACTAGCTTGCTCCTCATGGTTTGTTCAGTTGAATTTCTCATAGAATCCAGGACCTATAATTAGCTGGACCTTCTATCAATCACAAATTAAGAAAATTTACTGCAGGCTTTTTCACAGCCTAATCTTATGGAGATATTTTCTCATTTGAGGTCCTCTCTTCCGAAAGGATTCTAGTCTGTGTCAAGTTTGCATAAAACTGGCAGGCACATCCATAAAACTATGAATAACTTCCATTATAAGACACATAAGTCAGAACCTGATTCAATGGAAGGGATAAAATAGATGTAGTACAGGCATGTAGGCCCATAGAACAATCTGAAAAGCTTCGCATCATTAAAGGAATTAAGTAGAACTATGAACTCACAAACACTGTGATTCTATTCATGGTGAAATTTAGAGTAAATGATATTTTTTTTTCACTCACTGTTTTCCCTAGTCCCAATTATTCTTTGCTTACTGTAGGATTTTTAGAAGCAGGTCATGGTCAACAGCTTGTAGAGTTCAAAATATGTCTATTCTATCTCACTAATTCACTGGATATTTTCAATGATTTGTGACCATATTAGTAATAGTTTCATGTAATGTTTAAACCATTCATTGCATATCATTGTTTCTTTTTATTTTAAATAACTTTATATTCTCTTCAGAATTAGGACTATATGCATTTTGACTGTGAAAATTGTGAAGTAACTTGTTTATAAAACGTTAAGACTAATAAAAATATTCTCAGTCTATGCTATGACATAGGAAATTGAAAATAATTTAATTGTAAATAGTATATTTATAATAAATCTTTCTTCTTTCTTTCTTCTTCCTTCCTTCCTTCCTTCCTTCCTTCCTTCCTTCCTTCCTTCCTTGCTTCCTTCCTTCCTTCCTGTCTTTCTTTCTTTTTTCTTTCTTCTTTCTTCTCTCTCTTACTCTCTTCCTTTGTTTTTCTCTGTTCCTTTGTTTTTCTTTTTTCTTTTTTCTTTTTCCTCCCTCCCTCTTTTTCTCCTTCCTTCCTTTTTACCTTTCTTTATTTCCTTCTTTCTCTTATTTATTTATCCATTTTTTCTTCACTAAACTGGATCTTAATATGTAGACCAGAGTGGCCTTGAACTCACAGAATCTGCCTGCCTCTGCCACCTGAGTTCTGGGATTAAAGATATGTGTGACCAAGCCCAGATAGATTAAATCTTTCTTAAAGTGTTAATTAGTATTCTTTCATTGTAAACATTTATATTTAAAATTATGAGACAGTGACTGGCAAAATTGCGCAGACGTGTATGGCCTTGAACTCACAATCACACTGCTATAAATATAGCTGTATGAATAATTTTAGTCATGGGCTGGCACCTAAAGGTTGGTGTCTGGAAAATTTACCCAATCTTGCTTTGAATCCACAATGGAAGTATGGCACTGAACTCATAAACACACTGCTATAAGTATAGCCACATGAATAATTTTAGTCACAGGCAAGCACCTTAAAGTTTGGCTTTGTCTTGCAACTTTTAGTCATTAAAAAGCTATTCTTTTAATTGGGTTAATTGGCATTTTAAAGTCTAGTCTCTTGAGTTCCTTATATATTTTAGAAATCAGACCTTTGTCAGGCCGGGCGGCGGTGGCGCACGCCTTTAATCCCAGCACTCAGGAGGCAGAGGCAGGCGGATCTCTGTGAGTTCGAGACCAGCCTGGTCTACAAGAGTTAGTTCCAGGACAGGCTCCAAAGCTACAGAGAAACCCTGTCTCGAAAAACCAAAAAAAAAAAAAAAAAAAAAAAAAAAAAGAAAGAAAGAAATCAGACCTTTGTCAGTTGCAGGGTTGGTGAAGATCTTTTCCCAGTCAGTCTACTGCCTTTGTGTCTTAGTGACAGTGTCCTTTGCTTTACAGAAGCTGCTCAGCTTCAGGAGGTCCCATTTATTCAATATTGCCCTTAATGTCTGTGCAGCTGGGGTTATACGTACAGAATGGTCTCCTGTGCCCATTTGTTGTAGAGTACTTCCCACTTTCTCCTCTATCAAGCTCAGTGTGTTCAGATTAATATTGAGGTCTTTAATCCATTTGGACTTGAGTTTTGTGCATGGTGATAGATATGGATCTTCTTTCATTCTTCTACAGGTTGACATCCAGTTATGCCAGCACCATTTGTTGAAGATGCCCTCTTTCTTTCATTGTGTACTTTTAGCTCTTTTATCAAAAATCAGGTGTTCATAGGTTTGTGGTTTAAGATCCGTGTCTTCTATACGATTCCATTGGTCGACTTCTCTGTTTTTATGCCAATACTAAGCTGTTTTCAATACCATAGCTCTGTAATAGAGTTTGAAGTCAGGGATGGTAATGCCTCTAGAAGTACCTTTATTGTATAAGATTGTTTTGGCTATCCTTAAATGCTAATTAATCCAATTAAAAAATGGGGCACTGAACTGAACAGAGAATTCTCAACAGAAGAAGTTCAAATGGCCAAAAGACACTTAAGGTCATGCTCAACCTCCTTAGCTATCAGGGAAATGCAAATCAAAACAACTTTGAGATACCATCTTACACCTGTCAGATTGGCTAAAATCAAAAACACCAATAATAACCTTTGCTGGAGAGGTTGTGGAGTAAGGGGTACACTCATCCATTGCTGGTGGGAATGCACACTTGTGCAACCACTTTGGAAAGCAGTGTGGCAGCTTCTCAGGAAATTCGGAATCAACCTACCCCAGGACCCAGTAATTCCACTCTTGGGAATTTACTCAAGAGATGCCCAATCATACTACAAAAGCATCTGCTCAACTATGTTCATAGCAGCATTATTTGTAATAGCCAGAACCTGGAAACAACCTAGATGCCCTTCAGTGGAAGAATGGATGAAGAAACTGTGGAATATATACATGTTAGAATACTACTCAGCGGTAAAAAACAATGACATCTTGAATTTTGCATGCAAATGGATGGAAATAGAAAACACTACTCTGAGTGAGGTAACCCAGACCCAAAAAGATGAACATGGGATGTACTCACTCATAATCGGTTTCTAGCCATAATTAAAAGACATCGAGCCTATAATTCGGGATCCTTGAGAAGTTATTAAGAAGGTGAACCCAAAGAAAAACATATAGTCATCCTCCTGGATATTGGAAGTAGACACGATCGCCGGGCAAAAATTGGGAACTTGGGGGTGGGGTGGGACGGGGCCAAGGGGAGATGGGGAGAGAAAAGCGTGAAGGGGAGAATGGGGAGAGCTCGGGGGAATGGGATGCTTGGGATACAGAAAGGGTGGATATGGGAGCAGGGAAGCATATATCTTAATTAAGGGAGCCATCTGAAGGTTGTCAAGAGACTTGACTCTAGAGGGGTTCCCCGGTTTCCAGGGAGATATCCCTAGCTTGTTCCTTGGGCAGCTGAGGAGAGGGAGCCAGAAAAGGCCAGATCCTATAGCTACTGATGAATTTCTTGCATATCACCATATAACCTCTACCTGGCGATGGATGAAGAAAATGACAGAGCCCCACATTGGATCACCAGACTGAGCTCCCAAGGTCCAAATGAGGAGCAGAAGGAGGGAGAACATGAGAAAGAAAGTCAGGACCGTGAGGGGTGCGTTCACCCCTGGAGACGGTGGGAGAGAACTAACTGGAGTTCACCAACTCCAGTTGGAATGGGACTGATGGAACATGCGACCAAACCGGACTCTCTGAATGTGGCTGATGTTAGAGGCTGACTGAGAAGCCAAGGACAATGGCTTCTTCTGCATGGACGGGCTCTGTGGGAGCCTTCTCAGCTTGGTTGATAACCTTCCTGGACCTGGGGGGAGTTAGGAGGACCTTGGACTTAACATAGAGTATGGAACCCTGATGGCTCCTTGGCCTGGAGAGGGAGGGAGGGTGGGTATGGGTGGAGGGGAGGGCAGGGAAGGGGGAGGAGGAGGGGACGAGATGGAAATTTTTAAGTAAAAAAATAAACCAAAAAAGCTATTCTTTTGTGTTTTGTTATATAAGAAGTATAATATATACATGAAAATAATATATTTACTTAACATTTAAGATTGACAGTATTTTTCAATTTTATTTTTTATTTTATATATGTGAACATCTTGCCTGTGCATGCATACATACATACATACATACATACATACATACATACACCTCAAGTGTGCCTGATGTTCATGTTGGTCAGAAGAGAGTGGGGGTTTTGGAACTGAAGTGACAGGTGGATTTGTTTCACCATTTGGGTGCTAGGAACAGAACCTAGGTACTCTGTATAGAGCAGTATGTGTTCTCAATTACTGAACCATCTCTCCAGCCCTGTACGTTAATATTTTTTAAAGTTCAATATAATACATATTTATATATGTATATGTATGCATATATATGTGTAATATAAATTTTATCTTCTTTAACATGTCTCATGGTGTTCATCTTAATCATTTGTTAGTATAGTCACATTGGGTTGCAACCAAATATTCAAAGTGTTTTTCATTTTAAAAAGCTGAATTTCTAAACATTCAAAAACTTACCTTAAAATCTTCTCCCATTTTAAAAACTCCTATTTTACTTGCTATGTTTCAGTGGGTATTATCACTCATATACATTAATTGGAATCATACAGCATTTGTTTTTTGTGTGTATTTTTTGCTTATCACAGACAGTGTTTATACACATCATATTGTGTCTTACAATCCTTTTCTTTTTTAAAGTTGATAATATTCCACTATATAGACTATATTATGTAATTACATTAATATTGTAAGGAGGCTGCTTGTTCATTTTCCCAGCTGCCCTGACTCCCAAAATAACCACACAGAAACTGTTTTAAGTAAATCACTGCTTGGTCAATCACTTAAGCATATTGCTAGCTATCCCTTACATCTAGAGTTAACCCCCATCTCCATTATTTTATATTTTACCATGAGGCTCATGGCCTACCAGCAATGTTTCAGTATGTCTGTCTCTGGTGGTGGCTCCATGACTTCTCCCTGACTCTGCCTTCCTTCTCCCAGCATTCAGTTTAGTTTTCCCTGCCTAGCTCTTTCTACACTACCAGGCCAAGCCAGTTTCTTTATCAACCAATGGTATTCACAGCATTCAGAGAGGAATCCCACATCACATTAATTTTCAAATAATACTTAGAGTTGCTTCCATCTCTTGACAGTTGTGGTCTAGGTAAACCAGAGGTCAAACATTCCACAAATATATTTTAAGAGGATGAGTTACGTTTTGACATCAAAAAGACTCAGTTGATACTGTCATTTAGGACCAACAATCAGTCAGAATTCAATTCAGTATTTAAGGTGGAAACAATTTGAACTTAAAAATTTCTCCAAATGTTAGCAGTAAACAAGTTGGAAAATGTTACAAAATAATAATTCTAAATTCTAAAAATCAAAGTTGCTATTAACATATGAGGCTCCTGTCTTCCCAAATAAAGGTAATATGAATCAGTTCCTCATTTAACTTTCATGTTAATACTGTTATATACCAGGAGTTGAACCCTTATTTTGTGGTGGGAAAAGTTTAATGTAGGATATTTTAGGGACAGGTATTTATCAGTATCTATGTAAATAACAAGGTTCTTTTATGCCACCAGAAATGGTACCATATAAGTATGAGAACCATTTTTATGCAATCCACATCTTAGAATCAGTATATGAACAAGCAATCTTTCTTTAGGCTTTTATTGTATGATTGAAAAGTAGAATTTCTGAGAAATGAGGATTGTCATATATTTCCACTATGGGAATATTCAGTGTATGATGTCAGGTTCTTGCTGATCTTGCTCTGCACACACAAAAACAAGCAAGCAAACAATCAAGCCCTACTTATTCAATTAGTTTCTCCCATAATGATAAACTCATCACAGCTTGTTACTCTTGAAAGCCTAAAACCTTGTCTTCTGTCTTGTCAATTCTCTGTATCCTTGTCCTTTTATTAAAATGTTATAAAAGGCCAAGCACCAACTACTCTTTCAAAATGTCATCATTGATCACTACTGTGTGTAATACACATTATCAAATTCTAGTGTTATCTTCTGTTATTTTGTCTTTTCCCAGTGAAATGGTTAGGACAGCTGACAAAAAAAAAAAACCCTAGGAAGATACAGGGAAAATGATACTGTGAGTGATTTATATTGATTTCTACAAAAATCATAGCATATAACATAAAAGATGCAGAAATCGTTAGGAGACTATTTCATCAGGTGAAAATTCTGTTCTCTAGCTCTACATAACTGCTGGGGCATTAAACAAGGATCTAAAAATGTTATAAAATCATTATAGAAATATAATGACTGAGTGTTTTTAATAAAGAATGATAAAATTTAAATATTTTCTCACTTTTATTAGCGACTCACTTACTCAAACAATAACTTTTACAACTGATCTTAGCCAAAAGGCTGAAAAGTGATACAAATGAGGACTTTTTTATAAAGATTTTCATGGGTTTCTCTTAACTTTATAACACAGGTTGTGATGGTTACTCTTTGACCGTCGACTTGACTGCATCTGGAATGAACTACAATCCAGAAATAGTGAGCACACCTGTGAGATATTATTTTGCTTGTTTTAAAGTGGATGAGTCTACTTCTAGTACATACCTTTGATGTAGGAAGACACATACCTTTGATCTGAATCAAAGAGACACCTTTAATCTGTACCACACTTTCTGCTGGAAGCCTATATAGGAACAGGGAAGAAGGATGCTTTTCCTCTTTGACTGTTTACCCTCACCTTGTTAGCTAGTGCATTTGTTGGAATTCTAGCATCTACTGAAGACGTGTAGCCATGTGGACTGAGTAACTTTTGGATTGTTGGACTTCCTATTCATAGCTCACAATTTTTAAATTTAGTTGGAATGTAAATGGCAAGTTTTTCTAACAATTCCTCTTTGTGTGTGTGTGTGTGTGTGTGTGTGTGTATTTGTGACTTTTCACTCTGTTTTATGCAAAGAGTGCATGATATATAAACCTAGTAAATTGTAGAAAGCAAGCAGAAACAGGAAGCACAATTATGCTTAAGAAACTATTCATTATTTATAGCATGTTTTTATTAGTTATCTGATTCTTTCCATTTGTCTAACCTCTGAGTCATTTTATAACCTTTAAAATAAATAATATATAGTTATTCATCTATAATTTCAGTCATTTCCAACAGAAATTGAACTACTTCTTCCCCATAAATTTTCTTCCTTTGTCTGTGAAAACCATTGTTTATTTCACTTGCAATTCAGCTCTACTACTCCATTTAAATTTTTATTTCTTGACACCTCTTTTCAGCCAGTTATAGGGACTGAATCCCTTGTAAGTATAAGATAAAATCATTATTACCTGGTATATCCTTATGATGATCATGTGTTTTGCTTTCTCTCAATATTATCTATTAATATTATCAAACAAGAATCACAGCATTATGAGGAGTGTATAATACTGTCAGGCATTCTCACCCTTGACAAGAGAGGAGAAAGCCTTCTTGTCCTTGTCTGAGGACTACTACTTTAAGGAACATACTTGATTTTTGAGAGCTGAGACATAGGAGATTTCCAGGCCTTGTAGTTTATATCTTCCATTCACATAGAATAAATAGAATACTATTGAACATTCTTGGATTGTTGAATATTTGGTGCATAATTTTCCTATTCATGCTAAATTGCAACATAACAGTGTAGGGAAATCTTTATCTCCTACTTCTTTTCAGTGACTTTTTTCATCATCACAAAGCATAATTAGTTCATAATATCATTTAATAGGTTTAGCAGAATATAAAAAGTATTCCAAGACCTGTTTCTCTGCTCTCCATGTATATTTCAATTGTATTAAATTAACAGAAAAATGACACATTAAGCGCATGAATTTCCATATGACAGTAGAATGTGTGTATGTGGGCGTTGGGGCAGGATTAGTCTGCTGAACTTGAAAAAGCGTGGGATGCTACTTTGAAGTCATTTTTAGTGAAAGAAGACTTTTTAAATCATTTAATTAATATATGGCTGGCAAATTTTGGGAAAAATAGGAAAAAACTGAAACACAAAAGAGGTTCAGCTAACTTCCCAGGAGTAAAGAAAGGACTTTTTAATATGAATTAAATCACTTGAGAATAAAATTTATGGATCATGGTCACTATGCCAAAGAGGTGGGATAATTTTAAATTAACTCATTAAACTAGTTAGGGGACGTAAAACTCACCATTCAATCAGAAATTTCAGAAGTAAAGTTTTATTAATGTAGACAAAATTAGTATTAATAAAATCTGCCAAATTCTGGGAATTCTGTGATTTCCCTGAACATGTATATTATATCCTGAAGCTACACATTTATTCTGCTATCACTTCTGAGAACAAATTCATAGAAAAATTTCTCATAGTAGAGAAACAAAATATTAGCCTTCAAAAACACATTATGATGTAGATACAATATAATTAATGCCCACGTGTTTGAAAATGAAAATTCCACATTTCAGTCTTAATTTTTCATTTATTGTTTAAAATACTGCATTTAAAAGTAAAACTATAAATATTATGAACATTCATGGCCACCTAAAACATAATAGTCATTAAAGAAAAACCCTTATATGTAGAAAGAATATAATATAAACAAATATATCACAAATTGATTGATTTTTGTAGAGCTAATTAGAAGCATAGCAGAAGAAACATATTTTCATAATTAAAATTACTAGTTGAAGAATTGAAAAATGAATTAAAAATTTCAATAATTAATATTGTTAATTCTTCATGAATAACAATTATATTGTAAGTTTCTGACACCTTCCACTTTCCTACTTTTTATAGCCTATCTTATTCTCCTTTATAAAGACACCTGCCAAATAATTTTGTTAACTAATTAATCAATTAATTTAAGATTAATTAAATCACACACACAGGGACACATACTGGATTTCATTCTTTTTTTGTTTCCAGTTTATTTATTTTTTATTAAAAATTGCCATCTCCTCCCCTCCTCCTCCCCCTTCCCTCCCCTCCCCTCCACCCATACCCCCACTACCTCCCTCTCCAGGCCAAAGAGCCATCAGGGTTCTCTACACTATGTTGAGTCCAAGGTCCTCCCAACTCCCTCCAGGTCCAGGAAGGTGAGCAACCAAACTGACAAGGCTCACACAGAGCCCGTCCATGTCGTAGAGACCAAGCCCATCGCCATTGTCCTTGGCTCCTCGGTCAGCCTCCACCATCAGCCACTTTCAGAGAGTCCGATTTGGTCGCATGTTCCATCAGTCCCATTCCAAGTGGACTTGGTGGTCTCCCATTAGTTCTGTCCTGCCGTCTCAGTGGGTGAACGCATCCCTCATGGTTCTGACTTCATTTCTCATGATCTCTCTCCTTCTGCTCTTCATCAGAACTTTGGGAGCTCAGTCCGGTGCTCCAATGTGGGGCTCTGTCTCTATCTCCATCCATCGCCAGGTGAAGGGAGCCATTCTAGGGTTGGCAGAGGCTTGACTCTAGAGGGGTTCCAAGGTGTCCAGGAAGACGCCCCCAGCTAGGTCCTTGGGCAGCTGAGGAGAGGGTGCCAGAAATGTCCAGATCCTATTGCCATACTCATGAATATCTTGCATATCACCATAGAATCTTCACCTGGCATTGGATGGAGAAAATGACAGAGCCCCACATAGGAGCACCGGACTGAGCTCCCAAGGTCCCGATGAGGAGCAAAAGGAGGGAGATCATGACCAAGGAAGTCAGGACCGTGAGGAGTGCGTTTACCCATTGAGACAGTGGGACAGATCTAACGGGAGACCACCAAGTCCAGTTGGAATGGAACTGATGGAACAGGGGACCAAACCGGGCTCTCTGAATGTGGCTGACGGTGGAGGAGGACTGAGAAACCAAAGACAACGGCAATGAATGTGAATTCATTCTTTTTCTTGAACCATTTGTATCCTATAATTGTGTATCAGAATAAGTTGGAAATTACAAGTAGAACTATTTCAACTTAACTGAATTTACAAGATTCATGGAATGTCCAAAAATAATTTTGAGTAACAAGAAAAGCTTAAAGTCAGTTTGCTGAAAAAGAAAATTAGTAGTTAATAGATATTAGTGCTCATCTCATTTGGTAGAACAGAAACTATGAATGTCAATATTTGATGATTAGGTTTTGTTTTAAGTTGCCATTGAAAGACAGGGTTATAATGACAATGTCCTTTGCTTTACAGAAGCTGCTCAACTTCAGGAGGTCCCATTTATTCAATGTTGCCCTTAATGTCTGTGCAGCTCGGGTTATGCTTAGGAAACGGTTCCCTGTGCCCATTTGTTGTAGAGTACTTCCCACTTTCTCCTCTATCAAGCTCAATGTGTTCAGATTAATATTGAGGTCTTTAATCCATTTGGACTTGAGTTTTGTGCATGGTGATAGATATGGATCTACTTTCATTCTTCTACAGGTTGACATCCAGCTGAGGAGAGGGAGCCTAAAAAGGCCAGTTCTTATAGCCATACTGATGAATTTCTTGCATATCACCATAGAACCTCCACCTGACGACAGATGAAGAAAATGACAGAGCCCCACATTGGAGCACAGGACTGAGCTCCCAAGGTCCTGATGAGGAGCAGAAGGAGCGAGAACATGAGGGAGAAAGTCAGGAACGTGAGGGGTGCGTTCACTCATGGAGACGGTGGGACAGAACTAATGGGAGATCACCAACTCCAGTTGGAATGGGACTGATGGATCATGCGACCAAACCCGTCTCTCTGAATGTGGACAACAGCAGGGGCTGACTGAGAAGCAAAGGACAATGGCGCTGGGCTCTGATTCTTCTGCATGGACGGGCTCTGTGGGAGCCTTCTCAGCTTTGTCGATCACCTTCCTGGACCTGGGGGGAGTTGGGAGGACCTTGGTCTTAGCATAGAGTGGGGAACCCTGATGGCTCCTTGGCCTTGAGAGGGAGGGAGGGGATGTATGGGTGGAGGGGAGGGGAGGGAAGGGGGAGAAGGAGAGGAGGAAAGGGGGAGGAGGAGGGGAGGAAGGGAGGAGGAGGAGGGGAGGAGATGGAAATTTTTAAATATAAAAAAATAAACCATGAGAAAAAAAATAAAAAATAAAAAATAAAAAAAAGAAAGACAGGGTTATGCAGTGAGTTTCAAGTGTTACATGAGACTGTCTTTAGAAAACAATAAAAAGAGAAAACAAGTTCCAGGACAGGCTCTAGAAACTACAGGGAAACCCTGTCTCGAAAAAACAAAAAACAAAAAAAACAAAAACAAAAACAAACAAAAAAAAACAAAAAAAAAAAAAAAAGAGAAAACAGCTGGCTGTAGCAGTGTCTGCCTTTAATACCAACCTTCAGGGACCGAGGCAGACAGATCACTGTGAATTTGAGAGCAGCCTGGTCCTCAAAATAAATTCCAGAGGAGGTAGATCTATGTAACAAGACCCAGAGTCAAAAATGAAAAAAGATTCCCAACGATGATAATAAACTCAATAAACTCCTCTTTAGTTTAGCCACAAATATGGCTATTTTCTACCATTATATTACATACATAAATGAAAATATTTTTACTAATAACAAAGAAATTAAACATTTCTATTTATAGAAATACAAATCCAATGTTGGTTTTCTAGATCATAATTTGTGAATAAAATAAATGGAAATGAACTGGAGTTTTACACATCGGTATGACAGTCTTTCTTATTTTTTTCTTTTTTTTGTCATATTTTGGCTTCTTATTTATTATTTAAAAATATTTTTTTTTTTACTTAGAGCAGTTTTTTTTCCCTCATGGTTTATTTTTTTATATTTAAAAATTTCCATCTCCTTCCCTCCTCCTCCCCCCTCCCTCCCCTCCTCCTCCCCCTTCCCTCCCCTCCTCCCCCTTCCCTCCCCTCCCCTCCACCCATACATCCCCTCCCTCCCTCTCAAGGCCAAGGAGCCATCAGGGTTCCCCACTCTATGCTAAGACCAAGGTCCTCCCAACTTCCCCCAGGTCCAGGAAGGTGATCGACCAAGCTGAGAAGGCTCCCACAGAGCCCGTCCATGCAGAAGAATCAGAGCCCAGAGCCATTGTCCTTTGCTTCTCAGTCAGCCCCCGCTGTTGGCCACATTCAGAGAGACGGGTTTGGTCGCATGATCCATCAGTCCCATTCCAACTGGAGTTGGTGATCTCCCTTTAGTTCTGTCCCACCGTCTCCATGAGTGAACGCACCCCTCACGTTCCTGAATTTCTCCCTCATGTTCTCGCTCCTTCTGCTCCTCATCAGGACCTTGGGAGCTCAGTCCAGTGCTCCAATGTGGGGCTCAGTCACCTTCCCCATCTGTCGCCAGCTGGAGGTTCCCTCACGGTCCTGACTTTCTTTCTCATGTTCTCTCTCCTTCTGCTCCTCATCAGGACCTTGGGAGCTCAGTCCGGTGCTCCAATGTGGGGCTCTGTCATATTCTTCATCTATCGTCAGGTGGAGGTTCTATGGTGATATGCAAGAAATTCATCAGTATGGCTATAGGAACTGGCCTTTTCAGGCTCCCTCTCCTCAGCTGCCCAAGGAACTAACTGGGGGCGTCTCCCTGGGAACCTGGGAACCCCTCTAGGGTCAAGTCTCTTGACAACCCTCAGGTAGCTCCTTAAATTAAGATATATGCTTCCCTGCTCCCATATCCACCCTTCCTATATCCCAAGCACCCCATTCCTCCGAGCTCCCCCCGTTCTCCCCTTCACACTTTTCTCTCCCCATCTTCCCTTGGCCCAAATATTTGTCATAGACATGTAATGATACAAGTAAATATTTCTACTAAGCTCAGTAACTAGCAGTATGGGAATATAGATGTATGTATATTTAGCTAAAAATATAAGTACATCATTTCTCTTTCATCCCTTAAACATCTTCCATTCCCTCCCATGACCCCCACATTTTCCCCCTCAAATTCATGACCTCTTTTTCTATTATTATTGCTGTTACTAATATGTATAAACTTACAACTATATAAATAAAACCTGCATTGTCTATTCCAAGAAAAAGATCCATTTTAACCCTTACTCAAGGGCATACATGGGGCAACTCCACCTTTAGAAGACACATTAAGATTCAATGATGAGTTTCTTTTGTATCTTCTCTGCAAGTCCAAGATTTATTTTTTTGAGAAATTATTTATTAGTGAGCATTCTCCATGTTACCTTAGCCTCAATAAATAATCTTAATTACCTAGTGCCATTTGGTTTTTACAGTCTGTTTCTCTATCCCGATGGAATTGAACTTTTCCTTTCATATATCACTCTTTTCCCACTGCCAATTTGGTAGTCTTTATTGCGTTCAACTCCTCTTCCAAGCTTTCCTGAGTAGAATAGTAGGGATTTGATTTTGACTCTTTCCCATGTCTAGCTAAATTTTTGTTGTTAGTTTTGTTCAGTGTCATGACCTGATTATTTGATGATCTCTGTGAAAACATAATTGGTTCACAGTGGTGGTGTCTTTGTTGGATGAAAGAATACTAAAAAATCTGATTTCCTTTAAAAAAGAAGCATCATATGTCTTGTGCTTATGACATGGAAGTATGGGGGCACTGTCAGATTCTTGGACTAAATTCCCCAGGTTTCCAGAGGAACTAGCTGGTTGTTTCCAGTTTTATCATAGAGGAGGCAGCTACCAGGAGACCACCAGAGGCCCAGGGTGGATTCAGAGCTAACAGGAGCACAATTGATTAGATCTTCACTTTGAGACAACTGGCAGAAAAAAATGTGAAGAATTTGGAAAAGATTTATATGTCCATTACATGGACTTCAGGAAGGCATTTGGAAGCATTTGGAGGAAAGAACTTTGAGAAACTATGAGGTTCTACAGGTACCCAGAGAAAATCATAAAAATACTAGAAAATTTCTTTAAAAATACTTTTGTATCAGTCAAAGTCTGTGGAGAACTAAATGGTCAGTTTAAGACAATCGTAGGAGTGTTGCAGGGATGCATCCTCTCACCACTAGTGTTTAATATATTACTGGAATTAATAATTGAAAGAGTTCTGGGAGATGCAGAGATAGGGATGAAGATAGGTGGTATGTGAATCGATAACTTCTATTTCTCTGACAATATAGCGTTACGTGCAGAAAGTCCAAATGGGCTGCAGGCCCTGGGAAATAGAGTGATGAAGCTAAGTGAAAACGTTGGTATGAAAGTAAACATTGAGAAGACTGAGATGCAACACTTGGGAAGGGCGCACAAGGATTATAACATTGTAAAAAGAATTGGAACCTCAAGCAAACAATCAACTTTGTCTACCTGGGAAGAATTCTCAGTTCAAAGGAGGCATCTATTTACGACATCTAGAGTAGGATAAGGATAGCGAGGGCTGCATTCCAGGCAATACGAAAGGTTTGGTCAGTAGAAAACATAACGACAACAATAAAATCACAAGTATATAAGACACTTGTCTTGAACGGCCTTCTTTAAAACTCTGAAACCTGAACAATGAATTGCTCCCCAGAACAGCGGCTGAATGCGTTTGAGATGGCTTGTCTCAGGAGAATTCTAGGCATCACATGAAGAAAGAGACTGTGCAATGATGACTTCAAGAAACATCTCTACAGAAGAAAGTTAACTACAGGATACAGGTGCTTGTCATCAAAACCAAACCTTCCATCACATTAGAAATATTTTATATATTTCTGAATGCCTATTTCTTTGTGTGTGTACTACATTTAATGAAGTGCTCAAAGAAACCAGAATTGATTGCTGTTGCTCTGGAACTAGAGTAATAAGCAATCATAAGCCACCAGACATAGGTGCTGGGAACTGAACAAAAGTCCTCAGCAAGAGCAGCAAGTAGTCTTAACTGGGGAGTCATCTATACAGTCCCTGTCTTAAATTATTGTTTGAGATTATAATATAATTATATCATTTCCCCCATCTTTACATTACCACATCCCTCTTACCTTTTCTCTTTCAAATTAATGGCCTCCTTTCCTGTTGTTTTTGTTGTTGTTTGTATGTGTGTGTATGTGTCTGTGTGCATGTGGTTGTGTGTGTGTATTGGTATATATAAAATATAATCTGTTTAGTCTGTATATACAGAAAGGTTTTTCACATGGAAAGAATATTCTTGTTTCCATGAGAAACCGTATCATCTGTAGTACATGCTTTCAGAAATGCAGATTCTTGTCCTAATCATTATTATGTTCAAAATGTTTTCCATTTCTTAGTAAATTGAGGCAGATTCTTTGCATGGTACAGCATCATTTGTATTAGAAAGCATAGTTAATTTTGTCTACATGCAAAGTGAGGTGCATTCGTCTTGCTCAGAATAGTAAACCTCACCAATTTTTATACTATTTCCTTTAATGTCAGATTATTGCCCTCCAAGCTAATATTTCTAATGTTCTAACTCTCATTTACATTGGAGTCATTAAGAACTAAAACTATGTCTCTGGTTGCCTTGCAACTGACCTGATATTCCAAGAAAGGAAGGTGCCTTGCCAGCTTTTTAAAGCCTGAATGGGTTAATTACACTATACATTATACTATGCACAGACGACAGGATTTGCTTAGATAAGCTGATATCTAGACTACTAAGGAAACCTGTCAAAATGTTTTAGGTGTGCATTATCTTGTGTGTAAGGTAAGCATGAGAGTGGACAACTTTACCAAATTTCAAGGTGTTCAGTTAATAGTTCTGCATACATTTCTTTTTTGATATCTTGCAGTATATTACAATAGTTACTCTCAGTGTTCATTTTTAAATCTTTAATGTAATGCTCCATTCCTCTCTCTTTTCTCATTTCCTTCCTTCACTTTTCCTTCCTTCTTTTCCTTCTTCATTTTCCCATGTAATTTCAAATAAACATTTCTGATATTGAAACTTTAGGAAAATTGACTTTTCCAGTATTTCTCCAAGGAAGCTCTATCCTATTTTATGGAAACAATGGTAGTAAAAATATGTGAGAAACAAAGAAGTACTATTTCAACCCATTACCAAGGCTGATTCTTTCCTAGTTACAAGGGTTTAATTCATTATGAGTAAAAGGAAGAATGATCATGCTGAAATTTATCAGAACTTTGTGTTTCTAGAGAGAGTGATGATTGATAAATTCCCCAATATTTTTTTGGAGAATGAATTTTATCACTTTAAGGAATCTATCTGCTCTTCTGTATTCTGAAATAGTATTTCTCTCCACTATTCCTCAAAGAATTGGGTGCAAATTTCTCTTTTTATTTTCTTATGACTCTCAAAAATTCACTGATAATTCTATTACTCCCTTTAGAAATTTCCAAATTTTCAGATTTTTTTCAAATATTTTTCTTTTCTTTGGTATGTATCTCATTAATGAGCATGTTTCCTATCACAATTCAATAAAAAATATTTTACTGACTGTTCCATGCATGCTGCCAAGATGTTATAACATCACTTATTCTATTTTATAAGCAAAAGGAAAGATACATGGTAGAAAACAACTCCTTTATTTACATTAGTCATAACATTTATCAGAAAAGTCAATATGGAGCCAAGCATGTAGTTCAATGATTTACATTTTGGTTAACATGTCCAAGACACAGGGTGTGATCTGGAGCACAACAGAAAATCAATATGGCTTTATAATTACTCAGTAAATTTTGTAGTATGAAAAGTGATAAATAATTTGCTGAAAATAGAGTTAAATTATTTTAAAATATTTACTTAAAATATCTTATCATCCATCCATGTGTTCCAATGGACAAAATGCAAGTAGTTATTGATTTGTACAAAAATGGAAGTAGTTATTATAACTTGTGCCAAAAAATAAACCATTATGAGGATATAAAACCTTTAGAGGTGTGTGTGTGTGTGTGTGTGTGTGTATGAGAACCCTCCTTTTGTTCATTCCTAAAAACACCAGTATCAACTGAAAAATATTTTGCTAAAGCGTTAATTGAACATGGAGAAGTAATAAGGTAGAGCATAGAAGCATATGCAAAATTAAAAGTATTATTAAAAGCAATGGATGATGTGACTGGAGTCATAGCTCAACAGTTGTTCATACTACAATCAGAGAGCATTGGAGATCGGTTGCCAGCATCTATATCAGGAGGCTCACAACAACATGTAACACAGACCCATAGGATTCAATGCCTCTTCAGGCTTGTACAAGTACATGTACTCAAATGAACATGCCTACAAAGGCATTCAGTGTATACATGTGTACTTAAAAGGAAAAGGACAAGAAAACAAACGAAAGAGAACCTGGTGATGCTATAGTTCCTTGATTTCTACTCTTAAAACCTTATTCCCCAAGATGCTTCTTCTTAGTGTCTCTTGTCACAACACGAGAAGACTTCCAGTAGGATAACTGTGATATACACCCTTGACTCTGCTTCCAGATCACAGGTGTTCCCAAACCTGTTTCATTCTTAAAAATTGAAATTTATTACAAATCTACAAGGTAAAAAGTGCTAAATGAAAATTTTGAGAGTAAATGTTATTATGAACCTCAGAAATAAAAATGAATATACGGTAATGAATTTGTTTAATACAAAGCTATGAGAAGCCCATGCAGATGTTACAGCTGGTTCAAAGAAAAAATCAAACTATCCCACAATTATTTGAAGAAAAGTGATAATAAAGTGAATGGATAGTGTTTGCACAATGTTGGAATTTATTTAAGCTTGTTAGTTCTCATTTATCTATAGATTATAAAAAATATAGAATTGAACACTGGTAGAGTAAGATTGCTTATAAACTTGTATTACAGAAGATGTTTTCATTGAAATATGTCTGCTGTATTGGCATACATACATGATATTTTGTAAATTCATAATATACTTCCATAGCAACATAAAAGAAATAAATATTATTATGTCAAATCCAGTTGTATATTTTAAACAAAACATTTGTTTTATTTTAGTGACTTTATAAATCTAAACTCATACATTGCAAACTTATTATTATATTTTATTATGTCCAAAATACATAACAAAATTTATCATCTTAACAATTCAAATATATTCTCCAGACAGATATATTCATATTATTGTATAGCAGCCTCCAGAATATTTCATCCTGTGGAACAGAAACTTTTTTTATCAATTATTACTACATTTCTCCATACCAGCTATTGTCAACTATTATTGCACTTTCTGAGTCGATAAATTTGAGTACTCTACATAAATTATATTACATAAAACAGAAATTGTTTGTGTCAGAATGAATTCCCTACCTCTTTAATGGTAGATTATAAGTCATTGTGAGTGTCATACTTGATTTATATGTTTATACACTGATGCTAATTTAGATTGCTTCCATATTTGGCCTGTCATTAAAACATGCTATGATCATGAATATAAAAGTATTTCTTCAATGTGGGGCTCTGTCTCTATCTGCATCCATCACCAGGTGAAGGTTAAGGCTCACAGTGAGCCCGTCCATGCTGTAGAGTTCACATTCATTGCCGTTGTCCTTGGTTTCTCAGTCCTCCTCCACCATCAGCCACATTCAGAGAGCCCAGTTTGGTCCCCTGTTCCATCAGTTCCATTCCAACTGGACTTGGTGGTCTCCCGTTAGATCTGTCCCACCGTCTCAATGGGTAAACGCACTCCTCACGGTCCTGACTTCCTTGCTCATGATCTCCCTCCTTTTGCTCCTCATCGGGACCTTGGGATCTCAGTCCAGTGCTCCTATGTGGGGCTCTGTCATTTTCTCCATCCAATGCCAGGTGAAGGTTCTATGGTGATATGCAAGATATTCATGAGTATGGCAATAGGATCTGGACATTTCTGGCACCCTCTCCTCAGCTGCCCAAGGACCTAGCTGGGGGCGTCCTCTGGACACCTGGGAACCCCTCTAGATAGAGACAGAGCCCCACATTGGAGCACCGGACTGAGCTCCCAAAGTTCTGATGAGGAGCAGAAGGAGAGAGATCATGAGAAAGAAAGTCAGAACCATGAGGGATGAGTTCACCCACTGAGACGGCAGGACAGAACTAATGAGAGACCACCAAGTCCACTTGGAATGGGACTGATGGAACATGCGACCAAATCGGACTCTCTGAAAGTGGCTGATGGTGGAGGCTGACCGAGGAGCCAAGGACAATGGCGATGGGCTTGGTCTCTACGACATGGACGGGCTCTGTGTGAGCCTTGTCAGTTTGGTTGCTCACCTTCCTGGACCTGCAGGGAGTTGGGAGGACCTTGGACTCAACATAGTGTAGAGAACCCTGATGGCTCTTTGGCCTGGAGAGGGAGGAAGTGGGGTATGGGTGGAGGGGAGGGGAGGGAAGGGGGAGGAGGAGGGGAGGAGATGGCAATTTTTAATAAAAAATAAACTGGAAACAAAAAAAAAGACTTAAGCTTTAAAAAAAAAGTATTTCTTCAAATTACCTCTTTCAGTTCTTTTAGATAATATGTCAGATTGTAGACTGGCTGGATCATGTGGTCATTTCACATTTTTCATATTGCTTTTGGAAGCAACTGCGCTCTTTTATATTTCCACCAATAGTATATCAAGGTTCCTATATCTTTATATCCTTGCAGGCAGTGCTGAGTTTATTTTGCTTTCTTAATAGTCTTTCAAATGTGTATGAGGAAGCATCATATTGTGGAATTGATTTGAATTTTTATTATGATTAATGCTCATGAATATGTTTTCATCTTTCATGAATAATTTATACACCTTCTTTAGAAAACATCCTTTGCCTATTTAAAAAATTTCTACTCTTATTATTAAGTCAGAATATATTCCTATATTCTGGATATTAACCCCTTGTGAAATATATGAATTACAAATATTTCCCATTCTACGAGCTGATACTTCACTCTGTTGCTTATATTAATTGTATACTTTTATGTAATTAAATATTTTTATCTTAGTCATGTATTATTTTGGTTTTAATGTTGAGTATGTCTTATGTCCTATTAAAGAGAGTTTAGAAGTACTTGAACAAATCATAATATTAATCACCAGTTCTCGATTTATAGTGTAGGAGATGTACCTTTTCCTTTTTACTGGCAATGTAAAATTCTAAAATTAAATAGTGTTTTAAGAATATACCAAATTTAGGCATGTCGTTATTTAGGTATAAAAAAATTTCCTTTATGGTTTTGTTAAACATATTCTTTGGATTTTTGAGGTGTTTCTCTTCTCCTTCTATTCCTATTATTTTTAGATTTAGTCTTTTCATTGTATCCTAGATTTCCTGAATATCTTGTGTTAAGAATTGTTTAGATCTAACATTTTCATTGATGAATGCATTTCCTCTGTCCTGTCTTCAACACCTTAGATGCTCTCTTCAATCTATAGCATTCTGTTGATGATGTTTGCATCCATAGTTCCTGCTCACTTGATTTTCCATTTTCAGGACTCCCTCTGTTTGTGTTTTCCTTATTGCTCATATTTCCATTTTTAAATCTTGAATAGTTTTCTTTATCTGTTTGGTTTTTATTGAATTTATTGATTTTTTTTCCATTTTTTTGTATTTTCCTCAATTATTTAAGGGAATTGTTCATATCCTCTTTATGGACTCTATCATCTTCATAAAGTATTTTGTATGTTTTTTGTGCCTCAGCTGTGTTGGATTTTTCAGGATTTGGCTGTTTAGGATAGCTGGACTCTGGTGATGCTATATTGTCTTTTCTGTTACTGACTGCTTTGTTACAGTGGTATTTCAACACCTGGATTTGGGATGATTGGTTTATGTGTGGCAATTTCTCAGAAAAATTGGACTCAATCTACTACAATACCCAGCTATAGAACTCTTTGGCATATACCCAAAGAATGTTCAATCACATCACAAGGACACTTTCACAAGTATGTTCATAAGAGCTTTATTTGTAACAGCTGGAACCAGGAAACAACCTAGAAGCCCCTCAACCAATGAATAGATAAAGAAAATGTGGTACATTTACACAATGGAGATTTTGACTTGGTTGTTAAAAAACACACCAGGAAATTTGAAGGAAAATGAATGGAACTAGAAAAAGAAATCATCCTCAGTGTGATAACCCATACTAAGAAAGATAATGATGGTATATACTCATAAGTGATATTGGCTGTGAAAGAAAAGATAATCATGGTAAAATTCACAGTCCCAGAGTTGCTAGGTAACAAGGAGTAGTCATTGGGGGATACCCAGGTTTCCCTGAGAAGGAAAATAGAAGAGGTCTTGTGAGTAGACTGAAGATAAGTGGGTAAGTGAACATGAGCAATAAGGTTGGGGGAAACAGAAGAGGTATAGTTTCTATTCAACCCTGCTTCTTCAGCCATTCAGTACCATCAAAACATAGAGAGGGTTATATTAATTATAATCTGTATGGCCTGTTACCTCATGCTTATTATGAACTAGCTCTTATAACTTAAATTATTCCATATTTCTTGTATAATTTAAGCTACATGTCTTGGTACCTTTTTTTCAGTGAGGCATTCTCAACTTGTTTCCTGTGTGTCTGGATGGTGATTTACTTTCAGCCTTTGCTCTTCCGAGAATTCTCTTAGTCTGGTAGCCCTGCCTATACTTTCTGACCAGCTACTGGTCAATCAGTTTTTATTAAACTAATATGAGTGACAAATCTTTACAGCATACAAGAGCATTATCCCACAGAAAGGGAGAATACTGAAAGAGACTTCTGGAAAGGGAGGTTATTTCAGGGTCACATAAAAACCTGGCATAAGGGAATTTCCCAGGAATCTACTAGGAAGACTCCAGTTCAGTCTTCTAGCAATAGTAGAAAATTAGCCTGGGTTGGCCATCTCCTTTACCAGATTGGTGCTTAGCTTAATTATTTTCAGAGAGGCTTCATTCATCAACTGATGGAAATAGATGAAGACCCACAGTCAAACATTAGGTGGAGTTCAGGAGATTCTGCAGAAAAGGAGAAAGAACTATAGAGTCAGAGAAATCAAGGGTCTGGTAAGAAAACTCACAGAATCAATTAACTTGGGCTCATAAGGGTTCACAGAGACTGAACTGACAACCAGAGAGCCCACATCAGATGGACCTAGGCACTCTGCATATATTTGTAGCTTGGTTTTCTTGTGGGACTACTAACAGTGGGAACAGGGGCCATCTCTGATTCTTTTACTGGCTTTTGGGACCTTACTTCTCATACTGAGTCTCATTGCCCAGTCTTTATACATCGTGAGGTGCTTAGTCTTACTGCAACACGATATGCCATGTTTTGTTGATACTCATAGGAGACCTGTTCATTCTTCAAAAGAAATGGAGATGGAGTGGTTTGAGGGTGGGAACAGAGGGGGGCATTGGAGAGAGGGACTGGAAGGAAGGCAAAGTGTGGCTGTGATAATTACAGAAAGAATATACCAGCATCAGATATTATTTCATAACAATTTTGCATGGATATTTTATTCATAATGATTTCAAATAAAGAAGCATTATTATGCATATAGTTAAAATGCTTTCATGTAACCATGCAAATTAGTCCATTCTCCTTGCTACTAATATATATATATATATATATATATATATATATATATATATGCATTTCAACTTTGTTTACAAGTGAAATTTTTTTCAGAAGAGCTGCAATTTTTCTCATTAACAAAGAAACTCTTCAAATTGTTTCACAAAGTAACAATTTCAGGGAAATTTTGAAGTAACTGAAGTTTAAAGTTTGTTGCCTGGAAAAGATGAGGCCAAGGTAAAATTAAATTAAGCCAAGCTCAATTTTAAGACAATAAATATGATTTGTAGGACAATTATAACAAGTTTAGCCCTGAGTCAAAATTTGAAAATTTGTTGAAAAGTCTTGGAAGACAAGCTTTTAGTTATTGGTGGATTATCAAGCTAAAATATAGAATTAGAAAATGACTTAAGCACTTGACTCCAACTATATTAATCTACAATAGAGCCTTCAGTATCCAATCAAGAATTTTTGTTCTGTTTGCTTTGAGAGACTGATGGAGGATAAATCTTTTCTAGAGGTGATTCGATTTGCAATTTGAGGGAGCAGTCATAGGGAACAAGATTTTAGTAAAACTAAGTGGATAATGTCCTTTGTGGATAAAAAATTATTGAGCCATATTTATTATCAGCCAATACTCAGCTTCAGACAAGTTATTTGAATTACTTAGACTTGGCCCCAAGTAGGTAAAAACATACCTTAAAAGACTTTAATATTTTGAAATTTAAATATAAAATGCCTAGCATGGTTTGTTGGCTCTAGGAAAAGAATAATAACTAGCAGTTTTAAATGGTGTTCTCAGCTACAGTTTCTCCCAGCTGAACCTGATATTAGAAGCCTTTCTTTTCCCAATTTGGCTATATATAGCTCTAGTTAGAGTTTATTTTTTCCAATATGAAAATATGCAACTGTTCATTAAAAATGTAAATTAATATAACTATAGCAACTTCAATTATATGGTAGAACTGAGATCATGATGTCTATGCATGTTTATGTTTCAAATTCCAGAATTGAAATACATTGGATAACACAGCAAAATAGACTTCAGATGTGATTGTGTTAAAGATTTTGAACTTGTTCTTTTCAAGTAGACTTGTTGTACTCATATGAGAGAATCAGAAAAAGTTATATTCATATTAAAAGGTTATAGAATGACAGAAACAGAAATTGAAGCGATGTACTGTTGTGGAATATTACTTTAAGTAGATAAAGATGTGTTACATTTGTTTATGCTGCATTTGTTTACTTATGTAAAGATGTGCTGCATTTTCATGAGTTAAACTAAATTTAAAAAGCCACAATAAGTGGGTTTAGTAACTAGTTGGCATGAAATAGCAAGAAACAGAAGAGTATGGGTTTTGATTTGGGGTGGTATGAAAGGAGAGAGGGAAGAAACTAAGAAAGGAAGATTAGATTCAAGAATCATTTTCTTAAATCAAATAAGGGGCTATAGCGCTGATAGGATTAAAGGGTTATTGAATCTACTCTAAACTAAAAAGTGACTGATATTCTTGGATATTTTACATTGGTATGAATTTTTGTATATTGATGTATACTTAAGGTTACTTTTGTTATAATATGGTATACATGTTTTTATACTTGTTTAAGGGTTTTTTGTATATTCATACAAATTTATGGTTATTTTGTACAACATACTTTGTATATGTTTTTACTCTTTGTTAAGGTATTGTACCTATATACTTCATTTAACATGTACAGTAAAGGTCTAGTCCTTGAACACTCTTATTATAAACAATTTAGGATAATTAAGAAACACAGAGTAGTATTCATCCATAACCATCAAATTTGTAATTATGTTATGTATGTTCTTAAGATACTACAGAGACATGTTTTAGTTAGATAGACTGTCTTCAAACGTTTCAAAGTCCTATAGAATATGGCACTTAAAATGTTTTGTTAACATAGGACTTTTCATGACAGTAAGACATGTCTGCTCCTGGCAGCAACGATCTACTTCATAAAAGGATGATGAGCATTAAAGAAGCTCCAAAGGAGTTTGGTTTTTTTTGTGACAAAGGTACCCACTGGGGCAAGAAACTGTCCTTGCCTTCACTGCTAACATTATAGTGTACAAACTGTTTTAAAAGTACATGAAGGAAAAAGACTGCTAACCTTTGCCAGACAAGGTAGAAAAATCCTTCAAAATTCCTGCTTCGTAGAAAAGTCTGCCAGTCATTCTAGGCCTTTTTAATGAAGATGGACAACCCTTAATGTTTCAAAGGAACCATAGGTGACTGTCACATTCAGCCAGATGTGTCTGTCATTTCTATAGTTAGGGAAGTTGCTTGTTGTAGTGTGAAGCGGCGGGGCTGCGTCCGGCCACCCGGCCACCGGCTAGCTTTACACCCGAAATAATTACACGGAAACTGTATTCTTTTAAATACTGCCTGGCCCATAGTTTCAGCCTCTTATTGGCTAATTCTCACATCTTCCTTTAACCCATATTTAGTAATCTGGGTAGCACCACGAGGTGTGGCTTACCAGGAGAGATCTTAACCTGCGTCCATCTCGGAGAGGAGCAGCATGGAGACTCACTATGGCGAATGCCTGAAGCGTCTCCCCCCCCTCTACTTCCTTGTTCCCACAATTCTGTTCTGTCTACTCCACCTACCTAATTTTCTGTCTCTTAAAGGGCCAAGGCAGTTTTCTTTATTAATTAACCAATAAAAAAAACATAGACAGATAACTCTCCTCCATCAGTTTGTTCTGCAATTTTGTTTACTCAGGTAATATTACATCTTTATGGTGTCTTTGATAGAGTTGAAAACTAGATAGTTATAGTTTTCGTTTTCTTTAGTTATGATAGAAGTTAAATTAGGCACACAACTTTTGACATCACCAAGATTGAATAAGTAATGAAGTATATTTTCTGAATTTTCCAAATATCAACGGACTGGGTACTGTAAAAGTAATTTTTACTTGATAATTGTTCTAAATGTATATAGCTTTACTATGTTAAAGCTAAAATCCTTCCTTTCTGTTTAGACAAACAGTGGGAAATATTGTGGAATAATGCTTTAACTAGGCAAAGATTTGTTGTATTTATTTATGTTGCATTTATTTAACTATGTGAAGATGTGCTGCCATTTTACCTTTCCTGCATACAGTACCTGACTTATCTAATAAAAAGCTAAGTGGCCAGTAACTGGGCAGTAGAGGAACAGGAAGGGCTTGTGTGCAGAGAGAATAAGTAAGAAGGGGAATCCTAGGCTAAAGAAGAGAAATAGGGAGAGTGGGAAATGTCTAGAGTCATTCCACCAGGCAGTTTCTAGCCTGCCAGACACTGAGTAGAAAATACAGAATGAAAGAAAGGTAAAAAGCCCTAAATCAAAATGTAGGTGAAAAGAAACCATTTAATTTAAGTTATAAAAGCTCCTGAGAAAAGCACAAGAAAAGGCCAAGCATTCATAACTAATAAGAGGTCTCGGTGTCCTGACTTGGGAGCTGGTTTGTTGCCCAAAAGAAAGACTTCTACATTAAATTCTGAAGATGAATAAGGAGTTTTGAGGCATGAAATTCAATTAACTGGAAATGGTGATGAGGATTCTATACTAAAGCCTTGGGAAGACACTGACTACTTGCTTAGCTATGTTCCTGGTAGCCTTATTCATAATATCCAGAAGCTAGAACAACCTAGATGTCACTCAACTGAAGAATTAATGAAGAAAAATGTAATATATTTATACAATGTAGCATTATTCAGCTGTTAAAAGCAAGAAAAGAAAAAAATAAAAAAAATAAAAGGCAAATGGACGGAACTAGCAAAAAAAAAAAAATCATCCTTAGTGCAGTAACCCAGACTGAGAAATACAAATTTGGTATATAATCATTAGTAAGTTGATATTTTCTGTAAAGTAAAGGATAACTATGCTAAAATCCACAGACTCAGAGAGGTTAGGCACAAAGTAGGGCTCAAGGAGGACACTTGGATCTCCCTGGGAAGGGGAAATAGAAGAGATTTTGTGGGTGGTTAGCAGCAGTTGGGGATGGGAACATGAAGGATGATGTTAGGGTGGGGCAGGGGGAGAGTAGTGAGAGAAACAATTTTAAAGGGGGTCTTTTCAGAGTCATATAGAAACATGGTGAAAGGGGGAGTAATTGATTGGCCATTGGAATTAAATCAGACTAGCTCTAATATGTGAGAAGCCAAGGACAATGGCACTGGGTTTTGATTCTACTGCATGTACTGGCTTTGTGAGAGCCTAGCCTGTTTGGATGCTCACCTTCCTAGACCTGGATGGAGGGAGGAGGTCCTTGGACTCCCAACAGGGCAGGGAACCATGACTGCTCTTTGGACTGTAGAGGGAGGGGGAGGGGAGTGGGGGGAGGGGGGAATGGGAGGCAGGGAGGAGGCAGAAATTTTTTAATGATAAAAAAGAACTGCATGAAAAAAAACCAAAAAATTATTTAATAAAGGAAAGAATGAGAACTTACAAAACCTGGGTTCCAGCAAGGAGCGCAGGAAAAAACCAAGAGGAAGCAGGAAGCACACCCGCAAGTTTTATAAATAAATCTTAGCCTAAGAGGATCATACCTCACAAACAAGGTAATTGGCTGAGGTTCCCCTTCACAGGGTGCAATGGAAACTCCCAGGAATCTCCAAGAATGACCCTACTAATAGGAGATATGTTACATGAACATCTCCTGTGACTAGGCAAAACTACCCATGGAGTGATTGGGACCCCAATCCAGTCACATAAACTTCTACCTACAATTTGTCCAACCTACGAGATATATTGAAATAAAGGTGGCACAGAGATTGTGGGAGTGGTCAATCAATGAATGCCCCATCCTGAGGACCATGTCAGGAGAGTAAGCCCACTCATGACACTGCTTGGAGCACCACGACCCAGAGCCTAGATGGCAAAGAGACAAATGAGTGAATGGGTTTCAGAAGGAAAGGGGAAAGGGAGGGATTTAGAGGAGATGAGGTATGGTTAAACTGAAGCCAGGCTGTAAAATAAATAAATAAATAAATAAATAAATAAATAAATAAATAAATAAAATTAAAATTAATTAAAAGGGAATATGCCCTTGACAGTTTCAGTCCAGTGAAGTTAACTGTAGACTTCTGATCCACAAAGCTGTAAAAGAATATATTCTTGTTTCTCTAAACCATATGTGTAATGAATGATACAATGATAATTAGGAGTGAATACTAGTACTTTCAAATTAATCTGAGGTCTGCTTTCATTAGTTAGTAATATATCACAAGGCACCAATCACCCAAGAACATGGTGACCTAAACAAATAGACTAACAGACATTTATTTAATATTAAACAGTATTTTATCAGTTTTATCAGATATTGTTATCTTTTTGTGTATCATGTAAAGGAGTGTGTGTGTGTGTACTTGTATATGTACTTGTACATGTACAAGTGAGGTTGATTATTGCTATATACCTTATCCTTTTGTTTCTTTGAGACAGGATTTTCCACTGAGCCTGCATCTTATTAATTAAGCTATAGTGGCTAGCCACCAAGACCTGGGGTTCTACATGTCTCCAACTCTCCATTAGTTGCATTAGAGACATGTGCTGATGTGCCTGGCTTTTTGTGTGTGGGTATTGGGGATATAAACTCAAGACTTCATGTTGGAGCAGTAATCATTTTATCAAGTGAGACATCCCTCCAGTAAATTTTTTGTTATTTTAATTATATATTTTATGAACTCCATTGTGAAATCTCATTACATACTTACAAACATACAAATAATCTCTGATGACTGGATCTGTGTAGATAATATAATTATCACTCCAGACACGCAACATTTAGTTTTAGATGTAACATTCAAAATTCTCTCCACAAATATTTCAAAGCGTTTTATTAATTGTTGTCAAACATTTATTTCATTCACAAGTCTTGAGGGCTGCTTTAGGGTTGTGCTAATATTGCCTGGTATTCAGCTGGTCTCAACTGATCTGGCTCACATTTCTCAAATCACTTACTGCTTCATCTTTCTAGTCTGGTAGGTCTAGGAACAGTTGAGTTGGTGGAAAGTATCTCTGTTCTATATTCTTTTATTATTATTATTATTATTATTATTATTAAAAATTTCCGCCTCCTCCCCACCTCCCATTTCTCTTCTCCTCCCTCCCCTCCCCTCCCCCTCCTTTTCCAGTCCAAGGAGCAGTCAGGGTTCCCTGCCCTGCTGGAAGTCCAAGGTCCAACCCTCACCATCTAGGACCAGGAAGGTGCGCCTCTAAACAGACTAGGCTCCCCAAAAGCCAGTACATGCAGTAAGATCAAAACCCAGTGCCATTGTTCTTGGCTTCTCAGTCAGCCTTCATTGTCTGCCACGGGTTCAGAGATTCCGGTTTGATCCCATGTTTTTTCAGTCCAGGTTGCGCTGGCCTTGGTGAACTCCCATTAGACGAGCCCCGCAGTCTCAGTGGGTGGGCGCACTCCTCGTGGTCCTGACTTCCTTGCTCATGTTCTCCCTCCTTCAGCTCCTCATTTGGGCCTTGGGAGCTCAGTCCTACACTCCAGTGTGGGTCTCTGTCTCTAGCTCCATCCATCGCCAGATGAAGCTTCTATGGTGATATGTAAGATATTCATCAGTATGGCTATAGGAAAGGGCCATTTCAGGCTCCCTCTCCCCAGCTGCCCAAGGAACTAGCTGGGGACATCTCTATGGATACCCGGGACCCCCTCTAGAGTGAAGTCTCTTGATAACCCTAAAACGGCTCCCTTAATTAAGATATCTTCTTCCCTGCACCCCTACCCACCCTTCTGTTCTATATTCTTACAACTTCTACAGAAGCATTCATACAGGCTGAGGCAAAGGAATTTCTAAGGGAGAGCAAAAGAATCAATTTTTGACCATTTGAACCTTCACTTCACAATTGACAAATCATATACATTGCATTTTTTTCCAAGAAAGAGCACAAAATGCATCCAGGTTTTGGGACTGATAAAATGAACTTAATTTTTTAATGAGGAAAGCTACAAAGTCACATTGCAAAGGCCATGGATAGAGAAAGTTAAAAATTTTGAAATAGTTGGCAAACTGTATACTACATAGGAACTCTTAGAAAATGATGTCTTGACTCTCACCTGATTTTCTAACCATCATATTTGAACCACATATCACATATCTTTGAGTTTCTATGTCTGTGTAATACTTATATGCTGATATGCTTATGATAAAGTACTTGTAGTCTGGCTATGAGTTTAAAATGATCTGATCAATTAATTCACTGACAATATGTTGCGGGAGCTCCTTTTGCTTCTTCAGCCAATAGCCACTGAGATACCAGCCCATTGGAGCGTGGTCTCTCTTTTTAAAAATGCGGCCACTTCCCTCCGCTTGCTCTCTGGCTTCCGGATCTGCTTCTGGCAACAAGGCTCCCTTCCTGATTGTGCAGAGGGCTGTTGTCTGGGAAGGTGATCTGTAAGTTTTTCCCCTTTAAATAAATAACCATTGTATTAATCATAATTCCAAACTGGTGTGGGATTGTTTGTGATTTACACCTTCAACAGTATTAATAACTATTTGCCTAGTGAATATGTTTCTCAGTGCAATTTGTATCGATTTTTGAATGGCAAAAAGTCAAACAATTCTTGCCATATTGCTTTTCTAATACATGTTTCCAGGTTCAGGAAACCTCCCTCTTGTGGAATTACTAATTGGATGACATCACAAGCTTCTAGAAATGTTTCTAAAGCAACTTAGCTAAGGACCTTATATTGCATTATACTTTTTCTCTTAAGAACTTTCCATTTTAGCTCTGCATCCAGGTGTTACTTATTTATAAAGAAATGAATGATGATATAGGCACATATGTGGGTACCTATTAGAGTAAAAGAAGTTATTGCATCTGTGTCATGTAATTTCTAGAGTCCAGATGGGCTGGTGTGGCAGCTGTGTTTTGATCAACTGTGAAGGTGTTTGTCTCAGGATGTGTTGACAACAACACCATTAGATACAATCAACTTCCCAAGAGCTATGTGGCTTAGTTTTAATTTCTTGATTTTTGTGTTATTGTCCTTTTTATTAAAAAGCACATTATATGCAGAATAATTGTGAATAAATTAATGAAGCTTACTATTGTTTGTATAATTTCTGTAATCCAATCTTTTGACATTTCTTTCTGTTACTGAAACTTAAATAAAATATTGATTCAACCTTTGAATGATCTTAAACTTTTCTCTAGTTTTACTGTGAATTTTAAAATTTGATTTAATACTAATGTATTGTAAACCCTTAATAATTAATGGTTTACATTACACATAGTTTAAAATATAAATAAATTTGTACAATTGCCACCATTATCAGGACACAGACTGTTGTGTTGATATATGAATGACCTTGTAACTCATAATTGTCCCAATCTTAAAGCAATCTTATGTACTTTAGTTAGTAAATCAATAATAACCTTTGGCAAATCCATACCATGAAATTTATTACTCTGCTTTATAAAAGCTGAAATTTTTATATAAATAGCAAGCATCATTGACTAACCTTAGAAAAATTACATGAGACTTATATTCCCCACATATTTAATTCATATCTAATATTGTTCTAGTTTCCACCATAGCTCTGGTCTTCAGTGAATGGACTTAAAAATAAAAATTATATTACACAACAGAACTAATTTGTTTTTATTATGTTTAAATTTAGCATGTAATTAACAGGTTTGATCATAGCATTTTCATCTATGTGTGTCATTTTACTTTGTTCTCATTCCTCTTCCTCATTGCCTTCTCCAGTGTTCTCTTAAAGAGCTTTTTAGAAAATTCCACTAGTCATGCAACTCCTGTATATGACTCAGTAAGTTCTTTATGATGAGATGGTTGTCTACAAGCAGAACTTAATAACACAGTTTACTTATCTGACAATGGATGTTCTAATAAATAATCATTACTATATATGTGTGTTCTGTAATTCATCATACTTTCTTTTTTTGTTTTTTGAGATAGAGTTTCTCTGTAGATTTGCAGCCTGTCCTGGAACTAGCTTTTGTAGACCAGGCTTGTCTAGAACTCACAGAGATCCACCTGCCTCTGCTTCCCGAGTGCTGGGATTAAAGGCATGTGCCACCACCGCCTGGCTCATCATACTTTCTATTTTCAATGATCTCCCAATGGATGGTAAACCTCTCAGCTTACTTAATTGTCATTTTCGTGCCTACTAAGTTATACATCTTCCGAGAAACCCTCAATGATTAATTTTAAGAATATAACTGTAAAACCCAAAGTATCCTAGTTTATCTGTGATTATAGTGATGACTAACGGAGTCGGGATCTATTGGTGAATTGATCAAAATTACACTGATGAGTGAGGAAGTACTGACATATACAAGGTCTGACTGCAGAGTAGATTTTAATTTCTTCACTCAAATATTGTAGAGATCATAGTGTGTGGTATCTGCCCACATTTATAAATGAAATACACTAAAGAGACATAAAAGCTTACTAAAACCCTTGTAGGAGCACATTTTGGCTGCCAGCAGCTCTTTGCCAAGCAAACATTTTGAAAACACTTGGACAATCCTGGCTGCCCTTCTGTTTTCATAAATATTTCCATCCGGCAGTCACAGAAGCTTCCCTTGCAGAAGACAGTGGTCAACAGGAAATCTTGAGATAGAATTGGCACCATGAGCAGCTGCTGAGTTGTGAAAATGTATGCAAAAGCATATGGCTGTCTTTAGGACCTTGAAACAATCTTTATTTAAACATATTTTATCAGTTTATTAATTACCTTTTTCCTGCAAATTTAAAAATGCAGTCTCCCATTTCAGAAGATTTCTTTTCTACAAAACTCTTCTCTTTCAAAAATAAACTGTGTAAAGTTTCAGCAAGACACAAATATCTATTTACTTAATAATATTTTTTTTATTTTTTTATTTTTTTTTTGGTTTTTCGATACAGGGTTTCCCTGTAGTTTCTAGAGCCTGTCCTGGAACTAGCTCTTTCTTTGAGAAATAAAAATTAGAGTATAATTTGGCTTGTTACTTATCATGGATTTCAAATACTCTCTTTGACATTCTTACTTTCTTATGGGTCCCTCTTTATTTAGAAGAGGTACAATTTAATTTTTTATCATGTAAGCTCAATTAAGGACATCTCAGTGAAAAGCATTCATAATTTGATGCTAGTACAGAATGCTGCAATTTGCTTACTTGAGTATAAATGCTGATCTTTCAACACTTATATATACTCAGATATAAGTTGTGTTTAATTCAAATATTAGCCTATATCTAAAAATATCTCATGTGAAGGTCCTAAGCTTGTTTGCAGGCCAATTTTTTTCTCACATATTGGACCAATGTGGGCTTTACCATGACAAAACCATTTAGAGTGTAACCCTCTATGCAGGCTGAAAATTCTCCCATTTATTTTTTTCACATAGATAAAGGTTGGGTTTTCTGAAGTCAGGAAGACATCTTCTGTAAGTCTAAGTGGATTTAAATTATAATAGATTAGTTAATTAAGTATTCAAATCTTACTTTTAACACAGTATATTCTTTAAAATTCAGTCACACATAATAGGTCATCTTAGAAGTATTCTGTGAACAAATAATATATGACAATTTAATAACTGAATTGTACCTTAGCTATTATAGATTTTCAATTCTAATTTGCATGCTAAAGTCATAATTAGAATTGCAAAAATACAGTGCTTTTTCATTTTTTAACAAAGTATTTTCAAATTTGAAAATGGAATCAATTTATTTAACATGCAACACATTACCATTTTAAGGAGTGGTTCCTGGGAAATGTTAAAATTTTTATGGAATTTCTAATGAGATGAAAACTTTCAGAATGTTTCCTCAATAATGCTAGCAGTAGTAGTTGGTTTCAATTAGCCAAGTGTTAGCAAGCAAAGCAACTAAAATCAAATACCTAATTCAATTGGTCACTCCTTCATATAAAATAAGTAGATAATATTTAACACTTCTGAGTGACTGGTAACAGAATATTTAAGAAGGTTTGGTTGAAATGGTTTTCTAAGATAGTTTACCTTTCACACAAAAGAAACAGTAAGTAAGCAATAAAAAAGGAAACAGATAACAAAAGTCTGAATTTCTGATCGTCATACTTGTGATTCCCAAAAATGACCCAGCTTAAAAGGTGATAAATCATACAAATGTTTTTTAATGGTACTTTATTCTCATCATCCATCTTGCATAATATGTAGCTCCCTTTTAATTATCCACGTAAGGTATTCTAAAATCTTTCAAATGGAAGTTACTATAATAGTTTTCTCAAGAAATTTTATTAATCATTCACGTAGCATGACTTAGATTTACAGTTTTTTAAATGTGTTCTCTTTCTCTGTCTCTCTGAATCTCTGTCTCTTTCTCTGTCTCTCTGTGTCTCTGTGTCTCTGTATCTCTGTCTCTCTCTCTCTGTGTATGTGTGTGTGTGTGTGTGTGTGTTTATGTGTGTGTGACTGTTTCCTTCTACTGTTAGGTGTGTTCCAGGGACAGAATGTAAGTTGTCAAGCTTGTACACCAAATTCTTTTATCTGCTGAGTCATCTTGCATGCCTACGATTTTATAGAGATGTTTTAAACTTCCTGAAATTCTGGCATAAGAGAATATTCACATTTGTGAGTATGTCTATGTGTGATTTGAAAAAAATATTTTAAAGATATGATTTTAAGAATCCTTAATATTTTCTCATTGAATTTTTTGACATTCTTGTACATAAGGAATAGTACTTTCTTTAAAAAAAGAAAGAAAGATAAGGGAAGTTCAGCTAAGCATGGTGATGCAAATCCTCAATCTGACCACTTGAGAGGCAGAGGTAGGTGGATCTCTGTGAGTTCAAGCCCAGTCTGGTACACATAGCTAGTTCTAGGTTAGTTGATACAACATAATAAAATGTTGTTTAAAGAAAGAAAGAAATATGGGGAGGGGAGGAAAGGAGAGAGAAAAAACTAAGACTTAAAAAAAAGATAGCTTAGTTGGAGGCATTTTCCCAAAATAACAGCTGCAACCTTATGATAAAGACCCATTTCTCACCACTGGCTGTGGATGACAATATGACTCTATTCTAGAACTGCTTAAAATAATAGATTGGCATCCTATAAGCACCTGGAACTCCATCACTCTTCCATTACTAATGTTTGCATCTTGGCGTTTTTTATTTATTTTGCTCTAAAAATTTTATATCAAGGCCTAAATTAGGCACAAGGCAATTAGGAACAGAGCCATAGATCTTAAATATACATGACTTTTGTGCATCTCTATAGGCTAAATTGTTTATCAATAATATGCTTTTTGTAAAAGTAATATGAAAATGGTTAAAAAATACCAGAAATTGAAATAATAACCAATACAGTTTAAGAATTGTATAAATTTGCTATGACCAAATAAATATTCATAGATAAAATCTCTCAGAGCCAAATAAGTCAAACACCATCTTCTAGTCTAAAAAATATTTTCCCAACATGCATAGTCAGAAGTTTCATGTATTTTGAAACAAGTGTTTTAAATTTAAGGTGTATTTGGAGCATGGGAAAATATTAAAATATAAGTCATTATTTAATGGGCAGAAGTATAGGTGCACATTTTTAAGAATTTGCCTCTCTGCATGATGCCAGTGATTTGGACTACTGTCCTACCATTTGTGTAGTGAAGTAGCTCCTACAGAAAAGCTGAAGGAATGATTGAGGCTTTAGGTGTGTTCACACTATTTTTTTTTTCGAGATAAGGCTTCTCTGTGTATATCCATATGTCCTGGTACTCACTCTATAGGTCAGGCTGACTTCAACCACATGGAGATCTGCCTGCCCCTTCCTCCCTACATGCTGGAATTAAGGGTGTGTGCCACCAATGCCCTGCAGGTGTGTTCACTCTGAAGGTGAAACAGCTCTTAGTTTTAGTCTCTGGTCCAAGAACTTTGAAAATCTCATAGCTGTGTGTGCCACATGCAGATAGAACTACAGACCTGAATCCTTGCTGAAAATACAGAGTTTCTATCTCTATATTTTCATCTCTTGCACAAAATAGAGTTCCAGCATTTAATTTATCAAACATCTAAAGTCTACCATGAGATGTGCTTGTATGCTTTGCAATCTCTCAAGGAGTTTCTAAGCAAACCCTAATGAAGGTCCAGTCCAAGAGAAAGTTTTGATACCCTATGGCAGACAGATTTTAAACAAAGAGGGGTAAGAAAGCAGGGGTAAACACAAACCTTTTCTTACTTGAAAAAAAGGACATAGGAGGCAGGAGACTAAACTTAGAGTATACATGTAAGGACCCGTGTGATAGATCAATGGAAATGTTTCCTTAGAGTTAATGAAAATAAATCAGAACTACTCTGTTCAATGATTTGGAAACTGTGTGTAATATAGACACCCAAACAATTTTGTTCATTTCATTTTCTAACAGAAGCAGTATACAAATGGATGGAGATGTTATTTTTTAATGTGCTGGGGTATTTGTATTAAAAGGCATTATGAGCTACATTTCATTATCTTGTGGTAGCATAACATTAGTGAAATGGAGTACTTAGTAACTCACCTATATGTTTTTTTCTTGGAAAATGCATATTTGCAAACTGAAACCTCAAAATTTATTAAAAGGTTTCACAATGAAATTAAGTAGGACATAGCCATTTCTCTTCCTTTTGCCTGAGAGGGTTACTAGAGGCTAGAAGACAGAGAAACACTCAGTGTGATTGTGGAAGGAGTGAGTCTAATAGTGCCAGAGTCAATTAGTAGTAAGTTAGTTACAAGTTATCCTAAGAGATGGGAGGTGATGATCATGGTGGAGGTGATTTTTAAAGACTCATTTTCATGTATATTTACATACATTGTTGAATTTCTAACATCTTTCATTTCCTTGGATATGCATTTTCCAAAGCATGTTTACCAACTCAAAGGCAGAACTGTTTAAAAATATGAATTTAATATAACTTAGAGCAGCAGTGTTTTGTCCCCTTCCATTTATGTTGTGTAGAAAAACAGACTTCACTGCAGAGAAAAAAAAGTGTGTTCAGATTAAAGCTTTAAATTGGTGGCTAGTAGCCCAGTTATGAAAAACTTGGCTGCCTGCTGTTCCTTGGTAATGTGTTCTATAGGCTGTTGTTTTCTGCTGATCGCCTATTTACAGTGATTTACTCCAAATATGTGGGCGTCTTAAGTATATGGGTGTTGTCCAAGAAAAAAATGAGTCCGTTTATTCTAAATGATGAAATGAGAGGCAACACACAATAACTTCTGTTGATCTCCTACTAATTCTTAAATTGAAAAAAGACCTGCAATAAATACTTGGAGACGAGAAGAATAAGCTAAATAGGAGGAACCACCTGTGGCCACCATACTGCTCTAGACAGAAAAAAAAGAGGTAGATAAAGTTTGAAACTTCATGAAATTTACAAATCAAGTTGATGCAGATGAACATCATTCAAACAAAATGATTATGTCATTTACAAATCAGAATAAAAATACTATGCCATTTTAATAAATAAAACACAAGATAAGGTGATACTTCTTTCTATGATTAAACAGATATTCAATGTATTTTGAAAAAGCCAACAGTGATTCTAATTAAGACTTCCCCCAGTTCACACAGATACAGCAATCAGTGCACTGAGGTTAATATTGTTCAATTATTTTTAAGTTTATAGAATAGCATCACAACTCAATATGAAGTATTTATTTTATTGAATAAACCCAATGTGACAAGAACTGCACAAGGCCTTAAAAAATAATGGATGGATAAATAGATAAAATAATGTGGATTTCTAAATGTTTGCAAGCACTAAATATACAGGAATGAGAGGACAAAATGTGAAATTTAACTGTAAGTTCAATATAATATTTATCACTTCAGAACTGATGAAAAGGTACATGGACACAGAAGGCTGTTATTAACTGTGCTTGAATAATGCAGAAAATTGAGATGGTGGGTCTACAGTGATGCAGAATAAAAATCAGAGGAGAAAGAAAAGATAAACATTATATAGGGAGGAAAGGCTGTAGCACAATTAATAAAAACCCAGAGACAGATATTGGGGCTCAAGATGAAGAACAGAAAAGCAAAGCAGTCAGCCACTGGCTCTTACCTCTACCTCAGAACAAAATAGCAATCCTGCATCCAAGAATCCTCAGAATGAGACTGAATTGAGAGCTGTCTCAACTGTTTTATATTCCTTTCTAGTTTTATATTCCTCTCTCAGCTGTTTTCTATTCCTCTCTCGTGTTGGGATTAAAGGACTGTACCACTTCCTCCTGTCGTCTCTGGAGAACTAATGTGGCTATTGGGATTAAAGGTGTGTGGCAACCCTGCCTGGTCTGTATCACTGACCAATGTGGCTCTCTTAATCTCTGATCTCCAGGCAAGCTTTATTTATTAAAATACAAAAGAAATGTCACTATAAAAAGTACTTGTGAGCAAGTTTAAAGTTTCAGACAGAAAGAATGAAAATGCTATAGCATGTGTAATTGCTAATGAGTTTAGCGCTAATACAGAGAAAGCTGATCATCTGTACTAGGATGACAAGCAAGGTGTAGTGATGTTAATACCCCAAACTTCTAAGTCTCTATCCTCTTAAATGCAAATATATTTGAAAAGAGAAAGCTTAAACTGAGATATTTTTGTGAAAGTTACCTAAGATAAGAAAGAAAGAGGGGGAGAGAGAGAGAGAGAGAGAGAGAGAGAGAGAGAGAGAGAGAGAGAGAGAGAGAAAGAAAGAAAACCCACCAACCTAGGAAGGTGTTTTGTCAGAGTGAAAACCCAAAGACTGTGCTGTTGCTTTTACCAAATTGACCACAACTTAGACATATCTGGAAGGAGAAGAATTTATCTAAGAAAATATCCCCATCAGACTGGACTGTAGGACATTTTTTAATTACTGAAATGACAGAACTCATCTCACTGTGAGTAGTACCGGGCTTAGGCAGATGATCCTAGATTGTATAACAAGATAGACTGAGTAATTAATGAGGAGTAAGCCAGTAAGCAAAGTGTTCCTCCATAGATTCTAGTTCCTGCTTCTAGGTCCCTGCCTTGAGTTTCTTGGACTGTGATGTGGAAGTATGAGCCAAATAAATGCTTTCTTTCTCAATATGCCTTTGTTTATGGTGTTTAGTTACAGCAATAGAAACACTAAGTGAAGAAACAATGCATCTATGGTTCAACAAGGTCAGGGTCCATTCCAAGTTGTTAGTATAACTTGATTGCATTACCCACATAGTAATGGTTTTATACACATGCAACATGAAGTATGGAGAGGGTCATAGAGTTTTGCACTACAGAGCTTAGAGAACTACTGAATTCATCTGAAGCTATCTAAGACAGGGTCAGGGTTCATACAAGAGAATGAGAGGCAATGGCATGACATTTTGAAGATGAACACTGGAAGTTGAAAAAAATCAATGAGTTTTTGCTGCAAAAAGCTGTAGGAAAAGCCGGGCGGTGGTGGCACACGCCTTTAATCCCAGCACTTGGGAGGCAGAGGCAGGCGGATCTCTGTGAGTTCGAGACCAGCCTGGTCTACAAGAGATAGTTCCAGGACAGGCTCTAAAGCTGCAGAGAAACCCTGTCTCAAACAAACAAACAAACAAACAAAAAAGCTGTAGGAATGGAGACAAATCAGCTCAAGAGAGAGTCTATGAATGCTTCATGAAACAGAGCTGGAGGGGTAGGGCTAAATTAGCCCCTTTGAACACAGATAATTACATTAATAGTCTCAGAATCGAGATGAGGACTGGCAGAGTTTGATTAGTACCCTACAAGGTTTTAGTGTTGCTTTGATCTGATCATGCATGTACTTTTTCTCTTCTTTTGTGAAGCAGCAGTGCATGTTCATTGGCATTGTATATTGGAAGTAACTTGTTTGTGATTTTTATAGATTACAGATGTTATTGTCTTGAGTCATATATGAGACATGGACTTTGAATTCAATTTCTATTTTTACCCCAAATATACTGTATTTTGACCATATCTCTTCTTTATGATAGAACTTTATTATTTCATAAATATGAAGGTTTTTGCCCTAGGCACCTTTTCCACTTTTCTTTTAGTTTTAAGCCTGTTTTGAATATAGTTTAATTTTTGTGTTTTATATTTTTTCAGTGGATTTGTTCATATTTTCTGTTGTCTAACTTTGTTCTATTCCTCACTTTTATTTTCATAGCATTCCAATGCAAATTATTTTCTTTACTATCTTAGCTAACAAAACGTTTAGGTGTTTACATAACAATACTTGCTATTTTCTACATCTGGTATGGCATATTCTTGAATTTCGCTAATGGCTAATGAAGAATTTTTAATATTTTCTCTTAAGAGTGTTCCTTGATTAGTTTTTATTTTGTTGTATTTCTCTATGACTTATTATGTCTTGAATGATTTTATACTGTTTCTTCTACTGACATGCTATTTTACTTTACTATCTTTATGAATTTCAGTTCAAAATACTTTTATCCTTTTTACAGATATGGACAAAGAAAAATCACAAAATTTCATATTAATATTTTTCTACTCAGCATCTCCTCTTTCTTTCTCCACTTCTTCTTATATAATCATTAGCTATGTTCTCTCCTGTTACATTCTCATATTAACTACATGCAATCATTCCATGTCTTTGCTAATAGACAGTGACTGGTCCCAGATAATCCTGTCCAATATTAAGTCAATACTAATAATTATGACTTGAATGACAGTCTATTAAAAATCAAATACATTAGAAAAATCACTTATTGTATTGTGGAATAGAAATAAAATGAACCATAAATTCTGGATTAAGATATGAAAACAGTTACTAGGGTGACAATAAAGAAAATAATAAATATCTTTATAGATAAAGGAATTTTTGACAAATGTTTATGAGGGGGAAATATCATAAAATGAAGACCTAGGTTTAGAAAATTAAGAAAGAATTTAATACAGAAAACCACCAAGAATTTTGAAAATGAAATATATTTTGGCTCAGATGGCCTCAAATCTGATTGCTATAAGAATTAATATAAAATCAGAGAAACTACTCAGGTATAATATCAAAAAACTCTTCTTGAAAAAGCTGATATGGTGAAAGATTTAAGTAGAAAAAGAATATTTGAAGATCCAGATGTTGGTAACAGAAATAAAACATAAGTTACTAAAGGGGTGTGGTCAATTGGTAATTATGATTAACCAGACTAGCTTTAATATATAATATTCAGCTTTAATAAAGGAAAGAAAAGGGAACTTACAAAAGCCAAGGTTCCAGCAAGGAGCCCAGGAAAACAAAGAGAGCAAACAAACAAAACAACTTTCATTACTTCTTCCAACATTAGAGTCAGACAACAAATATCATCCATGTAATGGTAAATTACAGACTTAGGAAATTGCTAAAGTATTGGCACGAGTGAGGCTATTGAGCATTCCCTGAGGGAGGACGGTCAACTGGTATCTCTTAGCAGGCTGAGAATTATTATAAGTAGCACTGTGAAGGCAATTTTTTCTCTGTCCTTCCCTTGTAAAGGTATAGTAGAAAAACAATCTTTTAAATCAATAATTGTAAGAAGCCATCATTTTGGTAATAGAGCAGGCAGGGGAATTCCAGATTGTAGAGGTTGAATAACCTTGTTTACAGCTCTTAGATCAGTCAACATTCCCCATTTTCCAGATTGCTTTCTAACAAAAAATACAGGACAATTTCAAGGACTTGTTGATTGTTCTATATAGCAAGCATCTAGCTGCTCCTGCACTGTTTTAAAGGCTGCAGTTTGTCTTCTGTTAATGACCATTGTTTAACACTTATTTGTTTCTCAGTTAAACATATAAAAGCAGGGTTGTGCTACCTTTGAAAGTTTGCTAGTTGCTTTGTGTTCTTATAATGCCTGAAGGGTGGTAACCTTTGTTAATCTGGGTATTTCATTGCTACAATAGGTCATAACCCCATAAATTCACTGCATTATCAGCTACATATGGCCTTAGCTTTCCATTCTGTCTTTCTGGCCCCATACATTCAAACTGTCTTGTGCTTTTTTTCACTTGAGATAGGGTTCCACTTCCTAGGAATTGAAAATCTACCTCTTGAAAAGGCTGTTTCAGATACCAAGATTCTGAAATAATGATACTTATGTTCACTCCAGTGTCTAGTAATCTCTCAATAACAAAGTCATTTATACGCACTCTTAACTTTGGTTTTTGATTATTTATAGAAGTCTGCCAAAGTAAATGTTTCCTATTTCCTTCAGGAGTTTTTGATTCATTCCCCCATGTCTATTCCATCATCAAGAACAGATTTTTTTTTACAGTAAACACTGGAATGCTTAATTTTCCTGGTGAGATATGTTCTCCACCATGACTAGGAATGATTGGATCTTGTTTGACATGAGGGCCTACAAGAGGACCCCAAAGAGATTGCCAATAGTTTTGGATTGCCTTGTCTCTCTTTTGTCAACCTACATTTATTGGTCCAATGTTGGCCTTTGCCACACCTCCTATATGTACCAGAAAGCTGAGTCCTCCTATTTATACCATTCCTAGAGAAGCCATTATTCCCAGGAATTCCTTGTATGTAGTACCTTCTCAGAGGCCATTTTGATGTCTCCTCATACCATTTGAAATCACTTCTCCTACCCAAGCCTTAGTACTATAGTTAAATGTCTCACCATTCATTGTATACAAGATCCCTTTACCTATTGATGCCGATCTGACTTTTAAAGGCCCAATGATCTTCTTGCATTCTAAATTGGCATTTTCAAAAGCCAAAGATTCAATAAGTAAACATCCAACTTCTGGGTCTGCTACTCCTAATTGTACAGCTTTAGCTAATCTTTGCAGGAAGTCACTAAATGGTTCTTTCTGGCCCTGTTTAACCTTAATGTATTATTCAATTCTCCTGCCTAGTTTCTAAATCCTGTCATAGGCATTTAAAGCTATTTTGCTGTATAGGGACAAGGTAAATTTGTTGTAAAGATCCTGGTCCTGAGGATCAGAGTAATGACCCTTGTGAGAATTTGACCTTTGGAAGTCGAAAATCCTTTTGCTTTCCACTGTTGTTCTGAAATTTAAGCTTCTTTTTTAAAATAACACTTCTAAAGCAGCTGTGGTTCATCTTCTAGGACTGCTGAGAGTAAATGAATATAATCATGTGGGGTACCCTTACTGCTTGAAGCTCACATTTTCACAATTTCCCTAACAAGGCAAAAATAATCCATAAGATACTGTTGCTTGTTTAAATTCATTTAGATCACTCATACATACTGGATCCAATGTATATTCTTTAACTTACTTAGGGTACTTTTGCCAGATGGTCTTTCCAAGGAAATTGCTGGATGTGCAGTTAAAACTCTGTTTAAGTCATCCCAGGGCCTAGCATGTACTGATGAGGCTAAATCCTGTCCTTGTACCTTCTTCCCCTGCTCATCAAATTCAATAAATTCCTCAATTTTTTCTAATCATCTTACTACTGCCTTTTGTAAAGTCTGAATCTCCTCTTCAGTGTTCTCTACTAGTGCCTTCATTGAGGATTCCAAGACATGAAACTTGTACAGTGAAAATAACATCTCAGGCTTGCTCATAATTTTGATGGTTTTCATATTACTTTCCTGGAAAGATAGCTTATCTGTTAATCTATCTTATCTTTTCACAGATTCTGATTGTTAAATTCAACAACACAAATTCTTTCAGATAATTTTGTCAAATTGATGTTATCCCTCTCCATACTATTTATCTTCTCAACTTTCTGTCCATTTTTAGTCTGTAAAGATTGTATTATTTCTAAAAGTGCCTCATTCTTGGCTTTGTTATCAAACTAGTTTTAATGAGATAATATGAAAAACAAAATTAATTCCTAGAATCAAATAAAGGGATGTAGAAGGAAAATCATATAAGTCTCACAGAATACCATCCATAGCATAAGCAAAGTAATTATTATACCCCTGGATAATTATGTTATCAGAAAATTTTGTAGTTTTTCAGATCTTACTTGTAAGACAATTGCAATGAATTAGGGTAGGTATAATAATAGTTATGAGCCATAAGGTGTCAGCATTGCAGCTGATTGACCAAGAGAAAATAGCAGCCACAAACAGCACACTTTGCTTGTTTCAGTACTAAAAAATATGCTTGGCTTAACAAATTAAGAGGAGTTATTAAGGCTATCAAATGATTCTATGATTTGGTGATCTTGATAAAAAGAAAACAAAAAGATCTCCATCAGTGGCAGTTGCAGACTGTGCATGCCATAGGGATCCCAGGCAGCAGCATGTAGGCTTGCATGTAACAGGCAGAGTGGCTGATTGTAGGTTATGAGCCAGTGAGCAGTGAGCAGCAGCCAGCTGCATCTGAGTACTGACTGAAGCTGTGGGTGGGAGAGTCAGTACCCAATGTGCTACCTTGCTGCTGAACCGATTCTGAAAAGGGTTGACTGGGCCCCACATTTTGGTGCCAGATGATGATGGAAGTTATAAAATAATCCAGCACTAGTTCAGAATTACATATAATAAAAGGTCATTTGTTTAGGGGTGGACTCTCAGATCACACTCCTAGATCACAGTCCTCTGCACCAACAGGAACCAAATCCAGCAGCTGGAAACAAGAGAGCAAGCATACGCTTCCCTCAATCAAGATATCTCTTTCCTTGCTCTCATATCTGTCCTTCCACCATCTCAATCATCCCATTCCCTCAAGTTCTCCTCAATTCCCCTTCTCCCCCCTTTACTCCCTGCTCCTCTGCTCCCATTATGGAGTTAGCAAGAAACCTCACTCTAGAAAATGCCTGAGAATTCACAGGAATGAACCCATCTGAGACCATAAGCAATAGATTAGAGGGTGTCTGAACTGACCTTACCCAGTAGTCAGACCGATAATTATCTTAAATATCACCACAGAACCTTCATCCAACAACGAATGGGAACAGCAGCAATGACTCACCTTGGAGCACTGGACTGAGCTCCCAAGTTTAAGTTGAAGAGTGGAGGGAGTGAGAGTATGGGCAAGGAATCCAATAACATGAGGGGGTTATCCACTGAGGCAGTTTGCTTGAGCTAGTGGTAGCTCACCAACTCCAACTGGACTGGGAATGAACTAGCATGGGAACAACCAAGCCCTTTCACAGCTGGGGCAGACTAAGGGTCCACTGATAGTGACAATGGGATGTGTCTCTACTTGTATATACCAGCTACATGGGATCCTATTCTCTTTGGATGTAAAACTTGCTCAACCTAGACATAGTAAGGAAGGCCTTGGACTTTCCACAGGGCAGGGTGTATGGCACTCTCTTAAGGTTGGAAGGGTTAGGGGGAGGGTCTGTGGAGGGAGAGGGAGGGGACTGGGAGGAGGGGAGAAAGTGGGAATTTGGATTGTTATTTAAGTAAAAAAAAGAATTATAGCAGCAACAACCATAATAAAAGAAAAAGAAGCATTTAAGAAATAGTTACCGGGGCTGGAGAGATGGCTCAGAGGTTAAGAGCATTGCCTGCTCTTCCAAAGGTCCTGAGTTCAATTACCAGCAACCACATGGTGGCTCACAACCATCTGTAATGGGGTCTGGTGCCCTCTTCTTGCCTGCACGCATACACACAGACAGAATATTGTATACATAATAAATTAATTAATTAATATTAAAAAATAGTTACCATGCCCTGTTTTTCCAGAAGCACATTATAATGTAATTTATTAATTATGTGTGTTTAAGCTCTCTTTTGGTGTAGGAGGTCCTTTTGTTTATGTGTTGCTTTCATTGGTTAATCAATTAAGAAACTGCTTGGCCTGATAGGACAGAACTTAGGTAAGTGGATAAGATAGAACTGAATTCTGAGAGAAAGAAAGCAGAGAGAGGCAGCTGCCATGGATCTCCTGCCTGAGACGGACGCTGATTAGAATATTGCCGGTAAGCCACAGTCATGTGCCAATACACAGATTAATGGAGATGGGTTAAATTAGGATATAAGAATTAGCCACTAAGAAGTTATAGCTAATAGGCCAGGCAGTGTTAAAATGAATACAATTTCTCTGTGATTATTTCAGGTGTAAGCTAGCCAGGCAGATGGGACAGAACAAGGGCCCTGCTCCCTACAACACTCTCTCACCCATAATCCCCCTTCTTAACTTGATCCTCCTATTCCAGTACCCTCTTCCATCTATAATTATCTATTCTGTTTATCTTTCCTAATATTATTTGTTCCCTCTAGTCCCTTACTCCATGCATACCTTCTAGGGTTCTACAGATTGTAGTTTGGTGAACATTGAATACACAGGCAATATTGACATATAAGTGAATATACACTATATTTGTCTTTCTGGGTCTGGAATACCTCAGTAAAGGAGGAACCCAAAGGAGGAGGAGTCAGAAAGAGTGAAAGAACCAGAGGGAATGAAGGATATCAAGAAAACAAGGCCTTCTAAATAAATATAAGCAAAGTTCATATAAAACAAAAAATAATTAGGCAGCATGTACAAGGTCCTCATGAGTCTACACCTGATCCTCTGAGTATATATATATATATATATATATATATATATATATTTTGGCTTCCAATTTGTGAGTGAGGAAATGAGTAGGACTCTGGTTCTTATTCTTTCTGCTGGGCCATTTTCCTATTGTTAGTTTGTTCTGTCCAACATCAACATGATAGCTTTTGTTTTATCATATATATTATTTTCACACACACACACACACACACACACACACACACACATATATATATATATTTGAAAAATTGAATGTATAAATGAGTGAATAAAAACCTAGCCACCAGTGCAAAGGTTAATAACTAAACTGCCATTTATACTTGCTGGGAGAGGGAAAATCAATTTTCTCCAATCAAGTAACAACAGGTATATCAACCATTTCAGGGAAGGCCTCATGTTCAGGAGTACATGACCAGCATATAATGGGATCCTATTTGTTTTCTGCACTTTTATTTGGCTACAGTTTGGGGATTATCATCAATTACTCCAGGGAAGATGTCATGTTCAGGAGTAGCTGTCCAACATAAAATAGCCTCCTATTTGTTTTCTTTCCTTTTGGGGGCTGACGTTTGGTAGGTTTTTGTTTGTTTTTGCTTTTTTTTCTGTTTTGTTATCGTTTCATTTTATGTTCTCGGATTTAGGTGGCTTTGGTGTTGTATTGGGTTTTTGTTTTTGTTTTTCTCGTGAAGTAACTTAATGTTGGGTGGGTAGTTAGGGAAAGAGGATCTAAAAGGACTTTTGGGAATGGATGAATATGACCAAAATGTATTAAAATTTTTAAATGTTTTAAATAATAAAAATACAATTAAAAGATGTACAAATTAGTTTCTTATAAGCATGTAAATAAAATAAATAGAAAATTATATATTCGATTCAGATGACAAAAAGAAGTCCTTTTAACTAATTCTGAAAGAGTTGTACTACATATTTTCATTATCATCTTTAGGCAAACAAGAATAATGTTTATTTTATATGCTTTTAAATATATTTCTAGAATTTTTTCATGGCTATAAGTTCCTTTTTTTGAGACAGGTTTTCTCTGTGTAGCTTTGGAGCCTGTTTGGCACTCACTCTGTACATCAGCCAGGCCTCCAACTCACATAGATCCACCTGCCTCTGTCTCAAAAGTGCTGAGAATAAAGGCATGCACCACTACTGCCTGGAAATGGCTACAACTTGTTATGGGTAGTCATAATTTATTCAAATAATGCTTTTTGTGTTATATTTGATTTGGAGGAGAGACTGAATTGTGCTACAATCAACTTCTGACTACATTTAATTCATTAGGATAAGTAGGTCAAAATACAGCCCTATTTTGAAGATTTTTTCCTGTGAAATTTATACTGACATTTATGTTTTTTATGCTTTCTAGGTGCATGAAAGAGTATTATTTCCTATTTCCTATTGGTCATATGTCCATCATTACTGAATTTAGTTAAAACATTTAATTAAAAATTAACCATGGTATCATGAAAACATGATTTTTTTAAACTATAAAGAATTATCCATGGTAACACATGGAATGTAAACAAAATTAATTTCTGGTTTCTATTTTATTTATTCAGTAAACAATATGCTAAGTTGATTACTATATTATTAGTTGCATGTTTCATTCTTTTTGTATCACCTCTCTATAATGCCTTTTATAGTATTCATACTAATAAAATTTTCTCCATAACTCATGAGGATCAATACATTAAACCATTAACCATTTGCCATGATTGAGTTTGATTGTTTTATCCTAAGCTATACTTTGCCATTAACTTTAAAATGTCATTTGACACACATATGATTTTTATCAGTAAATATTTAGGCAAAAATTCTGTATTTTTTAGTTTGTTTTAGGAATGTGTGATTCTAAAATTGACATAAATCTCAAAGGGGGAATATTTTGATGTTTCCCATTACAAAGTAAGAAATAATACTGAAGGACATAAATGAGATAGCGTTCTGTTGTTTCATCTGCTGATATTAATTTTTAAAATTTATTTTAATTAATTAATTTTAAAATATGATCTTTTTCTCATTTTACATCCATATCCCACCAAGTTCTTTCTTCCTTCACTTATCCTACTCTGTAAGGCAAAGGACATAGTCAATAAGTCAAAATGACAGTGTATAGAATGGGAAAAGTTCTTTAGCAACCCCAAATTGGACAGAGGATTGATTTATAAAATATAAAGAATTTAAGAAACTAGACAATGAAATACTAAATAACTCAATTAAAATGAGGTACAGATCTAAGTAGAGAAGTCTCAACAGAAGAATCTCAAATGGCCAAGAGACTCTTAAGAAATTATTTAACATCCTTAACCATCAGAGAAATGCAACTCAAAACAATGTTGAGATACCATCATATACCAGTCAGAATGGCTAAGATCAAAAACACTGATGATAGATTATGCTGGAGAGAATGTAGAGAAATGAGAACATATCTCCATTGCTGGTGGGAGTGCAAACTTGTACAGCCATTCTAGAAATCAGTATGACAGCTTCTCAGAAGCTTGGGAATCAATCAAGTCTAAGACCAAGCAATACCACTCTTAGCAATATACCCAAAGGATGCACACACATTTTACAAGAACATTTGCTCAGTTGTGTTCATAGCAGCATTATTCATAATAGCTAGAGCCTGGAAACAACCTAGATGCCCCTCAACCGAAAAATGGATAAAGAACATGCGGTACATTTACACAATGGAGTCCTACTCAGCAGTAAAAAACAATGACATATTGAAATTTGCATGCAAATGGTTGGAACTGGAGAAAAGCATCCTGAGTGAGGTTAACCCAGACCCATAAAAAAAACATGTACTCTCTATGTATTCTCTCATAAGTGGATATTAGATGTAAAACAAAGGATAACCAGCCTATAGTCCACAACCCCAGAGAAGCTACATATCAAGGAGAACCCTAAGAGAGACATACATGGATGCCCCTGGGAAAGAGAAATAGATGATATTTCCTGATGAGATTTATTACGTATATTAATTGATAATAAAACAAAAAATGCTTTGGACAAGTTACTCTGGTTCAAACTATAAAACTATCATCTCAGAAGCACAAATCAATCATATTAAACTCTTTGAGATGCAGGTATTGTAATATGCTCAAAAAGATTAACATTTTCTTTCCTTCATAAAATGAATAACTATATACATATGTATATATACATATATATATATATACACATACATACAAAAGTAATTTTTCTTGTTTCAAGTTATTTTAAATGGATAATAGGAAGAAAGAGAGTGACTAAACTAAATCCTATAAAGTTTGGCTATGAAGGAAATCTGCATATGTCCTTGATATAAGTGAAGCCTTTTACAGTAGATCTGATAAAAAATTATTTTTTACTTGGTTTTCTTTTTACCCATTATTTCCTCTGGGAAAGGCTTAGATGATGCAAGAGCATTACTGCAGACAGAGTGACTCTTCTTACCGTAATGCTGTATTCATCACAAGTTTAAAAAAGGAGCTTCAAAAATGCTCTGGTAAACATTTATTACAGAAAAGTCAGTGACATAATTAATCATGGTTGCCTTTTTGGAGATCTATTTAAATACGTTTATATTTCCACTTTGTATATGTATGACTTTGTCCATATGTATCACTATGAAAAATTTATTTTGGTAACTCCTAATAATAATGTCCCAGAGGGTTCATACTGTACTTTACACACCTGAAAATTAGCCAGTTGTATATAAAATCTTTTGGAGAAGAAGAAAGTAGAAAAACATTTGTGCACATACATATTGAGTTACACAGATATGATGATAGAAAAAATATTTTCCATTTCACACACAAGTTTAAGTAGTACTTTTTAAAAAGGATATTAACAGTTTCTATAGAAAATATCTCTGACAGCATTTTTCTGTACTACCAATTTACTAGATGATTATAACTTAAAATGTTTGGTTTTGTGCCTGTTTTAGAATTCTAGTCCTATGCTTCTGCTTACATTATAAATTTATGCTTTACTTCATGCTCCACATAGCCAGCATATTTCTACATGTATATGTATCAAATATCCTAAACTTGATTGTTAGGATAACCCAATTGTCAAAGTGTAATAATTGACAGTTAAACCTATGCAATTTTTAACTGCAGTTTCTTTTGTTTTATAGCCATCTCCCATTGTTCACTGAATGCATCTTAGAAGGACCTAGTTTGGGACACAAATTGTTCTTCACTTTTATTGAAGAATAAATATGTGTTGTTATTTGAAAAACTCCTACTTCTTTCTTTACTTTTAACACAATGACATACAAAATGTGAGTTTAATATGTGCAGTTGGTCATTTTTTATCTTTAGATTTTTTGGGGGCTCATTATCTAGCTCCCAAATAAATAACACATGGAGACATTCTTACTTATTAATGCCCACCCTTAGCTTGGCTGGTTTCTTGGAAGCTATTTTTAAGTTAAATTATCCAATTTACTTTTTGCTTCTGGGTATTTATCTTTCTCTAGTTCTGCATTCCTTTTCTTATTTCTTTCTCCATGGCTTGCCATGTAACTTGGGTGGCTGACCCCTGGAGTCTTTCTTTTCTCCTCTTTTTTTGCTCTTTGATCCTCTCCTTCTAAGTTTCTCCTCCTATTTATTCTTTCTGCATGCCGGGCCCTCCTATCCTTTTTCCTACATTGCTTTTGGCTGTTCACCTCTTTCTTAGACCAATCAGTTCTTTTAAGTAGGAAAAGTAACACAGCTTCACAGAGTTAAACAAATGCAACATAATAAAAAATGCATTTTTATCATTAAACAAATGTTCCACCACATAAACAAATGAAACACATATTGAAATAATATTTAAAAGAAGTATGAGTGATTATTGGGGTGACAGATGTGAAGTTAAGTTTATTTTGCTTGACTATATGATGCAATTCTAAAGATAACATTATTGCTTTCATATTTTTGCATATACAATTCTTAGAAAGAGTTATTGCTAAGTTTACTTTGCTCATGTGCATATGACTAATAAAGAGGAGTCATATTTCTATGCAATATCATTTGGACTTCAAATTCTATAAATTTATTTACATAAAGCCATGCTGATAATTGAAACCAATGTTTGGGTGCAAGAGAAAACCTTTTGTAAAAGAGATAATAAACAGTTGTTTCCAAGGTAAGAACAAGCAATCCTGAGTATGAGTGAGGAAAATAGCATTTCAGATAAATGATATACCATACCTATAGCAGTTTCAAAAATTCACATCTAAAGACTGAGATCCTCATAATTATCCTACTTTCTTGTTGAAATAAGATACACGCTTTACCTATAGCAGGATTTCTGAACCCCAGAACTACTGCATTTTTTGTCTGATAAACTTCTTAGAATATAATGTATGAAGAAGATTGTGATAACCAAATTTATCTTCTACCCTGCTAATTGGAAGGGGAAGGAGAACAGAAAGAATTCCTTAGACTTAGAGCCATTATTTAAAGTATAGACACATATTTTCTGAGACAGTGATGGAGGTTTTCACACATGGGTCTTTAAATACTGGCCTATATGAGGAATGGGGATGTATCTAAGGGAATTATGTGATAAGATTTGTATTATCAATGGCAGGGGAACAGTTCAGAAACTCTGAGAATAGGCAAAGTAATAAAGGAGTCCTGAACTAAATCATGACTTTAGAAAATGAAAAGAAAAACAGGTGAAACAAAATTTTCTGGTTAGAACTGGGTTTTAGGTGAATTTGAAAGGAGAAGACACTTTAGAAAAAGAAAAACTGAATGTCAACAGTATGTCTAAGATAAAATACCAAGTAAATATTTCTAGATAATAAATAAGATATTCATAAATGATCAACATTTAAGTACTAGGTAACATGGGCAAAAATAGGAAGAGAGAGACAGTGAGATAAAAAGAAGCACGAGGAGGTGACTAGTTAAAACATTGTCATTATAATTAAGGATGTTAGAATTGAGCCCAATGTGATAATTCATGCTTGTAAAACCAGTATTCATGTAGAAAGCTGAGGTAAGAGAATTTTTGAGATTTATACTAGCCTGGGTTACACAATAAGTCTGTCTCAGTAAGCAAACAGACAAATGAAGTGCTAGCATATTAAGTTCCATAAAGAAAACTAAAAGAGACATCTCAATTGATATTCATGGTAACGGAATGAATCACACCAATTTTGATGAATGTTCATTTAGGATTCAACATAGTTTTGGCTTCTGGCATCATGGTAGTCTTCAGTAACAAAAACAATGGTTTCAATGTGGCATAAAAGAGTAGACTCCAACTGGTTGTAGGTGAATCAGCAGGCAAAATAATTTAACCATGAAGAGAGTAAAGCACATGTTGCTTCTGATTTCATAGAAACACAATATAATGGGAGACTCTAGCACGATTGTTTGGCTGAGATCTAAATGGGCTATTACAAACAGACACATAAGAGCAGTGCCCAAATAACTGAACCATTACACCTTGGGCTAAAAATCACATGTGATGTGGCATTCCCTTCTGTATACTATAAATATGTGTTATTAATAAAGAAGCCACTTTAGCCTATAGAAGGGCAGGTTATAGCTGGGTGGGAAGGAATACAGAAAGAGTAAGCAGAGTCAGAGAGATGCCATGTAGCTGCCATAGGAGACAGATGCCCCTAGAACCTTTACCAGTAAACCACAGACTTGTGATGATACATGGACTAATAGAAATGGGTTAATTTAAGATATAATAATTAGCTAGGAACATGCCTGATTTATTGACCAGTGTTGCAATTAGTATAGTTTCTGTGTGATTATTTTTGTCTGAGCAGCTAGGAAATGAACATGCATGTAAGAACATCTTCTGTGAATTTGCTCATATTGCCCTCAATTTTACAGTACAACCGTGTTTAAAAGCAATGAAACTACAGAAAACATTTAAAATGGGCAGTCATGTAGCCTAAAAGTGACATATCCACAGTATGACTTCATTACAATTTCAAGATATGAAAGCTTGGATGAAAGAGCATACATTTTGTGTATTTGCTTATTTGCACAAAATAAATGAGCTTAAATAAAACATGAAGATGTTCTAGAAATAGCTATCAAAGGAATCTTTGAGATTCACATTTTTATAATCTGGTGCCCATTATGTCACATAGGAACTATTACACTAAGAGAAAATTTACCAAGTAAAATGAATTTCCTTGATTTATTATTTATTAATAATAATGAGTTCTGATTTACATGCATTAACTTCCAAGAATCAGGTACAGGAATTTGATTTATACTTCATGCATATAAAAGTTCATATTAATGAATCCTAAATTTTAAAGTTGTGATTTTGTGTGTTAGTTTATAAATCTTAACTTTAAACTTCCAATTTAGTCCTGTGATTTATGGGCACCAAGTTCCATGCTATTTATGAATCATAATGTTAAAGTTCTGATTTAATACAATAGTTACTGTAAGAAGCATTAGTACAATAAAATGTGCAATTCCAAAGAGACCAAGATAAAATTGATCAATATTTCTATATTCATCACAATGTATATACTCTCAATTGTACTTCTGTCTTCAGTGGTACATTTTTAACAGAGCAGTTAAATAAGGCTAGTAGAGAACACAATGAGTTTTAATAAACCATGGTAAAAGAGCTATCTTCTCTTTTTATTAGACTAGTATAGAGATATTTTATCCCTTAAAATTTAATAAGTAGGCAAAAAATTTAGAAATCTTCAGCTCTTCCTAAGATCAATGTGTGAATAAAATGGTCAAGTCTTCTTAGTATAATAGATATACCGACAATTTTAGTTAAGGTTGAGTAAAAAATCTTTGAGAATAATTCTCTGATATACAGCCCCCAAAGAAACTATTCAATCAAATGTAAATACAAATATCCTGCATATCCTCTAATTTCATTTCTTCTTCCTCATCAATCAAACCTTCGCCATTCAATATGATAGCAAGAATATAAATAAAATCATTTGTGCAATTTCAATGTGGCTCTTTATCCACGGGTGCTGTAAGTAGGAAACACATACTAGATTTTAATGGTGTGAATGCAATGTTTTCATTTAAAATTTTCTATCAGATACAAATGGAAATTACAACAGTTTATGTATATTGATTGAAAAAATACATCCATAACCTCTCTGATTTCTTACTTAAGTAGCTTCACCTATATTTCTATTGTTCAACATTGCTTCTATCCTCCCATATCTTTCAAACAAAAGCATCTATAATTTGTAATCTCCTCCAAATTGTTCACTGAAATGGAGAATGAATTATAGTAAAAATTAGGAATGTGTCTAATTGAGAATATAGTCCATTAATTTTATTGCTTTTGTGATTGTGCCATACAATCTTGATTTTTATTAAGAGAAATATGAATCTTAGGGGAAAACATTTTGTTGTTTTTATTTCTTTCTTAGGTTAACATTTCTAATAATCTTTGAAAATAATGATTTATTGACCACAACATATGGCATAAACATATATATATATATATATATATATATATATATATATATATATATATATATATATATATATATTTCTCTCCAAGTCCTTTCATGAATCCTCACCTTATCTCTATAATGTGAATACATTATAGAGAATGTTGGTACAATTTCTGTTATAACATGGAAGCTTAGATAAATAATATTATCAAAATTGCACATTGCCAGAATTACAAGTAAAAGCTAGACTCTATTTTCTGTATCTCATAGATTAACCAAAATTCCAAGGAAGACATTTGGAGTCTGCAGCTGTGAGCTGTGCCCTAACTTGTTTTCTAAAAAAGAGATATGTAAAATAGAAATGTCAGACTTAGTTCAAACCCTCTACTTTATATTTTACATTCTTGTACTTTTTTCTTTTTTTCTTTCTTTCTTTTTAACTAAAGATATATTAGGTAAATCAGCCAAGATTATTTGAGGTAGTGGTAGATTTATTATGTTAGCTAACCAGTCATATAAAACTCCAAAATCAAAGTTTCAAATAGATTCCAGAGAAAATGAAAAAGGCAAGATTCTCAGAATAAGAAACAAACCCTTTGTTCCTATTTTCTTAGTAGAAATATCCATTTGTGGTCTTATTAGGCTATCTACTTAATTAGAGGAAGTCATCTGTTATAAGTAACAGTAGTTTATTTAATCTTTCTGTACAAACTTTTGAAGAGCATTCTAGAACAATGGCACCTGCATATTTCTAAATGCACAGTGTTTCATGCATCTTTTAAAACCACAATCATCTGCTTGATTTACTACAAATCCAAGAGCAAAGTCAAACATTGTTTTGAATCTTCCATTCTCAAAAGATAATGTAGATTTCAGAGAAATTTACTGAAATATTTAATAACAACATACTTGGAATTAGAGGATAGATGCAGTTTGAAATTAAAGTCTAAGTCATGAAATAACCTTTGAGTTTACTAAAGGAGAAAATATTACCATGAAATGAAGCAAATATAACAATTCTCTGGACACACACATGAAAAACTAAAACACAAACCCTGCTATTGCTAAATACTAATGCAAAATATGATCACAATGATTTTTTTTGCTTAAAATGATTTTTAAACTCTCTTGACAAAATAAAGATTAAACACAATGCTGTTTCTTTTTATATATGTTAGAATTTAGAAACTGAAAGGTATTATAGGTAAAGTATGTTATTCAGCTAAAGATAAATTGTCAGCAATCTAGGTATGCTGACATTTAGTATCATCTGAGTTAGACTACCTGAGGCAGTTATCACATAAAAATGTATCTGTCATATCCAATGTAATAGTTCTTCTTTTCATGCTAGCTAGCTCAAAGGACTATATAACAATGCGTTCATGTCTTTTGTTCAGACATTATTAGGGATAATTCCAGGACCAATAATTTCACTGTCAAAGAAAGTTTTAATGAAAGCAGGGAAAATTAAATGTCTATAAACAGCACCCTAACATTCATTTTTGCAAGCATGTTCTATCAAGTGACACACATATGAGAAACAGGTCTGGGACAGAAGAATAATTGTTTGATGAAATAAATGTCAATTTTAACAATATCACTCATAGAGGAAACACAAGAAAATAATGAGCATATGTCACTTCTTTCAATCTAAATTTCAAGTTTTAATAATATATGTAGGGAGTTAGAGAGATTGCTCAGGAGTTAGGAATAGGTAATGTTCTTTCAGAAGGACTAAGTTTAATTTCCAGTACCTAGATGAAAACTCACAACCATCAATACTTATAATTCCAGAGGATCTGCTGACCATTTCATGTCTCCACACGCTCCTGGATATTGTGTTGTGCCATTTATCCCCAGAGAAAACACACCCACATAAAAATATAAATAATAAACATTTGAAAATTAATATTTGTGTGATATATATTAGGGTGTTAGATATAAACTTTTAATATGTGCTGACAAATTAACACTAAGTGAAGTGAGGATATTAGATCAAGATGCTTGACTGAGAGTACCTTATCATTATGTACACAGGCCACTTGTCATCTCTATCAAATGCATACGGTCACTAAAATTCTCTTAGTTTTTCTTCTTTGTTGAAAAGTATCACTTAAAATTGAGCAACTCTTTGCAGTGCTCACCTGGAAACACAGAAGGATATTCTGGAAGTGTCTTTAGCCAACATATCATCGATATATTACATATAAACATACTATACACATATTACATTATATTTTAAAAATCTTCACTACTCATGCCTATATTTTCCCCTATTATAGGTATAGTATGATTCTCTGACCATGTACTCAGTATGTCACTTTCCTTGACATAATGCTGCAAGAGAATGTGGGAAAAAACATATTTTTTTAATTATCAGTAAAACTAATTCTCAAGAGAGACTTTGAAAGTCACAAAGTCTCTATTAGCCCTGTTAGGCTTTGTTTGCATGAATTTCCTTTAGCCTTGGTCCCAACATGAAAAGTTACTAGAACAAAGTCATTAGAGTTCCCATAGAGCTTGTCAATTAGTAAAGGAATATTTTTTGTGTGAATCAATGAGTTTTCAGAGTTGTTTATTATGCTGAAACATAGTAGCAACATAGTTTTCAATAAAATTAATTGTGAAGTGTCATTCTACAAAAAACTGTGGGGTTAGCATACTCCATCTATTTTATAAGATGTCTAGAACAAGAACTTAGACTTTTCTAATAAGTTTTATTTCCTTTATTTCATCATATGAACAAAAATAGTATAATCATATACATATATATGATAACTGATATTAAAACATTGCTATCTATGTGACAATTTTCAAATAATTAACAATAAAGTAAATATCTTATGCATCTATCAGCTATTTGATTCCAAACCTCATAAAATTAATTCATACAGGAAGAACTTCTATTAGGGATTTCTATATTAACTTTTGAACTATGATAATATCTGCTGGCAGACAGAATTTATAAATATGTTTTTCATTGTGGAAACAAGTAGGACTAGAAATAGAACAGTGGCTGCAGCTCTGGCAGATGACATGTGGTGTTCTTCACTTATAAGCCCCATGGATTTTCAGAGAGCAACTTGCATGTTGGATCATGCTAAAAACCTTTGAACAAGTAACTCCTATGGTATTAAGACACCTTTGGATTTTAACTGAGAGTATTTTTCAAGTTCTAAGAAGCTGTTATAAATTAGGTTCACTTTCACAGACCTAGAAGTTTCAGGCTGGAGTTGTTCATAGTTCAATAACAATCTTGATTAAAAACCCAGGCTAAGGACGATTTTTTTTTGCTAAAGATTCTCTGGATGAAACTACTTATAAGGGATTATATTAACTAGTGTGGACAGGTTAAACTTATAAGTTGTGGTTAAGGAATTTAAACATATAACATTAAAATATACTGAAAATTCTTAACATTATAAAGTGAATAGATATTTTTCCTTTTCAGAGACATTCCAATTATATTATTTTAAATAAATATTGATTGGTTTCTCCAAAATCATCAATTTCTCTTATTTGTGAGTATTAAAGTCCCCATGAGAACCAAAACAAAGAATTGATATTTTTTTTGAAAAAATATGCTTACCGGGTATTGATGCATGTTGGAACTTATACATTGCTTTCTATTATATCTCACCATTTTTTTTTATCTTTGCCATTTCACCAGATGAAAACATATTCAGTCCATCATTTTACTAAAACTATTCCTAGCATCAACAACCTCAAACAAATACAATTCTTTAGTAATAGAAAGTAACTCTGGCTAAATTCACCAGTAAAAGATAATAAGCTAGAATGTTGCCTAAGAGCTTATAACAAAACCAAAGAGTAATGAGAACCTCTAGAAAGAGTCAACGTAATCAACATGTGCACTTCAGCTAGAGAAGATCAAATCACATTTTTTATGATTGAGCTGTTTGGGACTTATTCTGTCTAAAGGTTATCTAGGAAGAAGCAAATGGCTGTTGTCAAAAGCTGTGTACACGGTGAGCAAGTAAGCATTTCTCACAGATGAGAAAGTCACTAGAAGCTGAAGCAGGCAGTCAGCAGAAAAAATGTCAATGTCTTTCAAATCTGTCTGATAAAATTAAACCTTTGACCAACAGTTTGAAGAATAAGAAGTCTCCACACTTTTAGAACCACACACCAACCATATAATAGATAACAAAAGTAGAGAAAAATCAGTGACTTTATGGAAGTTGGAAGAGCTTTGAAAACCTCAATGGTACCTAAGATTCAGAAAGGATGTTGATTGCCTTCATCCTCTAGTAATCTTATGTGCTTTGGTCATGATGCTGTAGAAGGTTGTGTTGATGTCCATGGTCAGTGTTATCTCCAGAGGTCATGTTGGTGTCCATGGCCTATGCTGTAGCCTGAGACTATGTTGATGTGTGTGGTCTGTGTTACCACCACAGAACATGTGGATGTCTGTGAAGTGGGTCGCTGCCAGAGGTGATGGTGATATGTGTAGTTCATGTAGAGACCGTGATAAAGTCCATGATATTTGATGTTGCCAATGACCACATGGATGTGCATGGTCTGTATTCTATGACTGGAGATTTATAATTAAAAGTGAGAGACATTGAAAGGTTCTTTGACACCCTCCAAAAAGGAGAAATAAACACTCCATACAGGTATCCATTGAAGACTTCTTAAAAACACGATCAGGATGAAGTGCAGCTGTTCATAGCTGACAGCCTCTGGTGAGACTGGAGTGGTAGAGAACAAAGTTATCATGCTTCTTGGAGTTTAATCATGCTCCAATGAGTATATGAGAAAATAAAATTGGAATTGTAATTTTCCCATGTTTGAGGCAGTCACAAGAGTGAGAGAGTGATATGGGAGGAATTGGAAGTGAGTGTGATGGGGTGTATTGCATGAAATTCCCAAATAATCAATAAAAATATGGTGAAAAAAGAAAGGGTATTGAAAGTAAGGTGGTCTGGCAGAGATAGCTAACTTGCTAGCATGATATTATTCACAAATTCAGAAATATTCTTCCTCTATGCACTTTGCTAGAATTTCATTTTTTTTCTTCTTGCTCCCACAATCATATCTGACTGGATAGTATGAAGCAAAAATATCTGTCTGTAACTTGGGTAAAAGGTCTCCCAACCTCAAACCTGGCTGTATACCTTTAGTACTTTTTAACCTAGCTCCAGTCCTGTCAATCATACGTTTGGTGTAGCTTTGCATTTTCAGGTATTGTAAAAAGAAGTGTGTTTTCACAGAGAAACCCAAAGAAACAACTGACCTGAGTTCATGGGTACATATGAACAATGGATCAACAATTAGGAAGCCTGTATGACAGTTGTTAGCTTGGTCTTTTTGTAAGGCTCCTAGCAGTGAGATCAGGTCCTATCCCTGGCATTTAGCTGACTTTTGGGAACTTGTTCTCCATGCTGGATTACCTTACCCAGCATTGACACAGGCTTTGTGGGGATACCTTTGTCCTACCTCATCTTGATGTGCCATGCTTTATTCAAGCTCATAGAAAGTCTACCCTTTTCTGAATGGAGATTGAGGACGATGGATGGGGAGAACGGTAGATGGGAGTGGGTGGGGGTAATTGGAAGAAAGGAGGGAGGAGAATCTGAGGTCAGTATGTAAAAGCAATAAAAAATATTAAATTATATATATAAATGACATTATGTGACCACAAAGGCATGCCAACCATTTTTAGCTTGCTTCATAATCTAATAAAATTATAATTTTAATTGGAAATATATTTTTTAAAAGAAAGTATTTGGAGAGTCTTCCCTGATAAAGGGATTTGATACTTTTCAATAAAACCTTGCTTGCCCTTCAAAAAGAAAAAAATGAAAATAATAACCTACAAATAATTCAAAATAATCATTTGAAATAAGTCAATAAAATCGGATAAAAAAGATAAATAGAAAAATCTGATCAACACACAATACATGCAATAAATGTTTAATAAGAAAACAGGAACTATCAAAAATAACAAATTCTGGGGTTTAAGGAAGCAATCACAAAACTGAAAAATTCAGCAGAGAGCTTCAACTACAAATTTAATCATGCAGAAGAAAGGATAATTGAATTTGACTACAGGTAATATGAAATTAGCTATTTAAAGAAACTAAAAGGAAATAGAAAAAAAGGAAGAATGCCTATGGGACTTAACACTTCCAATTCAAAGAATATATGCCTGTCATAGGCATTAGAGGAGAATATAGAGGGGGAAAGACCTGTTTAAAGAGATAATGGCTCAGTTTCCCTAATATTAAGTAGTATATGAATATCCAGACTGACAAAGATCACTTCAAAAACTCATCAATTAAAACCCTGAGATATATTGCACCATGAATTCCAAAATGTTGCAATTCTTTTTTTATAAAAAAAAAAAGAGGAGAAAATGAGTGATCACATACAAAGGAAACTTCATGAGATTGCAGCAGATTTCCCACTGGAAAATTTACAGAATAGGAAGATAAAATGAAATCCCTAAAACAATGAAAATTATTGTCAATTTACTAAATGTATATTATAAGAAATTATTAAGGTAGCTGTTCAAGTTCAAATGAAAAGACAATAATGACATGCAAATACAGAAACTTATAAGTCTCATTTATTATGGTAAATATGTACATAAACTAACATTATTTTAACAGCTTAATGATGGTCCATAAATTGCTTTAAACATGTCATACAAGTTAAACACAAAATATTCTCAAAATAAGTAGAACTAAATTATTCTACACACACTACATAAAACGTTTAAGCTGTGATATCAGTAAGTTGGTTGATTAGAGGTCCCTACCATGTTGCCACCTGCAAAGTGAAGAAGACAACAGAAGAAATCCTGTTATTTCACTAAAATGTTTGAAGATGAACACCAGGGTAAATGGAAATGCAGAAGAAATGTTACAGAGCAACAGAGAAACAGATGGCAATATTATAGGGAGGAGAGTTAAGCATGCCACACCTGTAGTTCCATATGTTTCTCTTTTTTTTTTCTTTGAAAAGGATTTATTATTTTTAATGATGTGAGGGAGTAAGTGAACAGAAGTGCAGGCACCCTCAGAGGTCAGGAGAGGTTATCAGATACAAACTCCAGTCTTCTGAAAAAGCTGTACCCTAACAGAGCCATTTGTCCCCAGCTGCAATAGTCACTTTTCTTATAATCAACTACAAGTTAACAGAGACTGCATAAAGGATAAAGAGAAGTAAGGGGCTCTAAGTAAGTCTCACTAACACGAGACAAACTGGATAGAATGGCTGCTTGGAGAATCCTGCAGTTCTTGTGGACACTGATTCTAATGTGGGGGACAGGGAATCTCATAAAACTACAGTCTAATAAATCACTACAAAAGCTAGGATGCTGATCCATCAAGGCTGCAGGACAAGGACTAAGGAGTCTTGCTCTCCTGTCAGCTCCAAGTAAGGATTGAAGCAGAGTTCATGAGCACAAAAATCATAAATATTTGCCTGAAGTTACAGTTACATTTTTCAGGAGTCAAAGATTAGGGACATTCCTTGTGTGTTCCATTATTGTCAACTGACATAGAAAGCTTACCCGATCAGATTCATTTGCCCACAACTGGGGTTTATATTGTCGGGTGGCCCATGTTGCCACCAAAGGCCACATGGATATCCAGGGTCTAGGCACAATCTGGGACCATGTTGGTTTCAGAGGGCTGTGCTAACACTGGGACCATAACAATTTGAGTGGTCAGCACTGTTACCTGGGGCCATGGTGTCATCCAGGCCAGGACTGCTGCTGAGGGACTTGTCTGGTTCTATAGCCCTACTGCATCCACCTTCTACTGTAGGGTCTGTGTTGATTTCTGTGGTTCCTGATATCATCAAAGGCCAGGCCGATGCCTGGGGACTGGGTCACCACCTGGGGCCATGTTGGTGTCTTGTGGCCATGTCAATCTGAGGGACCTGTGCTGCCACCTAGGACCACAGTATCTGAGCCCAATCTGCTGTCTAGCACTATTTTTGTGTCCATGTACCTACCACATCCATAGTCTATATTGTTGTCCATGGCCCATGTTGCCCCCAGAGGCCACACAGATGCCATGGGTCAGGGCCAAAACCTGTGACAATTGACAGGGTTGAAAAAAAATTCCATGACAGGCTACTAATAACTCGGTTGAAAACTAGGCCCTAGTACCAGCTTCTTGAAACTGAACAGGCAGTTCCTGAGGAAGCTATGAACAAAGGACAACCAATCACCAATGCCCCTGACAACAGGGTGAGGAGAACTGCATGTATTAAGCCTGAGTCAGCCCCTTTCAATATCTCAAGGCAATGAAAAAATAAGGACAGACCCTGGGACTTGTCCAAACTTGCCCAAAGATGGAAAAACTGTAGCCTTAGCCAGACCCAGCCAGCACTAGCCATTTAAAAATATACTAACTGGACTTACTAAGGTATTTCTAGACAGAATAACCTGTCTTTAGAATTCCTCTAGCTGTGTATCAAAGGAATTTGTGAGCTTATTTGAGATTGCCATTTTGCTTTTGTGTCAGATGTGTGGCCCTGGCATGCTGAAACTTTCTTCTCTCAAAAATTAAATACTCTTGCTTATTGCATACATCTCTGGGAGTTTTTTGTGGGACTTCTCATGGACTGGAGCAACAATGTTGGTATTTGTGGGCTGTACTGTCATGAAGACCATGCCTATTTGCATGGCTAGCACTGTCATCTGGGGCCACAGTGTCATTCAGGCCAAGGGCACTGCAAGCACATGTTGCTCAAGCACACATGCAGAGAAAACACTCTTATACATTAAGTTTGCAAATCTGCCCCAAAATGTAAATCTTTCTAAAATATGTCAAACAATCGACTTATCTAGCAAAATTATCATGATAGATCAAATCAAACAGCAGAAATAATTTCTAAGCTTATAGACAGCTATTTTAAAAAACTACAGTCAGAAAAATGAAGGAAAGCAAACAAGCAAACATAATGCACCAAGGAAATGTTCATATTGTGAATATTCCAAAATTAGAAAAAAGAAAATTTACAAAGCATAAAGCATCTCTGTTAAATGATGACTATGGTCATCTATGCGTGCAACCCTAACTCTTGACAAGAGGTTCAACACCATTCTTAGCTACATAAAAAGTTAAAGATAAGCTCTTTGAGATCTTGCATTAGAAAAGAAGTAGGGAGAAAAGAAAAATATATTTGATCAATAAAATTTCCTCTGAGGAAATTCATCATTAAAAGGGCAATCTGAATTCTAAGGACAGCAATTGATGTACCAAGTCACATATCCAAGACCTCTCAATAGACTCACTACCAACCTCTCCATAATAACTATGTGGACTAAAAGATGATAGGGTAATATTCTCAATATCTGAAAACAAAAAACAATAAAGCTTGCCAACCAACAATGCTATACCAAAGCTCTTTAAGAAATTAAGGGAAATAAATTCCTTTTAAAACAAGTAAAAAGAGGAAAATAAATAAATAATAAATAACCAACCATCTTAATAAGTTTTTCTGGCAGCCACCACAATGTTGATGCATAAGAAGAACTAGATTACCATCTATGAACCCCTTTTTAAGGAAGGAGTGATGATTGTTAAGAAAGATGTCCATCTGCCCAAATATCTCAAGCTGGCAGACAAGAATGTGCCTAGCCTTCACATAGTGAAGGCCTTGCTGTCTCTGAAGGCCTGTGTTATGTGAGATATCAATTTTCCTAGAGACACTACTATTGATAACTTACCCCAGGACCCAGCAATCCCACTCTTGGGAATTTGCCCAAGAGATGCCCAATCATATTACAAAAGCATTTGTTCAACTATGTTTATAGCAGCATTATTTGTAATAGCCAGAACCTGGAAACAACCTAGATACTCTTCAGTGGAAGAATGGTTGAAGAAAGTGTGGAATATATACATATTAGAGTACTCCTCGGCGGTAAAAAACAATGACATCTTGAATTTTGCATGCAAATGGATGGAAATAGAAAACACCATCCTGAGTGAGGTAACCCAGGCCCAAAAAGATGAACATGGGATGTACTCACTCATAATTGGTTTCTAGCCATAAATAAAGGACATCGAGCCTATAATTCATAAAAAATCCTAGAGAAGCTATATAAGAAGGTGAACCCAAAGAAAAACATATAGTTATCCTCCTGGATACTGGAAGTAGACAAGATTGCCGGACAAAAAATGGGAACATGGGGGTGGGGTGGGATGGGGGGAGGGGGGATGGGGAGAGAAAAATGTGAAGTGGAGGATGGGAAGAGCTTGGGGGAATAGGATGGTTGGGATATAGGAAAAGTGGATAAGGGAACAAGGAATTATATATCTTAATTAAGGGAGCCATTCTAGGGTTGGCAGAGACTTGACTCTAGAGGGGTTCCCAGGTGGCCAGGAAGACGCCCCCAGCTAGGTCCTTGGGCAGCTGAGGAGATTGTGCCAGAAATGTACAGATCCTATTGCCATACTCATGAATATCTTGCATATCACCATAGAGCCTTCACCTGGCATTGGATGGAGAAAATGACAGAGCCCCACATAGGAGCACCTGACTGAGATCCCAAGGTCCCGATGAGGAGCAAAAGGAGGGAGATCATGAGCAAGGAAGTCAGGACCGTGAGGAGTGCATTTACCCATTGAGACGGTGGGACAGATCTAACAGGAGACCACCAAGTCCAGTTGGAATGGGACTGATGGAACAGGGGACCAAACCGGACTCTCTGAATGTGGCTGACAGTGGAGGAGGACTGAGAAACCAAGGACAACGGCAATGAACATGAACTCTACAGCATGGACGGGCTCACTGTGAGCCTTGTCAGTTTGGTTGCTCACCTTCCTGGACTTAGGGGGAGCTGGGAGGACCTTGGACTTAACATAGTGAAGGGAACCCTGATGGCTCTTTGTCTTGGAGAGGGGTGGAGTGGGGGTATGGGTGGAAGGGAGAGGAGGGAAGGGGGAGGAAATGGAAATCTTCAATAAAAAAAATGAGGAAAAAAAAGTAAAAGAGTTAAAAATGCTTCATAAAACTGGAAAATATGCAGAGAGTTTGGATTGTGTATATTATTGTTTTCTTTTAATTTTTTTGACCATTAATGAGCTAACTGCAAAGGAAATTTGATTGTGCGGACTGCTAAGCTAAATCAACATATATTTTAAAGTTATCTTGAGTTCAAAATTTGATTCTAAGGATGTGTTACTTTGAAAAAGAGGATTTTTGTTTCCACAAAGGATGGGAACCTGTGGATTCCTTCCAGGATAATGTGGTTTGATTGAGCAAGACCCCAGGAAAGGTCTCTATGAACCCTAAAAGTATTTTGCCCAACAAATAGCAGGAAGCAGTTTGGAGAAAACAACATGTGAATTCCCAAAATGATTGTTTATAAATGTTTGCTTTCATTTAAAAGGGGTTGATATTGGGTGGTTAATGGTCATAGCAAATATGTTCTTTAAAAAGGGGGAAGATATGATATAGAAATGAATACTTTATATTGGTATGGACTTTGGTTTATTGATACAAATTTAAAGTCAATTTTGTTATATGTATATTTCTACACTTGTTTAAGATATTATGCTTATACAGCTCATTTAAAATGTAATGTATAATTTAAAATTACAAACTAATAGATAGTCATTTATGATAGTCAAACTTGTAGTCATGTGATTATTCAGGTATGGATGGCCTGGAAATAAAAAAGCAGTCTCCATCTGTACTTTCCCTTGATATGATTTGAGTCGTGTGTACATCAGGATGTAAGCTTTCCTCTGATAGGATCTGATGGGACATACTTAAACCACTGGAAAACAAGATTCAGAGCTATCTTCTGTAAACCCAGAAATGGACCTGGCCAGATTCCATTCACCTGGTCAGTATTTAATTAAAGCTTGATTCTAATTTGACTTTTTTTAAAAAAAAAAGTCCTCACTTTCCCAGTCTCTCTCTATTCTTCCTGCCTGTAGAGAAAATGGAAACTGCTTCTCTAACACCATGTCAACCTGCCTCCTGCCATGTTCCCAGCTGTGTTAATAACAGACTCTTCCTCTCAAACTGTAAGCAAGCCCCTGATAAAAGTTTTCCCTCATGTTGACTTGGTTATGATATCTCTTCATAACACTAAATGTAATTAAGGCACTACCCCTTTCTTTCATTTATGTTGTTCTTCTTCACATCATTCTTTTCTACTCTTCCTCTTTTATCATTTTAAATATAAGGCATTTTAGTTGTTTTTTTATTGCTATGATAAACACCAATGGAGGAATAAGTTTGTTTTCACTTACAGTTCCAGGTAACCATTACTGAGAAAATCATGACAGAAATTCAAGCAAAAGCAAAAATCATGTAGAAATATTGTTTCTTATCTTGATGTCCTGCTTCCTATTAGAGGTTTTTTTAACCTTTATTTTTAAAACAATTTATTTTTAACTAAAATAGAATTACATCACTTTTCCCCTTCTCCTCCCTCCCACTATCCTTTCTTAGCTACCCTCCTTAGCTATCCTCTGGTCAAGTGGATAGCCTTTTGTTATTATTGCTGCACTGATGTAGATGTTATTTATATTACAATAAAAGTGGAAAAAAGAATTAGTGGGTAATATCAGAAGTTTATTTGAAATTATAAAATATACTTTTTAAGTAAAAAAAAACATGTTTTTTCTCTCTTCTTTCCTCCATGTGGTGGTTTTGAAAGAAAATAGACCCCATAGGCATATATACTTGAATGCTTGATCCCTTGTTGGAAGAAATAATTTAGACTGATTGATTAGATTTCACACATAAACACACTCACAGACACTCACACACATTGTTCAAGCTGTTTTTATACCTGTACTTGTATCCTGTATCAAGTGAGTACAATCTCAGCTCTTCATAAAAAGACTTTCTCTGCATACTGAACAGTCTCTAATGTCTCCCTCTTCTATCAAAGCTGAAATATTCCTCTTTCATGTTGCTGCACTATCAGGTTTATTTATTCATAAAAGTATATCTAATATGATAATTTAAAATTTTAAACAAAAATAGTAAGAGAATTTTCTTCACATTTATTTATTTGTGTATTTATCTATTGCAAAGCTATAGTGGAAAGTTTAGGCTGATACCTTGTACTATCAGTGAATTATCTCTAACAATCAGCCTCATCTGGATTCATCCTGTTGACCTTAGTGGAAGATCCATGATAGGTGAGTTAATGAACTTTGGCTTCTGTGGAGAAGAATGATAGAGAATTTCTTAATCTAAAAAGAATTAAAGGAATAAGAGCCAATATAAACTACTTAGGTCTTATTCTTTCCTCCAGCTTTAGTCATGGATACTGTTGCTTAGGAAAGGAATGAAATTTGTCATGGAAGAAATTAATTAGTCTGGTTTACTTTTTAAAAAGCAGTTGGCTCTGTTTTAGCAAACTGATGGATTGTTTATAGCAATCTAAGTATTTCTCAGCTTGTTGGAATTTCACAAAAATAACGAACAACTCATTAGACTGGAGTTTTAAGCTGATGAATTAGTTTTTCTTTAAGCTATTAAAATATTAGAACAGATAAATATTTATTGACATGGAAAGTCACTTATGATGTACTTTTAAGGAATATAGCAAACTACATTGGTAATGATTCCATTTAAGCTTATGCTTGCTTTTGTTCTCTACTAAAATTGTATGTAAGCGGTTATCTAAATATGAATTATCGAAGTGATGGTATTCAGTGTAAGAAGCAGGGGAAGCCTTGAATGAGTGAAGTCCTGAATAAATGTGTATTTGACATGGGCACAGTCATGTCAAGGTATCCATTGCCAATGACCCATGGGAAATTGGCAAAACTGTTACCCATTTAGACTAGGCTCAAGAGAGATACCAAAGTTTTTCATAGGTGTTCAAGCATTAGTATTTATGAACTATTGATCAGCAAGCAATGGTAGCTTCCTCCACCTGGATGTTTATAGCCCTAAACTGAATACCTCCAGAGACCTCCCACAAGACGTGTTAATCCCTCCCCCTGTGTTGTACCTAATAAATATAGTAGTGTTTTGGTTTGGGGTGGAAGAAATTAGAAAACCCTACCTGATTTCATCTTTAATGTATGCATCTCTTTTGTTAAAGATTTAAAAAAATGAAAAGTGCAATTATATCATCATATGTAAAATATTGTACACAAAGAATCTGGAGGTAGGCAGGTATATATTGGTGCTTTGAAGAAAATTTAGAGGAAACACAACAGTAAGGTAAAAACATTATGACTTAATCATCACTTCTTAGCTTATATTCAGGAGATCCCTGGTTTACAAAAGAAGGGACAGTAAGTTTAGCTACTTGAGGGAAAAAATGAAGAAAAGTTAAGAGGGATATGGCTAAAAGGAACTGATCACATTCCAATTTTTATTTTCAGTTTATAAAATGTAATATATGATTCTATAGATTCAAGACCATTTCCTCAACGGAGGAAATGTGTCTACAGAATTAGATCTGGGGGAGTCCAGACTTGATCCACAGAGCACAAAGAAGTACCCATGCTATTGAAGAGCTAATGTCTTCTCTCCAAGAAACAGTCACAGATGTGTTGGGTGAAGGGGCGTGGTCTATCGGTAGTTAGAATTAACCAGACCAGCTTAATATAATAGATTCAGCTTTAATAACACTGAAAAAAGGAACTTATACAACCAGGGTTCCAGCGAACCAGGAGCACAGGGAACAAAGAGAGCGAGGCTAGTGCACATGGATCTTTTCTCTGTTTTTCTTGGCCTCAGGGAGACACACCCTAAACAGAATGTGATTAGCTGAACTTCCCCATCATGTTGGGTGTGGAACATGGCTGCAGACAAGACAGAGACCCTGGGGATTACAGAGACAGAAGGTGAAATCACAGATCAGGCATGCCCTGACTTGCCTGATGCCTCAGACAGTAGATGATACTGAGGAAAGTGACTACAGGGTTGAGTTCAGTCACTGATTACAAATTGGGTCTGGTAAATAGCCAGATGTAATAAGAAATACTCTCATTAGATTATAGCAAACCTTGCTTATTTCGGGTAAGAGGATCCAAGTATAAGTGTTAATGAATGACTGGTTAGTGTGTACAAAGATGAGAAACTGAGGTTTCTTCCTCCCTAATGTTTATAATCTGAGACTATTTGACTAAAAATCCTCCTACTGAAACTAGGTAACCTTTTCCCTTGTACTGTACATAATAACTATAACGAGGTTCTGGATTGTAGTAGTAGAATTACAGAATCTCATCTGATCTCAGCTTCATTGTATGTGTGTTTATGAGTCTGTTTTCATTCCCTCAAAGTTCCTAGCCAGGATTCGAGAATGCAAGCTACTTGAGATGTAACAATCCAGGGGTCAAAACTTTTTATAATTTCTCACATGCGGTATAGTGGTGTGTGCCTTTGATCTCAGTGTTTGGAAGGCAAAGACAGGCAGATCTCTGTGAGGTCAAGGCTGGGGTGGACTACATAGTGATTTCCAGGACAGCCAGGGCCACATAGGGAGACCTTGTTTCAAAAACAAAATGAAGTAAACAAAAAAATAAATGTTTATACTTCCTAAAGATTTCACAGCTCTTATATACAATAGACAAAATTATATTATGGAGCAACATAAACCTAAGCCCCATGACTAGTTTCTGTAAAAGAAAGATTTTTAGGAATGACTTTAGAGTTTGAAATAAACAAAGTGTATCTCATTTTCCATTTGCCATGTATAGAGAAGGGTATTATTTCACTCAATGGGATAGTGGACATAATATTAAGGACACCATGTAGAAATTCTCATGATGTCAATGGAAAGTTTCCTCGGCAATCTACACACACACACACACACACACACACACACACACACACACACACACACCTTTAGGAGCTAAGAAGAAACTATTTTATACAGTAGCTATTTCCATCTTTCAAAAGGGCCTTAGAATTTTGGTCAAATACATCATATTTAAGGTCACATTTGATGAATATAGAGGAGAAGTTTTATGAGGAAGTGTTGACAAATAGAAAAGTCTTATTCCCAAGGAAACTTTGGAATTGTCTTCAGTGGTATTTATTAATAAAGTACTAAAAATTATCTGCACAGCAATGCAATATAACTAGCTGTATGAGACAAAACAAAAGCAGAAATTGTTGACATTATTTTTTCTGCTTTATCTATCACTTGATGATTTGGAAACACACATCAAATTTCTGAAAATTTCTCTGTTTTGAAAGATAACTGGAGTGAAAAATATAAATGTAAAGTCAGTAAACACAAATTCAAAACAGTTGAGTAATTGATAAAGCTGCAACAACACAAAGAGATTTAACATACCCTTTACTTAGACTTTACATATCAGTAGACAGGTTGGATAAATTTAACAAAATCAAAGAAACAGTAAAAAACACGTTAGCCATTGCAGAAGTCCATATATTTAGTTTTAAAGATTTCCCTGGGTTGTTTTCTCAGAAATCAGAGAAAAAAGTTTTATACAATGAAGATAACACATGAAGATTTAAGAAACTCAAAAGACAGCTCCAGAAAAAAAAATGTATAGCAAGTACAATATAAAGAAAGATCAAAGCAATCCAAAATAAAACAAAAGAGAGAAAAATTTTATGATCATAACAAAACAGAATAGCAAATGGAATAGAATTTGTAAGAATAAGAAAAAATAGCTACAGTTTTGAGCTCTTAATTAAGATAACAAGATTTTTATGGTGATTTGTTATAGTAGTAATCAAATACAAAAATAGAAGATAAAATAAAGAAAACCACTCCTGTTAGAGATCTTAAAGCATAATGTTTTGAAAGATCAACCAATGCAGAAACAAGGAAATTATGAACATTATAAATAACTGATACAACAGGATGTTAATTGGAACTACTCAATGTGAGTGCCAAAGTGAGTTGCAAAATGACCACAGAGAACTCAGAAAGAAGAGAATAAAAATAGTTTAATTCATTGCAGCATCTCACTCCTATGTATTAAGTAAAAGGAAAATTTGAATACACACTTGAGGATTTTCTTTAATTTTGTATTTAAAGGATTTTCATTTTACATACCAACCACAAATCCTCCTCCATCCCCTCCTCCTCCTATCCCTCCATCTTTCTCCCCCTCAAACAAGCCCAGCATCCACTCTTCAGAAAGGGTAAGACCTTTCATGTGAGGGTCAATAAAGTCTGGAGTATCAAGTTAAGGCAGGACCAAGTGCATCCCCCTGTAAAGAGGCTGAACAAAGTATCCCACGATGGGGGAAGCGATTCCCAAAAGCCTGTTCATGAACTCTGGATAAATCCTCCTCCCACTGCCAGTGGACTCACTGACTTCCCAATCCACAGAACTGTCACCTGCATTCAGAGGGCCTAGTTCAGTTCAATGTAGGTTCTTTAGCTAACAGTCAGTGAGCTCCCACTATCTCGGGTCAGATGTCTCTGTGGGTTTCCCCATCGTGGTTTTGACCCTTTGTTCATTTAATCTCTCCTCCCTCTCTTCAACTGGACTCCAGTAGCTTGGCCCAGTGCTTAGCTGTGAATCTCCGCATCTGCTTCCACCAGTTAATGGATGAAGATTCTAAGATGATAGCTGAGATGTTCACCAATCTGATTACAGGGGAAAGCTCAGTTCAGGCATCCCCTCCACTATTGCTAATAGTCAAATTTGGGGTAATTGTTGTGGATTACTAGAAGTTTCCTGAGCACCAGAATTCTCCCTAACCCCATAATGATTACCTCTATCAAGATATCTTTTTTGTTACTCTCCCTATTTGTCCCTCCCTCAACTGTCATCCTCTTCCCTCATGTTCTCCTTTTTGTTCATGATTACTCCTCTTTCTCCAACCCCCAAAATTTACTCAGGAGAACTTACCTATTTTTGCTTCCCAGGAACATCCATGCATTTCTCTCTTAGAGTCTTTCTTGTTACTTAGCTTCTCACTGGTTGTGAACTGTAGCCAGATTATCTTCTACTTTATAGCTAAAATCCATTTATGTCTTAGTATATACCATATTTTTTCTTTCTAGGTCTGGGTTACTTCACTCAGGATGTTTTTTTTTTTCTAGTTCGATCCATTTGCCTGTAAATTTCAAGGTGTCATTGTATTTACCATTGAGTGTTATTCCATTATGTAAAGTTCAATATTCTCTTTATTCATTCTTCAGGTGAGGGGCATCTAGGTTCTTTCCAGATTCTGAATATTATAAATATTGTTGCTATGAACACAGTTGAACAAATGTCCTTGTGGTATGAATGTGCATCCTTTGGCTATATGTCCAAGAGTGGAATTGTTGGATCTTGAGGTAGATTGATTTTCTATTTCTAAGAAACTACTATTTTGATTTACAAAGTGGCTGTCCAAGTTTGCAGTCCCATCAGCAGTGGAGGAGTGCTCCCCTTCTTCCACATCCCTTCCAGCATATGCTGTCATCATTGTCTTTTATCTTAATCATTCTGACAGGTGTAAGATGGAATCTCACAGTTGTTTTTATTTGCATTGCCCTCATGGCTAAAGATGCTGACCAATTTCTTTAATGTTTTTTGGCCATTTGAAATTCTTCTGTTGAGAATACTCTCTTTAGATCCATATCCTGTTTATTAATTGGATTGTTTGGTATTTTAATGTTTAGTTCCTTGAGTTATTTATAATTTGGAGATCAGCCCTCTGTTTTTTGTGGGGTTGGTGAAGATCTTTTCCCATTTTTGTAGGCTCCTGTTTGTCTTGTTTACCATGTCCTTTGCCTTACAGAAGCTTCTCAATTTCAAAAGGTCCCATTTATTAATTGTTGCTTTCAATGTCTATGTTACTTGTGGTATATTTAGGAAGTGGTCTCTTGTGCTCATGAGTTCAAGGTTACTTCCCAATTTCTCCTCATCATCTTCAGTGTAACTAGATTTATATTGAGGTCTTTGATCCATTTGGACTTGAGTTTTATGCATGGGGTAGATAGATACGAATCTATTCACATTCTTCTACATGTAGACATTCAGTTGTGCCATCACCATTTCTTGAAGATGCTTTCTTCTTTTCCATTGAACAATTTTAGCTTCTTTGTCAAAAATAAGTACTCCTAGGTATGTGTATTAATGTCAGGGTCTTTGATTCAATTCTTGATCCAAGTGTCTGCTTTTATGCCAATACCAATTTGGTTTTATTAATATAGCTCTATAGTATAGCTTGAAGTAAGGGATGGTGATGTATCTGAAGGTTTCTTTATTGTTCAGTATTGTTTTGGTTATTCTGCTTTTTTCATTTTTACATATGAAGTAAAGTATTATTCTTAAGGTCTGTGAAGAATTGTGATGGGTTTTTTCTGGGGATTGCATTGAATCTGTAGATTGCTTTTGATAAGATTGACATTTTTACTTATTCTACCTACCCAAGAGCATGGGAGATCTTTCCATTTTCTGATATCTTCTTCGATTTCTTTATTCAGAGACTTTTCTTTTTTTTTAGACTTAAAGTTCTTATCAAACAGTTTTTTCACTTGTTTGGTTAGAGTTACCCCAAAATATTTTATATTATTTGTGGCTATTGTAAAGGGTGATGTTTCCCTGATTTCTTTCTCAGCACATTTGTCATTTTTGTATATTAGGGTACTGATCTTTGTGAGTTAACCTTGTATTCTGCCACATTGCTGAAGGTATTTATCAGTTATAAGAGTTCCCTGGCAAAATTCTGGGGTCACTTATATATACCATAATGTCATCAGCAAATAGTGAAATTTAGAATTTTTTCTTTCTAATCTGTAATCACTTGATCTTTTGTTCTTTTATTGCTCTAACTAGAATTTCAAGTATTATATTGAATAGATATGGAGAGAGTAACACCCCTTTCTGCTTCCTGATTTTAGTGAAATCATTTTGAGTTTCTCTCCACTTAGTTTTACGTTGGCTGCTGGCTTACTTTATATTTCCTTTATTATTCTTGGACATGTTCCTTGTACCCCTATTCTCTCCAAGGCTTTTTATTATGGGTGTTGGATTTTGTCAAATGCTTTTTTAGCATCTAATGGTATGATAACGTTGTTTTTTACTTTCAGTATGTTTATATGATGAACCATCTCTGTATGGGGTGAAGCTTACTGAATCATTATGGGTCATTTTTTAAAAAAATATTCTTGAATTCAGTTTTTCAGTATTTTATTAAGTATTTTTGCATAAATGTTCATGAGGGAGATTTTTCTGTAATTCTCTTTTTTATGTGTCTTTTTTTGTTTGGGTATCAGGGTGACTGTAGTCCCATAAAAAGTGTATGCCAATGTTCCTTCTGTTTCTATTGTTTGTAACAATTTGTGGAGTATTGGTATTAGTTCTTCTTTTTTGTATAATTTTGCACTGATACCATCTTACCCTGGGCTTTTTTTTGCTTGGGATACTTTGATTTAGTGCTTCTATTTCCTTAAAGGTTATAGGTCTATTTAAGCTATTTTTCTGCTCTTAATATAATTTTGGTAAGTTGGACCTATCCAGAAAATTGTCCGTTTTTTTTTTGTTTTGTTTTGTTTTTCTGATTTTGTTGAGTACAGATTTTTTTAAGTATCAGCTAATGATTCTTTGCATTTCCTCAGTATCTGTTTTTTCTGTCCTCTTTTTTATTTCTGATTTTGTTAATTGAGATATTCTCTGTCTGACTTTTTGTTAGTTTGAATAAGGTTTTGACAATCTTATTGTTATTCTCAAAGAACCAACTCTTTGCTTCATTGAGTCTTTGCATTATTCTCTTTGTTTCTATTTTATTGATTTCAGCCCTCAGTTTGATTATTTCCTCTCATCTACTCCTCTTGTGTGAGTTTCTTCTTTTTGTTCTAGAACTTTCTGCTGTGCTGTTAAGTTTCTAGTGCTAGATATCTACAAATTATTTATCTGGTCACTTAGTGTTACGGTCTTTCCTCTTAACACTTCTTTAATAGTTTCCCATTAGTTTTGGTATGTTGTATCTTAATTTTCATCAAATTGTAGGAAGTCTTTATTTTCTTTTTTATTTTTCTTTTTTTAATGACTTTTATTGGGCTCTACATTTTTCTCTGCTCCCCTTCCTGCCTCTCCCCTCCCCCATTCAGCCCTCCCCCAAGGTCCCCATGCTCCCAATTTACTCAAAAGATCTTGTTCTTATCTACTTCCCATGTAGATTAAATCTATGTAACTGTGTCTTAGTGTCCTCATTGTTATCTAAGTTCTCTGGGATTGTGGTTTGTAGGCTGGTTTCTTTGCTTTATGTTTAAAAAACACTTATGAGTGAGTACAGGTGATAATTCTCTCTCTCTGTCTGGGTTACCTCACTCAAAATAATATTTTCAGGCTCCATCCATTTTCCTACAAAATGTAAAATGTCACCATTTTTTTCTGCTGTGTATTACTCCATTGTGTAAATGTACATTTTCCTTATCCATTCTTCAGTCGAGGGGCATTTAGGTTGTTTCCAGGTTCTGGCTATGAGAAACAATGCTGCTATGAACATAGCTGAACACATGTCCTTGTGGCATGATTAAGAACCCTTTGGATATATACTCAAAAGTGGTATTACTGGGTCTTGAGGAAGGTTGTTTCCAAATTTTCTGAGAAATCACCACATTGACATTCAAAGGGGCTGTACTTGCTTGCATTCCCACCAGCAATGCAGAAGTGTTCCCTTTTACCCACAACCTCTCCAGTATAAGTTATCATCAGTGTTTTTGATCTTGGCCAATCTTACAGGTGTAAGATGGAATCTCAGAGTTGTTTTGATTTGCATTTCTCTGATTACTAAGGATGTTGAGCATTTCCTTAAGTGTCTTTTAACCATTTTAGATTCTTCTGTTGAGATTTTTGTTTAGGTCTGTACTCATTTTTTAATTGGATTATTTGTTGTTTTGATGACAAATTTCTTGAGTTCTTTATATATTTTGAAGATCAGACATCTGTCTGATGTGGGGTTAGTGAAGATCTTTTCCCATTCTGTAGGCTGTTGTTTTGTCTTGGATAGCCAAAACAATCCTGTACAATAAAAGAACCTCTGGAGGCATCACAATTTCTGACTTCAAACTCTACTACAGAGCTACAGTACTGAAAATAGCCTGGTATTGGCATAATAACAGACAGGAGGTCCAATGGAATGGAATTGAAGACCCGTATATTAATCCACACACTTTCAAACACCTGATTTTTGACAAAGATGCAAAAAATATCAAATTGAGAAAAAGCATATTTAACAAATGGTGCTGGCATAACTGGATATAAACATGTAGAAGAATGAAACTAGACCCATATCTATCACCATGCACAAAACTCAAGTCCAAATGGATCAAAGAACTCAACATAAAGCCAGCTTCACTGAACCTTATAGAAGAGAAAGTGCAAAGTACCCATGAACGCATTGGCACAGGAGACCACTTCCTCAATATAACCCCAGCAGCAAGATACTGAGAAAAACAATTAATAAATGGGACCTCCTGAAACTGAAAAGCTTCTGTTAAGTAGGAAATCTTTAATTTCTTTCCTCCTTGAACACATGTGATTCTGTTGAGCTTTGTTCAGTTTCCATGAGACTGTAGGCTTTCTGTACTTGTGTTATTTTTTTGAATTTTAGTTTAAAGTCATGTTGATTTGATAAGATATAGGGATTATTCCAACTTTTATGTATCTTTTGATATTTACTTTGTGACCAAGTATATGGTCAATTTTAGAGAATGTTCTATGAGGTGCTGAGATAAAGGTAAAAAGGTATATTCTTTTGTGTTTGGGTAAAATGTTCTATAGATGTCAGTTTAGTCCATTTTAGTCATTGCATCTGTTAGTTCCCTTATTTCTATGTTGTGTTTCTGTCTGGCAGACCAATTCATTGATGAGAGTGGGATGTTGAAGTCTTCAATTATTAGTGTGTGAGGTTTGATGTGTGCTTTAAGCTTTAGTATTTTTATTTTACAAATATAGGTGCCCTTGTATTTGGTACATAAATGTTCAGAATTGAGAATTCACCTTGACAGATTCTTTCCTGTGATGAATATAAAATGTCCTTCTGCATCTCATTTGATTAATTTTATTTTAAAGTCTATTGTTTTAGATATTGGGATAACTACATGAGTTTGTTTCTTAGGTACACTTGATTAGAGAATATTCTCCTAACCCTTTACTCTGAGGTAATGCGCAACGTTGAAGTTGAGGTGTGTCTTGTATGCATCAGAAGGATGAGTCCTGTTTTCATATCGATTCTATTAGCCTTTGTATTTTTATAGGTGAGTTGAGTCCATTGATATTAAGGGACATTAATGGCCAGTGATTGTTAATTCCTGTTATTTTTAGTTTTGGTTTTTGTGATGGTAATGTGTTTGTGTTTCCCTTCTTTGGGATTTTCTGGTATGAGATTATTTATTGTCTGTGATTTCGTGGGTATAGCTACATTCCTATGGCTGGAGTTTCCTTTCTAGTACTTTCTGTAGGGCTGGATTTGTGGTTACATATTATTTAAATTTGGTTTTGCCATGGAATATCTTGTTTTCTCCATCTATGGTGATAGAAAGTTTTTTCTGGCATCTGCGGTATCATAGGATCTATAAAACATTTTTACAGGAACTTCTGGCATTTTTATTCTTCACTGAGAAGTCTGGTAAAATCCTAATAGGTCTGCCTTTATGAGTTACCTGGCCTTTTTCTTTTTCAGCTCTTAATATTCTTCCTTTTTTCTGTATGTTTAATGTTTTGATTATTATGTGGCAAGGAGAATTTTTTTGGTCCAGTCTATTTGGTGTTCTGTAATCTTCTTATACCTTCATAAATGCTGTGGGACAATAATCTGTATTGTGTAAATTATATTTTACATGAATGCTTATTAGTCAGTAGCCAGGCAGGAAGTATAGGCGGGACAACTAGACAGGAAGTAGAGGTAGGTCAATGAGAACAGGAAAATTCTGGGAATGATGTGGGAGGGTCTTCTGTTTGAGTTGATTTCATTGGTTAATGAAGAAACTGCCTGGCCCATTTGATTGGCCAGCCCTTAGGTGGGTGGAGTAGACAGAACAGAATGCTGGGAAGGAAAGTTAATAAATCGCCATGCCTCTGCTCTCTGAGCCAGACTGCCGTGCCTCTCCCCAGGGAGAGAGACGCAGTGAAGCTTCGACCCAAGGTGGACGTATGCTAGAATCTTCCCAGTAAGGCACCACTTCGTGGTGTTACACAGATTATTAGATATGGGTTAATCAAGGTGTGAGTAAGAGGCTGAAACTAATGGGCCAGGCAGTGTTTAAATGAATGCAGTTTGTGTGTTGTTATTTTGGGGCATAAGCTAGCCAGGCGGCTGGGAGCCAGGCAGGAATGCAACCCACAGCTCCTCACTACATGGGAAGAAGAAAGACCTAGTCTGCCTTTGTGACCCAGCCACAGAAGAAGTCAGATGTGACTGCCTTGCTGAATAAGGTACCAAGCCACATAGCTAGCATAGAAAAGAATAATGGGCTAATATAAGTTATAAGAGTTAATAAGAATCCTGAGCTAATAGGCCAATCAGTTTATAACTAATGTAGACCTCTGTGCAATTTCTTTGGGACTTAATGATTACAGGAACTGGGCAGGAAAGAAACCCAGACAACACATAAGTTTGTCCTCCTTTAATTTGGAAAAGTTTTCCTCTATGATATTGTTAAATATATTTTCTGTTCCCTTGAGCTGGAGTTCTTCTCCTTCTTCTATCCCTGTTAGTCTTAGGTTTGTTCTTTTAATGGTGTCACAGCTTTCTTGGATGCTTGTGTTAAGAATTTATTTCATTTGACATATTCTTTGACAAATGACTCTATTGCCTCCATCAAATCTTCAATGCCTGTAATTCTTTCTTTCATGTCTTGTAACCTGTTGGCTATGGTTGCATCTATGACATCTGTTTGTTTACCCAGATTTTTCATTTCCAGAATACCTTCAGCTTGTGTCTTTTTTTTTAATTGCTTCTGTTTCCATTTTCAAGTGTTGAACCATTTTCTTTACCTATTTGATTCTTTTTTTTTTTTTTTTTTTTGCTTTCCTGGCTTATTTTAAGGGATTTATTGTTTTCTTCCAACTTTTGTTTGTCTTCTCTTCCATTTCTTTAAGGGAAATTTTCACTTCTTCTATAATGGTCTCTAAAATCTTCATAAATTTATTTTTAAGGTCATATTCTTCTGCTGCATTTGTATTGGAACATGCAAGTCTTGCTATTGAAGAACCACTAGGTTCTGGTGGTAATATTGCTCTTTATGTTGTTAAATGTATTCTTATACAAACTTCTACCCATCTGGGTTTTTGGTAATTATAGGTACAGGCATTGATTCTTGTTCCAATTGGTGCAGGTAGTTTCTTTTTCTTGGGGGACTGATTTCCCTCAAGTCAGTGCACATGGAGCCTGTGCCTCTGGATGCCCTCTGATGTCCCTAGGTATGGTGGTAGAGTGGACTGCCTGTGGTAGTCTTGCTTGCTGCCTGACTGTTAAGGCTTTTCTTCCAATAAGTGCAGGTAGGCACTGTGCTTACAGGGGCCTCTATATTGTAACTGGGGATGGTGGTGAAATCACCTCTTGTTCCAATTATACAGGTGAGAGCTTGTACCTCCAGGGTCCTCAGGTGCAACTGGGGGTGGTGGTCAAGAGGCCTGGCTGCAGGAGACTTACCTGCTGACCAACTGCTGAGTGGGGATGGATTATGATATTTTAAGAGAGTTTTGATGTCCAGTATCACCCTACTTTTTTTAATCAGGGATATATGATTGTCAAGATGGAGGGGCTTTCTCAACTTTCTTTAAGGAATCTTCTGGGAAATCAAGGGGAACTTCAGCAGAAATATAGTGTCAGTGAATAAGAACTATATTAAATTGTCTCTAGTGAGAAAATATTCACAAACTTCAAGGGAATTTTTGTGAAGTTGTTCTCTTTGTGTCAAACTACAAAATATATGCACTTCATAAAAACAAACAAAATACTACACTTAAGTGTTTGTCATATTCAGAAGACACCAATTACAAACACATAGTATCATAATATTCCTACACTGCCTCCTCATCCTGAAAATAAAGAGAACTAAAGCATGAAACAGGTTGCTGGCAAATAATTAAAGCAATGATATTCAAGTTGACTTTGGTAGTTGTATAATCATGTGGATGAAAAAAATCTGTAATTTTGTTACTGTATTTTAACTCCTAGTGAGAAAAAGATTCAGAGTACAAATATGAAACCAAAAACTAGATTGATATTTAAGAGACTTCTTTTTTTAACTAAGAATTTTACAAGACTTACCAAAACCCAGTAGCCACATACAGAGACCTGATAATTCAAATGTTCATCATTTTTAAAAAGTACACTTAGTACAATTATAATAAGGATAATAAGAGATATACATATACAAATGTGAAAACTGACACATGATCACAGATATCAAACTATAGTGCAAAGACACAGGAATAAACAAAATAAAAACATTATACTGGTATAAAATAAATTTACAAAATAATGGAACAGAAGAGAACCAAGATATAAATTCATGAAGTTATATCCACAAGAATTTTGACAGACACCAAAATTATAGATTGGAAAGAAGACCCTAGATTCAACAAATGATTCTGCCAAAACTGGGATTTCACTTAAAGAATGAAAGTAGAATCTTGTCTTACTCTGTATAAAAATCTATCACAAGTGGATCAAAGCCCTGAATATATGATCTGAAGTGGTAAAAATGAAAGAATCAAAAGTAAAGAATACACTTCAGGATATCACTATAACCAAACAGTCTCTAAATAAGATTTCAGTTGCTTGGAGAATGGCATGAAAAATGGTTAAATTGGAACCAGCTCAAACTTAAAACAAAACAAAACAAAAATAACAGCAACCACAAAACCTTCTTTGCAGCAATACAAAACATCAACTGAAGAGGCAGCCTACAAAATAGGGGAAAATCCTTCCTAGCAATAATGAGAGATGATTAAAATCTAGATTGAATAAAGAACTCAGAAAAAGATAAGTAGAGAGAAGTCAAATAACTCGAATCAATAAATGGGTTAATGAAATGAGAAGACATTTCCGAAAAGATAAAATACAAATAACCAATAAATCTGAATACACACACACAAACATATATATATATATATATATATATATATATATATATATATACACACACACACACACACATACATAAATTGCATCTGACCCCTGTCAGAATAGCAGTCATCAAGAAAACAAGTAACTAAAAATTCAGATGAAGATGCAAACAAAAAATATCCTCATACATTTAAGGAAGGGAAGTAAACTAGTCCACTCAGTTTGGATATCAGTATGGGGGTACTTAGGAAAGCGACAATGTTGGAAGGGAGATGGTTGCGTGTTTGTCCCAGCTGCCCGACTAGCTTATACCCGAAATAACCACACAGAAATTGTATGAATTTAATAAATGCTTTGCCCATTAGCTGTAGCCTCTTATTGGCTAACTCTCACATCTTGATTTAACCCATTTCTATTACTCTGTGTATCACCACATGGCAGTGGCCTACCAGGCAAGATTCAGCATGTCTCACTCTGGCAGTTCCATGGTGGCTTTCTCCCGCTCTATTTTTTTCCTCCCAGCATTCTTTTTCCCCACCTACCAAAGTTCTGCCCTATCAAAAGACCAAGGAAGTTTCTTTATTCATTAACCAATGAAAGCAACACATAAACAGAAGGAACTCCTACACCCCCACAAGACTCAAATGCTACTCTTGGTTATTTACTATTACAGTACTTTGAACAAGATGTCTGTAAGTTTTAGGCATATGATTACTTAGTCTCAACATGTAGAATTGTTTTGAAGAATTAGAAAGTTAGACCTTGTTTGAAGGCATAAATCATAAACAATCCCACACCAGTTTGGAATTATGATTAATAGAATGGTTATTTATTTAAAGGGGAAAAACTTACAGATCACCTTCCCAGACAACAGCCCTCTGCACAATCAGGAAGGGAGCCTAGTCTCCAGAAGTGGAGCCAGAAGCCAGAGAGCAAGCACAGGGCAGTTGCTACTATTTTAAAGAAGGAAAGACCACACCTCAATGGGCTGGAATCTCAGCAGCTATTGGCTGAAGGAGCAGAAGGAGCTCCTGCAACACCTCCCCCTTTAGTTTAAGTAAGAGAGTTCTAAACATCCTACGAAATTATATACAATAAGTACAAATACCCTATTCTAACTAGCTTAAGTCTTGTATAATAAATAACTTGGCCAAGTCATGAGAGGAAAGTAACTACATTTATATAGTCTTCAACCCCATTGAAGATCTGAGAAGGGAAATAATGTTACCTGAGTAATTAGGAAGTGCATTCAAACAACTTCCAAAACATGCAACAAATCACAGAGACAACTAGTTACCTGGACAATCACCCAAAGTCATGTTTGCAGTGTTGAAGCAACCAATGTTGGCTAAGGCCTAACATAACTGACGTACCATTTTCAAAGGCAAGAAACTTTTCAAAACTATCTTACCCTGTCTTGTCAGGATATGACAATCCTGTTTTATCCATTTATGGATACTCTATATCTGTCAGTGGTTGAGGTATGGGCATTTCTTAGCCCAAATCCAGTTCTGCCAAGTGGAGTGTCTTTGGTGCTCAACATTCTCTCAGGAATAGATCAGTGTTGCCAGGAGCAATTGTGTCTCACTACAATGGAACTCTGAATTAAATTAAAGGCAATTTTCTACAGCTCTTTGAAGAGGTTGAAGATTATCTATCTATACTGAGTATAATCTCTATGTATCTAACGAACCTGATTAGTCTAATTATAAATGACAAACATAGATGACTATTGATCTATATAATTCTCAATACCTATCTAACTTAAAGACTAAGACAATAAACAACTGTGCAATAAATGAGGACAATGTCACCTACAAATATAAACAATGTACAAATATACATTACAATATGGTAAATATATAGCAATACATAAACAATACATAAGTATCTTAATCAGAGGTAGAAATGTGCACTGCAATATGGTAAATATACATATATCAATACAATATATATCAATACATAAAAATGTTTTAAACAGAGGTAGAAGCATGCATGCATACAATGGTCAATATAATTTAACTTTGTATCAATATACAAGAATTGATACCAATATATTTGTCTAAAAACAGTAACTCACAATTACAAATCTATTATCCCATCATCCAATTATCCCTCTTTTTTCCCCAAAAATAACCCTGAGCTTATAAAATTCCTCCCCAAATCCCCCAGTCCTCAACCATATACTAATTATAATCAACCCTTAAATCATGTCCCTAAAACCAAGGACAAACTTTACTGGGAAAGGGGACGTCGTCCTCTAGAATTACTTCCAGCTGTCATGGCGGCAACATTCTTACTGGGGGATCCTGTGAAAGTAAAATGATGGTTAAATTTCAAGATCAATGTCTTTTAAAATTGCAAAGAGTCTCTGAGTATTTTGTGCAGGTCTGGCCAGAATGTTTTACAAGATGTGCATTATTTCAGCTAACCAAGTTGGAACCGTCTTGTGTAGCTGGTACCCAAAATAGGTCTTGTAGTAGCACTATCAGTATCATAACATCATATCAACCAGGTGGAGTTGTTGTTATGGGACCCCACCTTCTCCCTGGAAACTTCAAATGTCACTGCAGGAAAAACTCATTGTTCATTGTGGAAAACTTAAACATTAATCATATAGACATATACAGATATACATATATTCAATGAAAGGCATGATAGATATATTCAATAAAAAGTATGAGAGATATAAAGAAAATCAAAGATGTTTTCTAAACTCATATTTCTTTCTGTCCCATATCATGGCTCTTGACATGAGACAGAAACTCCAGAAACTCTGGGTTTTTCTCTTAACAATTAGAGAGGGACTGAGCCAGAGTTCAAATCCAAAACCAGCTCTATAAATTTAGAAATATGATTTAGTATGTTTTACTTATGGAACCTATTCAGTTTTCTTGATAGTCCCTATTGTGCAGTTATTTTTTCCATCTGTCAGTATTCAAACATCCAGGGGTCCCCTTGAATTTTTCAAAGATGAATGTTTACCTGTTGGAGATAAGAACAGAACCCGTGCCCCCATTCTATTGTTTTTCTTACCACCCTGTGTGAATAATCATCATTGTGGATGAGCTGTCATTTCACCTTTCCAAGAAATGGTGTCACTGAGAGCAGGCTTTAGGTTTCAAAAGACTTAGGACATGTCCAATTTTCTTCTGCCTTCAGTTTTAGATGTGAGCTCTCAGCTGTTTCTGCTACCATGCCTTCACACCACCATCATGAATACTAAACCTTTGGAACCATAAGCCCAGTAAATTACTTTTTAGATAAACTGCCGTGGTAATTGTGCTTTACCACAGTAATAGTAAAGTAATCAATATAACTATAAAGACTACAATCTGGTTTACCACAAAGATACCTGTACATTTGTGTTTATTACAGCACTATTCACAATAGCTAAGATTCAGAATAAACTTAAGTGTCTATGATGGTTACTTTTAACTATCACCTTAACATATATAGAAGACAGTTTTAATGGGTCATCTTTTAGATTAGGTTGGCATGTGGGCTGTATTTTGGAGATTATCATATTGAAATAATTGATATGGGAAGAGGCCATTCATTGTGGCACCATTTCATCATTTTGGGTTCTTGTTTTATAAGTAAATAAAGAGAATATCACACATAAGAATACATGTGTTTCATGTTTCTCACTGTTATTTATTGTGCTTGTGACGTAGCTGCTTTAAGTTTCGTTTCTTGACTTGCCACAATAATGAAGCTACAGACCTAGAATCTTAGTTAAACACTTTCATCATCTGAAATTGCTTGGAATCAGGGTATCTTATCATAGCAACAAAACTTAAGTTATAATCTCTTCCATTAACAGAACAATGAATAAAAAAATGTGATTGTTTGCCACAATAATTTTCTTTTTCTCAATTATAAAAAAGAACAAGGTTACATAATTTTCAGAAAATGTATGGCTCTTAGATTTCATATACATGTACAAACTTACATATATAAAGATGATGTGAAAATAGACATAAATCTGTGTAGAAAGAAAGGTATTAAATGGGAAATGAGTGGAATGAAAAGCAATGATAGCAAGTATGGGTGTAATATGCTCAATGGACTTACATAAAAATAACTTTATATAACAAAGTACAAGATATTTAAATTGTTTTTTCCTTATAAAAGGATTTGTACACAACTATAGAGAAATTTAATTAGATAACAGAATTACTTCACAGAAAGTACCTAAAATAGAATTCAAGGAGGTTTTTTCTGCTATTCAAGAAACAAATAATTCAAATGCATCAAATAGTTTGCCACAGCAAAAATGAAAGAATGAGGAGAAGCTAAGAATGAAGGATGGTTTGTTTCCAAGTATGGCTGTGATAACAAAGCTGTTATAAACATATTTGAACACATGTCTTGTGGCAAGATTGAGCATCCTTTGGATATATACTGGGACTTGAAGATGGTTGTTTCCTAATTTTCTAAGAAAATTGCTACACTGACATTCAAAGGGTCTGTACTAGCTTGCATTCCCACCAGCAATTCTCCACAACCTCCAGCATAAGGTATCATCAGTGTTTTTGATTTTGGCCATTGAACCTAAATGTCCTTCACTAAAGAATGGATAAGAAAATTGTTGTACATTTACACAATGGTGTTCTACACAACAGAAAAAAAATAATGGCACATCTTGATATTGTGCACGCAAATGAATGAATCCAGAAAAACATAATATTGAGTGAGGTAAACTTAGATGGGAAAAGTCAAACATCATATTTACTCAATCATATGTGTTTAGACATAAAACAAGAAGAAACCAGTCTGACAATTCACAAATCCAGAAAACCTAGACCCTAAGAGACATGAGGACCCTAAGAGAGACAATCATGGATCTAATCTACAGCTACATGGGAAGTAGAAAAAGACAGATCTTCTGAGTAAATTGGGGAGCATGGGACCTTGGGAGAGGGTGAATGGGAGAATGAGAGGCACAGAGTGGAGCAGAGAAAAATGTAGAGCTTAATAAAAATCAATTAAAAAGAATAAAAGAATGAAGGATGGACTATAAAAAGGGAAAATAAGTACTTTCATAATGTTTTCTGCATATACTACTACATCATTAAATATAATCAATTAATACATGTTAATTCAGATAAAGATGTGCTCTCCATTGAAGAGCTTGTGTCAGTGTCGTATTGATGACAATTATAAATTCCCTATGTTCTCTATTGGCAACAATTCATTACTTGTGTTCTGACACAGAAAAGACAATTACATATTTTCCAATCATTATAATTTCTTTCACCAACATTGTTTTTATAGTATCAAGAAATTTATATTTCCACAAGAAAAATATTCCTGGAAATACAAATAGATGAATACAAAAGCATACAGAATTTCTTAATGTATTATAATTTCTTTTAGTTATTTTTTTTGCCTGTGTTTCATTCCTCTTGGCTAGTAGTCATATTGGAAAACAGTGTTAGGAACACTTCAGGAGGAAGAATCCACTCATCTTGCCCAGTTGTGAATCTTGAGGAGCTACAGTGATGACTAGCCTTGTAAGATATGCCTACTTGTGTGATAGTGATAAGAATGTTATGGGAAGTGATCAATTAATCTTTGATTGGATATAAGTTGCATTTCACAAAATGGAACTCAAACCTGGTACCATTATTTAAGGCCAATTTCAATAGCTAGATAGGTCCCAGGCCCTATGGAAAAATCTGCTATTTTTCTGCTAAAAAACAGTCTGAAAAGAACTTCTTAATGAGCTATTTATTTCCATAAATTAGTGTATTTATCACTCTCATCAGAACGAGCTTCTTGCATTAGATACAATTAACAACCGGATGCACATCTGGTCAATATATAAAAATAAGAGACTCCTGTTTTGTTTTTGTTTTTTTGTTTTTCGAGACAGGGTTTCCCTATAGTTTCTAGAGTGCCTGTCCTGGAGCTAGCTCTTGTAGACCAGGCTGGCCTCGAACTCAGAGATCCGCCTGCCTCTGCCTCCTGAGTGCTGGGATTAAAGGCGTGCGCCACCAACCGCCCGGCTGAGACTCTGAAGAATTTAGCCCTAAATTGAATGATTGTACCAAACTCTTCCCCAAAGACACAGGATTCTTCATGCAAGATGGGACAGAAAGATTATAAGAACAAGAAAACAATGACTGAAATTTTCTGGACACAACAGGGAAGTTGCACATATTAACACTCACAGTGGTTGTGACCCCAAAAGACTTGTGCAGCTCCAGGAAGTCAAAATTCCCAGCATAGAGTTGAGAAAGTAGGCTTAATTTCCACCGTGTAGCTGATGAGCTATTGGAATTTGATAGTTTGCTGGGAAAAAGAGGAGTCAATTTTTCTTTAGCTAAGTGTGTGACCTTTGGTAGTTGCTCTGTGATAGGCTCTACTTCTTAGAATATTTGGACCCATATAAATTGGACTCTTGATAGGTTAAAAAATGAGAAAGAACACCAAAATTAATGGTAGAAGGTGTGGATATAGATCTGGGAGGTGTCATTGGATGCAAATGAATATGAATATTATTTAGAAATTGAGACTTTCATTCTTCTTCCCTTAATGAGAATTCTGAGTTGTTTCAGGATAGTTTTGTTTTTATAATTATAAAATATCAAGCTAAGGCAATTCTATTTTTAACTGCTCTAAATTAACAAAGACTACAAGATACAATTTTTAATGATACAATACTTGAACTCTTTATGTTTTCTTCAGGCTTATCTCAAAAAACATTGAGTTCAAACATATAGCATAAATAAAAAGTATTAAATAATATATAATCAAATTATAGATTACCATTATTATATTAACAAACAACCATAGACGAGACAAAGCACTAAAATTATGATCAGGTGGAAAATAATGTATCATGAGAGTTTTATTAGTATCTACTAGAAATACTTAAAGGTAAGCTCTATTATACAGATCATGTGGTACACATTTCTAGAGGTTTTGCAAAATTTTAGGCATTAATTTCTTGATAATGTCGAATACATGTAGAGAATATATTTGTGGAATGACAACAAAATTCTATTTGTAATTAGTGTGAGGTTTCTCTTTCTTGGCACGTATGCAATTTATAGTAATGGAGGTGACTATAGAACCTTTTTTAGAAGCCAAGAATTGCATAAGATTTCTATAAATTATGCTTCAAAGAAAAAATTATGTCTGTCATTAATATTTTACAATTTTAAAATTCCTGAAGATAACAAAGAAAACTATGTAAAACTAACATATTACCCTGAGATATCTAGATTTTCTTTTTGTTCAGTATCTACTATTTCCTCTGTTTTCTGTAAATATTGTAACTATAATTTTTGCTTAATAACTGTTTTGCTGTATGTAATTTTACTATGTTAAGGTTAAATCCTTCCTTTTTATTTAAACAGAAAAGGGGAAATGGCAAGGGAGGTCCTTCTGTATATGTGTTGCTTTTATTGGTTAATGAATAAAGAAGCTGCATTTGCCTAAGATAAGGCAAAAGAGTAGAGCTAGGCAGGGAAAACTAAACTGGGAGAAAAAAAGGTGGAGTTTAGGAGATGCAATATAGCCGCCAGAAGGGAAAGTTCTGAGCTGCCAGCTTGACCCTTGCCAGTAGGCCACGAGCCTCATAGTAAAATATAAAATAATAGAAGTAGGCTAACAAAAAATATAAGAGCTAGCTAGTAATATGTTCAAGTGCTTGGCAAAGCAGTCATTTAAATAATATAGTTTCTGCGCGATTATTTTTGGGAGTCTGTGTGGCCGGGAAATGAACAAGCCCCTCTCAGTACAGATTTTATCACATTTTCTATTAGGATATTTAGGTTCTAAAATTCTTACTCTTTATATTCTGGTTAAATTACCAATGTTGCCTTCTACCCCCTTGGACATGGCTTTATCTTCAGGTAAAACAATGTCTTTTTTAACAAAGATATTGTTTGTATCATACTCAATGTGTTGCTTTGGTAATCCCCTTACATCCAGATTTGTTACATTAGCTTTCAAAACCTGATGAACTATAACACTAACTTGTATACTTTTGAGTGTTTTCTTAAAAGTTTTAGGTATTTATTGTCGATAGCCATATTTGTTCCCTATATGTTTTTATAAACCAATATCTGCACATTGAGAAAAGCAAAAGTTATGGAGGACAGTGTCCTTCACAAATTTGTTGATATATGAGCACCTTGAAATGCCTAACATATTATTTGATACAGTGTGATTTCTAGGACAATGACAGAAGCATCACTCAGTGTGCATTACATGGTACTTTACTGCATCTATACATTGAAACTCTTAACTTTACGTGATTGAATATAAGTGTAGAGCCCTTCAAAAGATTAAAGATAATGATTGAGTCTTAATAAAGGTCTAGTCCTAATATATTAGTGCTGATAAGCTTATCAACAGATTAACAGGCATCAGAGATTTCCATATATCTTTTTCATGTGCATGCACTCAGAGAAATTCCAACAGCTCCCTGCACACCAGTAGAAAAGGGTTTTGAATAAAATTTAACTTGTTGGAAACTTGACCATGCCTCTGACTTGCGAGAATTTAAGTTTATATGTTTATCACCCAGGCCATGATATTTTATTCTGGTAGTCCAAAGAGACTAATGGACCTGGCAATTGGTTAGAATATTAAGTGTCATATCTCAACCCAGAATATGAAATCAGAATTTATGGAGTGAAAGCTCTGTCTGAGTGGTCTAACAAGTACACCAGGGGGCAACAACAGAATCTAAAATTTGAAAACCATTAATCTGAAACATAGCTGAGTATATTTTCAAAAACTGAGTAATTCAAAAATACATTTTATCAATTAATTAGAAGTGACTATTCTCTATAAGGTGTTGAATTATGAAGACTTTGATGTTATAAATTCCTAAGTCAATTTAAGTGGGTAAGTTAATGATGTTTTAACAACTACACACCAGGTAAGTAGTTTCCAATGCTCTGGAATTCTAGCTCTTTTGAGGAACTAAAATTATCTGCTTCAAACCAGACTTAATTTTTGTTAGTGCTCATTTGGCCTTCCCCTTGCCATTCTTCACTTCTTCCTTACATTTTTAATGTGAAATGACTGCAGTAGATTAGGGATAATTTATTTCCCAAATAAATAGCTTCTGGCTTTAGTCTCCAAATCCAGCATTTAAAAGGCTTGAAGACTTTTCAGAGAGTCCATGTAAGTATGAAGAAAAGGTTTCAATGGAAATCAAAATGAGTTAGTGAGAAAATCTGCACCCTATTGATAGTAGCACTTTTGTTCTGAGGGCTCAATAATATGAGAAATTGAAGAATGTCATTAGAGTTACTGACTTGAAACGTATCCAGGATTACTTTGTAAAAGTGTTCAGTATTATAGGAAAGTATATTTTAATATTCAGAAACTTTACCATCTTCTCTGCGTGAATATGACCTTGAAGGTTATGAAAAAGATAGTGTGGAAACATGGGCAATTCTTTACAGTTCAAAAGAATGAATTAGCCATGTGGCCCTCTTTAGCATTATTTTCTCATAATTAAAGAATGCAAAAGTTGTATTTTCACACTTTCTCCTTATGTGAAAGGAATTCAAATAAAGTAAATTATTTCTTCCTACTAACTTTAAAATTAATAATTAAAGAGTTTAAAAAATTCTGAGAACATGACAACAATTGAGTTTTTTGTTTGTGTTTTCTTTTTTTGATTCAAGTCTTTTCTCTTCAAATGACTTCTGCCAAAATAGATTGGGTAGGGAAGAATAAGAATCAAGTATTTCTATGCAATTCAGATTCTAAATATAATAACTATGTAAACCAAACCAAATATCAAAAGCCTGCTATTAACTTAGAAAAAATCATAACATAATATGTTCAAAATATTCATGAACATGATTTCGATTTATGATTTCAAACATTTGATACTCACCCTAGGGTGTTGTGAGCTGGAATTAAGCATTCAATATATTATAGATCCTTATTGGCAGCATCTAAAACTAAGTTTTATTTGTGAACCCTGACAGCTACCACAGAATGTGTCACATACTTATTTACAAACATTTGTTAATGAGTTTGACTTAATAGACACATTAAATAAAAATATAAGCTCCATGATTTATTTGAAAAATGCTTGTTCATTTAAGTTCACGTAGGAGACTTTACTGAGAAAAGACATACAATTAAATCTAAACAATGAATTTCAGATGGATTTAATTACACAGAAAAATGACAAGGTTTATAAAATTACCAAAGCAGTTGCAGTCAGTTATACTCTACTCCTCATTAGTGCTATCAATTATTAATGAACATTTAATATGTGTGTGTGTGTGTGTGTGTTTATGGGATTTTTTCTAAGAAGGCCATTCTGTTTACATGAGTTAAGCCAATCTAAATGATTCTACTGCACACATTCTTCAAGATAACAATAATTTGAAGCTATTTTTGAGTTAATATGCTTCTTTTTCTTTTTTCTTTTATTAAAAACTATGTTTTTCTCATTTTCCAACAAATCTCATTTCCCACTTCTTCTTCTCCTCCCATTCCCTTCACCATCTTTCACCCCCCCACTCACTCCTCAGAAAGGGTAAGGCACATTGCTTTGAAGAAGGAAGAAGTTCCTCCCTACTATATATAGGGTGAGCAAGGTTTCCCTCCAAAGAGAATGAGTTTCAAAAAGCCAGGACAAGCAGTAGGGATAAATTGTGATCCCATTGCCAGTGGCCCCACAGTATGCTCCTGCCATACAACTGTCACCCACATTCCGAGGGCCTAGTTTAGTCCTATGCTGATTCCTTTCCTATCTGGCCAGAGTTGGTGAGGTCTCATTTAAAACTATTTATGATTTAATTTTATAATTGCTGACAATATTTTAAATGTGCTTGAGGACTCAATTTTCTGAATTTGGGATTAACTTTTGTTCTTCTTTAGAAATACTTTCATTTAGACACATTAATTCTTAATTTATTTCTATTGAATATTCATCTTTTTAAAATTGATTTTATTGAGCTATACATTTTTCTCTGCCCACTCTCTCCCTCTTTCCTCCCCTTCTACCCTCTCCCATGATCCCCATGTTCAAAATTTACTCAGAAGATCTTGTCTTTTTCTACTTCCCATGTAGGTTAGATCCATGTATGTCTCTCTTAGTGTCCTCATGTCTCTTAGGGTCTGGGTTCTCTGGGATTGTGAATTGTAGGCTGCTTTTCTTTATGTCTAAATGCCACATATGAGTGAGTACATATAATGTTTGACTTTCTCAGTCTGAGTTACCTCATTCAGTATTATGTTTTCTAGATTCATCCATTTGCTTGCAAATCTCAAGATGCCATTATTTTTTCTGCTTTGTAGTACTCAATTGTGTAAATGTATCATATTTTCCTTATACATTCTTGGGTCAATAGGCATTTAGGTTGTTTTTAGGTTCTGGCTATGACAAACAATGCTGCTATGAACACAGTTGGGCACATGTCCTTGTAGTATGATTGAGCATCCTTTGTATATATACCCAAAAGTGGTATTACTGGGTCTTTAGGAATGTTGTTTTCTAATTTTCTGAGGAGTCACCATTACAATATCCAAAGGGGATGTACGGATGTGGGAGTCCATTCTGTGTGCTGTGATTACCATTAATGAATAAAGAAACTGCTTTTGACCTATAGCAAGGCAAAACTTAGGTAGGCAGGGAAAGCTAAGCTTAATGCTGGGAGGAAGAATTGGTATGGGAGGTTCTTCTGTCTATGTGTTGCTTTTATTGGTTAATGAATGAAGAACTGGCTTGGCCTCTAGCATGGGAGGAGGAAGGCAGAGTTGGAGAGATGCCATGGAGCTGCCACCAGAGACAGACATGTTGAAACTTTGCTGGTAGGCCATGGCCTCATGGTGATATATAGGATAATAGAGATGGGTTAAATTAATGTAAGAGTTAGCTAACAAGAAGTTAGAGCTAATGGGGCAAGCAGTGTTTTAATTAATATAGTTTCTGTGTGGTTATTTTAGTTCTGGGCAGCTGGGATGGACAAGCGACTCTTCCCCCAACAAAGAAGGGTGGAGTCATAGAGACACCATGGAGCCACCAGAGATAGACATGCTGAAAAATTGCTGGTAGGCCACTACCTTGTGGTGATGACTAGAAATGGATTAAATCAATGAAAGACTTAGCCAATAAGAAGTTAGATCTAATGGGCCAAGCAGTGTTTTAACTAATGCAGTTTCTGTGTGATTATTTTGGGTCCAACCTAGCTGCGTGGGCAGGAGCCAAAAAGTGGGAACCAACAAGTGGTGTCCTCAGCCAACACTGTACTATTTCACCAACTCCACATCAGACAGAGGATTGATTTCTAAAATATACAAAGAACTCAAGAAATTGGTCATCAAAACAACAAATAATCCAGTAAAAATTGGGGTACAGAACTGAATAGAGAACTCTCAACAGAGGAATCTAAAATGGCTGAAAGGCACTTAGGAAAATGCTCAACATTATTATCCATCCAAGAAATGCAAATCAAAACAAGTCTGAGATTCTATCTTACACCTGTAAGAATGGCCAAGATCAAAAACACTGATGACAACTTATGCTGGAGAGAAAAATGTGGGGTAAAGGGAAAACTCCCGCATTGCTGGTGGGAGTGCAAACTGAACATTCATGTTGATATAACATAATTTGTTTTATTATTCTTGTTGGAAGCTCTGGTTTGCTTAATAATATTTCATTTAAAAACTAAGTTTTCTTATAAACAATGACATTACCAAAATTGAAAAAAATCTAAAATATTATCAGAATCTTATAACAAAATTTCCTGTAAAACAAATCACTTAACCATGAGTGTATATTCATTTTCAGGAAGAGTTAAATACTGAAGTATAACCAGTTCCTTTCTAATATTCAGGTTTATTTTCTAAATAAGATAAAGAGTGCACAAAATGATGATGGAACTGAGTTGGATAGACAGGAGAGTTGTAACAGGCAATTTGATGATTGATAAAGTAAAATGCAATTCACTAATGTGATTTGATGCCAGACTTCTTTCATTCTGCTTAGTCTTTGTCATTGGTTATTAAGACACTCCATGGTGCCTCAAAAATCCTCCGCTACCTTTTCTAACAGCTCTAATAGTCGTCATCATCTTATCTTGCCTTACTACCCACTTATTACATACAAATATACCATAATACATTGAAAATCACAAACATTTTTTAGAGAAAATATATATATATATATATATATATATATATATATATATATATATATATGGGGTGTTTTGAGACAGGGTTCTTTGTAGCCTTGGAGCCTGTCCAAGACCTAGCTTTTGTGGATCAGGCTGGTCTCAAACTCATAGAGATCCATCTGCCTCTTTCTACCAAGTGCTGACATTAAAGATTTGCACCACCACCGCCTGGCAGATATTCTTTCCTTGAATTAAAGAAACAAAACACAAAAGAAGAGACTTTTTTATTTTGTTTTGGAAACAAGGTCTTTCTGTGTAGGATCAGTGACTTGGAACTTGCTATGTGGCTCTGACTCCTCTTCAGCTTATGGTTCTCCTTTCTGTACTTTCCAATATCTAGGACTGAAAGTGTGGACCCACAGTTTTTATTAAGAATGCCTTCTGGCAAAGGATTTGAGCAATAAGACAATACAATAACCTACAGAATGGGAAAAGATCTTCATCAAGCCCACATCTGACAAAGGGATGATCTCCAATATATATAAAAGAACTAAACAAACTAGGCTTCAAAATACAAAATAATCCAGTTTTAAAAATAGGGTATATCGTTAAATAGGGAATTCACAACAGAAAAATCTCAATTGACCAAAAGACATTTAAGGAATTGTTCAACATTCTTAATCATCAGAGAAATGCAAATCAAAATGACTCCAAGATACCATTTTACACCTGTCAGAATGACTGATATGAAAAATACTGAGGATAGCTTATGTATGTCTGAGGACAGCTTATCTATGTATTTAAAAATCCAGTTTTAAAGTATTAACCCTACTTAAACTTTTGAATTCTCCATATATTTGGCTTTAGTTCTTAAAATGGCTAATATTGTCCATATGACAGTATCTAGAAACATGTAGGAGATAAGACTCTGAGCATGTGAGTGCTTATGCAAATTAGGCTAATTGAGGTTGGAAGACCTGCTTATCTGACAATAACACCATTCCATGAACTGGGGGTTCTAGACTATATGCATTAAAAGGAGAAACCTGTTCCGTCATCAACTTTCACTAGCCTTTGCTTCTTGACTCCAGATAAGAGTATCAGCCCAGCAACCACTACTCCTGCAATCCAAATGCACTGTAGCTTCCACTTTGTGAGATAAAGTAGGCTATTCCTTTCTTAAGTTGCTTTTGTCAGGTATATTTTATTACAGTAATATAAGTATCTACTACAATGTTACAAGAACAACCATTTCCCCAGCACTTTAACCTTACCATTCTGCTAGTTTCTGGTTTCTCATTTCACTTGAAACTATCAGTCTGGCTGTTACTACCTGAAGTTTATGTTTTATTCAGCCTTTGTGTTCTCTTTCATTTCTCAGCATTTCATCAAAAATCATTGTTCCCCATGCTGTTTTCTACTTCAACTGTATGAATGTTAAAATTTTATCATCACTACTATGACTTGTAGTTTTGTTTTTCAATATGAATATAACTACATGAATGTTAAAATTTTATTATCACTACTATGACTTGTAGTTTTGTTTTTCCATATTAATACATGTCACTAATCTTCAAGAAATATGTTTTGATTTGTCTTCTATTTTCATGTGTTCTCTGGGGGATTATTTATGATGTACTTTTTTTCATGGTTTATTTTTTTATATTTAAAAATTTCCATCCCCTCCCCTCCTCCTCCCCCTTCCCTCCCCTCCCCTCCACCCATACCTCCCCTCCGTCCCTCTCCAGGCCAAGGAGCCATCAGGGTTCCCTACTCTATGTTAAGACCAAGGTCCTCCCAACTCCCCCCAGGTCCAGGAAGCAAAAAAAAAATTCTTAATTTCACTTAGGATTTAGGCTTTGTTTCGGTTCTCTAATTGCTACTTGATCATGCATGTGTTTTTTACTTATGAGATCTAATTTTCTAATGAGATTGTCTATTTATTTATTTTATTTATTTACTTGTATGTATGTTTTCACTGAGTGTTAATCGTTTTTTGCATCATTTATTGACATGTGGTATAATTTTGCATGAAATTCCAGATACCAGGAGAATTAATTTTTTTCTAACACATAAGCAGAGATGAAGAAGATGACTTTAATCTCATCATAGAATGACATTCAAGGATACGTCTTAAACTTTAGAAAACTTGGTGCATATTTCTAGGCCTTATGCCTAAAACACAGCCATTCAAGTTTCCATATTGGCAAGCCTTGGACTCCATTGTTTGTCTCCTTAGCACTTTGAGCCAATGTAAATATCTACTTGGCACTTTAGCCTCTTGGCTGTCATTTTTTTTTTCTTGATTTTTGGCCTCTAACTCCATTCATTTCTAAATGGAAATTGAGTGCAGATGTTGAGTTCTTTGATATTCTCAAATTCTAAAATCTTGGCACCTGAAGTGTTGGCTGCATTTGCACCTTTGAAAGCTAGTATTTATCCTTCCAATCTACTGAAAAGATTGCAAGCTTGAGGCTACTACTTTTGCTTTTGGTAGGGCTTCTAGATCCAACGAAGTTAAAAACAGTTCTCTAGTGGAAAACTGTCAGAAAATGTATATCCAATTATATTCCATATATCTTTTTTCCCTGAGTTTTGGTTATACATGTACCTGAAATTCCTGTCATAACGTATCATAGCATATATTACACAACTAAAAGTTTTTTTTAAAGACATAAATTAGTCCAAGATTTCATCCCACTAGAAGACACTTAAATGTGTTTCCTAAATTATCATCTCTCTTGTTTACTATACATCTTCTTAGAATAGAACATATTGGAAAATACATTGATCATATTTGACCATTATCTATTCCTTAGCCCCATGGCCTCATAACCAGATATACAGGTTTTTTGTTTTGTTTGTTTTTAAATATTATTTATTATTTAAAAGTTTTTTAAAAATTGAAAATAGATTGTTTTCTAATGTAATATATCCAGACTAGTTTCCTCTCTTTCCATTCCTACCAGCTTCTCCCACCACTTCCCCTGTTCCCTCAATCCACTCCCTCTCCATTTCCCTTCAGAAAAAAAAATGCAGAACTTCAAAAGAAAGCAACCATATACAAGAAAAGAAGATACAACATGACAAGAAGAAATCCCCCACACCAAGACTGGGAAAAGCATCCCAAAAGGAGCAAAAGAGTCCCATCAGTAGACAAAAGAGTCAGACATACACACGCTCCCACTATTAGGAGTCCCACAGAAACAACAAGATACTGGCCACAGCATATAGGCAGAGGACATGCTGCATACCCAGGCAAGCCTGGTACTTATTGCTCCAGCATAAACCCATATGTGCCCTGATTTGTTGACTTTTTACATCTTTTAACAGTTATTGTTTCTTTGACTGACAGTTGTTTTATTTTTTATAGGTTTTTATTTTGAGTACACACTTTTCTCTGCTTTCATCCCTACCTCCCCACTCTCCTTCTACCCTTTCCAGTGACCCCCCATGCTCCCCATTTACTCAGAAGATATTGTCTTTTTCTACTTCCTTTGTAGATCCATGTATGTCCTCTTAGGGTCAAAACAACTCTGAGATTCCATCTTCTGCTTGTCAAAATGGACAAGATCAAAAACACTGATGGGAGCTTATGCTGGAGAGGATATGGGGTAATGGAAACACTCCTCCAGTGCTGTGCAAACGTCTACAAATGCTTTGAAAATCAGTATGGTTATTTCTCAGAAAATTAGGAAACAATCTACCTCAATACCAAGCAATACTGCTTTTGTCATTATACACAAAGGATGCTCAATCATACCATAAAAACATGTACTCAAATATGTTCACAGCAGCATTATTCATAATAGCCAAAACCTGGAAATAACCTGGATACCCGTCAACCAGAGAATGGATAATGAAAATGAGGTATATTTATACAATGGAGTATTACTCAGGAGTGAAAATAATGATATTTTGAAATTTGCAGGCAAATTGATAGATCTAGCAAAAGAAAACATATTGAGTGAAGTAACCCAAATCCAGAAAGACAAATATGTACTTACTTATAACATGCTTTTAGACATATTATAAAGAAAATCCAGCTTGGAGTCCAGAACCACAGAGAACCTAAACAAGAAAGAGCACCATACGGATGCTTAGTTAATTTGATGGACTGTTATCTTGGTGTCCCCCATCCAATCTGACTCCTACAATCTTTCTTCCTCCTCTTCTATGGCGCTTCTCAACCTCTTAGTGGAGGAACTCAGTGATTGTGATTTAGATTGCCTCTCTGTATAATGTCTAGCTATGTGACTCTGTGTCCTTTCCCATCTTCTTCCCGAGGACAGAACTCTAGTGACAACGGACAAAGCACTGATCTAAGGATATAGCACAATATCTTTAGGAATCATTTCAGTTAAATTTTTAGATCAATACTTTTTAGTCAACCCTAGGTATTTGGGATATCCTGTCTCTGATTCTCAGCCATCCAGGAAGTGTCAGCCATGGGATTCCTCTCATGGAGTAGGCCTCATGTTATATCAGATATTGGTTGGCAATCATTGCACCAGCATATCTTGCAGGCAGAATAGATTGTAGGTCAAAAGTTTTGTGACTAGGTTCATGTCCACAATGTTCTTTTGGTTATCTGCAGAGTACTTTCTTATACCAAAAAGACTGGAAAGTAGGGTTGAAGGCTCCATACTTTCACCAGATTGATCTTTGTACATTCGATGAGCTGTGTGGAGGTTTGTCTTCAGCAATGTGACTCTGCTATCAGTTTGTAGAGAGCTACTCTATGTCCTAGAATCATCCTGGGTTGTTTGAGGGGATTTTCATGGGACCCCCTCAGCCAGGAACTCACTTGAATGTAACCCAATGGTGCCACTGACAGGCTTGCCTGGCTCTAAAAGATAGCCAGTTCAGATTCTGTATCCCCCATTACTAGGAGTCTCCCTAGGACCACCATCACAGATACTAGCAAGTTTTCACTGTACTAAGTTTCCACTCCACTCCCAAAAATGCCCCCTTCATTATAGCTATTGCTCTCAGCATTGTCCCTCAAACTTGTCTCCCTTACCACCTGATCAATTCTGCTCCTGTCCCCATCTGCCACCAGCCCCCCTATAAAATATATTTTATTTTTCCTCCTTAGAGATACCTATGCATCCCATCTAGAGTTAAGCTATTTACCTAACCTCTTTAGGTCTCTGGATCTTTCGGAGCTAGATTGGTGCGGGATGTTCTTCTGTATATGTGTTGTTTTTATTGGTTAATGAATAAAGAAGCTGGCTTGGCCTGTAATAGGACAGAGTAGAGTTAGATGGTGGGGGAGGGACTAAACTGAAAGCTGAGAGAAAGAAGGTGGAATCATGAGAGACCAGGTAGCTGCTACAGGGGAAAGATGCAAGTTGCCAGCTGGAACCTTGTCCGCAGGCCACAAGCCTCATAATAAAATATAAAATAATGTAAATTGTTAATTCTAGATTTAAGAGCTAGCTAGCAATACATCTAAGCTATTGGCCAAAGAATATTGAAAATAATATAGTTTCTGTGTGATTATTTCAAGAACTTGGGCAGCTGGGAAACTTGTCTGAGTGGTCAGGAAATGAATGAGTTCCCTCTTACAACAAACTGGTGTGCCAAAGTGGTCTGAAACATTTGCAGCTAATGCTGACCACCCACTTCAGATCTGGATGCTTATGTGCCCACTTGAGGGGGTCGGTAGGAAACTAGCTGAGACCATTCACACATCTTATCACTCCCTGCAGGGGCAGGAGGCAGAATCAAGTCTGCTTGGTATACACAAGCAGGAGAACGTGGTCGATTTCCACCACCATACACAGAGATCTAGGCCATAAAGTGTGCTGCTTAGTAGATTTAGCTTTTACTCAGAGAAAAGGGGTTTATATTCTCTGCTGTGCTCCCCAGAGTTGAGGTGGTAAGAATGGCTCCCACCGAGCAGTCTCAGAGGCAGTAAACATGCTTCCTCCATGTTGGAGTGGGCAGAGCCTACAGGCAGGGCTTTATTGGCCCAAGCCATGCCTACTTAGTGCTTAGGAAAAAAAAAAAAGGAAAAAGAGACGCTTCTGGTCAGAAAATAAAAAAGAGAGATGAAGATTTTTTTAAAAAAAATACCCCTCAGTTAGACATGGTATATTTAAAAAATGTACATAGGCTTGGGAGAGAGAAGAAAAAGAGTAAAGAGATAGTAAATGTAATTTAAGAATACATCATGGGAAGTAGAAAAAGACAAGATCTCTAGAATAGTTTGGGAACATGGAGAACATGGGAGAGGGTTGAAGGGGAGGGGAGAAGATGGGATGGGAGCAGAAAAAATGTATATCTCAATAAAATAAATTTAAAAAGAAGAATACAGACAGTCATAGATTAAAGGAGTAAAGATAATAAAATAAATATTAAACTTCTAGAAAAAGTAATCAAGTAAGAAAATAAGCCACATAAATATCGAATACATCCAGAGATCTTTTAATTTTTTTGACTGCAGAGAGACATTTGATTCTGGGAACTGCTAAGCTAAACAAATATATATGAATTAAAAGTTTCTTGATTTCAAAAATTGGGTTCAAGGATTTGTTGATTTGTAAAAAAGGTTCTGCTTTTGTTTTCACAGACAATGAGTACCTATGGATTAATTCAAGACTAATATGGTTGATGGACCAAGACCACTAGAAAGGTCTCTGTGAACCCCCAAATCTACTTTGCCCAAAAAAGCAGGAAGCAGTTTAGAGAGAATTATGCCCAAATTCCCAAATATTGTTTATAAATGTGTGTTTACATTTAAAAAGGAATATGCTATGGAGATTTGCATTGGTATGGATCTTGGTTTATTGATACAAATTTAAATTTTATTTTGTTACATGTATATTTCCTCTCATGATTAAGGTATTGTGTTTATGCAACTCATTTAAAAAAGTAATGTATAATTAAGAAATATAGGTTAACCGATATTCATCTATAACAGTCAAGCTTGTTGGCATGTTAATTACTATATATATATATATATATATATATATATATGTTTCAGTTATATAGATATTATTCAAATCATTCAGAGACTGTCAGAATATGGCATTTAAAATGTTCTAAAGACTGAGGACTTTTCCTGACAGTGAGACACATCTGCTCCTAGCAACACCAATTTACTTCAAGAGGATGATGGGCACCAAAAAGGCTCTTTACGGAGTTTCTTAGCCATTTGGAAAAGAGACTGCTCTTACCTGGACTGCTTGATGATATGCTGTATGAACTAGACATACAGGTCTCACAGAGAAATGATTGCTGAAGTTGCCTAAAGAAGAAGAGACAGTCTTTTAGGGGCCTGGCTTCATAAAAGAGTCTACAAGACATTCTCAGGAAACAGAAGAAAGTTACTGGCAAACTGCCAAAATAGGTGGAATTGTCTTTGAAATTTCCTGCATCATGGGAAAATCTGCCAGATACTATGTGCCAGTAGGCTAAATATGGGTGCCTGGAGAGTTACAGAAGAACTTTTATGACTGTCCAGGCAGTGAGATGTCTCTGTCAATTCTAGAGCTTTCAAAGTTACTTATAATGAACTTCCTGTTTAGCTAGGTAATATTATATCCTTCTGGAGTCTTTGATGGAGTTGAAGAATATGTAGTTATAGTTTTACTTAGGTATGATAAAAAGTATATATAAAAATTAAATCTATACTTCTTGCTTGATACCTCTTTTGTTATATGTAATTTTACTATGTTAAAGTTAAAGCCCTTTTTAAAATTTAAACAGAAAAAAGAAAATGGTGTGGGAAGTCTTTCTGTATATGCGTTGCTTTTATTGGTTAATAAATAAAGAAGCTGACTTGTCCTGTGATAGTGCAGAGTAGAGCTTGGCAGGGGTTGGAGAAATAAACTGAATGCTTGGAGAAAGAAGATGGTGTCATGAGACACCATGTAGCCACTAGAGGGGAAAGACACAAGCTGCCATTTGGAACCCTGTCACTAGGCTTTGTGCCTCATGGTGAAATATAAAATAATGGAAATTATTTAATTCTAGATGTAAGAACTAGCTAGAAATACTTCTAAGCTATTGTCCAAGCAGTATTGGAAATAATACAGTTTCTGTGTGATTATTTCAGGAGTTTGGCAGGCTGGGAAATGAGTCTGGGTGGTCAGGAAATGAACAAGCATCCTCCTACAACACTTGGTTATCATTTACTTAACAGCTAATATCTACATATAAGTGAATACATGCCATATTTTTTTTGGGTCTGGATTACCTCATAGAGAATGATTTTTATCCAGTTCCATTTATTTGCCTGCAAATTTCAAGATGACCTTTTATTAATTGCTGAGTAATACTTCAATACATAAATGTACCACATTTTCTTTATTTGTTCTTCAGCTGAGGAACATCTAGATTTTTTCCAGTTTCTGTATATTATAAACAAAGCTATAATTGATATGTTTGAACATGTGTCCTTGTGGGAGGGTGGAGCATCCCATCCTTTGGGTATATTTCCAAGAGACATATAGCTGGATCTTGAGGTAGATTAATTCCCTTTTTTTGAGAAACTGACATACTGATTTCCATAGAGGATGTATAAATTTACAGTTCAACTGGCAATGAAAAAATGTTCTCCTTGTTCCACACCCTCATCAGCATGAACTGTCCCTTATGTTATTGAGCTTAGCCATTATGAGAGGTGTAAGATGGAATATCAAAGTCATTTTTATTTGAATTCTCCTAATGAATATGGATGTTGAACATTTCTTTTAGGGTTCTTCAGAAATTTATTGGAAATTTTCTGCTTAGATATGTACCACCTTTAGAAATTTAATTACTTAGCCTTATAAAATCTAGTTCATTTATATATATATATATATACATATATATATATATATATATATATATATATATATATATATATATATTGGATATTTGATCTCTATAAGATCTGGAAGTGATAAAAATATTTTCCCAATATACAGGCTATAACATTGTTGAATTGATAGATAGTATCCTTTGCCTTACAAAAACTTTTCAGTTTCATAAAGTCACATTTATTAATTGATGGTCTTAGTGCCTACCCTATTGGCATTCTGTTCAAGAAGTAATTTCCTGTGCCAATGTGTACAAGTCCTGTGGGAGCACAGTCTGCCCCTTCAGTCAAAAGCTTTTAAGATACCAGCCCACTTGGACATGGTCTCTGATATTGTTAAAGCAGCTATAAAGTATGTGCTCCCTGTCTTGCTTCTGGCTCCCACTTCCAGCTGCTAGACTCTGTCCCTGTTTGTGCAGAGGACTGTTATCTAAGACAGTGATCTGTAAGTTTTCTCTTAAATAAATAACCCTTGTATTATTCATAATTCTGAACTAGTGTGAAATTATTTTATGACTTCTGTCATCATCTGGTGACTGAATGTTTGGTTTTAGAACCCTTGTCTCTGACTGAATGCTGCAGGGCTCAGTGCACACCCAGCTCAGCATGAGATCTCCCTCAGCCCACCTCAGCCATGGCCTGTGTGTGGAGCCAGCATTTCATTTACATTTGAATATAAAATTCTTGCTCAGCAACTGCTTTTCTTGCTACAGATTGGCCACAGTTCTTTATATTATGTCACCACATGTCTTGGAGTAGTGTACAGACTACATTCATCCTTTGTTAGGGAAATGGTCAAAACGTGGTCTTTCAGTTAGTAAGTAATGCCACAAGACTGGACTCAGTTATTCTCAGCAGTTCTAGAAAAAAGAACGTAGTTACTTTTGAGGTGCTTTTTAAAGGAAGAAGCTAGACTTTTAGAGCAATGGGAAAAAGAAAAGGACTTGAGATTTCCCTAGATCAAATTTTAGAAAAGGGACTTTATTCTGATTCTCAGGATCAAACTCTTTATGAAGAAAACAACTTGCCCCTATGTAGCACAGCAGCTTTAAAGGCTTGGGAAAGTATTCAGGAACTAGGAAAGAGAATTGAATCATATCTTAGGGTTAAACAGGGTCAGAGAGAACCTTTTAGTGACATTTTACAAAGACTACCTAGGGCTGTACAAACAGCGGTAACTGACCCAGAAGCTAAGCATATAATAATTGAATCTTTGGATTATGAGAATGCTAACCTAGAATGCAAAAGGATACTTGGGCCTTTCAACTGCAGATCAGATGAATGGGTGGTCTCACATACAATGAATGTTGAAACACTCGACTATGGTAATGAAGCTTAGGTAGGAGAAGCAATTTCCAATGGTAAGAGAAGACATCAAAATATCAAACATTTCAATTGTGGTAGAATGGGACATCTGAGAAGGGACTGTAGACAAGGGATTCCTAGAAATTATGTCTCCTCTGGGAATGGCAGGAATAGGAGGACTCAGCCTTTAGGTATATTTAGGAGGTAAGGCAAAGGCCAACATTGCACCAATGAATGTAGGTCAACAAAAGACAGTGGAGGCAACCAAATACAATCAGAAAATATCATGGGGATCTCTTGCAGGCCCCCATGACAAACATGGTGCAGTCATTCCCAGTTACTATGGAGAATGTGTCTCACCAGTAAAATTATAATATCCAATGCCTGCTGTTGAAAACAATACAAGTCTGAATGGTGGGATAAATGTAGAGGACAAGTCCAAAACTTCAGTAGGATTAAGAAAACATATATTCTGACAGACTTCTATGAATGATCAAAGACCAAAGTTAAGAGTGTGTATAAATAGCATTTTTATTAAAGGCTTACTAGTCACAGGTGTGGATGTAAGTATCATTACTCCAGAATCTTGGCATCCAAATTGGTCTCCTCAAGAGGTAGAAGTTCAGTTCCTCGGAATTGGAAACCTATCTCCAGTAAAACAAAGCATGAGATGGGTTGAATACATGGGGACAGAAGGGCAAATATGAAGATTGAGGACACACATAGCCAATATTGCAGTGAATTTGTGGAGTCATGACCAATTGCAGCAATGGACTGCCCAGATTAGCATTTCTCCAGCCCCCAAAACTTATGTTTTTGAGGAAAATAAAAGAAGATAGAGGATGGACACCAGCCTTTAGGTCTGTATAAGAACACAAAACGATTAATAACTTTCAGAGCTAATAATGGCCCTGCATTTAAAATGGTTAACTGAGAAACCAATATGGGTTAAACAGTGGCCTCTAGTTGAGGAAAAGCTGCAGGATTTAGAACAGCTGGAACAAGAGTAATTAGATGCTCAACATATTTAAGAATATAACAGCCCTTGGAATTCTCCTGTATTTGTTGTTAAAAAAATCTGAAGATGGAGAATGGTGACAGATCTAAGGGCTATCAACAAGGTTATTCAACCTATGAGTCCCCTACAGTCTGGAATTACTCTGCCTTCTCTGTTACCAAAGGGATGGCCTCTCATAGTTATTGATTTAAAGCATTTTTTTTCTTCACTATACCTTTACAAGAAAATGATAGAGAAAAGTTTGCCTTCACTGTGCCTACTTATTCTCAGACTACTAGGAGATATCAATATACTGTTCTCCAATGGGGAATAATCTATAACCCCACCCCGTGCAAATACTTTCTCAACCAGTCATTGGAAATTATGTCATTTCCTAACTCTGTAATCTACCATTACTTGGAGGTCATTTTGTTGTCTGATTAAAATACAGATACTTCAGAAAGGATGGTTTGAAGAAGTAAAGAAAGTCTTCCCTAAACTGGGATTACAAATTGCTCCTGAAAAGATTCAAAGAGGAGATTCTTTTAATTACCTAGGTTACAGAATAGTTTTACAGAAAATTAGAACACAAAAGCCACAAATTAGGAAAAACAGGTTGCAGACTCTTAATGACTTTCAAAGATTATTAGGAGACATTTCTAGTGTATGACCAGCTCTTGATATAATACTTGATCTAATAATTCATTCATACAAAATGTTAAATGGTAATAAAGACTTGAATAGTCTCAGAGAATTAACAGCTGAATCAGAAAATGAATTGACAATTGTTGAGGAGAAATTACATGAATCACATGTGGATCGAATGAATCCAAATCTTAATTGTATTCTAGTCATATTTCCTTCCAGAATTTATCTTATAGGAATTTTAATGCAGAGGGATGATATTATTTTAGAATGGATCTTTTTACTAAATAAACCAAGTAAAAATCAAAAAACTTATATGGAAAAGGTCTTTGAATTCTAAAAGAATTAGAATTCTAATTCTAAAAGGTATATTGAGACTTTGTCAATTACTAGGTATAGACCAAGCAGAGATTATAGTACCTTTTACTGCCGAAGAAATAAAAATAATATGGGTAGACAATGAACCCTGGAAAAGAACTTGTGCTATTTTTTGGGAGAAATTAATAGCAATTATCCCAAAAGCGATATACTTAAAGTTATAAAGAGAACTTGGATTATTCCTCAAATTTTATGTGATGCACCAATAACTGGAGCCCATACATTTTTAAAGTGATGTAAATAAATCAGGAAAGGCAAGTTACAAATAAGAAGAATTAAGGAAGGCAGAGCAAGCCCTTATAATTCTGTCCAGAAGGAATATACCAGGTAGATTCTAGCGTATGTCCATCTTGGGCTGGAGCTTCATCGCGTCTGGCTTCTCTCTCTGAGGAGAGGCACAGCAGTCTGCCTAACTTAGGAGAGGCGTGGCATCTTACTGATCCTTCTACCTCACTTCCTCTTCCTGTTCTGTCTACTCCACCCACCTAAGGGGCGGTCTATCAAATGGGCCAGGCAGTTTCTTTATTAGCCAATGAAATCAACTCAAACAGAAGACTCTCCCACATCAAAGGAAGAATTATGTCCTATTCTTATGGTATTAATGGATTTTAAAGAACCTCTCAATATAGTTACTGATTCCCAATATGCAGAAAGAATTGTCTTGCATATGGAAACTGGTGAATTTATACCAGATGATATGGAATTGACTTCAGTATTCATCCAGATGCAAGACATAATCAGTAATAGTCTTTATCCTATATACATAACACACATCTGATCCTATACCAGTCTTCCAGGTCCTCTAACACATTATAATGCAGAAATTGATCAATTATTGATTTGTAAGTGTGTATAGGCCTCTGAATTTTCAAAAAGTCATGTCAATAGCAAAGGTTTAAAGACTTTTCTATTAGATGGCAACAAGCTAAAGAGATTATAAAGAGATGTCCTACTTGCTCTTTCTATAACCAAACACCATTGCCTGTAGGGAGTAACCCTAAGGGCACTTAAAGAAAAGAAATCTGGCAGTGTTCCACTTTGGAAAATTTGGCAGATTAAAATATGTATACCCTACCATAGACACCTACTCAGGTTTTCAATGGGCAACTGCCTTGAGCTCAGAAAAAAGGCTGATTCAGTAATCACATATTTACTAGAAATAATGGCTATCATGGACATTCCTAAACAAATAAAGACAGACAAAGGTTCAGCATATGAATCTAAGAAAATAAAAGTCTTTTTTGTTTATTATAATACAAAGCACATTGCAGGAATACCAAATAATCCTATAGGTCAGGCAGTTATAGAAAGGTCAAATTGTACTATAAAGGGTATGCTGAACAAACAGAAAGGGATGGAAAATAACCCCAGACATAGGTTGTATAATGCTTGCTTTATTAACCTTATCTTAATGCTAATGAGAAAAAACAACAGCAACAGAGAGGCATTGGATAATAGAAAAAAACTGCTGAACTGAATCAGAAATATCAGAAATATAATACCCAGTATATTTCAAGGATGTGTTGACCTCATAATGAAAGCCAGGAGATATCATTAGTTGTCTTATTGCTCTAGGTAGAAATTCAATTACTATATTGAATAGATATGGAGCAATTGGGCAAATTTGTCCTGTTTCCAATTTTAGTTTAATTGCTTTGAGTTTTCCTGCATGTAGTTTGATGTTATCTATAGCATTTCTATAATTTGTATTCATTATGATTAGGTATGTCCCTTGTATCTTTAATCTCCTTAGTACTTTTATCATGAAAGAGTTTTTGATTTTGTCAAAGGTTTTTTCAGTATCCAATAAGATGATCATGATATTTTTTTCAGTTTGTCTATATGGTATATTACATTGATTGTTTTGCTTATGTTGATCAATCCCTACATCTCTGGCAAGAAATATACTCAATCATGGGAAATGGTTTTTTTTTTTTTTTTGATCAGTGTGCCAGTATTTTATTGAGTCTTCTTACATCTATGGTCATAATGAAAATTGGTTTGCAATTCTCTGTTGTGGGATAATGCTCTTGTATGTATACTGTAAAGATTTGTCATTCATATTGGGTAATAAAATGCTGATTGGCCAGTACATGCAGTCAATATCCAGTTGCACAGGAAGCAAGATGAGAATGACTTACTGCAAAAAGCTACCAATTCAAGTGGCTAAACATACACAAGAATTATGGGTTAATTGAAGTTAATTGAAGATGAAAATGCCTTACTGCAAAAAGCTACCAATTCATGTGGCTAAACATACACAAGAATTATGGGTTAATTGAAGTTGTAAGAGCTAGTTAATAATAATCCTGAGCCAATAGTCCAAACAATTTTTAATTAATATAAGATTCTATGTGTTTCTCTAGGACTGAATGGCTGCCAGACCAGGAGAAACAGAAACTACTATATACAAATGCAGCCCAATGTGAGGCTAGAATTTTCATTTAAAACTCAAGAAAGCATAAAAAATGGGATTCAAGATAGACAAGAGTAAAGTCAAGCATAGATTCTTCATAACCATCTTTTCTTGGGTGGGCTCTGTTTGCTAAAGATAAGTATAGGTGCTTCTCCTTTCTTCCTGACTCAGCCTTAATGGCAAAAACACTCATAGCTATTTTCAGAGGCTCACAGAATACTCCAGTCAGGATTTGACCATAACCCTAAACTTTCCTTGGGTCCCCATAAGGTTACCAGTGCCGTGTGAAAAGACTATAAACAGTTGATCCCATACACATGAATAGGCTTCCTTGCTGGAGGAAATCCAAGTGAAATAAGGAATGGAGATGTAAAAAGGTTTTCTTGAGGGGACGAAGGACAGCACCCTGGATGCCTTTAGTTTTCGGCCCCCTCCGCTGCATCACATTCTTCTCCTGCACTGTCCGATGTCCATAATGTTAAATTGTCTCTAAGCAACTGCATGATGAGGGTGCTGTCTTTGTAGAAGTCTTCATTCAGTGTATCAAGCTCTGCGATGGCCTCATCAAAAGCCGTTTTAGCCAGTGTGCAGGCAAGCTCTGGATTATTAAGGATCTCATAGTAAAATACAGAAAAGTTAAGGGTCAGACCCAGGCGGATTGGATGTGTAGGCTGCATCTCTTTCTTGCTTATATCAAATGCCTCTTGGTAGGCTCCTTGGGAATTATCTATCGTTTGTTTTCGAGCATTGCCACATGCTACTTCAGCAAGATACCGGAAATAATCTCCCTTCATCTTCAGATAGAAGACCTTACTCTCTGGATTAGTTGCATTGGCTATTAAATATTTATCCAACAATTCCAGGACCGTGGTGCAGATGGACCTCAGCTCCGACTCCACTTTCTCCCGATAATCCATGATCAGCTGCAACTTCTTGTCGGAGGTGTCGGTCTTCTGCTCGATGCTCGAAATGACTTTTCACACTGCAGCTTTGGGAAAACTCCATCCCCTGATTTGTGCTGTCTCGGCCTTCCTGGTGTGCAGTTACTGCTGTAGAGAAGTATCAATAGCTTCATTTCATATATACACGAGTAACTCCAGACACTTGTGTAGAGGACTGACAGTACATTGGGTATTTAAGTAATCTGAACCAGTTCTGCAAGTGGCTGTGTTTTGTATTACTGTGAAGATATGGAAATGTAGTGCATTACAATTTAAAGTAATTGTAATAATAACTCCCCGATTTCTACATTCTACATTCCCTCTCTGACCCTTCTTTGGGGGTTAATCCTTTCAGAAACAATTTTTCTGTACTCTTACTGCATATTTCTTTTTTTTAGTAGGAATCCAGAAGTGTTAGGTTGAATGTGAAAGCTCTTAATGCATCCAGTCTTGGGGGGGTCACAGATTGAAATGTCTCCTATGTCACATACTCTGGAGGTTACGTCTGTCTGTGACAACAGGGAGTTTCCTTTATGCATTCTTCATTTGCTGCTGCTTGAGTTGACAACTTCCTTCCCAATAAAAATTCACTTACACCTCCTGCCTTCGTAGCTCTGGTATTCACTTTACCTTGTAATAGAAGTAGCATGTTGCTGCCAGAATACAAGCATTGCTTTGGGCAAATTAAAATGCATGTCCTTTCTTAATACACTAGAAAGGGGAAATAAAGTACACAAGTCCAAGTCTAAACGTCAGTACTTTTCCATGCAGATCTGTGCACATGTGAGAGGGTGTCCAGTTTGTCCAGTGATTGTTCTTTAGAGGGTCGGATCCACAATATTGTGTTTGCTAATCATTGACTGTAGTCCCAAAAAAGCCTTGTGAAATGTTATGCCCTATGTAACAGCAGAGTAACATAAAATAAAACTACATTTTATAAAACAAAAAAAAGGTTACCAGTGCCCCTAATTAGCAAGAAGTAGCCTAGAAAACTAGGCTCACATTCCCCCCTCAAAAAATTATTATTGTTTCTCTTTCTTTAGCATTTTGGTTACAAGTTATTATATGTAATGATCAGGAAAAAAGGTAAACAAGGGAGATTTAGAGTTCTTGTTTTGAAAAGAAAAACGTGAGAATTCTGTGAGATAATACTCTTATTTACTGTAAAATTTTTTTCACTCAAAGTAGTTAAATAAAATGCTTATTGACCAGTAGACACAGTCCCCAGACAGATGCAGAGCTAGCAAGATGAGAATGCCTTAATGAAAAAAGGAACCAAGATGAGAAAAAGAACCAAGCCATGTAGCTAAACATAGATAAGAATTATGGGTTAATTTAAGTTGTTAGAGCTAATTAATAATAAGCCAGAGCTATTAAATCAAATAGTTTATAATTAATATAAGCCTTTGTGTGTTTCTTTTCTATTGATTGGTTATGGGACCAGGCTATACAGAAACTATCTTCTCCACTTTTCCTTCTTTGTTGAATCTTTTTTGTTATTTGGTTATTAGGGTAACTATGGCCTCAAAAAAATAAATTGGGCAATATTTTTTCTGTTTCCCCTTTGTGGAATAATGTAAGTAGTATTGGTTCTATCACTTCCTTGAGAGTTTGGTAGATTTCTGTGCTAAAATCATCTGGCCCTGGGACTTTATTTTGTTGCTATTGTTTGGGAGACTTTTAATGCTTTTATTTTTTTTTTTTTTTTTTTTTTTTTTTTTTTTTTTTTTTTTTTTCCTCATGGTTTATTTTTTTTATATTTAAAAATTTCCATCTCCTGCCCTCCTCCTCCCCCTTCCCTCCCCTCCTCCTCCCCCTTCCCTCCCCTCCTTCTCCCCCTTCCCTCCCCTCCCCTCCACCCATACCTCCCCTCCCTCCCTCTCAAGTCCAAGGAGCCATCAGGGTTCCCCACTCTATGCTAAGACCAAGGTCCTCCCAACTCCCACCAGGTCCAGGAAGGTGATCGGCCAAGCTGAGAAGGCTCCCACAGAGCCCGTCCATGCAGAAGAATCAGAGCCCAGAGCCATTGTCCTTTGCTTCTCAGTCAGCCCCCGCTGTTGGCCACATTCAGAAGGACGGGTTTGGTCGCATGTTCCATCAGTCCAATTCCAACTGGAGTTGGTGATCTCCCATTAGTTCTGTCCCACCGTCTCCATGAGTGAACGCACCCCTCACGGTCCTGACTTTCTTTCTCATGTTCTCTCTCCTTCTGCTCCTCATCAGGACCTTGGGAGCTCAGTTCAGTGCTCCAATGTGGGGCTCTGTCATTTTCTTCATCTATCGTCAGGTGGAGGTTCTTCAAATACGTGGCACAATCAGTAGGAACTCTGTCAACAAATGATGCTGATGCTGAGATTCACCAATAGCCTGGTGCCTTCACAATGAACACGACTGGGGTGAACAGTGCTTGAAGTTCTAGCAATAGCAATAAGACAACATAAGGGAATCAAGGGGATTCAATTTGGAAAGGAAGAAGTTAAACTTTCATTATTTGCAGATGATATGATAGTATACATAAGCGACCCCAAAAACTCCACCAAAGAACTCCTACAGCTGATAAACTCCTTCAGTAACGTGGCAGGTTACAAGATCAACTCCAAAAAATCAGTCGCCCTTTTATACACAAAGGATAAGGAAGCAGAGAGGGAAATCAGAGAAGTATCACCTTTCACAATAGCCACAAATAGCATAAGATATCTGGGAGTATCGCTAACCAAGGAACTGAAGGATTTATTTGACAAGAACTTTAAGTCTTTGAAGAAAGAAATTGAAGAGGATACCAGAAAATGGAAGGATCTCCCCTGCTCGTGGATTGGGAGGATCAACATAGTAAAAATGGCAATTCTTCCAAAAGCAATCTATAGATTCAATGCAATCCCAATCAAGGTCCCATTAAAATTCTTCACAGAGATTGAGAGGACAATAATCAACTTTATATGGAAAAACAAGAAACCCAGGATAGCCAAAAAAATCTTATACAATAAAGGTTCTTCTGGAGGCATTACCATCCCTGACTTCAAACTCTATTACAAAGCTACAGTATTGAAAACAGCTTGGTATTGGCATAAAAACAGAGAAGTTGACCAATGGAATCGTATAGAAGACCCGGATCTTAAACCACAAACCTATGAACACCTGATTTTTGATAAAGGAGCCAAAAGTACACAATGGAAGAAAGAGGGCATCTTCAACAAATGGTGCTGGCATAACTGGATGTCAACCTGTAGAAGAATGAAAGTAGATCCATATCTATCACCATGCACAAAACTCAAGTCCAAATGGATTAAAGACCTCAATATTAATTTGAACACATTGAGCTTTTAATGCTTTTAATGACTGCTTCTGTTTCACTATGGGTCCATAGGTCTACTTAAATTGTTTATCTGATCTTGGTTTAGTTTGGTATGTGCTACCTTTTGAAAAAGTTATTCTTTTTTTTAAAGATTTTGTGTGCTCATTCGTTTCCTGGCCACACAGACCCGGATAATCACATAAGAATTGTATTAATTACAACACTGTTTGACCAGTAGCATAGGTGTATTCCTACCTAGCTCTTACATCTTAAATTAACCATTTCTATTAATCTGCATATCACCATAAGGCTGTGGCCTACTGGTATGATTATGACATCTGTCTCCTTTGGCAGCTACATGGTGTCTCTCTGTCTCTGCCTACTCTTTCACTATATCTCTTCCAGCCTGGCTATATTCTGCCTTGGAACAAGCCAAAGCAGTTTCTATATTAACCAATGGTAAGAAAACATATTCACAGCACATAGAAGAGAATACCACATTAGTATATATTTTTAAACTTATTTTTTATGATTTTCTGGGTTTCCTTGTCACCTGTTATTATGTTTTTTTCTGATTTTGTTATTTTGGATAGTCACTCTCAATTTTTTACCTTTGATGAGCTTATGTCTATCTTTTTGATTATCTTGAATTAATTTTTTTATTGATTTTTGTATTGTTCACTTTCTTTCTATTTATTAATTTCATCACTCATATTAATTGTGTCCCGCCATCTACTACTCTTAGGTTTTCTAACTTCTTTTTGATATACCCTTCATATGTGCTGTTAAGTTGCTAGTGTGAGATCTCTTCAATTATTTTATATAGGTACTCCATGCTATGAACTTTGCTCTTGCATGACCTTCATTATGTCCTATAAATTTTGGTATACTTTGCACTCATTTTCAATCAAGTCTAGAAAGTTTTTACTTTTGTCTTGAACTACATTTCATTTACTACAGAATTGAACATTGTCCATGAGTTTATAAACATGCATTATTTCTGTTGTTGCTGATATCCATATTTAATCCATGGTGACTTGATATAATATGGGGAGCTATTTCAATTTTCTAGCATCTATTAAGATTTCATTTATGTACTTATATGTGGTCAATCATGGAAAAAGTTCATGAGTTTCTAAGAAGATAATTCATGTCCTGTGCTAGTTTAAAATGTTCTTTAAATATTTGTTGTGTGAAGTTTGTTTAAAAAGTCTGTTAACTCCAGTATTTCTCTGTTCAGCTTTTGTCTGGATGACCTGTTCAATGGTGAGAGTACTGAAGTCTCTCATTATCAGTGTGGAAGTCAATATGTGATTTAAGTGATAGTAGTGTTTATTTTAAAAACTTGGGTGCCAATGTCTTTGAGCCATAAAGGTTAAGAATTAAAATGTCATTTTGGTGGATTTTTTCCTTTAATGAGTATGAAGTTTCCTTCTCTATCTTTTTTGATCAGTTTTGGTTTGAATTATGTATTGTGATATTAAAATGTCTATACCATCTTGCTACTTATTTCCATTTCTTTGGAATATCATTTTCAATAATATTTTATCATCAAATAATATGTATTTTTGATATTGAAATATATTTATTAGATGCAGCAGAATGACTGAAATCTGTTTTTTAGTCATTGTTTTAGTTTGTCTTTATTGGGAAACTCAGACCACTGATATTGAGGTATGCAAATGAACAATGATTGTTGCATCCTATTATTTTGCTTCTACTGTTGGTGGTGGTGGTTGTGGTGTGTGTGTGTGTGTGTGTGTGTGTGTGTGTCCCTTTTTTGTTTTTGCTGGTGTGAGATTATTATTTCCCTGTGTTTTCAATTGTGTAGGTAACTTCTTTGTATTGGAGTTTTTCTTCTAGTCCCTTATATAAGTTTGTATTTGTGGGTAGAAATTGTTTAAATTTGACTTTGACATGAACTATCTTGTTTTTTTTTTTCATCTGTGGGGATAGAAAACTATGTTAGGTATATTAGTCTGGGCTTGCATCTGTCATTTCATGGAATCTAAAAGACAGCTATCCAGGCCCTTCTGTTTTTTAGAGTATCCTTTGAAAACTAATGTGTAATTCTAATAGGTGTTCCTTTATATGTTTCTCAGACATTTTCCCTTCCTGGTTTTAATATTTTCTTCATCCTGCATGTTTATTGTTTAAATTATGATGTGGTGATAGAACTTTCTTTTCTGGTACAATCTCTTTTATGTTCCATATGCTTCTTGTACCTTTATAGGCATAGAATTCTTTAGTTTAGTTAAATTCTCTTTTATGATTTGTTTGAAAATATTTTCTGGGCCTTTGATTTAGTATTATTCTTCCTGTATTCCTAATATTTTTAGACTTGCTCATGTCCCATATTTCCTGAAAGTTCTATGTTGAGAATTTTTCAGATTTATAATTTTCTTTGATTCATGTATAATTTTCTTCTATTGCATCTTAAGTGTCTGAGATTTTTTTCTTATATCTCTTATATTCTTTTGTTGTAGCTTGCCTATTTAGTTCCTATTCAAATTTCTACATCTTTCATTTCCAAAACTTCCTTAATTTGTGTTTTCTTTATTGCTTCTATTTTCATTTTCAGGTCTTGAACAGTTTTATCCCTTTCCTTCAACTGTTTGTTTGTTTTGCTTGGTTGTATTTAAGAGATTTATTATTTTCTTCCAGTTGTGTGTTTTTGTTTTCCTTTCTTTGAGTGCTTTCTTCATCTTGTCTTTAAAGATCTGTCTCGTCTTCATATAGTTAGTTTTAAGGCCTTCTTTTCTTATGCTTCAGCCATGTTAAATTATTCCTGGCCTGCTGTGGTAGAATATCTGCACTCTAGTTGAGGCATATTGCCTTGACTGTTATTGATCATGTTTTTATGCTGGTGTCTAGGAATTTTGGTTTGGGATGATCATAGATCTAGGTACTGTTTTCTTGATTTGTCTTTGTTGGGTGGATGTTTTGCTCCTTACTTTCTGTTTTATTTCTGGATTTTTGAAGAGTGTGATTGCTATTCTTTGCTGGACTGTTCAGCTCATGTGTTAACAGGGAATGCCTGATGGTGTTGGATTCTGAGATGTAGATGGTTATCGATAGGAAGGCAGAGAGGTTATGTCCTGTAAGATACACAGAAGAAATGGAGGGGTAAGGAGGAGAGTGAAGCTAGAGATTCCTTTCAATGCTAGTGAAAAGTCTGAGGGATGGGGTCTTCTGGGGCAACAGAGAGCAAGATATACAGGTTTAATATTGTCATTTACAGTGATGGCTATACTACTTTCAAGAACTTAGCACATAATCTGATTTAAAAAATTAAGGGAAAATTAAAATGCTGTATTAGGTACTTATCTACTTATCTATTGTAATAACAAAACATCCTGACCAAGAACAACTCATGAAAACCAGAAGAAATGTTAGACTTTCCTTTCTTAAAATATTTACCTAAAGGTTTCAGGATGTTGAATACTTCCTCTTTTCCTTTGAGATGTATCTGTACCTTCTGAAATCCATGGATGTCTTTCTCAAGGGCCTGAAAATAATTTCTTTGAATCTGAATGACTGCTCCTAGTTAGGTACTTCTTCCATCAAGGCTAAATCTTTTGCACTTCCCCAAACATCACTAGTACTGGCAAAGAAATCATCAAATGTCCAAATCTATTGGGGATGTTTCTCATTTAAATGACCATAAAAGTACCTGAGTCTTATATCTCTTACAAGAAAAGTAATTTCCTTGTACTCTACCTAATAACTTCTGATTTTATACTATTGGCCATAGGCAAGTCATAAATCTATGATTAATTACAAAAGAGCTTGAAAATGGAATATTCTCAAAGGTGCAAAGAGTAACTGATAGTTTCTTTTTCTTTTCTGAGTGCTAGAGATTTAATACATAGCCTTGAATATGAAAAGTAAGCACTCTACCACTGAGCTGTACCACTGGTGCTGGAGATTGGACCTAAGGCATCAGGAATATTGAGAAAGCATTCTAATCCTGCAGGAAAATCCCACACCTTAAATAGATTCTTGAAAAATATGAATATGTCGCCGGGCGGTGGTGGCGCACGCCTTTAATCCCAGCACTCGGGAGGCAGAGGCAGGCGGATCTCTGTGAGTTCGAGACCAGCCTGGTCTACAAGAGCTAGTTCCAGGACAGGCTCCAAAGCCACAGAGAAACCCTGTCTCGAAAAACCAAAAAAAAAAAAAAAAAAAAAAAAAATATGAATATGTCTTCAGAAGAAGAAATTTATAAGAGTAGATGCTGTATAAACAAATATTTTTATATATCTATCTGTTACAGTATGTGTTTAGTGTTCAGATGTTTGAAGCGGGTCATATAACATAATTTACAATAAACTATATGCATTTTAAGAACATAAAGTGACACAAAGAATTGTTATAAATATTTTTATGTATAACAGGTTCCTAACACTATAAAAATGGACTCATCTTTGCTTTTGTACATATAAGTCTAGTTTTCAGCCTTGAATACAATAAATGTTTAAACATATTTCTAATAACAATTACAACTTCACACCTTGCAAAGTCTAAGTAAATCTAGCTTATATGACCCTCAGTAAAGGATAATATGGCAAAAAAGTTCAGTGTCAATACAGTTATTAAATACTATAAATATTTTTTGACAGTTGCATATAGACTGTGGATTTACATGTCAAATACCACTAGTTATATAGCTTTAAACAGAGGTAAAAATAATTGAAAGGGTTTTCTTTTGTATTTGTATTTGAATTTTTTATTTTACATAATGTTTCTCTATGTAGCCTTGGCTCTCTTGGAACTGTCTATGTAGACCAAGCTGGCAACATACTCATAGAGATCAGCCTGTCTCTGCTTCTCCAATATGGGGATTGAAAGTTTGTGTGTCATGATACTCAAAACTCAATTGAGAGTTTTATAAGTTAGTTTAATTTTAGTTAGTTCTTATTTGTATGGAACTCATGATATTCAATGTTAAATCCTAGTCAAAAGTGATAATCACACTCTGTGTTATGCTCTCATTCTGTTAGAGATACAAAATCTTTTTTTCCTTCTGTTTGTTTTTCAAAACAGAGTTTCTCTGTATAGTCCTGGCTGTTCTGGAACTCCCTCTGTAGACCTCTTTAGAACAGCCTGATAATACAAAATCGTTTATCCATTTAATGCTGTTTTAAGTGCTTCTGTAAAACATTCTCACAACATTTTTAAGAAAGTTACATCTCATTCTTGATCCTTTAAGAGATAATATTTTCTCTGACAAAAACACGTTGCCTCATAAATATCATTAATTCCCAGAATGGGCTTGCTTAAGGCAAAACAAAAGCCTATCATTCAAAGCAGATATGCAGTTATTTAGGTATTTGAAAAATCTTGGTTGCATCTCCTATTTTGAGAATTTAGGGAATATTGTCCTCAAAAGTGAAATAACAAATGCCTCCTAATTTTAGTTTGGAATGTTATGCTAGTAAAACATTTAATATTTACAAACTATGGAAATTTTTCTGCAATATGAAAAACAAGTGAAATAAGCAGAGGAATAATAGCCTCCTATAAGGAAAACTATAATTGAAAATGCATTAGGTTTAATATGAGTGGTAACATTGCTCCTCTTAAAAATATGCAGTCTCCATTTAATTCACTAAAAATGTTATCAAAGTTCCCATGATTTAGAATCCTCTTTTTTTCTCATTTTTCAAGACAGGGTTTCTCTGTGTAGCTTTGGAGACTATCCTGACACTCAGTCTAGACCAGGATGGCCTCAAACTCATAGAAATCTGACTGCCTCTGCCTCCTGACTTTTGCGATTAAAGGCATGCATCACCACTACTTGGCTATGATTTAGAATCTTAAACCATCAATTATTTAAGAGAGAAAAATGAGGAATACTGGGTACATAAAACCTGTTTGATTAGTCTTCTCCATCGTCACTTTCTTGGCTCTCTGAATATTGATCTATAAATGCAAATCTTTTGTTGTTTATAAAATTGCATATGCTTGTAATTACAATTTTAAAATGATCCTCTTGTGTTCATTAAGGTTATATCTTCAGTAAATAGCAATTTTAGAGCTTAGAACTTTAATTCTAAAAATACCATAAATGTTACCATAATCTGCCTCCATAAGGACTGATTATGTTAATTAATCCTAACAATATATTAGTAATTTTACTTTATTAAAGGGGTCTGTAAACGTTAGTGTAATTTGAATGTGTAATTACACAAATATCCGTATAAAAGACCAATAGTAACAGCAAAAAAATACATTTACTCATCTCACAACATTCTTTTAGTTTATACTATGTGTTACACATCGTAAGACAGGATGGGAAGTAGGTGCATAGTAGAAAGTTTCCACTATTTTTATTCTAGGAAAGAGTTTTCTAAAAAGATAACAATTGAGAATAAAATTAATAGATATTACAAGGTATGTAGATTTCCTATCTCACAGAGCTCATGAATGAGCACAAAATCTTAGAGATGGGTTTTGAGGCCAAAGCTGAATGTGATAAGCTGTGAAAGGAAATAAGGTGATTACTGTGAATCACATATTTTACCAATTCATGAAAACACATTAGTCTTGTTAGTATTCATTACTTTCTTCCCAATCCTTTCTCATTTTGAGATGCATTTTTACTTCTAGTGACTGAATACTTGGATGTCTCATTGCTCAATAGGGGTAAATAAAACTTATCAAATGGATGCTATTCCATTAATTAGTTTGTGTATCATCTTTTAAGTGTTGGTTTTCCAAGCTAGAATATGAGTTTAAAAGATACAGCTGTCATTAGAACTAAAACCCGAAAGCTACCTCATCACATAATATCTCCTAATGTCCAAGAAAAGAACATACACACACACCCCACATCTGCTCTGGGATAAAACCTTTGTATGCTGTGAATATATTTTATTACCACTGATTTATAAAGAAGCTTCTTTGATGTATAGCAAGGCTGGGTAGAGCCTGCCTGGAAATCCAGTAGAGATACAGGGAAAAGATGGAAAGGGTCTGGGGCAGATGCCAGTGAGCTACAGGAGCAACAAGATGTTCTGTACTAGAGAATAGGTAATGCCATGATGCCATGTATCAATATATAGATTAACAGAAATAGGTTGATTTAAGTTGTAAGAGCTAGTTAGTGACAAGCCTTAGCAATAAGTAAAATGGTCTGTAATTAATACTAAACCTCTGAGTGATTATTTTAAAATCAAATGTGGCAACCAGGCAGGAGAGAAAAGCCTCCATTTACACACACAAAACAAACAAACTTAAAAGCACAAATAGTTGTTGATAATACCACATTCAGAGGAAGTATTGTAGCCAGCCTGATTAAAATAAAGACATTCTAAATAAATACTTCTGTATCTCAAACTGTCAGTCTAATGATAGACACCACACAAATGTGTGAATTTTCCAGGAATATATGCTGGGAGAGAATAAGTCCTCACCCAGAGGGGGAACTGTTTTCTACAAAAGAATTTGCATGGTTCTAACAACTTGTTATGCTCTCTTTACAGCACAAGAAAGAAGTACGACCATGATGGAGACATGGTTAGGAGAGGTACAGCTTTAGATGTGCAAATTCTTTGCCTTCTATTTAAATTTAATCTCACCTCAGGACTTCTCACCAGTAGGCAGACTTGAGACAGAACATACCTCTTGTGGATACTGTTTTTACTTCTTAAAATATAGTGACTGACTTCATTTATCTTAGGTAAGTTTATTTCTCTTAGCAGTGATTCACACTATTCCACATGCATAGTAGAAGCACAGCACATAGCAAGTCCCAGAAGTGTGAGCTGGCCCTATGGGATTTTAATAAAGCCACCACTGACTGAAGTTTGTTGTTCTATGATCTCATTTGAGAAGCAGGTGAAAATAAGTAGGAGGTGAGGGTTGGGGTACAGTGTACATTGGAAAGATGTGTCCCTGGGAGTGGACTTCAAGGTTTCCAATGCCCATGTTTTTCAGTTACCTCTTCCTCTGCCTCTAACTTGAAGATAAGATGTAAGCTCTCAACTATTTCTGCAGCACTGTATCCTCTTGCTTGCTCCTATGCCTCCCACCATGATGGTATAGACTTACCCTCTGAAACTGGAAAGAAACACCCAATAAACTTTTCTATAATATGCCTTGGTCACAGGAATAGAAAACTAACCAAAATAGTAGTTTAGTGGAAAAGTACTATCATGTAAATTAACATGACAACTATGAAAAATAGATGAAATCAATAGGAGAGAATGGGTTGAAGAAAAGGGACTGTCCTATAGAGATTTGAAAAGGAAGAGAAGGCAGTGCCTCCCTGTGCTTTTTATTAAGAATGAAGACATGAATTTCACATAACAAGAGTTCAAAGATGAGATTAATATATTGCTATATAAACAAAAATTATAAATAGGATATAACCTTCTTAAGGGTAAGGTTAATAAATTTAGAACAAATTAATTAACAATAAATATTTTAAAGATATTAGTTAAAAATAAATAAAAATTGAATTACTGACATGGAGTTATGACTGAAACCAACACAATAAAAATTCAGTCAGAAATGAAAGCAGTATGTGTACATGAGGTAAAAAGTTTAGCAACAAAGAATTAAGCACATTAAAAACATATTTTCTGAAATCACAGCCTGAACTAAATGGAATATTTACAAATACATTGGTTGTAGAAGGAAGCGGTGGGGCTGCGTCCTGCCACCCGGCCTCCGGCTAGCTTTACACCTGAAATAATTACACGGAAACTGTGTTCTTTTAAAACACTGCCTGGCCCATAGTTTCAGCCTCTTATTGGCTAATTCTCACATCTTCCTTTAACCCATATTTAGTAATCTGGGTAGCACCACGAGGTGTGGCTTACCAGGAGAGATCTTAACCTGCGTCCATCTCGGAGAGGAGAAGCATGGAGACTCACTATGGCGACTGCCTGAAGCGTCTCCCCAACTCTCCCAGAATTCTGTTCTGTCTATTCCGCCTACCTAATTTTCTGTTCTCTTAAAGGGCCAAGGCAGTTTTCTTTATTAGTTAACCAATGAAAGTAAAATAGACAGATAACTCTCCTCCATCATTTCCCCTTTTTCTGTTTAAACAAAAAAGAAAAGCTTCAACTTTACCATAGCAAAATTACATATAACAAAACAGTTATCAAGCAAGAATTACAGTTACAATATTTAAATCTATTTTATCTTTTATCATAACTAAGGAAAGCTATAACATCTATTTATTCTTCAACTCCATCAAAGACTCCAGAAGGATATAATATTACCTAAGTAAACAAGTCATATGCAACTTTCAAACTCTAGAAATGACAGAGACAACTCGCTGCCTGGACAGTTACCCAAAGTTCCTCTGTACCGTTGGGGCATTCATCTTCAGCCTACAGGCCCATAAGTATCCAGCAGACATTTCCATGAAGCAGCAAATTCCAAAGACAGTTCAGTCACTTTCTGCTGTGTCCTGCAGAATGTCTCGCACACTTTTTAATGAATCAGGAACCCCAAAAGGCCATCTCACCTTTAGGCAAGTTCAGCAGTCCTCTTTCTGTGGGTTCCTTGTGTCCAGTTTATGCAACAGTCCAGGCAAGAGCAGTTTCTTGCCCAAATGGCTAACAAACTCCATAAGTAGCCTCTTCGATGCCCATCTTCCACTCGAAGTAGATTGGTGCTGCCAGGAGCAGACGTGTCTCATTATTATGAAAAACCCTAAGTTATTAAAACATTAAATGCCATATTCTGCAGTCTTTGAAAGATATGAAGAATGCCTATCTGAAATATATCTATGCACATCTAGAAAATCTAACTAACATGACTACAAGCTTGACTATTATCGATGATTATCCATTAACAACCTATATTTCCTAATTATACATTACAGTTTTTAAAATGAACTATACAATCACAATACCTTAATCAAGAGCAGAAATACATATACATATAACAAAATTGACCTTAAAATCTATACCAATGCAAATTATTCATATCTATATCATCTCCCCCTTTAAATGTAAAAGAACATTTATGAACAATATTTGGGAATGTGGGCACAGTTATTTCTCTCCAAACTGCTTCCTGCTGAATGGGGGCGTTGTTATTTAGGTCTTTCATGGTATAACCTGTCTGCTAGGTTCATCTCAGTCGGCAGTTGAGCGAAGTAATTTTCTGAGGGTATTCACAGCAACCTTTCAGGAGGGCGTGGTCTATCATACCATATTGGGATAGAAGCAATCCACAGAGTCTCATCCTCTGTGAAAACAAAAGAAGAAACTCTTTTCCAAAGCATCATGTTCTTAGATCCAAATCCTGAAGTCATACCGTTAAGATGTCCATTCTGGTCTAGACTGGCAGCCCATATAATGAAATGTCTCTCTGTATTTAGCTCCTTTACAGTCAAAAATTTCAAAGAAAACACAATAAAATACATAATCCAGACTCTCTGTGAATTTTCCATTTTTACGTGGTTTATTTTTACTCTATCACTTACTTCTTTTAATCTATAACTATCTGTACTCTGTCTCTTTAAAGACTTTACCCTTTTTTTAAGGCATCAACTTTATTTTTTATATTTTTTTCTTCTCTCAAGCCTACGTACATTCATATGTCTGAATCTGTCCTATTGTGAATCTGTACTTTTTTTACTATCCAGAAGCACTTTTGTTTTGTGCTTTTAAATCGCTATGCACTTAAGAATCTAACCTGTGACATTCCTAGGTCAAAAACAGGTACTGCGGCTTGCCATGCCCAGTCCAACATGGCTGAGCCTCTTGTGACTCTGAATTGGTTGCACCTCTGAGCTTCAGAGTCGCTAGGCTATTCTGGATGTTGGCTCCACCTCTCTCCAATTTCAAAATGGAGGATGTAACATTTTCTGCTAGCTCTTGGGCCTCCAGGTAGGAGCCACACTCATCACTTTAATTCTGAGACTGAGTGTGCAGCACAGAAACTCTTTTCATCCAAGTTACGGCCAAATCTGACGCGCAGAGCACCGCGCAGCCTGGAAACCTCTCTGTATGGCGGCAGAAATCTGCCATGTTCTCCGGCTCACCTAAGCCTGATTCTGCCATCTGCTCAGGTGGAGGCGGGGAGCTCTGAGCCATTGGCCTGGTCTTAGAGCACTCTCCTTCTGATCCCAAGCGGGAACACAAATATCCAGGCCCATAAAAGCCACTGAAATGCTTTATAGCCAGAGTTTGCACTGGCAGCACAGCACCAGGAAGCTGCGTTTTAAAATGACTCAGCTTTTTCTCTGCCGCTATTGCCAAAACAGGAAATCTCTCTACGGCATGTCCAGGCAAACAGCAAAAAGCTGTGTTAAACTCTCTCTCTCCTTTATTTAAAGCCAACTCAGGTTTTTAAGTGGATTTAGTCACCACGTTAGAGTGCCAATCTGTAGAACGAAGCGGCGGGGCTGCGTCCCGCCACCCGGCCTCCGGCTAGCTTTACACCCGAAATAATTACACGGAAACTGTGTTCTTTTAAAACACTGCCTGCTGTCTCGAAAAACCAAAAAAAAAAAAAAAAAAAAAAAAAACACTGCCTGGCCCATAGTTTCAGCCTCTTATTGGCTAATTCTCACATCTTCCTTTAACCCATATTTAGTAATCTGTGTAGCACCACAAGGTGTGGCTTACCAGGAGAGATCTTAACCTGCGTCCATTTCGGAGAGGAGAAGCATGGAGACTCACTATGGCTACTGAAGCTTCTCCCCACTCCTGCTACCCAGCATTCTGTTCTGTCTATTCCGCCTACCTAATTTTCTGTTCTCTTAAAGGGCCAAGGCAGTTTTCTTTATTAATTAACCAATGAAAGTAACATAGACAGATAACTCTCCTCCATCAATTGGTTAGTGTTTTGAAGGGAACCCTGATGGCTCCTTGGCCTTTAGAGGGAGGGAGGGGAGGTATGGGTGGAGGGGAGGGGAGGGAAGGGGGAGGAGGAGGGGAAGGAAGGGGGAGGAGGAGGGGAAGGAAGGGGGAGGAGGAGGGGAGGAGATGGAAATTTTTAAATATAAAAAAAATAAACCATGAAAAAAATAAAAATAAATAAATAAATAAGTATAATTTTTTTTTAGTCTTTAAGACTATACCAAAAGCTGCATATTTATAAAGGTAACTGAAAGTAAAAAGTGTTATCAGTTAAGGACTCATCATGTTCTTTAGATTGTCCTTTCTGACATGAAATGACAAATGGAGTGTAATACCCCTGAGCTCTTCTCATGTTTTCTCTCTTTTTTTTTGGATTTTTCTAGACAGGGTTTCTCTGTGGCTTTGGAGCCTGTCCGGGAACTAGCTCTTGTAGGCCAGGCTGGCCTCAAACTCACAGAGATCCACCTGCCTCTGCCTCCCGAGTGCTGGGATTAAAGCATGCACCACCACCGCCCGGCTCTTCTGATGTTTTCTGATGGTAGTTTACATATCTTTACGTCATTGAAATCCGTACAATTCAAAGAAAGAGAAATGAAGTAAATACTTAGAAGTAAAAAGATAAAATAAAATTATTAAACCTTTTACCAATAAGGTTAATCACTAATCTATAGCTAGTAAGCCATGTTCACAAATCTTGGTATTGTAAAGAATGGCACAGAGATAAAGAGGTAGAAGATAGAGATTGAGTGGAGATAGACTCATCTTTTGTAATAAAGAGTTGATCAATATTGTCTGAGCTGAAATCTAATTTGAAAAGATGCAGTGACTCTAACTTTTTAATAGTTTCCACGAGCCATTTCCTAAGCTTAAAATCTTAAAATGTATCATCTGAAGAAAAAAATAATTCAGTATGAAACAGACATTTGTCTTATTTGAGGCTTATTTTCCCATTTTACAAAATTAAGCAGAAAACAGAAAAAAAGTTTTACTTAACTCTTGCTCCTGATCATTTTTAGTTATTCAATCTTTCCCAGGTGATTTTTTTTTCAGTTTTTACTTTGCTTTTAAGTAGGGATGTCATGTAAAACTAAACAAGAATCCACATATAAGTTTTAAGACTTAATCATAAGTTGTATTAGAAAGGTTAAGAGATCTAATGATGGGTAATAATGAGCACATTCGAAGAATTCAAAGATACTTAAAAACAAATTGAATAAATAAATGTGAAGGTTTTTTATTTTTATTAAAAATTTCTGCCTCCTCCCCACCTCCCATTTACCTGCCTCCCCCCTCCACTTCCCCTCCCTCTCCTGTCCAGAGAGCAGTAAGGGTTCCCTGCCCTGTGGGAAGTCAAAGTTCCTCACGCCTCCATCCAGGTCTAGGAAGGTGAGCATCTGAACAGGCCAGGCCCCCCAAAGCCAGTATGCGTAGTAGGATCCAAATCCAGTGTCATTGTCCTTGGCTTCTCAGCAGCCCTCATTATCCGCCATTTCAGGGAGTCTGGTTTTATCCCATGCTTTTTCAGTCCCAGTCTAGCTGGGCTTGGTAAACTCCAAATAGATCAGCCCCACCATCTCAGTGGATGGGAGCACTCCTCGCAGTCCAGACTTCCTTGCTCATGTTTTCCCTCCTTCTGCTCCTCATTGGACCTTGGGAGTTCAGTCTGGTGCACAAATGTGAAGGTTTTTATATGAATTTGTTATTAATTGTACATACTGCTTATAAAATCCAACATAAACACAAATAAGGTTTATTTTATATTTATCTCCACCTGAAAAAGTTAGCACTATTATATTTCAATTGCCCTACTTTATTACCAACCAAAATAGAGATAATTTCAGACCTCAGTAATATGTTAGTATAGTTGAGTGAAATAAAAGTTAACTGAATGACTACTATCAAATTTGATACCACCCTTCACCTTTTTCAATTAAGAACTGCATAAGAACTTTGAACGTAAATACAAAAAAAAAAAAAACAAAAAAAAAAACTCTATGGATTGCCCTAGTTTAAATGTACTCCTGGAAATTCATGTGTTGGAAATCCCAAAAGCAACAGTGTTGGAGAATGGGACCTTTTTGTTCCCTTACCCATGTAGTAGTTTCTACCATGTTATGTCTTAACTAGAAGGTTTTCATCAGGTGGCAGTTTTTTATTTAAACATATAGATCCTTGAATCAACCTGTATTCATTATTAATTACCTGGTCTTCTGTATTCTATTATGAGCCAAAACTGAACTAAGTCTATTTTTTTTTAAAAAAAAGAACATCAGGGATTATTGTGGAAGGAAAGTGGGAAGATTGTAAGAGCAAGAGTATAAGGGAATTTACTGTGAGATTGTGTCTCCTAGTAATGACAGAAGCTGCAACCATAAAATTTCATCAATAACACTGGCTAAATGTGAACTGAGTATGGATACCACCAAAGAACATGCTAATGTGGATGGGGAAAACACATGAGGCCTCAACCCAATGTAAAGAACCATCAGGTACTAAGGGTGACTGAGAGACAGGGAGATAGTCTTCTCTAGGTAAAGGCATACCAATTAATTGTACAGTATCAATGGACAGCCTTAAAATCATATATCTAACTCAGCATGCCACAGGGACACTGACACATTTATGTTTGTTTTATTAGTCACAATAGCCAAAATTTGGAGCTATAACTGGCTTGGCAAAAATGACGATATTCAAAAGAGATATATTTGTCTCTCAATTTGACTATCAGATTAATGAAACATAGGGCTCAAAAGACATGGAAATTTCTTCAGGAAATTTAAAACTGAAAGAACCAAAAGCCTCAGTCAGAGGGAGAACTTGTCTCTAGGAAATATATTTCACACAATTCTAAAATCTTGTCAGACCACCTTGAAGACCAAAGAATATCTATCAAGTAGTGGGTGGGACCACCTTTGACACATAGATGTGCATATCCTTGACCAACTATGTAAAATTTATCTCTCTTTATTACCCCAGAAAACAGGACTTGGAGGGATTTACTGGATCTCTTTGTCTTTCTACCCAATGTAGTCATACTAAATAAATCTTCCTAATCTGGGTTTTATTACTAATTTGAGTAATCTAGGATGAATGATGGGACTGCTTATGATGCCCAACTTTGATAACAGTAAGTGACTAAGCATTCATCAACAGAAGAGTAGATCAAGAAAATGAGAGTATACACAGAGAATGAAATTTATTCAGACCAGAAGAAAATGAAATTATGTCAAATTGTAGGAAAATAGATAGAGGTCATTGTGACAATTAAAGTAAATGAGAATCACAAAAGAAAATGCCACTATTTTTCCTATTGTGTGTATACAACTCATAAGTATAAGACAACAAATTATAATTAGAAGAAATAATACCTAGAACAAGGATGCCGACTAGTTAGAAGAGAGAGTGGAGAAAAGTCAGGGTATAGGGAGGTGACTGTAATCAAAGTACATAATACACCTGAAATGGTCTTTGTGAAACTCATAAATATGCAAAGTTAGTTTGTGTCAACACTTTTATGAAATAATTCAATAATATTCTAGTGGATATTACATAAGTAATGTCGATTTGAACATGCATATTTTATCCACATGTCACATAACTTCATTTCAGCTTCTCACATATATCAACTACTGTATCTCTCACATATCATTGGAATTACACTTTGATATTACTGTCCATGATGAAATATGTCATTTATCATTATATTATCCTTTTTTCTCTGTTGCCTGTTCTTATGCTTTGCTTTTCTCAAAGGAATTGAAAGTGCGACAAAAGCAAAATCTTGATATTTAAATTCATATTCCATCTTATCTTGCGCTACTGCTCATTTAAAGAATCCAAATTCCATACTTTGATGAAATTTAGGAGAGATTAGTTAATGAATATTAATATATCAATATATTAATATATTAATAGCTATCTATAATATATTGCCACCAGCCCCATCTCAAGGTATCTTGTGACTACAGGAAATACCTTATGTGAATATCAAATTTTTGCTTTTTATCACATTTTATAGGAGGAAGAAAGGTGCTTTTTCAAAGATAAGCACTAAGTGGACCAGGAATGTGAAACACACAGGGTTGATTTCTTTCAAAGGATGAGATAAATAACCCATTATCTACACAGAAGGCTAGAAGCAGATGTGATAAAAAAAAAATAGCCTCATGAAGTTTTCTATCTTTGTGGCCAAGGCTACACTAGATCTCCTCTCAGATCTTCATTGAGAAATGCCAATTTATAGAACCTATCTCTATAGAAGGTATTACAAGTACTTTAAGAAGAGTTTCAATGTAGGCATACCTTAAATTTTATTGTACATATGAGATTGAGTTAATTAACATCAGAAAAATTTTCAACAAATTGTACTGTTTCTAAAATAAACTACTCAGGGTCGGACTCTTGAAGTTCGAACCAACACTGGCTGCTTATTTATATTTAACCAAAGAATCTTCTTGCTTCCACAGATTTTTACTCTCCTAGCTGTGGACATCACATTTTAATTGTTCTTACCATACAGGTGATAAGTATAGGAAACAAACATGTGTTATCTTGAGTTAGCTATTGTACAATATACATGTAATTGAAGAGTATTATACCTAATAAATATGTATGTTCTGTTCCTTTTTAAAGTGGGGGTACAAACTTCATTATTCTTACAAATAATGCCTAAATCTTCACTACAAGTACTTTAAATCAAATAATAGTTTTTAATTTCAAACATCCTTGTTTATTGATAAACATTTAATATTGTCAGCAAATTTTTTATTTCATGATTTATATAACATTTCTCTAAATAATAATGATTTCTATTTGTTTATCATATAACCTATAATTTTATCATTGCAACATACAGTTTATCTAGTTTTTACAAATCATCTCTAAATGTTTGTTTTAAAATATTCAATAATTCTTTTTGTAACTTTATTACCTAATAGTTCCTAATGGTAATTATTAATAATTTTCATATATACTAATATATGTGAAATAATTTTCAGTATACCAATATACTAAGGTATTGTGAACAAAAGTAGTTTCAGGCTAATTCATCTTTCTGGAATGTGGCTGTGCTGTTTAAAAGGATGCTATTGAGACAATTGTCAATGTTATTAATGCCTTTTTGAAGTATTGATTTTCTTCCTAGTGTGGACTTATTAACTAGCCATGTTAACAAACAGCTGAAAGCAGATATTTGAATTTCAATCTAGGATTAATCTGAAAGAAAATCTGTATTGAAACTGAAATTTTATTTAACATTTGCATACATTAAAGTTCAACTGGCAAAAACTATCTAAAATGAGGTTAAGCAGACTATTGACATCCATGTGAAAGTTGGTCCACTATCTTAATTTGTAAATAAAACATTACTGGCATGCGGCCAACCCCAGTAGTCAACATGAACTTTTTTTTTATCATATTAACATATATCCCTGCCATAAAGAACAAGTTTGCTATCTACAAATTTATTGAAATTTTGGCTAATTTTACAATTTCTACAATAGTATCTATTGAAGATTCATGTGTTGAAGGCTTGGTTCTTCATTCTTCAGTGTTCAGATGTGGTAGTTTGAAAAGTAATTTGATTTAAGGATTCTAATTTCCTCAAGTGATTAATCCAACAAAATGAGGACTAGTTGGGGAGAGTTGCTGGGAATACACTCTTACTAGATATATTTTTATACTTATCCCTGGTTTGCTCTCTGCTTGCTGGCTTTCTTGAACTGAAAAACTGAACAACTTAATTTTGGAATAAGCAATTTTTCTCTGCCACATGCTCTTATAATCTTTTTTTAACATATGGGGCCATATTTTTATTGAATATTGGTAAATGAAAGGTAGAGAAATTGATTCTTAAAACTTTTGGTATACTGACAAAATATTAATAGAATAAGAATTGGGTTTTTTTAGGTTACAGGAGTTGTCTTACTATTTTTTGATGACAAACTTTTTCCATAGAAATATTTTCATATTTAGTATCATGCACACATACAAAATGATATTTCTACTATTAGAAATATATTTTCTTTCTAACCAGGTATAATAAAACACTTCAGTTATCCTAGCACATGGGAGACTGAGGCAGGAGACTTTCTGAGTTTAAGAACAACCTGGGGTACATAGCAAGACTCTGTCTCAAAGAACAAAAAACAAACAAAACAAAATATATCTTCTTTCTAAATGATTTTCAGGCTAGAATTGGGTCCTGGCCCTTACTCACTAGTCTCATATGACTCTATAGTCAAACACTACTTCAGGTGTGCAATAGCAGGTATACACTTATTCAATACAAGCATCCTCTAAGGTCTAGATGTATAATCTTTGTATTCTTCCTTATATAGAGAGGCATGATGTTTGCATGTCTGTTATAGTTGCTCAGAAAAGCAGTAGGGAATGTGAGGTTCAGAAGGAAATTGCATGTATCTATGTGTTTGCTGCCTGGTCCTGGTCCTGTTATGGGCGGTCAGGTTCTTAAATGATTAACAACCATCGGTGTTCTGTACAGAAGTGAGTGGTAGACATGCTCCAATAGAAGTACATTCCCTTTTGTCATCTGTGGGTCTAGGTCCCGGGCCTTTTAACTATACTGAGCCTTCCTTCATTTAGCATACTGACCCCAGATCAACACACTTCCAGATCTCTCTTAGTCTTCTCACTAAGAAGACGTCGAAGTCCCTCTTAACACAAATTCCTCTGGGGAACAAGAAGTAACCCAAAAGAAAGGTGCCAGTCACAAAGGAAATCAAGAGCTTTCTCGCATTCAGCATGTTCAGTATGTGAGTTAGACTCTTTTCTAAATCCAGGTTCTTAAGAAAGTGAACTAGCAGTGTGTCCATATCACATCACTGGGTGGGACAGGCTACATGAAAAGGGTACAGCATCTCCCTAGATCTCAGACAGTGCCTCTCAGACACTGTATTTTTTTTTCCTCATAAGATGAGAATTGGTATTTCTCTGAGTGTCTATATGTTAGGCTCCTACATTTAAACCGAGTGTTCTGGAACCTGCTCTGTGGGAGGCTGGGTGGGAACCGGAAATGATGAGTGCCAGCACTGGAGTAGACCTGTCAAGCCATACTTGTGTTTGGTGATGAACGGTTCTTCTTAGAAAGATCTCAAACTAAGCAGAAGTCAGACCTCAGAGATAGGCTCAAATGGTCAAAGCTGATTTCCGTGGATTCAGAACTTTACTGATTCATGGAGCCATGACCAGAGCCTTCTAGAATCTGAGCTTCGTGCAGTATCAGACATCTTGATGTTTTTGTTGCCCTACAGATCTATAATCATTCCACCATGATTTTCTGATATCATCAACCAAAACAAATTTTTGATAATTTATATTAATTTTATTCATTATTCTGATGTTGTAATCAAAAGCTAACATACTAATCTTTGACCTATAACATGATTATATGATACTTTTTGAGAGACAGTGTTTTGGGAAAAATATTGTATTTTAAAATCATGTGTTAGCTGCATACTGAAACCTTCTTTTGATGTTTCTGTGCTTTTGTTACCACTATTCTGAAAAAAGTCTAAGAAATATCAGGTTTGTGAACAAATATGTTTCTTGTAACACAAACGGGGCCTGCTTGTTGGGGTTTCTGTTCTGCCCAGTACCCCACAGCCAGCAAGCCCCAAAGAAAATCACATAGAGATCTCTATAAGTTATAAAGCTGATTGGCCCATTAGTTCAGGCTACATATTAGCTCTTGTAGCTTATATTAACCCATTGTTCTTATCTATGCTAGCCACATGGTTCAGTACCTTTCTCAGCAGGGCAGCTCACATCTTGCTTCTTCGGAGTAAGGGCAGGAGTGGGAGGAATCTATTTCCTCCTTCCCAGAATTCTCCTGTTCTCATTGCATCATTTCTACTTCCTGTCTGGTTTCCTGCCTATACTTCCTGCCTGGCCAATCAGCGTTTATTTAAAACATGATTGACAGAATACAATTATCCTGCACCAGTTTCTATGTAAAAATCAGACACACAATCAGGTATACAATATATATCCATATTCCAAATTCAGTTACAGAAAACAAGAGTACATGGAGTCAAGTCATAAGCCTCTGCATATTGCTACTTACTAGTAGAGTGTATTAGCCAATTACTCATCTATATATACTTGATTATGAGCTATTAAAAATAAGCATTTCTAATTTTAATAGGCATGACTCTATTAATTATCTATCCTCAATTTCAATGAATAAACATTTTGATCAATTCATTTCAAGAAAAGTGAAATCAGTGATGGTATAATGCAAAAGCTGGCAATTTAATGATAATATGTGGGACTTTCAGAAGCAGCATATTGGAGACTGATAGAAGCAAATTCTGATAAAATATGTACTGCTTGGAACTCATGTTATGAGCATGCTTGCTAATTAGACTGCAGCAACCTCATTCTGAGTGTTGTGTTGGTGGATTATTAGGCATATGGTGAGGACTGAGTTTAAAAGAACTTTTGTGACACAATGTAGTTACTCTGAGCTGTATTATGTTAACAGCCAATAGGGAGAAAGATAGGTGACACAACTCAGAGTATGTTTCATGTACTTAACAATAATAAATGCATGACTTATGGACATTTTAAAGATCAGAGAAATAAATTTTGAGACTCTCTCTTTTTAGTACTTATAAGAAAAAGAAGTAAGCAGAAATAGAAATCAAAGTCAGGAAAATGAAGTAATGGGGAATTTATGTAATCTAATAGACTGTATCAAACTTTAACTAGTCAGCAAAAATTCAAGTTTAAATCTGCCTACTAACAGTTGTCCACATAAAAATATATTTGAGAGTCAAGTTGGCAATCACAAATTTGTTGGTCTAATATGTGGAGTGAGTTTCTCAAACTGGAGTTCCATCATAACTACAGAGAGGGACTTTTTAATTCAGAATGATGCAATTCACCCTGAGCATTTTCTGAGTCAGAAGGACTGAGGTTCGTTCTGAGAATCCAAATTTCTAAGTGATTTGCAAGGAATGTTGTTGCTGTTGTCTGAGGACCAACTATGAAAACCCCTGTCACTAGTATACCTTTTCTAGGAAGAACTGAGTTTCTCTAACTCTACATTTATTGTTTTGAGTATTTTAAATTCTCAGAAGGAGATCAGAAATGCTACACTGACTTAAAAGTATACACAAAATTGTAAATATCCTTTGATTCACAAATGTTGTAAAGTAATTCTTTAAAATAGCTTGTGGATCATGAGCTAAAACGTTAGTTGATATGACCTCACTGCATAATCTATGTGTTATTAGAATTCACATTACGAGTCCGGAGGTGAGGCGGAACTCTTAAGCAGGTGGAACATTATGACTGACATGCAAAATCTTGTAGAAAGACTGGAGAGGGCAGTGGGCCGCCTGGAGGCAGTGTCACACTCCTCTGACATGCACTGTGGCTATGGAGACAGCTCCTCAAAAAGAGCGGTTCCATATGTGCAAGCCTTTGACTCGCTGCTTGCCAATCCTGTGGCAGAGTACTTGAAGATGAGTAAGGAGATTGGGGGAGACATGCAGAAACATGCAGAGATGGTCCACACAGGCCTGAAGTTGGAGCGAGATCTCCTGGTTACAGCTTCTCAGTGCCAGCAGCCAGCCGGTAATAAGCTTTCTGATTTGTTGGCACCCATCTCAGAGCAGATCCAAGAAGTCATAACCTTCCGGGAGAAGAACTGAGGCAGCAAGTTCTTCAATCACTTGTCAGCTGTCAGTGAAAGCATCCAGGTCCTGGGCTGTGTGGCTCTGGCTGCAAAGCCTGGCCCCTTTGTGAAAGAGATGACCGATGCTGCCATGTTTTACACAAACAGGTCCTCAGGGAGTACAAAGATGTGGATAAGAAGCATGTCGACTGTGTCAAAGCTTACTTGAGTATATGGACAGAACTGCAGGCTTATATTAAGGAGTTCCACACCACTAGCCCGGCCTGGAGCAAGATGGGGCCTGTGGCAAAAGAACTGAGTGGATTGTCATCCGGGGAGTCTCTGTTGGATCAGGTCCCCCTCTACCCCTACCAGGCCCACCTCCTCCTCCACTCCCTACCAGTTCCAGTTCCAACGACTCTGCTTCCTGCTCAGCTCTGTTTGCACAGATTAATCAGGCGGAGAGCATCGCACATGCCCTGAAACACATATCTGATGACATGAAGACTCACAAGAACCCTGCCCTGAAAGCTCAGAGTGGTCCAGTTCGAAGTGGCCCCAAACCCTTCTCTGCAACTAAACCCCAAACCAGCCACTCCCCCAAACCAGCCACTCCCCCAAACCAGCCACTCCCCAAACCAGCCCCAAAGAAGGAGCCAGCTCTGCTGGAACTGTAAGAAGCTCGGCCTGGTGTTTGATGACGTGGTGGGCATTGTGCGGATAATCAATAGTAGAGATGTCAAAGTTCAGGTGATGGGAAAAGTGCCAACCATTTCCATTAACAAAACAGATGGCTGCCATGCTAACCTGATCAAGAACTCCCTGGACTGTGAGATAGTCAGTGCCAAATCTTCTGAGATGAACGTCCTCATTCCTACAGAAGGCAGAGGTTTTAACGAGTTTCCAGTTCCTGAGCAGTTCAAGACCTTGTGGGATGGGCAGAAGTTGGTCACCACAGTGACATAGATCGCTGGATAAACGAATGCCCGCAGGTCCTGCGCCCTCCCCTTTCACACCATGGGATACATCTGTATGGAGACGGTTCTTTTCTAGATTTCCTCTACCTTTTTTTTAAATGATTTATTTTTATTTTATGTACATTGGTGTCTTGACTACATGTGTGTCTGTATGAGGGTATCAGACCCTCTGGAACTGGAGTTACAGACAGTTGTGAGCTGCCATGTGGGTGCTGGGAATTGAACCTGGGTCCTATGAGAGAGAAGCCAGTGCTCTTAACCACTGAGACTTCTTCTCTACTCTGAGAAGCCCAGCTACCTGCCTTCACTGAATATACCTCAGGCTGAGAATGGGCGGGACAGCAGGTCAGTGGATCTCTGGCGGGAAAGTGCATGGCTCTGCACCAGCGCAGCTGCACCACAGTCCGTGCTTAAGAGCTGCAGGCCCAGGCTGGAGCTTTCAGCTTTGGGGGTCATTCTACCAACAAACAGTCATTGGGGGAAAACATCCTGGAAACAAACAGATCAGAATATGTTCTAATCAAACAGCGAGCATGGCGGTAGCAGGAGCCAGTGTGACTCCGTAAGGTTCTAACCAATCTAATTGTTCATCATTGAGAAGTGAGGCCAGGCTTGCCACTCAGCATTCCAAGCAGACTTGTTTCCTAAAAACATTCCTTCATTCTGCATTCCATTCTGGGTCAGCCTCAACCACAAAGTAGCAGACTTTCTGCTCTCAGCTGCAGTAGCAGTACCATTTTTGAGGGGGAAAAAGTCTCAACCCTTTTACCGTTCTCTGGGATGACCACCTTGGTTCTCATGGGGCCAGCTTAAAAATCAAAGCAAAGCAGCACACCATTCCAAGGAGTCTGGTGGTCCTCTTCCCTGCCCATGCCTGTCATGCTCGGCAGCTTGGCGCTGCATTGCGGGCCCTGAGCAGGACTGACAACTCCACTGCAGGTTGTCTGGGTCTTGATTTCCCTACGAGTCTTGCATAGCATTGCTATTGTAAATTCCAGCTCTCCCTCTAGGACACACTGACCAAAATATGCAACATTTTTTGTTTTGTTTTGTTTTTGGTGGGAAGAGAGATTCTCCTGTGACTTCTGCCCATTTCCTGAGGCCTGTGGAAATAACCCTTTATGTACTTAAAGTTATACAGAAAATAGAATAAAGTTAATACCAAACTTGAAAAAAAAGAATTCACATTACAAGAGATGAGACCAATTATCATCCTGTCCAAGTGAAGTTTCTCAAAGAGAAAATAATTTTAAGATTGCTTTTTATCAGAGTTGCAATATAATTACTTGGGGGATAAAATGATCTGTACATATCTTTACAAATAACGTGACATTATTATTCAGTGTTTTGAATGCTTAGTCTGAAAATATACCACTTTTATTTATTTATACAGTATGAGAAGTAGATAGTGATATTGTCAAACTTCAAAAACTATACAATCATCTAGCATGATACTATAATTTACATGATCAACATATTTATATTGTTGAAAAATGGAGAAAATTATGTTTATAAGGTATAGTGAAAAAACAAAAAGATCTTACCCCGAAAACTAAAATCTGTTTTTTTTTTTGAAAAATGTGTCTCTAAATGTCCCTAATGTTTACAAGAAACTCTGAAGAAATCAGTGACACATATGAAGTATGCAAATGGCTGGTAAAGTTTTAATTAAATTTATGGTAAGTTTGTTACTTATTAAGATTTTGTAGTAAAGAGTTCTATACAGAAATATGTTGTCATGGAATCATACAATAATCCATGATGAAATCCAGAAAGTAAATGTCAGACTTGAAATCAAAGAAAATTTTGTAGAAATATTAAAGCTTTGTATGCTTGTTATCAAAGAATTTCTCATGATGTGCTAGTATAATAATAAAACTCAAAAATCATATAACATTCAGATAATCAAATAAGAGAGCAATGAAAGTAATATTTAAAGTCAACCTTCTACAGAGTATTATCAGTAGAAAGATGAGACAGACTGAATATAGGAAAAGGATTAAGTGGTCTCTATAATATGTAAAGAACATTTTCTAGTGCCATAAAATATTCGTATGTACTGAAAAAGGAGGAAAGCTTAAAAAATCATGAAAATATGAGGTAAATTTAGGAAGAAGAGTTTTGTGAGCTACCAGTTTAAGAATACAGATAAGGAAAAACACCAGTCAAATTTACTCTCACCATAACATGAAGCTAGTAGGTAACACAGACTATAAGCCTTCTATTATGGGGCTATGTCAAAGTTTCAGAGAGTTCCTTGGCCTCCTTTCTGGAATTTCCTAAGGCAGACTAATATTAATTCGGGTATATGAGAAACTAGGCTTCTACTTATTTATATCCATATGAAATTCTTATGATTAAGTCATATCTTCAGTATCACTTAATAGGTGTTTAACATTGGATGAGGTTTTGTAAACTATGCAACTCAAATTTGTTTATACAAGATGATATTCTTTTGGCTTTATAATAAACATGTTAAATGTGTGACAAGTGATATTAAATACATATAAAACTGTGACTGTCATATAATCTCCCATAATAATGACTATTTGGGTAAAATTCTTTGTATCTCAGGGAATTTGGCTTTTTGTCCCCTGTGAACATGGATGAATAGAGAAAAAACTACGTGTCTGTACTGGAAATATTTCGGTTCCATTCCAAGGCTTCATTAGAACATTACAACATTTATTACTATGTATAAGTTCAGAGGAAAGCACCCAACTGGTTGAGATATTGAACATTTAGATTCTGGAGTTTAATACCAATAGTTTCAATTCATTCCTCTGTGTTCCACACCCCACACTGAAGCCCTGGCCTATCACCCATGAACAATGGAGTAGGGGTGCCTCTATATATTTTTTCTTTCTTCTTTTGTCTGTGAGTTCTTTCTGATTTCCCACAGCCAACTCTTCTGGGGTGATTGGCCTTTAAAAAAGCATCTTATCATATCCTCAGATAGTTTAATACTGTACTTCTCAGGTCATGTTTAGCAGTGGTCTCTGCTATATGTGAACTATTCTATATAGAGCATTGGCTTTTTCTCTCAACTATTTTTAATTACATTTGCATTAAGTTTGTTTTTGCCTTGCTGAGTAGATAATTAAACTGTATGTGATGAACACACAGTTTATTTACAAGACAGAAAGAGTAATGAAAATTGCCCTGATAATATGAACAGATAATATTGTCAATTTAAAAAATCTACATAAATAAAGAGTACAAATAAAAACACATGCATTTAGGAGTTAGTATTCTAATTCAGGATAGAAGAAATCAGATGTTAGGTATGATACTTGAAAATTTTCTTTAGATATTTTTCAAATGGCTCAAAATGTGACATAACTGAAAGCATTCATTATAGGGATAGCACTCATGTTTTGAAACATTTCTGTTGAGATTCATTTTGAACTACTGAAAATGTTATTAAGAACCCAAAAAATGATTGACTTAGAATCATTCACTGATACAATAAAAGGATTAAAGATACCATGAAATATAATGTTAATAAAGGATTTTTATCAACAGCCATCATAGTTATATTTTAAGATAGAAATGTGGCACATTGTAGCAAATAAATAATTATGTATTTATGAATTTTGTTTTCCTTAGTGTTTTATTGTTGTGAAGAGACACCATGGCCAAGGCAACTCTTGTAAAGGAAAACATTTAGTTGGGGCTCTCTTACAGTCTCAGTGGTTTAGTCCTTTATCTTCATGGCAGCATACAGGCAGACATGGTGCTAAAAAGGAACTGATAGTTCTTTATCTTGATCATCAGGTAGTAGAAGTGACTGTGTCTCACACTGGGCATGGTATGAACTTAAGACACAGCAGAGCATGCCTACAATCTGTATATCACCACGTAGTTGTGGCCTACCATAAAAGTTTCAGCACATCTACCTCCAGCCGCAGATCCATGGCATCTCCCTAACTCTGCTTTCTTCCTCTCAGAATTCAGTTATGTGTTCTCTGCCTCCCTAAGTTATGCCCTATCAGGCCAAGCAGTTTCTTTATAGATTAACCAATGAAAGCAACACATAAACAGAAGGACTGCTTATACCATTTCCACTTTTCTATTTTAAAAGGAAAGGAAGACTATATATAACTTTAAGATAGTAAAGTTACATAGAACAAAACAGGTATCAAATAAGAACTACAGTTACAATATTTATATCTACTTTATCTTTTATCACAACTAAGGAAAGCTATGTGTCCTACAGAACGTCTCACAGATTTTTTTCATGAAGAAGGAACCCCAAAGTACCATCTCACCCTCAGGCAAGTTCAGCAGTCATCTCTCTGTGGGTACTGCATGTCCAGTGAACCAGTCTAGGTGAGACATTCTGTAGGACACAGAAGAAAGTGACTGAACTATCTTTGAAATTTCCTGCTTCATGGAAAAGTCTGCTGAACACTATGTCCCTGTAGGCTGAAGACGGATACCCCAATGGTACAGAAGAACTTTGGGTGACTGTCCAGGCAGCAAGATGTCTTTGTCATTTCTAGAATTTTTGCAAGTTGTTTACAATTTACTTCCTGTTTACTTAGGTAATATTATATCATTCTAGACTCTTTGAGGAGTTGAAAAATAGATAGTAATCCAGGCTGTCCATGAACTCCAGATCCACCTGCCTCTGCCTCCATCAACAAATCTTACCAGCCTGCGCAACCCTGAGAAGCCAAGGACAAAGGCGCTGGGCTTTGATTCTTCTGCATGGACGGGCTCTGTGGGAGCCTTCTCAGCTTGGTTGATCACCTTCCTGGACCTGGGGGGAGTTGAGAGGACCTTGGTCTTAACATAGAGTAGGGAACCCCGATGGCTCCTTGGCCTGGAGAGGGAGGGAGGGGGCATATGGGTGGAGGGGAGGGGAGGGAAGGGGGAGGAGAAGGGGAGGAGAAGGGGAGGAGAAGGGGAGGAGATGGAAATTTTTAAATATAAAAAAATAAACCACAAAAAAGAAAAATAGTAATAATATAGCTTTCCTTAGTTTTTATGGTAGGCCACAACCACATGGTGATACACAGATTGATAGAAATGGATTAAACTAAGAAGTAAGAGTTAGCCAATAAGAAGTTAGAGCTAATGGGCCAGGCAATGTTTAAATTAATACAGTTTCTGTGTGATTATTTTGGGTGTGTGTGTATTTGCGTGTGTGTATTTCATGGCATGCACACATGTCCAGGTCAGAGGACTGCTGTTGAGAGTCAGTTCTTTTCTTCTATCATGTGGTTCCCAGGGTTGAAACTAAAGCCATCAGGTTCTGAGACAGGTGCATTTACCCACTAAAGCATTAAGCTGGCCCTGTTAATTGTCTACTGTGAGGGTCTAGAATCATTTGGGTGATGGACCTTTGGTTATGCTGTGGTAGATCACACTGTTTGAGTTAATTCATGTGGGAAGATCCACACATTGTAGGTGTTACTATTCCCTAATATAGTGGACTACATAAGTTCAGAAAGGGAACTGAGCAGTGGAATGTATGTATTTATATCTCTCTAGTCCTGATTATGGATGTTATCTGCATCAAGCTCCTGGCACATTGACTTCCCCACAGTGAACTTCCCTTGAATTATGAACAGGAATCAACTATTTTTCCTGTCAGTATTTTTTGTCAGTGTATTTTTATCAGAGAAGCAGGAAAAGAAATTAAGTCAGGAGCAATCAAAAGTAAAACGTTGATTCATTGTTTTTAGAAGTAATTAATAAAGTCAACTTTTTATCCAGTAAGACATAGAAAATTTGAAGACATAAAAAACAAGACTCATTCTAGTAACTAAACGCTGTTAATTTCAGGATTTTTTCCCACATGCAATGTATTTACAGTGATAACTTATCATTTAAAATGCAGATATTTGTTAGGTAGTTCTGATTATTTTGTAACAATAGTCAACCTGATCTTGAACAATCATTGACAGATAATAACACTTAAGTCAGAGGTTTAGTATCTTTTTTTTTTCTTCTAGGTAAATTTATGTTTGAGATAAAGTCTCACTATGTAGCCTTGCCTGACTTAGAATTTACCATGTAGATGAGGCTAACATCAAACTCACAGATGTCTTCAGGATTATAGGATTGTTTTTTCTTAAATAATCTATATATAATGAGAAAGTAGTAAAGTATTCCATTATACTCACAGAAATTATAAACAATAGTCATCCTCAAATGATATATATTACATATTATATTTGAGTAATGATTAAAGTGCATACTTGGAGTTCAATGAATGAGGTTTATTTCAATTAAATATGCGTTAAGATTTTAACCTCTATAATTATGAGTTTTCTTGCCTTTAAATAAATAATAATATAAAACAAACTTTATAAGATTGTCAAGAATATTGAATGACATATATAAAAAACATATAATAAGTTGTTGATAAATATCAAGTTTTAGTATGCTGAACAATTAGAGCAGTACTATACATTACTATTATACAATATTAGAAGATAATGGTTGTAAAATAGGAGAGGACCAAGAAATGTCATTTTGCTCTTCAGTAATGTTTAGCACTATGTAACACATTATCATTAGGTAAAGATTTCTCTTGTAATTTAGAAGAATTATTAACATACACTGAATTTTATTTTAATATAGTTAAAATGTTAAGTTAACTCATGTAATAAGAGCTTTTGCACATAAATGTGTAAATGTGGGCAAAAGAATGATCTCAAAAGCATAATCCTAAATGTTGAAATACCAAAAGAATACCACCTATGACTAAACAGTTAAATTTTTAAATATAATTCTGGGAAAACTATTTTTAAAAAATCCTTAAATATTATTAATTTTAGTTTAAAAGGATATTTATTTGAAATAATAATAATAAACTATGTATAGAGAACTTCATATGTCACTTTAAATAGTAAAATAGACAATAATGTATTTTTGCAACTATGAATACTTAAATATAATAATGACAGTTACATGAGTATTACTGTCATGAGCAAAGTGATAATATTTGAAAAGAAGTAGATCAAACCCACAAATGTATAAATATGTATCACTATGATTACTGATTGAAAAAATAATAATTCATAAAGCCCCTGAAAAAGCTTCTTCAACTATTTCTGGTAGGCAGCCAAGAGAAACTGCAAGAGCCTATATCAGTGGTTCTCAACCTTTCTAATACTGTGTCCTTTAATCCATTTCCTCATGTTGTGGTGATCCCTAATAATAAAACTATTTTCTTTGTTGTTTCATAATGGCAATTTTGCTACTGTTAAAAATTGTAATGTAAATATCTGTGTTTTCTAATCATGCTAAGCTGTCTTTATGAAAGGGTTGTTCAACCCATACATGACCCACACATTTAGGAATGCTTACCTGTATTGTTGTGAGGGTCTCTGGGGCCTCTCTGATCAATAAGTCTTAAGTGAGTATATCTGGCATTGTAAATTTTGTTTAGTAACCTCGACTTTTAGAAAAAGCACTATCTAGTTATGCTGGATATCTTCATCATAACTCTCTGTTTTCATAATATTTTAATTGGCTTATAAAATATGAGATTTCCATATCACTTTTCATTCACTCATAGTTTATGTTACCAACCCATGTTGTCTTCTACATACCGACTCCCTCTGTGCTTAATCCTTTTTGTCAAAAAGATAATGAAATAAAGCTGGAAATAAGCTTCAAGTTTTCTCTCTGTAGGCTATCATTCAAAAATCTGATAGACACTATTCAGGCACCTGGGAAAAAAGACATCAATGGTCTTATCTAGCTATAAACTACAATAATAACCTTCTAGGCAAGATATGCCCACTGTTACAGTAGTGCCACAGCTGTTAGAGGGTACCTAGCCATATACTTCCTGGATATGAGGACCACACCACAGGAAGGAATTTATGTCTTGTACTATAAACTCAGTCAAAAAAAAGTCATGGCAGCGGATGTCATAGTTAGGTCTTAAATGAGGAATTGACTACTGTTGCTAAGATAAATTAACATTTTGTTAAACTGCCTTCTAAGATATTTATATTTATGCCCATATACAAATGCTACTCCTAGTGTGTATGCTGAAGTTTCCTGTCCCAACTTCCCAGCCCCATATAACCACTCAGGTTTAATATTAATTACACATGCTCCCCCCAAAAAACTCAGGCATATAACTAACCAGCTCATACATTTGAAGTTAGCCCATATTACTTATTTATGCTCTGTCACATGGTGGTACCTTTAATATCATGGCAAATTCACCTCCTGCTCACTCTGCACCTGGCTGGAGACTCCTGACTCTGCCCTTCATCATCCCATCTTTCTCAGTTTGGCTTTGCTACCTTTATATTGTTCAGTTATTGGGCAGTCAGCTTGCTTATTAAGCCAATCATAGTGACATATATTCACGCAATATAAAGGAATATTTCACAATACTAGTATTATTTCAAATGAATGGCAGAGTTGTGGTTGAGAATAAGTGACAGCTGCACATACTCAAGCCTGAAGTATTTTTATCATTACCAATAAGTGATGTAGGTATGTCTTCTATCTATCTGATGATTTCATTGGTTAATTAATAAAGAAACTGCCTGTCCCATTTGATAGACCGGCTCTTAGCTGGGTGGAGTAGACAGAACAGGAAGAAGGAAGTGAGGTAGATGGCTCAGTCAGATGCCACACCTTTCTTAAGTTAGTAGATGCCCTGCCTCTCCTCTCTGAGCCAGTCACCATGAAGTTAGCCACCAGGACAGACGTGCTGAATCTTTCCTGGTAAGACACCAATTTGTGGTGTTACACAGATTATTCGATATGGGTTAGTCAAGATGTGAGTAAGAGGCTGAAAATAATGGGCCAGGCAGTGTTTAAAAGAATACAGTTTCCATGTAATTATTTCACATGTAAAGCTAGCCATGTGGGATCCGGGCAGGACGAAATGCAGCCTGCAGCTCATCACTACAAATAAGGATGGCAGAATAACACAGAAGAGGAGATGGAAAAATATAACAGCAAGAAGAAAGGAAGACAGGCTGCAGATGCTATCTTCTGGGCATAGCTTGGCTATTGCATTCATGATTATAAAGCAAATAAGATTTCCTGCACTGTATCTCTACAACATTGGGCCTGTCAATAGTCAATTTTGAATGAGGGAAAAGGCAGAGTGGAAGGGGAAGAAGAGGAGAGAAAGGGAGGGAGAAGGAGAACTTCAGGGAATGGGATAATCGAGATAGAGGAAGGACAGAGATGAGAGCAGGAAAGAGATATTTTGATTGAGGGAGTCATTATGGGGCTAGCAAGAAACCTGACACTAGAGAAGTTTTTCTATTTTCTTAACCATTTTTCTATGCTCTCTGGAGTATGAGGAAATCCATTAAACAGGCATTTATTTACAGAACCAAAATCTAATGGAAAAATATTAGGGACTGAACAGTAACTATATCCCATATATACTTTTTTACTCTTTTATACTGTAATTACTTTGAAACAGTAAAATATGCCAAAAGCAGTTTAACTCATTAAAAGTTTATCAACCCACTTGAAATAGTAATATTAATGTCTTGTATTTTTAAAATTAAATATTTATTACTGCCATATGCCTGAACAAAAGACATAACTGAACTTTCTTCTGAAAATCCTATCAAATTCTTTAAAAAAGATATAAAATGCATTATTGTTTTGAGTCATATGTAAGCAGATAGCTATAATGTTAGAATTTTGGGATCCATTAAGCATGAATATATATATACACATATGAGTGTGTGTGTGTGTTTATGTTTCTGTATGGCAGAAAACATCAATTTTGAAAATGTCATTCAATAGGCAATGTGACACAAATAATATTTTTTAAAAAAAATAAACCTTAGTTTTATGGTAAATATAGGAACTGTTTCACCTTTAAAAAGCTAAAGCCAAAGCCAAATCTCCCACCAAGATTAAGTGGCCATTTTATGTATTTTGTAATACTGGAGGAACTTGTATAGAAGCAACTGCCTTAGTCCCAGAAGCTTATTTAGCTTAGTGGATTCCTCTTATTCTTAGCCACTTTTAGAAATGGGTAGAAAAAGTACAAATGGAATACTTTGATGGCAACTCTGTGTACAATTGAAAATGTTCTAATTTTTTTCCCCACAATTTAGTTTTTCATCTTACAAAAATAGGAACTAGAGTTTTTAAGGTTTCAGCATTTGAGATTATAAAGTTTGAGATTATACCTTACATGATTATGATTTTGAGAGCCTTATAGAACATTTATAACCTGACTAGATTATGTGAAATGAGTCCTCATGATGAGATTTGTCCTCTTACAAGAAGAGATGGGATGGCTTTTGGTTTCTTTGATTCAAGAAGACAAGCAGGCACAAGTAAATCCAAAAGTAGGCTTTCATCTGACACATGTTTTCCTGACCTCTTGATTCTGGCATTTGCAATTCTCCAAACTATGAGCAACAAATGCTTGATGCTTACAACATCTGATCTGATATTTTAATACTTAAACACAAGTGGACTAGAATATCACCTATATTATTCCAAGGAAATTTAGGAACAAGAAGCAAGAGAATCAAGACAACTTTCCATAAGTATTCTTGAAAATAGACCTAAGAGGGAATTGAGTGCACCCAGGCCGGTGGGAGGTCCCCTCCTACATTAGCCTGCCTGTGGCAAGGTAGGCCTTTGTCAGAGAGCTGCTTGGCCTGCAAAGGGACCTGAAAGTCTGCAGAGGATCCATCATTCTTTGGGGTGAGTGAGGAGTGAGTGCCCTAACCGCGGCAGCTGCCCGGAGAGGGACCACCGACATTCCACAACTCCCCCCGCCACCCACCCGCACCGCACACTTCCTGCTCTTCCTGCAGGAGTTATTCTCCCTGGATACTGCCTCTCTTCCTGTCCCTTCCCAGCTTGCACCCAGAATCCTCCCCCCTACGCCCCCACCCCCCCGCCTCATCCTCCCGTCTTTGGGGCCACAAAATCCCACAGCTCAGCCTGTTTGGGCTCTGGGGACCTGGAATTGAGTGCACCCAGGCCGGTGGGAGGTCCCCTCCTTCATTAGACTGCCTGTGGCAAGGTAGGCCCTTTGTCAGTGAGCTGTTTGGCCTGCAAGGAGACCTGACAGTCTGCCAGAGGATCCATCATTCATTGGGGTGAGTGAATTGAATTCATTGGGGTGAATTGAACTTCTAAAAGAAGACCCAAAGGGGATTATTCAGAGGAACAAATGGGCAGGCGCCAATGCAAGAATTCCTCCAACAATTTGAAAAACAACATGAAAGCACCAGAACCCAGCGAACTTATAACAGGAGGACTTGAACACACTAATCAAGAAGAAGTAGAAAAAATTGACTTTATGAAAGTAATAGAGTCCCTTAAACAGGAGGAGAAAAACTCCCTTAAGGAAATGGACGAGAAGAATAACAAAAAGTTTGAAGAATTGAGTAAATCTGTAAACGATATCCTAGGAAACCAAGAAAAAACAATCAAACAGATAATGGAAACAGTGCAAGACTTGAAAACTGAAATGGAGGCAAGGAAGAAAACACAATCCGAGGGCCAGCTGGATATGGAAAATCTATGTAAACGAACAGAGACTACAGAAACAAGCATAACCAACAGAATACAAGAGATAGAAGAAAGAATCTCAGATTCTGAAGATACCATAGAGAAAATAAATGCACTAATCAAAGAAAACAGCAAATCCAACAAATCCTCATCATAAAACATTCAGGAAATCTGGGACACAATAAAAAGACCAAACCTAAGAATAATAGGCGTAGAAGAAGGAGAAGAAATACAGCTCAATGGTTCAGAAAATATATTTAATAAAATTATAGAAGAAAACTTCCCAAACCTAAAAAAAGATATTCCTATTAAGGTTCAAGAAGCTTACAGAACACCAAATAGACTGGATCAAAAAAAAAATCCCCTCGCCATAATATAATCAAAACACAAAACATACAGAATAAAGAAAGAATATTAAGAGCTGCAAAGGAAAAAGGTCAAGTAACATATAAAGGTAAACCTATCAGACTAACCCCTGACTTCTCTATGGAAACCATGAAAGCCAGAAGGTCCTGGATAGATGTTTTGCAGAAACTAAGAGACCATGGATGTAAGCCCAGATTACTATACCCAGCCAAGCTTTCATTCACTATGAATGGAGAAAACAAAATATTCCAGGATAAAAACAAATTTAAACAATACATAGCCACAAATCCAGCCTTACAGAAAGTAATAGAAGGAAATTCAAAAACAAAGGAGCCCAGCATTGCCCAAAATAATTCATACATCTAGCGACCCTTCACCAGCACATAGCAATGAAAGGAAACACAATCTCTACTACCAAATAAAAAATGACAATCAGAGTTAACATCCACTGGTCATTAATATCACTTAATATCAATGGACTGAATTCACCTATAAAAAGGCACAGGCTAAGAGATTGGATACGAAAACAGGATCCAACATTCTGCTGTTTACAAGAAACACACCTCAACCACAAAGACAGACATCTACTCAGAGTAAAGGGTTGGGAAAAGGTTTATCAAGTAAATGGACCTAAGAAACAAGCCGGTGTGGCCATACTAATTTCTAAGAAAGTTGACTTCAAACTAAAATCAATCAGAAGAGATGGAAAGGGACACTTTATACTCATTACAGGAAAAATCTATCAGAATGAAGTCTCAATCCTGAATATCTATGCCCCTAATACAAAAGCACCCACTTATATAAAAGAAACATTACTAGAACTCAAGACAGCCATCAAACCAAACACACTGATAGTGGGAGACTTCAACACTCCTCTTTCACCAATGGACAGGTCAATTCGACAGAAACCTAACAGAGAATTAAGAGACTTAATAGAGGTAATGAACCAAATGTACTTAACAGACATCTATAGAACATTCCACCCAAACAGGAAAGAATACACCTTCTTCTCTGTGGCTCATGGAACCTTTTCGAAAATTGACCACATACTCGGTAACAAAGCAAACTTCCACAGTTACAAAAACTTATTAGTAACCACCTGCATCTTATCAGATCACCATGGATTAAAATTAGAATTCAACAACAATGCTACCCACAGAAAGCCTACAAACTCATGGAAACTTAACAGTCAACTACTGAACCACAGCTGGGTCAAGGAAGAAATAAAGAAAGAAATTAAAGACTTTCTTGAATTTAATGAAAATAAAGACACAACATACTCAAACTTATGGGACACTATGAAAGCAGTGCTAAGAGGAAAATTCATAGCACTAAGTGCCAACTTAAAAAAAAAAACGGAGAAAGCACACATTGGAGACTTAACAGCACACCTGAAAGCTTTAGAAAAGAAAGAAGCAGACTCACCTAGGAGGAGTAGAAGACTGGAAATTATCAAACTGAGGGCAGAAATCAACAAAATATAAACATAGAAAACAATCCAAAGAATCAGTGAAACAAAAAGCTGGTTCTTGGAGAAAATCAACAAGATTGACAAACCCCTAGCCAAACTAATCAAACGGCAGAGAGAGAACACACAAATTAATAAGATCAGAAATGAAAAAGGGGACATAACCACAGACACAGAGGAAATTCAAAGAATCATTAGATCTTACTACAAAAGCCTGTATGCCACAAAATTGGAAAATGTAAAAGAAATGGACACTTTTTTAGATAAGTAACATATACCAATGTTAAACCAGGACCAGGTAAATGCTCTAAATAGTCCTGTTAGTTGCGAAGAATTGGAAACTGTTATCAGAAACTACTCTACTAAAAAGAGCCCAGGACCTGATGAGTTCAATGCAGAATTCTACCAGAACTTCCAAGAAGACCTAATACCTATACTCCTTAAGGTATTTCATAATATAGAAACAGAACAGTCATTGCCAAATTCCTTTTATGAAGCTACAATTACCCTGATACCTAAACCACACAAAGACTTAACCAAGAAAGAGAATTACAGGCCAATCTCACTCATGAACATCCATGCAAAAATTCTCAATAAAATACTGGCAAACCGAATCCAAGAACACATTAGAAAAATTATCCACTATGATCAAGTAGGCTTCATCCCAGAGATGCAGGGCTGGTTCAACATACGAAAATCTATCAATGTAATCCATCATATAAATAAACTGAAGGATAAAAACCATATGATCATCTCATTAGATGCAGAAAAAGCATTTGACAAAATTCAGCACCCCTTTATGATAAAGGTCTTGGAGAGATTAGGGATACAGGGGTCATTCCTAAATATACTAAAGGCTATTTACAGCAAGCCGACAGCTAACATCAAATTAAATGGAGAGAAACTCAAGGCCATCCCACTAAATTCAGGAATGCGACAAGGCTGTCCACTCTCTCCTTATCTCTTCAATATAGTACTTGAAGTTCTAGCAATAGCAATAAGACAAAACAAGGGGATCAAGGGGATTCGAATTGGAAAGGAAGAAGTTAAACATTCATTATTTGCAGATGATATGATAGTGCACATAAGCGACCCCAAAAACTCCACCAAAGAACTCCTACAGCTGATAAACTCCTTTAGTATCATGGCAGGTTACAAGATCAACTCCAAAAAATCAGTCGCCCTCCTATATACAAAGGATAAGGAAGCAGAGAAAGAAATCAGAGAAGCTTCACCTTTCACGATAGCCACAAATAGCATAAAATATCTTGGGGTAACTCTAACCAAGGAAGTGAAAGACCTATTTGACAAGAACTTTAAGTCTTTGAAGAAAGAAATTGAAGAGGATACCAGAAAATGGAAGGATCTCCCTTGCTCTTGGATTGGGAGGATCAACATAGTAAAAATGGCAATACTACCAAAGGCAACCTATAGATTTAATGCAATCCCCTTAAAGATCCCATCAAAATTCTTCACAGATCTTGAGAGGACAATAATCAACTTTATATGGAAGAACAAGAAACCCAGGATAGCCAAAACAATCTTTATACAATAAAGGAACTTCTGGAGGCATTACCATCCCTGACTTCAAACTCTATTACAGAGCTACAGTATTGAAAACAGGTTGGTATTGGCATGAAAATAGAGATGTCGACCAATGGAATCGAATAGAAGACCCAGATCTTAACCCACAAACATATGAACACATGATTTTTGATAAAGGAGCTAAAAGCACACAATGGAAGAAAGAAAGCATCTTCAACAAATGGTGCTGGGAAAACTGGATGTCAACCTGTAGAAAAATGAAAGTAGATCCGTGTCTATCACCATGCACAAAACTCAAGTCCAAATGGATTAAAGACCTCAATATCAATCTGAACACACTGAACCTGTTAGAGGAGAAAGTGGGAAGTACTCTACAACATTTGGGCACAGGAGACCGCTTCCTATGTATAGCCCCAGCAGCACAGACATTAAGGGCAACATTGAATAAATGGGACCTCCTGAAGCTGAGCAGCTTCTGTAAAGCAAAGGACACTGTCACTAAGACAAAAAGGCAGCCTACTGACTGGGAAAAGATCTTCACCAACCCCACAACAGACAAAGGTCTGATCTCCAAAATATATAAGGAACTCAATAGACTAGACTTTAAAATGCTAATGAACCCAATTAAAAAATGGGGCACTGGCCAGGCGGTGGTGGCGCACGCCTTTAATCCCAGCACTCGGGAGGCAGAGGCAGGCGGATCTCTGCGAGTTCAAGGCCAGCCTGGTCTACAAGAGCTAGTTCCAGGACAGGCTCCAAAGCTACAGAGAAACCCTGTCTCGAAAAACCAAAAAAAAAAAAAAAAAAAAAAAATGGGGCACTGAACTGAACAGAGAATTCTCAACAGAAGAAGTTCGAATGGCCAAAAGACACTTAAGGACATGCTCAACCTCCTTAGCAATCAGGGAAATGCAAATCAAAACAACGATAAGATACCATCTTACACCTGTCAGAATGGCTAAAATCAAAAACACCAATGATAGCCTTTGCTGGAGAGGATGTGGAGTAAGGGGTACACTCATCCATTGCTGGTGGGAATGCAAACTTGTGCAACTGCTTTGGAAAGCAGTGTGGAGGTTTCTCAGGAAATTTGGTATCCACCTACCCCAGGACCCAGCAATCCCACTCTTGGGAATTTACACAAGAGATGCCCAATCATATTACAAAAGCATCTGTTCAACTATGTTTATAGCAGCATTATTTATAATAGCCAGAACCTGGAAACAACCTAGATGCCCTTCAGTGGAAGAATGGTTGAAGAAAGTGTGGAATATATACATATTAGAGTACTTCTCGGCGGTAAAAAACAATGACATCTTGAATTTTGCATGCAAATGGAGGGAAATAGAAAACACCATCCTGAGTGAGGTAACCCAGGCCCAAAAAGATGAATATGGGATATACTCACTCATAATTGGGTTCTAGCCATAAATAAAGGACATCGAGCCTATAATTCATAAAAATCCTAGAGAAGCTATATAAGAAGGTGAACCCAAAGAAAAACATATAGTTATCCTCCTGGATACTGGAAGTAGACAAGATTGCCGGACAAAAAATGGGAACATGGGGGTGGGGTGGGATGGGGGGAGGGGGGATGGGGAGAGAAAAGTGTGAAGTGGAGGATGGGAAGAGCTTGGGGGAATAGGATGGTTGGGATATAGGAAGGGTGGATATAGGAACAAGGAATTATATATCTTACTTAAGGGAGCCATTCTAGGGTTGGCAGAGACTTGACTCTAGAGGGGTTCCCAGGTGTCCAGGAAGACGCCCCCAGCTAGGTCCTTGGGCAGCTGAGGAGAGGGTGCCAGAAATGTCCAGATCCTATTGCCATACTCATGAATATCTTGCATATCACCATAGAACCTTCACCTGGCATTGGATGGAGAAAATGACAGAGCCCCACATAGGAGCACCTGACTGAGCTCCCAAGGTCCCGATGAGGAGCAAAAGGAGGGAGATCATGAGCAAGGAAGTCAGGACCATGAGGAGTACGTTTACCCATTGAGACGGTGGGACAGATCTAACGGGAGACCACCAAGTCCAGTTGGAATGGAAGTGATGGAACAGGGGACCAAACCAGGCTCTCTGAATGTGGCTGACGGTGGAGGAGGACTGAGAAACCAAGGACAATGGCAATGTATGTGAACTCTACAGCATGGACGGGCTCACTGTGCGCCTTAACCTTCACCTGGTGATGGATGGAGATAGAGACAGAGCCCCACATTGGAGCACCGGACTGAGCTCCCAAAGTTCTGATGAGGAGCAGAAGGAGAGAGATCATGAGAAAGAAAGTCAGAACCATGAGGGATGCGTTCACCCACTGAGATGGCAGGACAGACTAATGGGAGACCACCAAGTCCACTTGGAATGCGACTGATGGAACATGCAACCAAATCGGACTCTCTGAAAGTGGCTGATGGTGGAGGCTGACGGAGAAGCCAAGGACAATGGCGATGGGCTTGGTCTCTACAACATGGACGGGCTCTGTGTGAGCCTTGTCAGTTTGGTTGCTCACCTTCCTGGACCTGGAGGGAGTTGGGAGGACCTTGGACTCAACATAGTGTAGAGAACCCTGATGGCTCTTTGGCCTGGAGAGGGAGGGAGTGGGGGTATAGGTGGAGGGAAGGGGAGGGAAGGGGGAGGAGGAGGGGAGGAGATGGCAATTTTTAATAAAAAATAAATAAACTGGAAACAAAAAAAAGGAAAATAGACCTAAGAAACCTCTGGCATAAATTATTGGAAGGAAAAAGATACTCAAGACAGCATTTAGATGTATGATAGAAAATCATTGAACTGTAGCAAATTTCAAATTCCCTATCCAATGTCGATATGCCCTATTCAAATGCCTTTAAAAATTACACACACATACTAATCCAAATAAGATAGTCTAATGTCTGAAACTCAGCTCAAACATAAGCATTTTGATATAATCAAACCCAGTAAATTTCCAAACTATATTTTTCTGAGAGTTTTATAGCAACAATTTTCTTCTTTCGACTTTATCATGTAAATTTATGAAGTATCAATTTTTGTATTATACAATACATTCATTTTCTGAAATTAAATTTATTGTGGGATTCCCTTCTGTATGCTGTGATTACCATTAGTGAATAAAGAAACTGGCTAGACCTGATAAAGTAGAACAGAGCTAGGTGAGGAAAACTGAACTGAATGTTGGGAGGAAAAAGGCAGAGTCAGAGAGAAGCCATGTAGCCCTGCCAGAGACAGACATCAGAACTTTACCCAGTAAGGCACAGCCATGTAGCAATACACAGATTAACAGAGATGGGTTAAATTAAGATGTAATAGTTAGCCAATAAGAAGCTAGAGCTCATGGGCCAAGCAGTGATTTAAATTATATGCTTTCTGTGTGCTTATTTTGGGTCTGAGCTGCTAGGCAGCCAGGAAACAAACAAGTGGCCTAACAAAACAAATTGGCACCAACATGGCCAACTAAAATCCACATAAAACTTGAGAGGGTATGGAAAGGAATTCTAGAAACTAAAACAAACAAAGTTTAGACATATTTTTCCTCAAATGGGCTTTTCTTGTTGGAGGCATGCTGCAACCCCCTTAAGAGAGGTCTTTCTGATTCAGCAGTAGCAAAAAACCAGCCATGCAGTTTTAAAAATGCTTCTTCTCATTCTGATCAGATTCCCCACATTTTTATTTGAATATACCTATATATTTGTGATGGGCATGGTTAAAATTCTACCCTATTTATCCTATTTACATATTTAAATATAGTTTAATTGATATTTAGACTTCTCTGTGATTATTTTGAGTCTTCAGTATCTGAAAAATAACATTCCAACACTTGTTTTTTTTTAAAAAAAAAAACAAAAAACCCAAGAGATTCTTCTCATGATGCTCTTTCTCATGTTATAAGAAAATTAAATCTGGGAATTTTAATCTCAAGCACATGTCCATTCTTGGGCCACAATTCATTTTTTAATTTAGTATTTATTTAAAAATATTTTGCATTCATGTTTCAGTTCCTGCACATATGTACGTGCATCATGTATGTTTATGGCATGTGTGGAGGACAGAAGCAGAAACCAGATACTCTGAAACTGCTGCAACAAACAGGTTCTTATGAACTCTTCAATGGGAGTTCTAGAAACTACACTCTGCTATTTTGCAGATTATCTATGCAAGTTTCATTTCTATTACTGTGACAAAGCACTTTTACTAAAAGCAACAAGTGGGGAAAGGGTTTGTGTCATCTAACAATTTATAGCACATCATCAAGAGAAGCAAAGGTAAGAATATGGAGGTAGAAAGTAAAGCAAAGACCATGGAAGAATGTTGTTTACTGGCTTGCTTTCAATGGTGAGTTTGATCATTGTATGTTCTTATACAACCCAGGACCACCTGTGCAGGAATAGTACCACCTATAGAGGAATGGATTTTCCTACAATTATTACATGCTCCTATGCTTGTCTGAATGAGACAACTCTATCTTCCCAAGTGACTCTATTCTGTTGTGTTGACAAAAACTAGAGAGCATACCATCTCTTTCAGACTCTGAACCACAATTTTTAAATTAAGTTCTTCATCTGTGTTTTCAAAAGGAAATAGAAAGAATGTACAGGGAACCTTAAATGATTAATAATAAAAAAGAGTGACAAGATCTGGAGAGATGGCTCAGAACTGGCTCCTCTTTCAGAGGACTCACATTCTGCTTACAGTACCTACATAGTTGTTGTCAACCATCTGTAATTCCATTCCCAACCTCTGAAGGCACCAGGCACACATGTGGTACACATACATGTAGGTAAACATTTATAATTTATTTATTAATGTTTAATAAATTAATAATTTATTTTTGAAAATAAACTTAATGTGGGATTTCCCTCTGTATGCTGTGATTACCATTAGTGAATAAAAAAACTGGTCTGACCTGATAAGGTAGAACAGAGCTAGGTGAGGAAAACTGAACTTAATGCTGGGAGGAAAAAGGCAGAGTCTAAAATAGACCTAAAATAAACAGGTCTAAAAAAATATCCAAAAGATAAAAGAACATAACAAAGAAGTTTCCTTCCATTACCACATGTTCTGTCTTTCATTCTAAATAGCAAAACAGAAAATACAAGGAAAAGGATGATGAAAAGAATAAAAATAGATTCTACTGAATTCTTCACAGTATACTTTCAGCTATCTGATTTGAAGTTTTGGTATCTGTTTCTTGATCTCTAAATAATTTGCTTTAACCAATTTCCTGTTGTTTCAACCATGAAATATTACCCAGTATGTTTTTTTTAACATATTGATTTATATATTGATATAGTGTTTATTTTCCCCATATTATGATGTGGTATCTCCTATTTTCTGTCTTTCATGCTTATATCTTGAGACAACTTCTTTCTATGTAGAGTATGGTGTCATAGACCTCACCAGGATGGCAAAGTCAACTAGTACCAGTACATCTCATCTTTCTGCCCCATAACATGTAATGGAATTATATTTGTGATGTTTTCTTATTTTTTATGAGAAGACATTTTCTTTTTAAAAAATGAATCATATTTTGTCCTTTGTCTATTTGTTTGAAACATAATATTTTAGGGTACAATGTTATTTAATTCAGAAGTACATTGTACAATAATCAAATAAAGGAAAATAGTATATCATTCAGTTTAAGCTCATGGCAGTTTTGAATGACAAATACATTCTAAATTAAAAAAGAAGTTATTACTAATCAATATCGCCTCACTAGCACCAGAATTTTTTCTTAATTAACTATAACATTGTACCTGTTGACAAACATCTGTTGGAAAACTTACCTCCCATGCCTAATGATTCTTGCTGATCTTCTCACATTTAAAGCACTAATTTCCCGTAATTGTCGTCTCAGTATATATGTGATTTTTAGTTAAGATTTACTCTGAAGTGCCTAGCCCTTTTTCTGTAAAAGACCAGAAAGTAAACATTTTATATTCCCTGGGTCTCATATTTCTATTACAAATATTAGCCTCTACTGTCATCTGATACAGGTAATGTACAAATGAATGGATATTGTTTATTGACAATGAAACTTGCTTTACAGAAGCATACTAATGACCAGGTATAATCTGAAGAAGATTCTTCTAGATTCATTAAGGATAAACTACAATGTTATATTTAGAAGATTTCTTATCAAATGTGCTGGTACATATCTTTAACCACAATATTTTAGAGAGAGAGGCATATAGATTTCTGTGTTAGAAGCCAGACTGAGCAAGTTCTAGACCAGCAAGGGCTACTTAGAGAGAAAATGAAAGAAAGGAAGAAAGAAAGAATGAAGGAAGGAAGGAAGGAAGGAAGGAAGGAAGGAAGGAGGAAAGAGAGAAAGAGAGAGAAGGAGGGAGGGAGGGAGGGAGGGAGGGAGAGAGGGAGGGAGGGAGGGAGGGAGGGAGAAAGTAAGCAAGGAAGAAAAAGAAAGGAGAAAAGAAAAATAAAGACGTATATTAGTTTGAGAATTGTAGCTAGGATTATACATTCTGCCAGTCCCCCAGTTTTGCTTTACCCATGTGTTCCCAAAGTTGCTTATGAAATAACCAGTCTAAGACATATTATCAGTTTCAATTGTTTGACAAATGTCTTAGGCTTCTTTCTGGATAAATCTAGCTATTAGGCCAATGGCATAGGTGTATTCCTAGCTACCTGTTACGTCTTAAGTTAACACATTACTATTAATCTGTATGTTGCCATGAGGCTGTGGTTTATCAGTGTGGATTGTTACTCATGTCTCTATAGACTCTGCCTATTTTCTCTCTCTCTCTCTCTCTCTCTCTCTCTCTCTCTCTCTCTCTCTCTCTCTCTCTCTCTGAATTTCCCACCTAGCTTTACTCTGCTAAGCCATTGACCAAAACAGCTTTATTCATTAACCAATAAAAGCAACACATATACAGATCATCTTACATCAGTGAATATTCATATTCTATAGACAAAAAACTCTTGATAGTTTTTGTGTAATGTGTTAACATGTTTAAAAGAATTGTACTTGTCAATATTTATAATGCAAGTAACTTCCAGTTTTATGTTATTTACTTCACCCACCTTCTCCAAATACAGATTCCCTAGTGTTATTTTTCCTTGACTTAAACCCCTCAATAATCGAAAATTTTGGGACTGTGGTAGTATTCTGACTGGGTCATCTCAGTCCTTCACACTAGCACTTGCACCAGGTCCTATGGTTTTCAGCATTCTGCAAATAGACTTGTTACTTATCAGTAACTGTCTATACAGCTTGCAAGTTGTAGCTTCATTAGCTTCCCTTAATGAGGCATAACCCATTTAGGTGATTTTTTTTCAAAAACAGGATGACACATCTTGCACAGTGTTATTATAACTATCATTCTCAATTTTTTGTGAGCTTATAAAAATTTCAATTTCTTTACTATCATTTTAGTGATGTTTTCAGAAAAAAACAAAACCAAAAATGTATCTTCTTGACCCTACTTACCTAGAAGGATATAGATTCAAAATTTTACAGAAGAATAAGGGTCACATAATGGGAAAAGTGGTCATCCATCCTGATCAAGGAGACCTCATCCCAGTGATACAGGGATGGTTCAAAATATGAAAATCTCTCAATGTAATCTTCCATATAAACAAACTGAAAGAAAAAAGTCATATGAATTTCTCAATAGATGCCAAAAAAGCCTTGAACAAAATCCAATGTCTTGTCTGGATAAAGGTCTTGGAGAGATTATGGATACAAGGAAAATACCTAAACGCAATAAAAGCAATATACAGCAAGCCAACAGCAGCATCAAACTAAATAGAGAGAAACTCTATTCCACTGAATTAGTGATCCCACTAATATCAGGAATAAGAAAAGGTTATCTACTTTCTCCATGTCTATTCAATATAGTACTCAAAGTACACAGATTACTAGAAATGGGTTAAATTAAGATATAAGAGTTAGCCAATAAGAAGATAGAGCTAATGGGCCAAGCAATGATTTAAATAATCTAGCTTCTGTGTAGTTATTTCAGGTCTGACCTTCTGAACAGCCAAGAACAAACAAGCAGCATCCTTATAACAGACATGTAGAAAAATGCAAATAGGTCTGTATCTAGTGCCATGCACAAAACAAAAGTCCAAGTGGATCAAAGACCTAAACATAAATCCAGTTATACTGAACCTGATAGAAAAAGTGGGAAGTAACCTTGAACACATTAGCAAAGGAGAATACTTTCTAAATATAACAATAGTAGCACAGACACTGATAGCAATAATTAATGAATGAGACCTACAAAAACTGAAAAGTTTCTATAGGGCAAAGGACATAGTAAAAATGACAAAATGGCAGCCTACAGAATGGACAAAAATCTTCACCAACTCCACATCTGACAGAAAGCTAATGTCCAAAACATATAAATAACTCAGAAATTAGGTATCAAAGTAGCAATTAGTCCAATTAAAATATGGTATACAGATCTAAAAAGAGAATTCTGAGAGAAGAAACTCAAATGGCAATAACACAGTTAAGGAACTGATGAAAATCCTTAGTCATCAGGTAAATGCAAATAAATCAAAATGACTCTGAGATATCATCTTCTACCTGTCAGAATGGCTAAGATAAAAACCACTGATGACAGCTTATGCTGGAGAGGATGTAGAGTAAGGGTAACACTCCTTTATCACTGGTAGGAGAGCAAAATTATACAGCTACCTTGGAGATCACTATGGCAGCTTCTTAGGAAATTGGAAATCAATCTACCTCAAGACCCTGTAATACCACTCTTGGGCATATACCCAAAGGATGCTCAGTCATACCACAAGGACATTTGCACAATTATGTTCATAGCAGCATTATTTTTTAATATCCAGAACCCAGAAATAACCTAGATGTCCTCAACTGAGAATGGATAAAGAAAATATGGTACATTTAAACAATGTCGGATTATTACTCAGCTTTAAAAATCAATGATACCTTAAAATTTACAGGTAAATGGATGGAACTAAATAGAAAAATTCTTAGTTAGGTAATCCAGACACAGAAAGATAAAAAACATATATACTCACTCATAAGGGGATATTAGACAAAAAGAAAATAGCTAGGCTACAATCCACAACCCCTGAAAAATTCAGCAACAGGGAGGACCCTGAGAGAGACATCTGTTAATACCCCAGAGTAGAGGAAACAGATAAGATCTCCTCAGTAAATTTGGAATATGGGGGGAGAGGGAGGAGTGAAGAGGAGGGGGCAGCGTTGGAGTCCGGTGCTAGCCTGGATCATAAATTATTTCTCTTGACCAGATCCCAACATAAACCATCTCTCTCTTGACTGGTGTGGAAGCATAGGCATAAAGACATAACTCACATGGCTTTATTGGGAAGGAGATTCTTAGAGTTCCCTCTTGAAGTCCTGATTTACATGTTGAAGAATTCCTCACATTTATTCTCCAAACAGCCTTATATATCAAAATATAACCTGAGGGGGAAATACGTTAACATTCTGTTTTCTAGGTACCAGGTGAATGGCTTTCAGTCACATCTACCTCTTTGACCACACCTTTCTATGCCCATTTTGTCACATCCACAGCTCTGTCACTAGCTTTTAATTGACACCTCTTCTCAGGCTATCTACATAATTACAAAGCAAGAAGCAACATATTCTGAGCTTTTGTTAGGGTAGCAATAGCCTATCTGGTAGGGTATGTGACCACTTCCGGTGGGGAACTATGGCTCAATAGCCTGGCTGCCTTACCACATAGAAATATGGGCCTACAGGGCAGAACATTAAGCAATAGCATTGTTGAGTTGGTAGAGGCAAAGATAAGGCAAGTAAGGTGATATCTTGATATAGGGAGTCATGGTGTTTGGTGTAGTTTTATGGGCTTGTTGCTGCTGCCTGTTATGTGATTCCTGTTCCCAGGGGCAGGGGATGAGAAGACATGGAGGGACTAACACAGATTGAGATATTCTAATACAGAAGCTATTTATTATAAAAACTTCGGTGGTGGTTTTTATCAGATTAGAGAAATTAAGCTGCCACAAGAACATTTCTGGTTGATCCTTTTGAAACTGGTGGTCACTCCTAGTGAGTTTTGCTTGGCTAGGAGTATGCATATTAGTTACCATGACTTTGGTCTGCTGACAAGTTTTTTTGGCCAACTTTCCTTGCTCATTGTGAGTTTGCAAGTGCTTGCTTGTGCTTATCTTACCCTTTTTATTTTATTTTTATTTTATTTTTATTGGGTGACCTAGTAAGTATTATGGATTTTTATAATCCCACCTCAAAGAACCCCCAGCATTTTGGCCTGTGCCTGTCTTAGGTTAGCCTGCTGGACAGGCTCATACCTATCTTTGACTACTAGTCATTATATGTTGGGTCCCTGGAAGGTCCCAAAAATCAGAAGCAAGGGGTTACTTTTAGGAGAACTAGGACTTTAAATGGCTTCCTATATTTGTTTTAGCCAAGCATCGACCCTTCCCTTGGATGTTTTGGTCTAGGTGCTCCATAGCAATTAATACCTGAAGTGTTGCCTTGTTCACCAGATGTTGTCAGGATATTAGCTGTAGGAGACACTTAAGCAGAAATATTAGAGCCACCACCCCTCTCGTAAGACACCATGCAACAAGTTCAGAGGAGTCTATCAAGGATTTAATGTGGTCCCATACTTGCCCAAAAAATGTGGTAGACAAATACAATGGCTTGACTTGCGTCAAGTTAAGTTGCACAGGTTAAGATTGAACAATTTCCAATACCTTAAGGAACATCAGTAACCCTCCCCCATTTGTACTGATTTAGGATTTGGTTGGGTATAGGCCCTTTTCTAATGATTAGCTCCTATAATTATTAACCCCAAATAAGTTTGATTGGCATCTGTAAACATTATAGCAGCTTGGGAGATGGCATTTTTTGATGATGTTGCACAATTTTTTTCTTTTTAATTTGAAAAGTGGTAGGGCAGAAAGTTGTCTGTCCTGAGGGAAATGATTATCCAGTGTGCCCATTCTGGACCTGGCAATCACTATAAAGCAGACTTCCTCTCTAAGTGGTTTGTTATTTTTCCTGGCTTTACTTATGACAAAGTCTCTGCAGTCTATATCTACAGCTGTAACTCCTGGGTCAGGGAGTACAGCAAGTACCACAAGTAGGTATTGACTGGCCTGAAGGGCAGCAAACAATTTACTTTCATAGACTGTCCCAGGAAGCTGGCTGAGCATGTAGAGTATGAGCAAGAGAAGATTACTGTAGCCACCTTGGATCTGAAAGAGGACCTACAATTGTTCCACAATGTTCTCAATTTAACACTCAAAAACACCAAAATTTCTATTAAAGTTGGTTATACTGATATTCAAGTAACCTCAGCAGAAAAAAACTAAAGTATTAGGAAAAATCTACCTTTTTAAATGACAGATACTATGTTACTGAAATCGAAGACATCTGTCTTGTGGACAAAACCAGTTCACCTTAACCACTACAAACTAAGGTTTACCACTTACCTTCATGTATCAGGAGTGTAAAGTCATTTTCCAGTCTATCATTCATATCAGGAACCACTGAGAGGGTGTACACTCTTGTGACCAGTGATAGCCCCTTGGTATTTAGGACATTTGTCATTTGGATGAGCCCCCATGACAATCCCTACATAAGTGGCCAGACTGTCCACATCCCTGGCAAGCTCAGTTTGGCAGGGCAAAATTATCATCCTTGTCAAGATTGATGTTGAACAAGGCATTGATGGAAGCCATAAGGACTTTAATGGGCCCATTCTGTGTGTCAGTATCATGGACAGCTAAGACCCACCTAAGAATATCTTCATTTTTAACAGGTGTGATAGCATTACAGGTGACGGTGTTGAATTCTTCCCAAGTTATCTGTTTAATAAGGATATCCTTGTTAAGGCCAGGTGGGATGTGCCTTTTAGCAGCATTTGTGACACAGGTCAAAAATTCAGGGAATGTTTCTGAAGCCTGCTTGATAAAAATTGTTCAAAGTTTGAGGGCTTTGAATGCTCGGTCAAACAGTTGTTGGAAATAGGCATGCAGGCCAATCGTGGATTGTGATACAGGATCAGTGTATTGTCCATGGCCAGTAAGCATGTCAAGGGTGACATTAAGTCCAAACTGCAAATATTTATGGGCTAGGTTGGGTCTCTGTTGCAACTTCATAAACAGAGTGCCTTTGGATTAAAACTGAGGGATCAAGGACTGTCTTCAAAATGAAGTACCAATCATAATGGGTTTGAAGCTGCATGGTCCATTGTCTGAGTACCTACTCAAAATAATGAGAATCAGGGTAGCATCAGTCTCCCTCACACACCCCTATATGGCTCCCAGCCAGATTCTGGCCCTATTACCTCTGGGAGGGCACATAGCTGACAAGGACAACATCACTGGAGCCTCTAGGCTCTAGAGGGCTGGGATGCACTATGAAATGCTCAAGCATATTGAAAATGGACTGGAACAACACATAATGGCCCCAGGAGTGACCCTCCTCATTCAGTGACAAATGCAGGTGCTTGATTGATGGAGGAGGGTGATCTGTCTATGTGTTACTTTCATTGGTTAATAAAGAAACTGCATTGGCTTTTGATAGGACTTCAGCTTAGATAGGCAGAGTAAACAGAATAGAATGCTGGGAGGAAAAAGGCAGTGAGGCAGTCGCCATGATTCTCCAACCTAAGACAGACACAGGTTAGGATCTTTCCCAGTAAGCAACCATCTCGTGGTGCTACCCAGATTATTAGAAATGGGATAATCAAGATGTGAAAGTTAGCCAGTAAGAGGCTAGATATAATGGGTCAAGCAGTGTTTAAATGAATACAATTTGTGTGCTGTTATTTCGGGGCATACGCTAGCCAGCAGCTGGGAGCTGGGTGGGAAAAAAAGCAGGCCTACCAGCAGTTCCTTTCTATAGATTGGCACCTAACGTGATGGACTAAATCCACTTAAAAACCTGAGAGGACAAGGCAGTTTCTTTATTAACCAATGAAAGTAACACATAGATAGATGACCCTCCTCCATCATTTCCCCTTTTTCTGTTTAAACAAAAAAGAAAGGTTTTCACTTTAACATAGTAAAATTACATATAACAAAAGTTATAAAGCAAGAATTACAGTTATAATATTTAGATCTATTTTATCTTTATCATAATAATGGAAAACTATAACTATAACTAACCATTCTTCAACTCCATCAAAGACTCCAGAAGGATATAATATTACCTAAGAAAACAAGAAATGAGCAACTTTCAAAACTCTAGAAATGACAGAGACATTTTGCTGTCTGGACAACCACCCAAAAAGTTCCTCTGTACCGTTGGGGCATCTATCTTCAGCCTTCAGGCCCATAGTTTCCAGCAGACATTTCCATGAAGCAGGAAATTTCAAAAACAGTTCAGTCACTACCTGCTGTGTCCTGTAAAATGTATCGCAGACTTTTTCATGAGTCAGGAACCCCGAAACACCATCTCACCTTAGGCAAGTTCAGCAGTCCTCTCTCTGAGGATTCTCTGTGTCCAGTTTATGCAACAGTCCAGGCAAGAGCAGTTTCTTGCCCAAATGGCTATAAAACTCCATAAAGAGCCTCTTCAATGCCCATCTTCCTCTTGAAGTAGATTGGTGCTGCCAGGAGCAGACATGTCTCATTGTCATGAAAAGCCCTAAGTTATAAAAACATTAAATGCCATATTCTGTAATATTTGAAAGATATGAAGAATGCCTATCTAACTGAAATATATCTCTACATATCTAGTAAATCTGACTACAAGCATGATTATTATTGATGATTATCCATTAACAACCTATATTTCCTAATTATACATTACGTTTTTAATTAAACTACATAATCACAATACCTTAATCAAGATCAGAAATACATATACATATAACAAATTTACCTTAAAATTCATACCAATGCAAATTATTCATATCTATATCATATATACCTTTAAATGTAAAAGAACATTTATAAACAATATTTGGGAGTATGGGCATAGTTATTTTTCTCCAAACTGCTTCATGCTGTATGGGGGTGCTGTTAATCAGATCTTTCATGGTGTAACCTGTGTGTCGGGTTCATCACAGTTGGCAGTTGAGTGAAGTAATTTTTTGAGGGTGTTCACAGCAACCTTTCGGGAGGGTGTGGTCTATCATACCTTATTGCGATAGAAGCAATCCACAGGGTCTCATCCTCTGTGAAAACAAAAGAAGACCCTCATTTCCAAAGCATCATGTTCTTAGATCCAAATTCTGAAGTCATACCCTTATGATATCCATTCTGTTCTAGCTTGGCAGCCCATATAATGAAATGTCTCTCTGTACTTAGGTCCTTTACAGTCAAAAAATTCAAAGAAAACACAATAAAATACATAATCCAGACTCTCTGTGAATTTTCCATTTTTATGTGGCTTATTTTTCTTTACTTCTTTTAATCTATAACTATCTGTACTCTGTCTCTTTAAAGACTTTACCCTTTTTTTAAGGCACTAACTTTATTCTCTACCTTCTTTTTCTTCTCTCTCCCTTTTTTTTAAAGCCCTCTCAGGTTTTTAAGTGGATTCAGTCCATCACGTTGGGCGCCAATTGGTAGAAAGGAACTGCAGGCAGGCCTGCTTTTTTTCCCACCCAGCTCCCAGCTGCTGGCTAGCTTATGCCCTGAAATAACAGCACACAAATTGTATTCATTTAAACACTGCTTGGCCCATTATATCTAGCCTCTTACTGGCTAACTTTCACATCTTGATTATCCCATTTCTAATAATCTGGGTAGCACCACTAGGTGGTGGCTTACCGGGAAAAGATCCTAACCTGCGTCTGTCTTGGGTTGGAGAATCATGGCAACTGCCTCACATCCTTCTTCCTCCCAGCATTCTATTCTGTCTATTCCGCCTATCTAAGCTATTGTCCTATCAAAAGCCAAGGCAGTTTCTTTATTAACCATTGAAAGTAACATATAGACAGATGACCCTCCTCCATCACTTGATCCTGCCCTGGAAGTTGAAAATGGGTACATATTCACCACATCTTGTCTCACTCTGATGTACCAGGAAGACACCATGGGAACCAGTGCCTCCTTCACTTTGGAGCAGTAGGCAACACTTCTGCCACTGAGATTACCCTCTTCCACTTGATATGAGCCCATCTACCACTCCTTCACCACCCATTACTACTGGGTCAGGGGCAGCTTCTGCAGACCTCACAAATCTGAGCAACTCTTCTCTCTATACCATTTTTGCTCCATCTTTCAAGGTTCCCCCTCCATGACTCAGTCTCAACCTCTCACAGTGGTGTCCATCACTCCCCATAGGATGTGGCACTCGTCAGTCCACTACCAACTGTGCCAGCACCACCAGAGGAGTAGGAGTTGCTCTTTCCACATAGGACTGCAGGGCCTGGTATGGGCTCCAGAGGCCCAACTAGGGAAGAAGTGTCAATGACCCCTTGCCACTGCAGGATGCCTCGTACGGAATTTCTGACTGAGTGATCTACTGAACAGAGGGAAACACATTTCTTGAGCCTCAGTTTTGAAGATGCTGTAAAGGAACAAGAGACTAAAGAAGAAGGGGATAGTTAAGTCCTCAGAAAATAGAGAGGGACCAAACACAACCAGGGTCCTGTCTACCCTGCAGCTGTCAAGGAACAAGTCATGTGGTGGTGCAAACTCCACATCAGGGATCAATGGGGCTAATACAGTTGGGGGAAGTGAGCCGAAGACCTGTGCCACCTCATCTTCAAAGAGCTACAAGAATAGCTCAGCAAAAAAGAGCCAGAAAAGGTAGCTTCTGCTCCAGGCTCTGAATATTGTAGGTAGGAGGTCAAGTAGACGTGAAAACAGTGGGCAAGCCCTCACACTGGACCCAGACCTCTTGACAACTTGGGGGAGAAAGTGGGAGCAGTGTTGTTGGAGGAGAGAAGGCCCCATCCTCTGAGCAAGAGGCACCATTCATGATGGATTCCAGTCAGAGCCTGTGAGGAGGAGCAGCAAAGAAGAAAGTGGCCAGAAGACATGAGGTGAGCAGCAACAACTATATTTGGGTGCCCACACTCGGCTCTAGGGTCAAGTTAGTGGAAGTAGCCAAGCTAGTAGAAGCATCAGCCATCTCTGAGGAGAAAGTTCCAATCATAGAAGGGAAAGGGGATTCAGCCACAGTCAAAAGGCCGAAGCCTTTCCATGAATTAAGAGACAAGCTACTGCCCAAATGGCCTCTAACAGGTGATCCTGTAACCAGATTAGTTGAGCAGAGAGACTAGGAGAGGAAGTCCATCAGTATACACTCTGAAGAGCGATTGGGATTCTCTATAAAGTAAGAGAGTCTTTAAACAATCAGTTGTTCTCAGGCCACCCAGGGAGTCTGTGAGGACAAGGACTGAAAAGAAAGGAAAGGGAAAGCAAAGTTTGCAGACCCAGTGTGCTGCTTTCAGTGAGGGACTTCCGTGCTTTGTTAGGCTGTAGCCATATGCTCACACAGTGTCTCTGGTTGAAAAGGACCCATCAGGGGGTCCCTTATTGGTTCTACCTCCTGGGTGGTGAGCCCTTATGTGGAGGTACCAGGACAAACCAAGTCATATTAGAGAGTTCCTGACTAGGATGACAAAAGGGAAAGAAAAAGCAAATGTAAGGCTAGGAAATAAAGCCCTAACTCACCAAGGGCTCAGAAAATGAAAACAGGGGTCATCTCACCAAATCAGCCCAAGTCCGCAGACTCCAAGATGCTGACAGAATGTCAGGATGGGGACAGCAGCTGGGGGAGCAACCAAGAAAGAAAAATGTCCCAAAGAGGGTAAGGAGAACCCAAAAAGAGAGCAAAAGGACAGGATTCATCCAGGTCAGGGTGCCTGAACTGTCTTTTCCCTGTAATCAGATTGACCCTAATTGTCATCATAGTACCTTCATCCAATAACTGATGAAAGCAGATGCATAGATTCATAGCTGCACCAAGCTCCTAGAGTCCAGTCATAACAAGGTAGGAGGGATTGTATGAGCAAAGGGGTAAAGTGTAGGATGCAGAAACACAGAGACAGCTCACTGTAGCTAGTGAGAGCTCACTGACTCTGGACTAGTAGCTGGGAAACTTGCATAGGACTGAACTAGGCCTTCTGAATATGGATGATAGTTATATGACTTGCACAGTCTGTGTGGCCACTGGCAGTGAAACCAGTGCATGAATTTATCCCTAGTGCATGAATTGTCTTTTTGGACTTCATTTCCTATAGAGGGATACCTTGGTGAGGCTTGATACAGGGGAGAGGGACCAGGTCCTGCCTCAACTTGATGTGACAGGTATTGTTAACTCCCCATGGGAGACATTACCTTTTCTGAGGAGTAGATGGGGGTGTGGTGGAGTGAAGGTAGTGGGAGCAGGAGAAGGGGAGAGGGAAGGAATTGTGGTTAGTATTTAAAAGAAAAAAGTTTCTAAATAAAAACTTAAAAACAATCAAACAGAAATCAGATGCTTGAACTTAAAAATTTTAGATATGTTTTAATGTTTCTAGTCAAAGTTATAATACACAAGGAAAAAATTACTCTCATGTTTCTGAACACCAGTGTATTTGATCTTAACCAGTATTCAGTTCTCCATTTAACCTCAGCCTCAAATACAATAAAACAAAGCAACAACAAATTTTCCATTAAAGGATCTTTTCTTGTTGCCATGAGTTTGCTTTATCATCATGGACTCTAATTAACCCTCTACAACTGTATACCCAGATAAACACCTTTTTATTTAAAAATGAAAAGAATTTTGATTAGAACATACAAAATATAATATACATGTGCATGAGCATCCAATAGAGTGTAAAGTAGCTGCCCTTTAATTTAATGTAAGCTGTATTTATCCCATAACCATGGAAAACATGTTTAATAATTTTTCATAAAAGTTGGAAAGAGGTAAAGGCTTTTTTAACAATATAATGGATGTTAATTTTGTTTTAAATTCAATGCTAAAATTACATGTATTTAAAGTACATCTTCTTACATATTTTAGTACTCATTTCAAGGCAAAAATAAGATGTTGCAAAAACATTTTTGACACTGGAAAAAATGAACAGTGGAATGTAAAAAGAAAATTCAGTGGTAACTGAAGAGAGTTATCTTGAATATTTTATGACAGTCATTTCTTATTCATGCCTATATGACATATAAATTTCTCAATTTTATTTTAAAGATTTATTTATTTCTTAGATATACAGTATTCTGTCCGCATGTATACTTGCATGCTGGAAGATGGCACCAGCTCTCATTATAAATGGTTGTGAGCCACTTTGTGGTTGCTGGGAATTGAACTCAGGTCCTCTGTAAAAGCAGCCAGTGCTCTTACCCTCTGAGTCATCTCTCCTCCTCCCTCAATTTTATATATACAGTGAGGTTATTGGAAAAGCATAGCTAAAATATTTGGTTAATCATGTATCTAAATATGGTAATGGAAATAGTTAATGTATATGCTAACTTAATGAAAGTAGTCAAAACCAGTAAGTAGATGGATGATAGACAAACAAGTCACTGAAAATTGTTAATTGTTGCTTTGTGTCCATTAAACAACTGGTAGAAATTCCCTTAACATAATCATAGTAAATTCCCAGTGAATGAGTGAGTGTGTGTGTGTGTGTGTGTGTGTGTGTGTGTGTGTGTGTGTATGTGCTTGAATCAGATCAAACACTTTTCATGAGCAAAGAACATTCTCTTCTATGAGTTTTATGTCTACTCTCAGTCGTAAAATTCTATTAACTAAGCTGTACTATGTGCAAGCAGTATTTCATAGCATACACCACTGTAGTACAAATGGGTATGGAGGTAGGAATACTCTGGATGCTATTTATGTTAGACCTATATACTCAAGTTTGCTTTTGCAGATGCTAATCTGAGTAAGTAAGAAATAAATGTATTAAGTCAAACTGTTTTGGGAATATTAGCCTTAATAGGACTTTTTGTGTGCATGAACAATTAGCATTTATACCACTGTCTGGTACATAAAAAACACTCAAGAGGTGTTTGTGGGTTTAATTCTTATACAAGTTCTAGTTCTTTGCTTAGCCTAATTTAATAACTTTATAGAATGATCCAGGATCTCAGTTTGATAAAGTACTTCATCAATTTTGTCTATTTCCTTTTGAGAATTTTGTAATCTGAATTACAGGTTCTTATAAAGAAATATTGTCAGCACTGAAAGTGTATTTCTCAATTATTTCAAAGTACTAATCAGTCCAAATCTCAGTCAGATCATTGATAATTAGCTCATGAAAATAATGTCCGTCTAATTGAAGGGAAAATTATAAAACTCATTAGTATATACACAAGCCCTAACAACAAAGTATTAAAATAAGAGCACCTATGTTTTATGGATATTTATAAAAAGCCTTCTTGGATATAATTGCAGTAGATTCATTTTTCCTATACATTTTCACTGGCACTGTAGTCTCAATATTGCCTTTTTCTAGGCAACCTTGGCAATAGCTTCAAAATGATATAAGATATTTGCTGCATAGATGCAAAAAATCAGTTCCTTTTTGATACAGCAGCTTTCTAAAGAGAATTAATTCTTATTCTTCAAAATAAAATAGAGAAGGGATTGGTCCAGTGTAGTTGTCTTCTTGTTGACCCATCTGTTTATCCCTAACTAATTCAGAACCTTGCTTCTACAAAACATTTCTCAAATATTTTAGATGCATTGCTTCTCTAATCAAATCCTTAACAGGGTAGAACACAATTTCAACCATAGACAAATCAGATTCAAATGGATTCAACTTTTGCTTTTCCACATTTTCAACCTGAAAGCTGTTTTAATCAAGTGGACTATAAATATGTTATTAGCTAATTCAATCTAATGCAAGTGTTTTTGGGGTTTCTATCGAAATAAGCACAGTTTATTTGAATCCTAGCATTTGGCTTGTGGAACTTATAAGTTAAACTTGAATGTAGTTTTTACATGAATGAATTCAGTCATATTTTCCACCACAGATTTTATTTGTTTTATATATGCCCAAATCATAAGCCTGAATTTTGACACACAGGAACATAGAATATATAAAGAAAAGGGTTTTACTATAATCCACCTCTGCTATTATTAATTATTCAAAGATCTTTAATTGTGCAGATTTAAGAATTTCATCTTCTACTCATATGGACTTTCTACCTTTCTGACAATGCTCTAAGAACATTATATATACACATATATACAATAATCATATATATGCATAAATAAATAAAATTTGTTTATATAATATATAGTTATATCTAAAATTACATATAACTAACATATAACTATGTAACAAAATTATGTAACATAAAATTACATATAACTATGTATAATTTTATGTATTTATTTCTATTTCATAGAATACATCCCAACTGCAGCTTCTCTTCCCTCTCATTCACCAAATCTCCCTTGCCATCCTTTGCCCCTAGAGCCAATGCTTCTTCATTTCTTTTTTTTTTTTTTTATTTTTTTTATTTTTTTTTTATTTTTCGAGACAGGGTTTCTCTGCAGCTTTAGAGCCTGTCCTGGAGCTAGCTCTTGTAGACCAGGCTGGTCTCGAACTCACAGAGATCCGCCTGCCTCTGCCTCCCGAGTGCTGGGATTAAAGACGTGCGCCACCACCGCCCGGCCTTCTTCATTTCTTTTAAGAGCAGGTCTCCCAGTGATATCAACAAAACTTGGCATAAGAAGATGCAATCAGACTAGGTATATTGCTTTATATCAAGACTGGATGAGGTAACCCAACAAGAAGAAATATATCCCACAAACAGTCAAAATTGACAGTGACTCTGCCACTATCACTGTTTGAAGTTCAACAAATACTCAAGCGACTGTATCACAGCATGCATGCAGAAGGCCTTGAACAGGGCCATGCAGGCTCTGCTATCAGCACTAAAACCATTTTGAAAGTGATTAAATGATTAAAACATTTTTCCTAAATAACCTTTTTATATGAATTGACATAATCTTTAAAAACATTTTGGTGTTTCTGTATATAAGTGAAAATAGCCGTGTATGTACCCCATGAAGCTGGAGTAACAGGAGGTGTTAGCTGCTGGATCTGAATGCTGAAGTTTGAATTCAGGTTATATTCAGGAACAAGAAACAGAAGCCAAATCTCTATCCCTCAGATGCACTTGTATTCCTGGGCAAGGCAAAGGGGAAAATGTTGGTTTTGTGGAATTAGTTATTTGAGAAACAAAAGTCAAATTGTGGGCTCTTTTTACTTTCTCTTATATGTCTTTGCATGTTACAACTGATTATATTGATTATCAAAGCTGTTCATTCACTTTATCATTAATGAAATTATAAATAATTAAATATGATCAAGGAGTTTATTTAGAAAGCATGATATATCTCAGAGACAGAATCAAATATAATCATGCTACTAAATTTTTGGGAACTCTAGCTTTTCTGAAGATGTATTCTAAGGACTACTTTTTGACTCATAGAGACAATGAGCAAGCTGATGAGAAAATGTAAAATTGAGGTATGTTTTTAGACATGGTATTTCTTATATTTTGTGAAACAAGAACAATAGATATGTTTGTTTATTGTTATGTATGAAAATGGCATTTATGAATTGATAGCATCTTACATAACAGAAATTGACTCAAATGAATTTGTATATTATGGATATCTACATCAACCCTATATATAATTAATTCAATATATATATATATATATATATATATATATATATATATGGAAATCCAACAAGATATTTGGATTTATAAAAGTGCTTAAGGGACGCTTCCTCACCTACATATTTTCTTCTTTAATGTGTACCTACTTGATTAGAAATAATGCTTCTCTAACTCACTTTGTCTCCTGGCCTTATTTATTATGTCTGCAATAAGTAAATCCCTTTGCATCCACTGAAATTATGTATGTCCAATTATTTTATGCCTCCATGTCAATGGAATTCCCATGCAATGTTGTAAATATAATAGAAATATGTAATTATAAAATTGATGTTCTAAAAGTGTTGTTTGCACTAGAGGTTGTAGTGTTACAGATAACACAGGAAAAATATTAAATAAGCCTTGAAAGGAAGACACAAATGCATGTGTAAACATTTTAATAATGTGGAGATTCTTCATTTATTGAAACATAAATTTCAAAAAATGTTTGTATCTTTTGGCACTTTAAAACCATTACTGAAAAAAAACTAAATGGATTTTTATTTTCTAATTTTCCTCATGACTAATGGCATTGAACATTTTTCTGGGTTTTATTTATGAATATTAATTTTATATTGTATATTAAAATTTCATCTACTTTATACATTGTTTTATTTTAAAATACATATAGAAAACAACTAAAAATAATTATCAGATACCTTGTAATCAATTTCGCTTAGTAGTCACATTTTATACTATTATAGTTCAGATACATCACATCTTTTTACCTCTTTTTAACATTTTTCATTGATACGTCTCATTTGTGTACTATATATAAAGTGCTTACACAATACAAATTAAAATAAAAACTGTCACAAAGATATGTATAAAGCTACTCCAGCCAATTATGCTTAAAATAAATCTCCACAAAATGGATAGAGCCCTGTTGATCATCAAAAGGTGAATGGATGAATAAAATATATTCATGCAAGGAAATGCTAATTAGGAATAATATTGAAATACTTAACATATAGTTTGCTTATGCAAATAGTATACTTATATAAATCACAAAACAGCATGCTAAGTGAAAGAATTCATACACAAATATTTATAATTTTAATAATTATATTTTAATAAAATTTTAGAAGAGGAAATTTCCCAGTAGCAGAATTTCAATTATTCCTGGTAGATAGAGGTACAGGAAGATGAGTATGTCTACAGAGGTCAGAAAATTTTGGCTAGATGGCAAATATTATATTGTTTTCTGTGGAAGTTATATAAGTGTACATACTTCTCAAAGATCATTATATGAAATCTTAAAAAATATAAATCTCTTGAAAGCAAAAAGTAGATAGTTACCAGATTAGAAGAAGATGCTAGATAGAAAAGATAAGATATTGATGTCATATTTCCATTTTGTCATGTCACTGGAAACATTTAGTTAGTAATATGGTTGATTCTTACTTCTGGTTATTTGGATCAATCCCTCTGGCTGGCAAGATGTAATGGACACAATTCAGAGTAAGACAATTATTTGCCCTTGTAGTTAAGGTAGTCTCACCAATTTTCAGAAATATATATATATATATATATGAACAGATTTTCATGTATAACAGAAACTAAGAATTCTATAACTAAAAGAAATAATAATGGGCAGTATATTGGTAAAGACATTCATAGTATGCCATATATATTTCTGTATTAATTCATTTTCCATATCATTACCTGATTAATTTTTATCTGTTTTAGAATAAGCATTTCTTCAGTGCTTGAAATATGCTGGATTAATAATATGTTATAGCATCAATAGAATGAAAATAGTCTGATTCTAATATATTTCTCATCAACCAATTAAAAGTACTTGTTTGGTTCAAATAGTAGACTAGACTGAGGGATATAATCCATTACTTTTCAGAAAATTGACTTTCAGCTCAAATGATAAAGATTTTATAGTGCCAAGCTTCCTCCATTTATTTCTCACTGCTGCTTTATCTATAGCTCATAATATTCTATTAAGTTGATTTTCTTTTTTGGAAGTGAATCCACTGAAAATACAATTGTGCCTTTTCTGGAGTGTTTTCTTTTTTTGGCAAGTAAGATCATAAGCATGGCTTATAATATGGACAAGTAATGGTTTACCCAAGGTATTTCAGCCACCTTATATTGCTTAAAATTAAAAAGCACAGGAAGCTGTTTTATTTCCCTTTGAATCATAACATTATCAAGGTGTTTTATTCTTTTCATTTAAAAATAGTGTTCTACACATCAGGTGATGATAAGTTAAATTTATATTGGATCCAATAAACAATATGAGAAATTAAGTGTTTAACCATGAAACTGATTCTTGTGTTTTAGTTCATCTCACTTCATGATGAAAAGTAAGAAAGCAAGTCTGTTTCATCTTGTCATGCATCATTTTCTCTTTTGTTGTGCTCTTCTTGGGTAATTTTAACTCAACTCTGTATAACAAAATGTCATGGGTATTCTGTAGCCTTCCAACAGTCTTTCTGTCTCTTGTCCTGGCTGCTTTTGAGGGTTCTGAGGTCCTTGGCAATTTCCATTTCCTGTTAGAAAGGCAAACCATATCTTAAGTGTAAAAATCTCCATTTTAAAATAGATTTATAGTGGATAATTCTTGATATAAACATCCTACTCAGTGAAGCACCTTAGCATGTACACTGTTATTTATGCTAGACTTTTTTTTACATTCTTTCTTGTATTTCTCTATTTTCTCCTAAGCTAAAACCACATCATGCAAAGTATGTATGCTAATCATTTGCTAATTATTATTATTGTCTTTTCTTGTTCTGTTTTTGTTACAGCAACATCCATCATTACTTCCCACCTACACTGCTGCTCATCACTCTAAGTTGGTCTCTATGAAATTTGGCCTCTATATTTTAACACAAGGGTGATATTTTAAAAAGTAATACAACTTCTATTTTAGACTCTGATATAGTAATTTGTGCAACCAGTATTATTATTGGTAGCCAAAGACAAGAATGAAAAATAACTGCTTCAGAGACTGGGATACCTGAGTGAAGTGATGTGCAAGGAGGTGAGCCAATATTTTCTAAGCTCCTTTTCATTTTCTGGCACCTGCTACTTCTTAGAACTGGGAAGGATGCCAAGAATTCTGTCAGAAGGCTGTAGTCAAGAAGCAAAGAAGGCAACACAGGACTTGGCAATCCCCTGGGGCTTGCAAAAACAAAGATTGGAGATTGAAGGCAATAAAGCAGCCAAGATGTATACCTCTGAGATTCCATTAAAAAGAGGGAGACAGAACTGTGACTCCTAGTATTTGGAAGTATTGTCCTCAGGGTATTTGTTCAAATGTCATGAGCATCTACAAAACTAAACAGAAAGTTGCATGCTTAAATTTTCTATTCATAAATAATGAAATATCTGAAATATCAAGAAGTTGAAACAACAGTAATGATAATTTTCTCATAATTTTCATTTGGGAAAGCTTTAGATGAACCACACCCTTGATCTCAGCTGAAGGTGTTTTATGACTAAGGACTTGAAATCTATAGAGGCTCCCTTCTCCACTTAAATGTCTGGGAGTTGATGCTAGCTACTAGTATAGAACAGAGCCTTAAATGCTTTCCAATGGCCTTTATGTAAGAGTGAGTGATTAATTTGCAGCATGATATCTTATTTCCAATGGAGAATATCACAAAAGGGCCAGGTAAAGAAGTCATATTTCTCTTATAACTTAGTTGCAGGAATGACATAGATTTGTTCCCAAATTGAAGTAGGTCCACTTATATTCAAATGACAGTGTACCTACTTCATGATACTATTAAATTATAAGGAAAACACAAGGAGTCTTAGATATTAGAGTAGCTGTCTTTTATATCTATTTTTTTATTTAAGGAAAGCCCAACACAGAGTTCTTATCAATATTGTAGTGATGAGAGGACAAGAGTCAACATGTATTCTTGGTAAGAAGTAGATGGCTCAGTGAATAAGTACTTTCTGTGCAAGAATGAATATGGAGAGATGGCTTAGTAGTTAAGAGGATTTTCTGCTTTTCCAGAGGATTAGAATTTGTTTCCCAGCAACCGTATGTTTGCTTGCAACCACCTATAACTCCATTTCCATGGCTTCAGAAACCTTATAGCTTCTCTGGGTCACAGATACACACCTGGTACACAGAAACACATGTGAGAAAAACACACATATTAATAAAAATTATAAAAACAAGATCAAGGACTTGAGTTTGGATATTCAACATCCAGAGAAAATCAAGATATGACAGTACATGCATGAAACCCAGGTAGTAGAGTGCTGGAAATGGGCAGATCCTGGGAGCACTAGGCTGTCAATCTAACCAAAATGGTGTACTCTGGATTTACTGAGAGACCTTGTTTCAGAAAGAGGAGGAGGAGACCATAAAAGAGAAGAAAGAAGAAGAGGAAGAAAAGAAGAAAGGTAAAATGGAAGATGCCAACATTAAACACTTTCTTCCACATATTCCTTGTATACAAAAATATATGTATATACCATACACAAACATGCACACACACACACATACACACACACAAATATGCCTGCAAACCAGAATTGATGATTAAAAATGTTAGAATTAAAGTACATTTAGAAGTTGAGAAGAACACTGAGTAAATTCAGTACCTCCTAAGTAGAGTTATACATCAAAAACAAACAGGAAACAAAAAGATAGAAAATGAGAAAGATTGAATCCTAGTTTTTAATTTAATTCAGACCTGGGTTAAAATAGTTGACCCTTGAATTTCTTTTCCATGAAAATATGACTAATTCTCTCAGAAAAAAATATCTTCTATAGAAAAATTACAATTTTTACATACAACATATGCAATCCTCTTGCCAAAAAATTAATGGAATAGATTATTAAAAATATACATGGACTTATATTATTATGAAAGACTAGGATTAGGGAATTATTATTAATGTAAATATATAGCCATAAAATATAGGGAATATCATAGATTACCAATAATGTTTGGTTGATTAAGAAAACGAAAAATGACTCTGACTAAGCCCATTAAGAGTGAGCAGGAGAAGAAGACCCACACACTTGCCTGGGAAGCCTGTACAGGCAGTGAGGAGAAAACATGGACTGCCCAGTTTCTTGCAGACCTAGGTGGTTGGGCACTATTATGGTGAGCAAATATATGGTGCAGTAAGGCAGAGAGAGAAAGAATGATTTTTGTCATATTGCACCGCCCCTCACCAGCTGTAGCACTCAGTAGAATGGGTCCTACACCTTGCCTGAGCAACACAATAGAGCTCACCCTGTTCAGGTGGCCTAAGGTGAGCTGTACTAAGGTGAGCTGGCCCTGAGGACATGAGAGTAGGAGAGTTGGCTCTACCTCTCTTGTCTGCCATGTGGTGATGTGGTTTAGGTAAAGATGCCCCCCTTGCCCCTCACCACTTTCAGTGAGCAGGAAAATTGACTCAGTCCTTCACCAGTTGTAACACTAAGGAGACAAAGCCCTGTATCTCAACCATGGCAGCACAGTATGAAGGCGTAAGTCACAAAACAATCCCAAACCAGTTCAGAATTATGGATAATAAAAAGGGGAAAACAGTCCTCTGAGCACCAACAGAAACAGAGTCTAGCAGCCAGAACGGGGAGCCAGAAGCAAGAGAGCAGACACATGGTTACAGCTGCTTTTTACAGTATAAGAGGTGACGCCCAAGTGGGCTGGTATCTTAAAGTCTAATGGCTGAATGAGCAGAATGTGCTCCCACAGCAACAGTAGAACTGTTCCTGTTGACAGGAACATAGGTGACCTGTCCCCAAGAATGTGAATATGAAGGACCTGGTTATACCTCCTAGCTGCCATATGGTAGCAAGGGTGAGGGAGTGATGATCCCCATCCTCAACCACCTTTGTCATGTGGGAGAGCTGACCCTGAGGTAATGAAAAAGGGAGAGCTGTCACTGTTCCTCACCAACTGCAACACTGCAGAGGATCCCCTGCACATGGCCTGGGCAACACAGTAGAGCTGGTCCTAGTGGTGTGGTGATGGTGAGCTGGCCCAGAGGGCATGAGAGCAGGATAACCATTCCCATCCCTTTGTTCCTATAGCCTTAGACTTCTGTAGAGTTTACCCTGGTGGTGAGGATAGAAGGTATCTGGGGTGCTGATGAATCCTATAACCACCTAGGTACAGAACCAGGAATATAAATTGGCTAACCTAAATATCCATGACATCTGTAATTTGCAGAAGCACATGAAGAGGCAGCTTTGGAGCTGTAGGATCTCCCTCACAGAGGAGAGCAACAGGATTTCCAAGACTAGTGTCTATGAGGGCCCAATATTGATAGTGTAGCAGAAATTAGGGGCCTCAAACCAGACCAATGACTCTACAATGAAGATATATGAACTAAAGAGTATACTGTGTGACTCTCTGTGTCACACTACAGCTTCCATGATGAGATTTTTTTATAGTTTTATCTTTTCTCTTAAATTTTATTTTATTTTATTTTGTATGGTGATGTGGGAGAGTCTTCTGTTTGAGTTGATTTCATTGGTTAATAAAGAAACTTCCTTGGCCCATTTGATTGGCCAGCCCTTAGGTGGGTGGAGTAGACAGAACAGAATGCTGGGAAGAGGGAAGTGAGGCAGATGCTTCAGGCAATTGCTATGCCTCTCCTCTCTGGGTCAGATGCGATGAAGCTCAGGCCCAAGATGGACGTACACTAGAATCTTCCCAGTAAGCCACCACCTCGTCGTGCTACATAGATTATTAGATATGGGTTAAAGCAAGATCTGTGAAAATTAACTAATAAGAGGCTGAAACTAATGGGCCAGGCAGTGTTTAAAAGAATACAGTTTGTGTGTTGTTATTTCGGGGCATAAGCTAGCCAGGCGGCCAGGAGCTGGGCAGCAGGATCACAGCCCACCACTCATCTCATTACAGAATGGCACCCATATGTGGATAACTGAATCCACAGAAAGCCTGAGAAAGCTTGGGAAAGAATAGAGTAAAGAATGTTTTCTTGGTAGCAGCAATTTCTGGGGTCTGGCTCTGCTTGCAAAAGGCAAGCAAGCACTCTCATCTAAAAGAGGCTTCCTGACTCAGCTTTAGCTGCAAAACCCTACAGCTCTTTTAAGAGGTCCTGCCATGAAACACTTAAACTGTGTTGATGAAAAGTTGAACGCATGTTTTTCAGTTTTCAGCCATAGCAGGAAAAAAGCTGTGCTGTTTTAAAATGCCAGCTTTCTGGGCCGTCCTGCCAGGGCAAACTTTGACACTTTCAAGCAGGCAGTCCTGACTACAGAGCTTTTGAGTGTTAAACAACCCTCAACTTGTTTGCTGGCAAGGACCTTGAAATGCTATAGAGTTGTGGCAATAAACATGGCGCCAGCGGATACCTCCACCATGAGGCTGGAAAGCTAAGCAATGGGCTGGATCCAGCCTTCAAAGCCATGGCTTTAATCCTCTCTTTAGACTCATATAGTTAGAAAAAGAGAGATATACAGTAAAGAGAGATTCAAAGAAAAAAACCTCTAAATGATTTTCAGTGTGTCAAGAATATATGCAGGCTAAAAGTTAAAGTTCTTAAAGCAAAAAAAAGAAAAAAAAAACAAAGAGAGTAGTTGGGTGTGGTGGTACACCCTTTAACCCTTTAATCCCAATATTTGGGAGGCAGAGGTAGATTGACGTCTGTGACTTCAAGGTGTGGCAGGACACACCTTTAATCCCAATGCCTGGGAGGCAGAGGCAGGAGGATCTCTGAGTTCAAGGACAGCCTGGTCCACAGATTTATATACAGAGAACTTGTCTCAAAAAGTCAAAGTAAAAATAAAACAAATAGAGGTTAAAACAAAGCTGCACAAAGATGGAAAATACACAAAGAACCTTGATACTGTATGCTATTATGCTCTCTTTGAATTGTTTGGATGCTGAGGAAGGAGCAACAGGTGCTAAAAGATATTTGTTTACAAATGCTGCTGAACTAATCCAAGATAGATATTTTGAATATACCTTGACTACAGAATTTGGATCTAAGGATATGATACTTTGGAAAAGAGATTCTTCTTTTGTTTTTACAGAAAATGAGACCTTGTGGATTGCTTCTATCCCAATATGGTATGATAGACCACGCCCTCCTGAAAGGTTGCTGTGAACACCCTCAAAAAATTTACTTTGCTCAACTGCCAACTGAGAGGAACCTAACACACAGGTTACACCATGAAAGATCTGATTAACAGTGCCGCAATTCAGCAGGAAGCAGTTTGGAGAGAAATAACTGCGCCCATGTTCCCAAATATTGTTTATAAATGTTCTTTTACATTTAAATGGTGAAATGATATAGATATGAATAATTTACGTTGGTATAAATTTTACTCTATTGATATAAATTTAAGGTCAATTTTGTTATATGTATATGTATTTCTGATATTGATTAAGGTATTGTGATCATGTAGTAAATTTAAAAATGTAATGTATAATTAGGAAATATAGGTTGTTAATGGATAACCATCAATAATAGTCAATCTTGTAGTCATGTTAGTTAGATTTTCTAGATATATAGAGATATATTTCAGTTAGATAGGCATTCCTAATATCTTTCAAAGACTACAGAATATGACATTTTAAATGTTTTAATAATTTATGGCTTTTCATGACAATGAGGCACATCAGCTCCTAGAAGCACCAATCTACTTCAAGAGAAAGATGGTCATTGAAGAGGCTCTTTATGGAGTTTGATAGCCATTTGGGCAAGAAACTGCTCTTGCCTGAACTATTGTTTTGGCTTTCTATGGTGATTGAAAGATTTGTTGGGGATAGTAGTCTGGGCTGGCATCTGTGGTTTCTTAATATCTGCATAACACTTGAGCATGACCTTCTTGCTTTCATTGTCTTCAATGAGAAGTCAGGTGTAATTCTGATAAGTCTATCTTTATGTTACTTTGCCATTTCCCTTTGCAGCTCTTAATATTGTTTCTTTACTCTGTATGATTTGTGTTTTGATTATTAGGTGATAAGATGACTTTTTATTTGGATCCAGTTTATTTTGGTGTTCTATAAGCTTCTTGTATCTTCATAGGCCTATCATTTTTTTAGGTTGGGAAAGTTTTCTTCTATGATGTTATTAAATATATTGTTTGTGCTTTTGAGTTGAACTTCTTCTTCTATACCCATTCTTCTTAGATTTGGCATTTTCATGGTGTCCCATATTTCTTGGATATTGTGCGTTAAGCTTTTGTTAGAATTAATGTTTTATTTAACTGATGAGTCTATTTCCTTGATTGTATCTTCAGCGCCTGAGATTCTCTCTTCCATCTCTTGTATTCTGCTGTTCATGCTTGTGTTTGTGTTCCTGATCATTTTCTCATGATTTCTGTTTCTATAATTCCCTCATCTTGTGTTTTCTTTATTGTCTCTATTTCAGTTTTCATTTCTTGCATAGTTTCTTTCATATGTTTGATTTCTTTTTGTTTGGTTTTCTTTAAGGGATTTGCTGATGTCTTCCAACTTATTGTTTGTCTTTTCCTCCATTTCTTTAAGGGAATTTCTCATTTCCTTTTTAAGAGCTTCAAACATTCTCTTGAAGTTACTTTTTAGGTCATTTTCTTCTGCTTCAACTATATTTGGTTGTTCAGGTCTTGCTATTGTACTGTCTTTAGGTTTTACTGGTGTTGTGTTGCTCTTTGTGGTGTTGCCTGTGTTCTTACCTTTTCTCCTTATCTTTTCCTTTAATTAGTGTGATTGGGGCTGTCTCAGATTCTATTGAATATTCTTCTAGGTGCCAATGTATCCAAAGCTCAGACAATTGTTCCTCATGGTACAGTCAATGCCACAGTTCTAGTTACCCTGTTGGTTACTCCATGTTCCTGGTGATAGCTCAGTGCTCTTGTGCTTTGCTCTGCTCCATTGGAGTTTGTTGTTAGACAGAGAGGTACAGTAACTAAATGCTTTTCCAAGAAAGAAATTTTTGCTGTAGTTGCTTTTATTTGCTTTCAGTAGCAAAGAAATACCTCATGTAAGTCCTTAATAAGGGAGAAAGAATTAGAGATCTATTTAACAGTACCAGTATTTCGTTGGAGGGTATCCATCTTATACTATTTACTTGATATAAACATTTAGAGGATAAACTGAGGTATGGACTATGATAGAATTCAAATTCCTTAAGGTTGTCCATTTTTACCCTTTTAAAATAATTAATCAAAAATCATTCTGTATTAAAAGTTAAGCAATCATGATTTAATATACACATAAATTATGTAATATAGTTCTCAGTAAAATTTATTAACCCATACATCATCGTCCCTCATGTGAACTATAATCAAGGGTGTGCACTGTTGATGAAAGTATGTATTGTTGCAATCACATTGTCAGTATTGACAAAAACTAAGAATCTGAATTACCAGTGAGTCTACTTGAAGTCTCTGTCTAGTGGAATATCATACCCCAAATCAGAGTGAGACAATTTTTATAGCAGTAATATTCTTTGTAAACTTTTTTCAAAAATTATTATATATGTATATGTGTGTGTATGTGTGTGTGTGTGTGTGTGCGTGTGCGTGTGTGTATGTGTGTGTGTGTGTGTGTTTTCTATAAGTATCTGTGCAGTATGTTCAAGCATTTTCCACAGAGGCAAGAAGAGGGCTATGGATCCCATGGTACTAGAATTACAGACAGAGCTGAGCTGTTATGTGGAGACTGTGAATCAAATCTGGGTCTTTTAGAAGAGCAACAAGTTGTATTAACTGCTGAGCCATTTCTCTAGCCAAGCACTGTATTTAATAACTAAAAGCTGAGGCCATAAAATATTTACAAATTGTAGAATATGAATAAATTATGGAATATGCATGCAATAGGACAAAATAACAATCCAAATTCATGTTGGGAGTTGTTAAACAGTAATGGAAGATTTTGAATTAGTCAGGGTCCAGTTGGAGCTCAAACTTAGATAACCTACTTTAAACAAACTATTTTAAAATAAATAATCACTAATTATCAAGTATGAAATAGATATAAAGCAGTGCTGTTGTGGCACACACCTTTAATCCCAGCACTTAGGAGACAGAGGAAGGCAAATCTTTGAGTTTGAGGCTACTCTGGTGTAAAAAATGAGTTACAGGATAGCCAGGACTATACAGAGAAACTTTGTCTCAAAAAACAAGAGAAAGCCACATGGTGGTGGCATACACATTTAATTCCAGAAGTTGGGAGGCAGAGGCGTATGGGTCTCTGTGAGTGCAAGGCCATCCTGGTCTACAAGAGCCAGTTCCCAGGACAGGCTCCAAAGCTACAGAGAAACCCAGATGTAGATGTGTAGTTATTCATTCAAATAGCTTATATGTAATTATTGGTCCATGCCTAGTGTGTTTCATGACTTCTGGAGCAGCAACCTGAATGAATCAGCAGAAGAATAGCCCCTATAGGCACAAGCACTACCTTTTCAGCTGGCAGGTCATATCCTGCCTCCTTGGTGATCTGCACAGGACTGGCAGGAATTAACTTCCTCCTTCCCAAAATTATCCTGTTCTAATTGGATCACCTCTATTCCTGTCTGGTTTTCCCGCCTAGATGTCTGAGTTCGCCATCCAGAACAGGTTCAAGACTGATGCCTGAGATGATCAAGACTCACAGGATACTTCAGTCAGAACGTGATCATAACTCTAAATTTTCATTAGTTCCCATAAGATTATCAGCATCCCCAACCAGCTGGAAGTAGCCTCGAATACTACGCACACCTTCCCAAAAAATGGACTATGTATATTTTCCTTTTTTTAAAAAAAAAGGAGGGGGAAGTGGTGCAGGAGAATTGTCTCTAATCTGTCAATCATGTTTTAACTAAACACTGATTGGCCAGGCAGAAAGTATAGGCGGGAAAACCAGACAGAAAATAGAAATGATGCAATGAGAACAGGAGAATTCTGGGAAGGAGGAAATTGATTCCTCCCAGTCCTGCACAGACCACCGAGGACAAAGGATGTAATCTGCCAGCTGAAAAAGGTACTGACCCATATGGCTAAAATAGATAAGAATAATGGATTAATATAAGCTACAAGAGTTAAAAAGAAGACTGAGCTAATGGGCCAATCAGCTTTATAACTTATAGAGATCGCTGTGTGATTTATTTTGGGGTTTGTTGGCTGTGGGATACCGGGCAGTACAGAAACACTAACAAGCAGGCCCTGTTCATGTTACAAAGTAGTTAAATGTCTTCTGTGCAAAGTAGTCAAGGTTCAATTTTTAAGCTGTTGACAAATGTGATATTAACCTTCAAAAAGACTGAATGTGGAACATGAATACTCTCTCCTAAGTTCAGAGACAATATAATATTTCCCAGACATTTCCAGTATCAGACATAGATAAAGAAAGATATGTTTATAGATGATGACAAAGATTAGTTAATCTGAGCTGAATATAAGTCCTTCTACCTTATGAGTTATAATGGTTGCCATGGTGACTGCAATGTTAATGAAGCAAATTTTATGACCCAGTATATTTTCTATTGTTGCAAAAATATATTTTTATTTATACACACTATTTCATTTAGTAATAACTGGAAGTGTAAAGTAATTTTCTGAAAGAGTAATTGGAGCTTAATTTAGAATATCAGCTTGAGAAGAAAAAAGTGTTTATCATCATATACTATGAATTTTAAGGTGCATTTATTTGGAAATGTAACTCATATTTGTCTCCTTACAACTTTGGTCAACTGAACTGAGACTTCACTTTCTAAATTTTGTAGAAAATACAGGTCATTTCTAGAAGAGCATAATGTTCTTTAATATGATAGTGAATTACTAAAGAACATTATTAAAATGACCATAAATGCAATTATCTAAAGTCAGGAATTGTTTTTGCTGTTCAAAATATTCAGAACTGAAAAAAATATAGTTTACTAACCTGTGGAAATTTCAGTAATAAAGGTTCATCTGTGTGTATTTTCCATAAGAAATAGGCAAGGTATGCTAATATACATTTTGATTTTATAAGAAGGGATTTTATGTTTTAAATTTCTTTAACAGACAACTTTTATTCAAGTGGGTTTTCCCAGATGGAGGAAATAGATTTATAACTGGAAGTTTCTCTCTTGCCTGCTGTTGTATGGAGAAGGGCCTGCTTGTTTGTCCCAGCTGCCTGGATAGCTTAGCCCTGAAATAACCACACAGACACTGTAATAATTAAAACACTACTTGGCCCATAAGCTCTAGTTTCTTATTGGTTAATTCTTACACCTTAATTTAACCATTTCTATTAATCTGTGTATTGCCATGTGACAGTGGCTTACTAAGTAAAATTCTCAGCATTTGTCTCTAGCAGATCCATGGTGTCTCTTTCTGACTCTGCTTTCTTCCTCACAGAATTCAGTTCTATCTTCTTCACCTACCTAAGTTCTGCCCTATCAGGCCATGGAAGTTTCTTTATTCATTAACCAATCCAAGCAACACACAGAGGGGACTCCCACATCAGCCTGAAATTTTCTGAATAACCACTCTGAGGCCCAATAATAACTATAAATATTTAGCCAATGTCTCATGCTTATTAGTAGCTAGCACTTATATCCTAAATTAATCCATTTCTATTACTATGTGTATTACCACCTATCCATGGAATTGCCAGTCTGCTGGCATGTTGCTTGTTGGGTGACTGGCTGGTGACTTTCTATTGACTCCACCTCTATTTCTTTCTCCTTATATTCAGTTTGGCTTTCCCACCTAATTATTTCTTGTCTGGCTGTAGGTCAAATGAGCTTTATTTATGAAACAATGAGAGCAAAACATATTAACAGCATACAGAAAGAGCATACCATGGCATAGGTTACTAGGGGCATGGCCTTGCACTATATCTTGCTTTCTGTATTCTGGTTACTTGTATTCTTGTGACCATGAGTAAAAGAACCTTTCTGCTTTATGTTTTTGGCACCATAATGCCCTACTTCACTATGAAGATTGGTTTTCATTGACAACTTGGGTAGATTTAGAAACACTAAGGTATCTTCTGTAAATTATATCCACTGTATTTTCAGGAATCAGCTTATCCTCTCTGTATCACACTACAGAGACCTGAAGTTTGAAGAATTGGCAGGAAAATTAAGACAATCTGTCTACTGTTTTCATTAATTTTCTGTAAAAGATTCCTATTAACTATAAAAAAATTACAATGGAGTTACTGACTTAAAACAAAGCAGATCTATTAATTTCTACTTTTAGAGGTCAAAAGACCAACACAGGTCTCATTGAATGAAAATTATAAGTATTTGCCTGTTTGAATTCTCTGTGGACTCACTCTAGTGAAAAACTGATTCCCTTGACTTTTCAGGCCCATCAAAGATGTTCTTATTCCATGACTCATGCTATCCTCCTATTTTCAAAGCACTTTTGGCTCTGATCTCTCTTCACATCTCTTTCTTTGACTACAGCCAGGAATAGCTCTTCATTTTAAGGATTGCTATGATTAGATCATTGGCAACTGAATAGTCTGGAATAAACTCAGTATCTTAGTTTCTGAGCCAGTAGTTTCCTGCCTACTAATGGTCTTGAACTATGGCAAGCTCCTGTGTAAATTCAAAGACTGAGAAAAATCTTAGATCCATCTAAGGTTCTTGAAACCATGAATATTAGTTAATAAACTGAATTCAACTATGTAATGATGCCAAAGAAATTCTTACTTCAAATACTCAAGAATTCATTCACAATTTTCTATTTTGAAAGCAAAAGTCCCAACTACCCAGGCCATATGAGCTCAATAAAATACAAAATAAACTTGAAAACTCTTCTTTAAGTCAATGATTTCCCACATACATCACAAATAGGAATGTTGTTTATCTCAAATCTATCTACCTGAGACTTCACTCTGGAATAAATACCATAACTATAAATATTGAATCACTTTCTCAAATTATTCTTATTTGGGTACTCTTTAAACCCCAAAAGAAACAAACATATGAACACTTATTTAGGAATCTACCCATTTTCTACTCTTGATACTTCATTATTAATTATCACTCCAGTGAAATGTAAAAGATATCAGATTTAAATATCTTAAAGCTGTCATTATACTTGAAGTTTATTTACTAAGCAAAATGTTTCATTCAATGGTTTTATAGCCTTTTGCCTATCCAAATGTAATTTGGCTCCCCTTTAATGATAACAAATACAAACTACATAGGACCATGGTTTTCAACAACTCCTCATGCCAAGTTGCTCCATAAGCACTATGTATATATATACATACATACATACATATGAATAAAACACAAAATGTTATCAAATTTTTCTAGTTGCATGATTTCCATTTCAATTTAAAATCACACTTTTACATTGACAGTTCATTATGGGAAGATATAAATATTTATCAACAGTATTTTTGGAAATGAACTAATAAGCCACATCTGAATTATCATTTTAATCACACAGCACACTCACCTTAAATTTAAAATACAGCAAAATATAAAACCAAAATACGTCAAATTTACCAAATACAGCAGAATCATAAAATATATTACATTATTAGAAATAACTAAACTTTCACTGACTAGTCTAAATATTCACAAATTATTCAAGGGCATGTATTTCCTTGATCCATTGTTATAGATCTTAGAGGATATTTAAATATGATTTGAGAGAAATATTCCACAACATTTTTATATGCTATGCAGTTTATATAGATTACAATTTGATTGTGCATGAAAGCATTGCAATTTATTTGTGGGGATATTCTGGGATGATAAAATTATATAACTATATAACTATATTTTTTTGCTCTCCTAACTTCCTACTCATCCAAGGAAACGAAGCCCCAAATATATTCATCTACCTAAGTTAAAAATACCAATTTTCATAGGAAATAAGAATCCATTTATTCTCAAGTTACAAGCTTTAGCATTTAAAAATATGTTTTTAATTCTGTCATATCTAAGTAATCAACACAAAATATTGCGAACATTCTTTCCATTAAAGATTTAAATAGAGATTCATTTTATTTATGATATTGTGACATTTTCTCATTTGTTCATTCTTATATAATAAGTTGTCATACATACTTGGTTTCTAAGAACAAATTGTAAATAATAAAATATTATGTAGCATAATCTAATGAATTTTTATTTATTTTATGGTCATAATACAATTTTTCATCAGGTTTCATGTTATATAACATCATAGCATGTGGATGTCATACTTATGATTATGATACTCCTGGAATTATACAACTTTCATGGCTCTTAACAGTGGTCCTAACTTGTTTCAGATCAAACACTGTGACATGAGTGTGGCTAGTGGCTATGCCATTAGACTGGCTTTTCTTTAGGTTCTACAGTATTGTGAGAAAAGCTGGTAGCTAAGGGGCACAAAGAGACACCATTTGATAGGACAGCATAAGGTCTTTGTATCTATGCAGTAGTCTAGTTAAAATAGAATAAAGAAAATTGAGAAGTATGGCTAGCAGTCGTCCTGAGAAAAATTCAAACTATATAGTTTTATGATGTTTTTCAGTATTGATATTCAATTTTGACATAAATTTTAATCACAAGATACTGTCTTGTGATTCATCATAGAATTCTCTTTGCCATGAAGGCATGGCAATCAAATAAAATTCTATTTTTCTAATAATTTTCTCAGGCACTGTCTTGACTCTGCCTCCTAACATTACTAATTTTTCTTTATATGTCTGACCTATAAATTGTTTAACTTTTAACTTTTCTATTAAGTATTAGTGCATCCCTTAGTTTTAGATGTTTCTGAGAATCTTCATGGTTCCAAAACAAAACTCAATGCACTTCATGCTCTATGTTTTCTGTTTTATAGATATGGCTCAACTCTACTTCTAACCCTTTCCTTTGAAACATCAGCACAGGGATACACTATATTTCACATGAATATTGATTTTATGTAAGTGAAGATTCTAGATACAAAAATGTTTGACAAGTAAATGATGAATGAGGACAGATTTCTAAAACTATGTTTTGTTCAAATACATGTCTATATCTAGAACAATGCATAGAATATAATAATTATTCACTAAAAAGTAGGTAATTGATTAAGGACTGTGGATAGGGATTCCAATGGCCTTTAACATGGACTTGTCTTTGACTTGTTACTGATTTTTGAGTAATTCAGCTTGTTCTTTTTAAAGTGGTGTTGCCTAGGCAAACAATGAAGAATTCAGGTTGGTATGCAAGAATCCTAGAAAAGTGGAGTACAAAGTGATGTGACAGTTCAACACTGCCTGTCCTTGGTGACAGTTCAACACTCCATGACAAGGAGAGGCAGCATTGAACTGTCTACAGTTGCAACTGGATCCCACCTGATTCTCTATAAACCAACCAAACCAGGACAATTATTTATGAAAATATGAATAACTGACTTGGAGTCAATATTATTCTTTCTCTTGAAGTCACTTATATCAGAACATTCCATTCATTTCCATTGACTTATAAAATAGAGTTGATGTTTAAGGAGATACCCATGAGATCCTTTTCCACATTGAAAGTCCAAACTTGCCTTTTGTAAGCTCAAGAATACATCTCAGTAGGAATTCACTGAGATTACCACCAAAAAAATGGGATCTCTTGTACTCTTTGCATACCATAGCTATATTACATAACTTGCAAAAGAAAGACAATGGTTTACAATCTTACAAATGACAATGGCACATTTGAAGACATTTATTTATTTATTTATTTATTTAATCATTAAAATTAGAAGTTATAATGATCATTTCTCTACTTTTCCTTTCCTCCCTCCAGGCTATCCCATATATTCTTTTTTGCTCTCTTTCAAATGCAAGGTCTCCTTTTTCACTAATTGTTGCCACATGCATATGTATTTTCCTAAATAAAATCTGCTCAGTTTATATAATGTTGCTTGTATGTATGCTTGTAGTGCTGACCATTTAGCATTGGATAACCATTTTGTGTGTTCTTCCCTGGAGAAGAAAATTTCTCCCACTCTCAGCATTTCTTATTTACCTGTCACTCTTTTTGTAGGGTTGAGGCCTTGTGGCCCTTTCCCCTTTCATACTGGCAAGTCTATTGGTCTCGTCTTTTTTCAGTTTACAATTGGGCAATCATATTCTTTTTGTATTTTATTTACCAGCCACTGTTTCCCCTCCCTCCTTTCTTTCCATTCCCTTCCCCCAGCTCCTTTCTACCATGCATGTGCTTCTTCTCTGACTCCATTCAGAAGGGTCAAGGCTTCGTATTTCCAGGGTTTAAATTTAATTTAAATTTTAAGGTCTCCCATGGGAGTCAACAAAGCATGGTATACCAAGTTGAGACAGGACCAAGCTCTATCCTCATCATCAAGGCTGCAGAAGCCAACCCACAATAGGGAATAGGTTCCAAATAGCCAGCTCATGCATCAGGGACAGGTCCTGGTACCACTGCTAGGGGCCATACAAACCCCATGCTACACAACTACCACCATCATGTATAGGGCCTATGTATGTCTCGTGCCAACTTCCTGGCTGTCCGTCCAGAGTCCATGAGCTCCCACAAGCTCAGATAAGATGGCTCTATAGGTTTCCCCATCATGATCTTGACCCCTCCGTTGCTAAAATAATCCCCCTTCCCTCTCTTCAACTGGACTCCCAGAGTTCAACTCAGTGCTCTGCTGTAGATCTCAGGCAGTTATATTCTTGAGGTTTAATTTGTATAGCTTGACATTACTCAGAGATACACTCTCACAGCAGACTCCCTTGATCCTCTGGCTCTTCCCCGACTTTTACAATGTTCCTTGAATGTTAGGTGTGGGATTTTTTCACAAATGTATCCACTGGGACTGGGCTACACAACTCTGTGTTTTGATTGGCTATGATTTCTACAGCAGTGAAGACCTTTCTTTTAATATTCACTGAACTCTGAGTTCATAACAACACAGACTCTCATGAAAAAAACCACAAATAAAACTGAGCCTCTTCAACTTATGAAATTTCATACCTCAGTACAAAAGTTTATTTCTTTTATTTACTGGTCCAAGGAACCATGTTTGAAATGTACATTGCTGTGTATCCAAGTTGTATTTAAATCTTGTTAATATCAGCTCAATTTGCTAGAGAATCTGTTGATAGTTTGCTCAGGCAAGGATAGAATGGACAATTTGACAGAGATGAGAATTACCCTTATGAAAGAGATAGTTGTGTAATTTTTTAAATCATGCTCTGGTAAAAAGAATGAGCAATATCTAAACACAAACCCTAGTAATACAATTTTCACAAAGAAATGTATATGTAAAACATTAAGTTCTGATCACTGCAGTGACATTTTAAAATTCATTTTATCTTTTGTTAAATTCAGATGAAGACTTTCATAATCAAGAAAAAACATTAGAAAATTGTAACTCTAAGTCAAGTTCAAACTGAAAATTTAACTTTAGAAGTAATAAAATTTTAAATGAGGAACCAGGATATGAAAAATATTATATAAAATGCACATCAAGCTATGAGTAATAGCAAGCATTTCAAAATTAGAAATATGATAAATAACACATGTTAATTTAAAATTTTAGAGTGGTATTAGAACCAAATAGTTCTCTTTAGTAATCAAGATGCAAATCATATTATTATGAAAAATTATGGATTATATGAAAAATGTGTTAGGCAAAATGTTTGATTGGAATGATCAAATAAAATGAATTCTTAAGAGGTAGCATAATGACTATATTTTAAAATCTTAAAGTATAGTTGTTTTATATAATAGGTACTCAATTAATGGTTCCTAAATGAATAACACAGTAAAGATTAACGGCTTCAAAAATATATAAACTTAAAAGCAACTGAGAAGTTCTTAAAATAATCTGTCATATGACAATTTGGAATTTTGACTGGAAAGTTGTTATATTCTCTATTAATTATGGTAATTTTAGACATTAAAGGAAACAGTGTTGAAAGCATGAGTAACAGTGGACTATATTTGCTCAGTTGTTAAAAGTGTTTAAATAAACATATTAATATTAATATATTAACATATATGTTTTCAAAGTGTCTCTCAGGCCCACATTCCATTGGATAACCCTAAACCCAAGCACATTACAACAGTACTGACTGGATTAAAAACTATGAAAATAAGGCATTAAATTGGAAGAGGGACATGGCAAGAGATTTCTGGGCTGAATTGGAAGTGAGTGGAGGTTGAAATGATCAAATACATTGTATACATATATGAAATTCTCAAACAACAAATAAAAAGAAAATGTAATCATGGTATGTGCTGCTAAACTATATAATAAAGGAAGATGGGATGAAAAGGTTTGCTATCTGTGAATAAGAAAGGTTTATGTTCACTCCTGAAAACAATATGCATGTCCTTTTCTAAAGCACTATGAAGTGACTACCAAAACTTCACCACACTTTTCTGTGTAGTTATTTGTTAGTGAATAAATTTCAATCTCTGTTCAGATAACAATTGTTTAACTGTAGGGAATAACTCATCAGTATGTTAATAGTCTTATAAACATGAAATTGTTGTGTGAGATATATCCTCTTATTTTTTAATTGTACCAAATGACAATGTGTTTCTTCAAATGATATTAAATAGAGCAACTGTTTAGTTGTAGTATCCCAAGTTAAGCTACAGCATAACAATTTGAATGAAAATTTTAGTAGCATGGAAAAACAGAAACAAATTTTCGTTTATTTCATATATAAGAAATAGACTCAAACCTCAAACTAAACTGAGGAAGTATGTAATAAGAAGATAGTTACTAAGAACTGAAGCTATCCATTTGAAAATAGCAGATGTATGGAAGCTTGTAGTCAATAATATTCTAAGCTATTATGCATTTTATGTACATGCATATTCTCTTTCATCACTTAAGCTCTGTACTAACAATTTACATAAATTAAAATTTTTCTCTTTGCAGAGTAAAAATTCTCAAAAGCTACAATTAATTAAAAGTTCTATCTGTATCTGAATTTGATAATAAAGAAATGATGACACTGCTAAATAAGTATACTTGTGACAAAATTTCAGTATATATAAAGGTAGACTATGAATCTACACTTTAAAGGAAAAAGGAGGATGTAAATATGATAAGATAAAAAGTAGATTATTAAATCTAATTTTAAACCAAAACCTTACTCCTAGTATTAAATATTATACACTTGGCATGAAAATACCTTTGCCTCCATTCCTAACAGTATACTGTAAAATTGGACAAGTGGGACACAAAATAAAGGACTGCCAAACATTTTCAAGACAAGGTAGGCAAGTAGTTCAAAAATCTTGCTTCATAGAAATATGAATATTCTAGGCTTGTAGACTGAAGATAAATGCCCCAACATTATTGAGGAACTTTGGGTAACTGATAGGCAGCCAGCTGTTTTTGTCATATCTCACATTTTTGAAATTTGTTTGCTTGTACTTCTTGCTTACTCAGTTAATATTTTTTTCTTCTTGGCTCTCTGAAGGAGTTAAAGACTAGATAGTCATAATTACAGTTTTCTTGTTTACCAGACTCAGAAAATAAAATCACTAAAGAGGTATAAAATTTACAAGGTTGACAGAGATCAAAATAATGTTTTGGATAGTAATGCAAGTTAGGATAGAAAGTGAATTAGATACAAGACTTTGGACTCACAAAGATAAAATAGATAATGGAGTATTTTCTCTGAATTTGTCAAATGCTAATGGACTACACATTGCTGATATATTTATAGCCTGTATATATTATATATAGTTATTGCACTTATTATATATAGTTTTCCTTATATTAATTAAAATCTTTTTTATTTTAGACAAAAAAAGGGAAATATGATGATATTTTATTTTTGCTGTCATAAATAAAGATTGCCTGAAGATCAGAGTATGAAGCTAGCTAAAGTAGTTAGCAATAGAGGACATTCAGGTTTGGCATGCACCTTTAATCCTAGCATTCAGGAGACCGAGGCAGACAGATCTCTGAGTTCAATACCACCCTGGGCTATACAAAATTGATACAGTCTAAAAGAGAAACAGAGCCAGGTGGTGGTGGCTCACACCTTTAATCCCAGTATTTGGGAGTCACAGACCTTTCATCCCAGCACAAGGGCAGTGGAGACAGGGAGAGAATGGCTGGGCAGATAGAGGAATATAAGGTGGCTGGAGACAGGAGTTCAAGCCATTCAGTCTGAGGATTTGTAGACAGGATACCCCATTCAGCCTGAGGATTTCATAAAGGTAAGAAATAATGGCTGGCTTCTCTGCTTCTCTGACCTATCAGCTTTCGCTCCCTAATATCTGACTCTGTGTTTTTATTATTATGACCAGTTAGGAATCATGTTACAAGACTCAGTTTCAAAACCTGTTTTCTATATAATATACACTAAGTGTCATGATTAAATTCAAGTTAGACCTTCTTACTGGAACATTCAGTCCATTATATTCTACATTTTTTATCCTCTTTGACTTGTGTTGTTTATTTCTGAATACTATTTTTCATAATTAATTCTTGGTGCCATTGTATTTACTTGTAACTACAACCATTCTTTGAAATTTTAATTTATTATGTTCCATAATATTAGAATGTCACATCAATTTTCAAATAGGACATACCAATTTTCTGTCTATTTCATCTACAATAAATATTTTCATTCCTCCATAATTGAAAATAGATATTTTTGAATAAAATTTATTCTAATTATTGTTCCCCCACTACTACTTCTCTTTTTTCCCATTTCCCATCTTATCTGGATCCACCTCATTTCTGTCTCTCATTAGAAAAAAATATACATCTAAGAAAGCATAATAAAATAAAATATAACAAAATAAAAAACAAACAAAAGGAAAAAACAAAAATGAACAAAAGGAAAAAAAGCCTAAGAAAAATCACAAGAAATACATAGAGATGCATTTGTTTGCACACTGAGAAAACCCATAAAAATTTATAAATAAAATAGAAATAGCAAATTTTTAAAAAGGCTCTGATATGACATTATAAGGCAAGGAAACTGCAAAATTCCCTTGGGTTTATTTTCTTTGGCCATCTACTGCTGCTGTGCATGCAGCCTACTTTAAGAGGAATTTGTTTCCCCAGTGAGACTATTTTGAAGAAAACTTAGTTTCCACTTGCAAGTGCATGTCAACTGGATATTGCTTCTGTTTTAGAAATGGAGGCATGTTTCCTCTTCTCCTTTCAATTCGAGGAGCCTATCAGGATTATAAACATTCAGGCACCGTGCATACAGTCTCAGTCTCTATGAGTTCATATGAGCATCCATGCTGCTCTGTTAATAATGTCTTAGGTCCTTTTTGTCACAAATTCCCTCTGGCTCTTACATTCTTTCTGATTCTTCTTCTACATGGTTCTCTGAGCCCTAAGGTAGGGATTTGATGGACAAATTCTGTTTAGGGCTGAGTATTCTAAGGTCTCTGTCTGCATATTGCCTGTCTGTAGGTCTTTGTATTTGTTCCCAACTGCTGAAGGAAGAAGCTTCTCTAATGATGGTTGAGCAAGGCACTTATCTCTGAGTATATCAGAATGGTATTAGGAGTAATTTTATTGTTACAATTCTTTTGTAAATTATTAGTATTTGGTTTCCCCTAGGTCACTGTGCTATCCATTCTGAGGTTCTTGGTCAGTCAAGCAGTGTTGGGCATGGGCTCCTTCTCATAAACTGGACCTTAAACCTAATAAACTATTTATTGGTTAGTCCCACAAGCTTTGTGACACCTTTGCAATAGCATACCTTGCTGCCGTTATACCGCATATCAAGGGGTTTGTAACTGAGTTGGTGTTTATGTTTCTCCTTTGTCTTGTGTTATGGTTCTCCTTTGGAGCTTGTCGCTTATCATCTGGTAGCAAGAACATTAGTGAATAGGGGTAAAGATTCTATATAAACATAAGCTAGGGGTTTCAATGTTCAATGAGTTGTTAAAGTGTTATCTTCTCCAATGACGTCTTGTCAGGTTGTGGAGAGCAACCAATAACCATTAACCATTGCAACAGCCTAGGAACATTGGACCCCATTGAACAACAATGTAAGTCTTTGGTTGGTTATGAGAGATGTCCAGTTGACTTGTGGTTGTTTGAATGAGAATGGCCCACATAGACTTGTATATTTGAATGCTTGGTCACCAGAGAGTGGTATTATTTAAATGGATGAGGAAGTATGGCCTTTTTGGAGGACATGTATTGCTGGGGTTGGACTTCTAGGTTTCAAAAGCCCATGCCAATTCCAGAGTCTCTCTCAGCCAGTGGATCAGGATGTAGTTCTTAGTTACTTCTCCAGCATTATTTCTGCCTGTATACCACTCACTATATTTCCATCAATGATGATAATGGACTATTCCTCTGAAATTAAGTAAGCTCTCAATTAGATGTTTTTTTGTATAAAAGCTTTCTTGGTTGTGGTATCTCTTCATACATAGACATCTATGACACTGATTTCCATGATGGCCATACAAGTTTACACTTATACTAGCAATTGATGAGTGTTCCCATATTTCAAATCGGCACCAATATGAGCTGTTGTTGGCTTTATTAATTTTGGTCATTTTGAATGTTTTTAGATTATAATCTCAAAGTACTTTTGATTTCATTTTCCTGATGGCTAGTGTTGTATATTTTTTAAGTGCTCTTTAGTCATTGACTTTCCTCTTTTGAGAATTCTTTCCTTAGAACTGTACCAATTTTTAAATTAGGCTATTTGTTTTCTTGATATCTATTTTAGTTCATTTTATAGTTTAGACCATAGCCCTCTAATAGATATGTAGTTTTTCAAATTCTTTCTACCTTTTGTTGGCTGCTACTTTCTCCAAATGATTGTGTCATTTGCCTTACATTAGCCCTTCAGTTTCATGAAGTCCCACTTTTTAATTGTTCTTAGTGCATGTGCTAAGAGTGTTCTCTTCAGGAAGTTGTCTCCTGTGCTAATGCATTCAAGTCTATTCCTCACTTTCTCTTCTATCAGGTCCAGTGTATCTGGTTTTACTTGCTATATTTGCTCCATTTGGCATTGAGTTTTCTGCAGAGTTCTTTCACATGCAGCTTACAGTCTTGTATTTTTCTTATTTCTGTATTTTTGGCTTTTAAAATTAAAAATCATTTGTCTATAAGCATGTAGTGTTATATATGAAACTTTCATTTGATTCTATTAATAAGCATGTTTGTTTTTGTGCCAACACCAGGCTGCTATTATTCAGTATTATACAGTAGTTCTATAGTACAATTTAAGGTGGGGAATTGTATTACATCCATTAGTTATTTTATTATTAATGGTTATTTAGCTATCCTGTGTTTTTGTGTTTCCATATGAAGCTGAAAAATGTTCTTTCAAGAATAGTGAAGAATTTTATTGGAATTCTGATGGGGGTTTGATTGAATCTGTAAATTGCCTTTGGTAGTATGGAATTTATTAATTTATTTATTCTGCCAATCTATGAGAAAGAGGGATCTTCAGTTTATTTCTTTAGTGTCATAATGTTTTTAATTTTAAAAGTCTCAAATTTTCTTGGATAGAGATATGCCAAAATACTTTATATCATTTGTGACCACTGTGAAATGTGTTATTTTCCAGATTTCTTTCTCAGTCTTATGTCATTTGTACATAGGAAAGCTACCGATTTTTGTGAATAACTTTTTATCCAGCTACTTTGCTTATAAGTTGTAGGAGTTTCATGGTTGAATTATAGGGTAATTTATGTATGCTACCATATCATCTGCAAATAGAGATACTTTGAATTTTTCCCTCCAGCTTGTGTCCCATTGATCTCTATGAGTTGTCATATTACTCTAGCTAAGATTTCAATTATTATACATAATCTGCATGGACAGAGTGAGCAACTATTACTTGTTTCTAATTATAGTGGTTGATCTTTAATTTTCTTCTCCTTTAGGTTGATGTCTGTTGTGCGCTGACTGTAAATTACATTTGTTATGCTGAGGTAAGTCCTCTGTATCTTTAATCTCTCTAGGACTTTTATCACACAGTGACATTAAATTTAGTCAAAGATCTTTTCTGCAACTAATGAGATTATCATGTGTTTTTATTTCAGTTTGTTTATATGGTGGATTACATTTATCAATTTATATATGTTGAATAATCCCTACATCTCTGAGATAAACCTATTTGATCATGGTAGAATAGCTTTTTGATGTGTCTTGAATTTGGTTTGTAAGCATTTTATTGAGAGTGTATGTTCATAAGGGAAATAAGTCTTTAAGTCTCTCTGTTGAGTCTTTATGTGTTTGAGGTATGAGGTGATGATGACCTCTCAAAATCAATTTGGCAGTATTCCCTCTATTACTATTTTGTGGACTAGTTTGAGAAGTATTGGTAGAAATCTGTGGTGAAACCACTTGCCTCTGGAATATTGGTAGAATTTTAATCACATCCTCTATTTCAATAGCGGTTGTAAGTTGCTTAATTGATCTTGATTTAACTTTGGTAGGTGGTATATAACAAGATAATTACCCACTTATTTTAGATTTTTCAATTTGGTGGAGTATAGGTTTTTACAGTATGTCCTTATGATCCTCTACATTTCCGTTGTATCTTTTTTCATCTCTAATTTTGGTAATTTTGATTTTCTCTAAACCTTTTAATTAATTTGGCTAAGGATTTTTCAATCATTGAATTTTTTCCAAAGAACCAATTCTGTTGCATTGATTTTTTATATTTTTGTTTGTTTTATTGTCATTTATTTATTTTTATTTTATTTATTTAAACATTGAGCTATTTCTTTTTGTCTACTTCTTTTGCATCTAATTTCGTCTAACTTTTGTAGAATCAAGATCTTTCTGATCTGTTGCTAAGTAACTAGTTTGAGATTTCTCCAATATTTTATTTAGGCAAATATTGCTAAGAATTTTTCTCTTAGAATTACTTCATTGTGACCTACAATTTTGAATATGCTGTGTATTCATTTTCATTTGATTCTATAAATTTTTGAATATTTTTTCCTAATTTCTGTCTTGACCCATTTTTCATTCACTAGAGAGTTTTTCAGTTTCCATGACTTTGTAAACTTTTTCTTATTTCCAGTGATGATATACATTTGAATCCACGGTTATCAGGCATGGTCTAGGACAACTTTGTGTGTGTGTGTTTGTGTGTGTGTGTGTGTCCTTCTATCCAAATATGTAGTCAATTTGGGAGAACATTCCATGAGGTGCAAAGAAGTAGGTATATTCTTTTGTGTTTGGGTAAAAAGTTCTTAAAATACCTATTAAGTTTATTTGTTTTATTAAGTCTCTTACTTCCAGTGTTTCTGTTTAGTTTCTGTCAGGATGATTAGTCCATTTGTGACAGTGGGGTATGGAAGTTTCTCACTATAAATGGGTGAGTGCCAATATGTTATTTAAGCTGTAGCAGTGTTTGTTTTACAAAAATAGGTAACCATACATTTGGCGTGCTGATGTTAAGAATTAAGTGCTGGGAATAAAATTCTGTTCCTCTGGAAGAGCAGCTAATGCTCTTAACCACTGACTAATCTCCATAAGTCCTGTCAATTAATTTTTGATATGCAATATTTATTAAAAAAGATCTCTGGTTTAACACCATTTCTCTCCTGAAACGAAAATCTTCAACTCTATTAGTCCCACTATATAACCTCACTTTCAAAGGTACAGTCTGCCCTGGGAAAATGTAGTTTCTCTTTGTCCTGAAGGAGTAGGACTTTAACAACCCATTTCTTAATGACTAGATTAACAGATTATCTCAACAATTTACATAGATTTGCCTTTTATCACCAAGGCTATTATTAATTTGACCTTTGTTGTGTCCTTGTGAGGCTATGAAAGCTGAAGCCACAGTACTAATATACTTCTTTGTGACCCGAAAGTGTTTTAAAGTCAGGTTACCTCTTTGGCTTTTTACATTTTCCCCCATGTTTCCCTGACTATCCTGCTATGTATATGATACTTTGAGAAGATTTCTGAAAAGAACTGGCCATTTTACCTACTTGCCACTTCTAGTTAAAAGTCTCAACACAACTGATTTTAATATTATATTTTCAGTAAGGAAGACATTCAGATACAAACTATTAGGGAATGTTTTTAGCTAAGACATGAATGGAGTTGACAGGGGTCATCTCTCAGAGGGCTGCCCTCATTACCTCTTCATGTTTTTGTAAGAAAATGGAGCATACCTCATTTATCATTCTCTGAATTTAAGACATGAAAATACTAGCAACAAAAAAGTACTGGAGTTTAATGGAGTGGCAGAATTTTTGAAAGGAACTTAAAGCCTAAGTTTCCAAACCTTTTGAGTTCTGATATCTACTTTTTTATTTAAACCATCTTGTTTACCTTGGAAAGCAGTTTTCTGCCATATTTCCCTTCATACATGGCATAGAACATGCCATTATGATTTTGCCCCAGATGTACCAGGGCTATGAACCTGGAACTTTCCTGATCATATAGATTCTTCAAATTAATCTTAGTAATTTATAATTGAAGAATAAGTGTGTGGATTGGTTATGTTATGATTGAGAGGAACTAAATTAAGTCCATATGGTTTTACACTGGGGATATGTCTTATTTCAAATCTCATTCGTAAAATCCACACATTTGATGGAAGCAGAAAACAACAGACAAATTTACTGAAATTAAACACAGAAGATGTTCAGTGACCTATATAATAAGCAATCAAAAACAAACAGGATTTTAATTTCTCTAAATGTTCAAGCATGTAATTTTTAAATTCATTTTACAATCTAGGTTACTTGACAGCAATTGAGTTGTAATTGCTCATAAGTATGTTCCAACACAGTTATTAAAGAAATCAATGGTTGCCTAAGGTAGATAGATATAATTTAAATTTATACAAATTAGTTATCATTGATCCAGTTGACACTTGCTACATTTATATATTAACTCTCCTTGTTTATTAGCCAAGGGCAGTTTATATTAATCTGTAATCATAACTCCTCATGCACAAAATGTTTTTTAAACAAATGACATTGACTAATATTGTCTAAGAATCATTATTTTACTGGTTCTCTAAAGAAAAAATATTTTAAGGAAGCTACTTGAAAAATAGAACTTAGCATTTATCAGTTTGTGATTATACTTTACTAAATGCTTCTACCAATTTACAAAATCAAATTTTTGCTAATCAACTTGGGTTTCTGTATTAGTCATGGTTCTCTAGAGTAACAGAACTTAAAGAATGAATCTTTCTAGTATGGAAATGGGATTTATTAGAGAGAGATTTGTAGGCTGTAGTTCAGATAATTCAACAAAGATTGACTATGAACAGAAAGTTCAATAATTCAGTAGTTGCTCAGTCCATAAGACCGGATGTCACAACTGGCCTTTCGTGTATGCTGAAATCCATAAGAGGTAGCCTCTAATGTCACTGAAGGAATGAACTTGTTAACAAAGTGTGGGTAATCAGACAAAGAGCAAAAGCTCCCTTGTTCCATGCCCTTTATATAGGCTTCATGCAGAAGGTACAGGCTAAATTAAAGGTGTATCTGCCTGCTTCAAGTTCTGAATTAAATGCATGTTATTTTCTAGCTCAAAACTGTCTGGGTTAAAGGTGCATTTTTCTACCTCAAAAATTCAGATTGGAAGTGGATCTTTCATTTTAAATTAAGCAAAAATCCCTTACAGATGTGCCCACCATTTTTAGATTTTGGTTAATTCCAAATGTAGTCAAGTGATAACTGAGAATATCGATCAGAGTTTCTTTATTTCTTCAAAACCATTTTTTCATTATGCTATTTATTATTCACATTTTCACAAGTGTATTTTAGGAAGCAGTTGGGATATCAACATATTCAAGTTAATGGTCACTAAAATAACAAATAATCCAATAAAAATGGGCTATAGACCTAAACAGAGCTCTCAACAGAGGAATCTAAAATGTCTGAAAGGCACTTAAGGAAATGTTCTACATCTTTAACAATCAGAGAAATGCAAATTAAAAACAACTCTGAGATTCCATCTTACACCTGTAAGAATAGCCAAGACCAATAACACCAGTAACAACTTATGCTGCAGAGAATGTGGGGAAAAGGGAACACTCCTGCATTTCTGGTGGGAGTACAAACTAGTACAGCTCTTTTGAATATAAGTGTGGTGATTTCTCAGAAAAGTAATAAATAATTTTCTACAAGACCCAGCAACACCATTTTGTGTATAAAACCCAAAGGATGCTCAATTGTATCACAACGACATGTACTCAACTGGTTTCACAGGAGCATTGTTTGTCATAGCCAGAACCTGGAAACAACCTAAATGCCCCTCAACTGAAGAATGGATAAGGAAAATATGGTACATTTACATAATGGAATACAACACAGCAGAAAAAAATAATGACACCTTGAAACACAGACCCAGAAATACAAATATCATATGTACTTACTTATAAATGTTTTTAGACATAAAGCAAAGAAAACCAGCCTAAAATTCGCAATCCTAGAGAACCTATACAACAATGAGAACCCTGAGAGAAATACATAGATATAATCTACATGAGAATTTGAAGAAGGACTCTTAAAAGAAATCTCACACTAGCTCAGAATTGAGAATAATAGAGGGTTATTTATTTAGGGATAGATGCACATATCACAGTCCTCTAGTGAAACAGGAAGAGCAACGGAATCCCACAGCTGAAAAAGAGGCCAGATGCATGGTTTATATTGTCATAAATAGTATGAGAGGCCACACCCAAGTAGGCAGGTAACTTAAAGGCTACTGGCTGTTGGAGTTCCCACAGCACCTCTCCCTCCCTTTTGTTTAAATAAGAGAGTTTTAGTCCCAATGCAAAATTATATACAATAAGAACAAATATATCAAGCAAGAAACACATGATAAATATTCCAATAGTTATCCCTTATGATAAACAAAAAATTGTTTTATTTTCTTAGAGACATATGCTGGACCATTATCTGTCTTTATTTATGCAGGTATACCTATGATAGTTATAACTTCTAATAAATGTGTGATTACTGAATCAGGCTTTTCTGAGGTTAAAGCAGTTGCCTATTGAAAACCTGAATACAAGTATATGGTATGGTGTATATGATGTGAAAGAGTCGTCTGTTTGTGTTGATTTCATTCGTTAATAAAGAAAACTGCCTTGACCTATTTAATGGGCCAGCCCTTAGGTGGGTAGAGTATACAGAACAGGAAGAAGGAAGTGAGGTAGATGGCTTAGTCAGATGCCATGCCTCTCCTAAGTGAGACAGACTACCGTGCCTCTCCTCAGGGAGACAGACGTGATGAAGCTCCAGCCCAAGAAGGACATATTCTAGAATCTTCCAGGTAAGGCACCACTTCGTGGTGCTACACAGATTATTAGATGTGGATTAATCAAGATGTAAGTAAGAGGCTGGAACTAATGGGCCAGACAGTGTTTAAATGAATGCAGTTTGTGTGTTGTTATTTTGCGTGTAAAGCTAGCCATGTGGGTGGCAGGATGCTGCCCGCAGCTCATCTCTACGGTGCATATATCTTAATTTACCAAATTCCATAAAGTGGAACACATCCATCTGCCAGATCTCATTCCCTTGAGTACCTTTTGGGTTACTCCCTGCAGGCAATGGTGTTTTGTTATAGAAAGAGCAAGTAGGACATCTCTTTATAATCTCCTTAGCTTGTTGCCATGTAATAGAAAGCTCTTTATTTAAACTTTTGCTATTGAATGATGAATTTTTATAAAGTTCTGAGGCCTGTAACACACATCCAATCAATAATTGATCAATTTCTGCATTACGTTTTGCTAGAGGACCTGGAGGGAAACATATGGGATTGGATGTGTATTATGTACATGGGACAAAGCCTATTCTTTTTTTTTTTTTCCTCATGGTTTATTTTTTTTTTTATATTTAAAAATTTCCATCTCCTTCCCTCCTCCTCCCCCCTCCCTCCCCTCCTTCTCCCCTTTCTCTCCCCTCCTTCTCCCCCTTCCCTCCCCTCCCCTCCACCCATACCTCCCCTCCCTCCCTCTCAAGGCCAAGGAGCCATCAGGGTTCCCCACTCTATGCTAAGACCAAGGTCCTCCCAACTCCCCCCAGGTCCAGGAAGGTGATCGACCAAGCTGAGAAGGCTCCCACAGAGCCCGTCCATGAAGAACAATCAGAGCCCAGAGCCATTGTCCTTTGCTTCTCAGTCAGCCCCCGCTGTTGGCCACACTCAGAGAGACGGGTTTGGTCGCATGATCCATCAGTCCCATTCCAACTGGAGTTGGTGATCTCCCATTAGTTCTGTCCCACCGTCTCCATGAGTGAACGCACCCCTCTCGTTCCTGACTTTCTCCCTCATGTTCTCGCTCCTTCTGCTCCTCATCGGGACCTTGGGAGCTCAGTCCAGTGCTCCAATGTGGGGCTCAGTCACCTTCCCCATCTGTCGCCAGCTGGAGGTTCCCTCACGGTCCTGACTTTCTTTCTCATGTTCTCTCTCCTTCTGCTCCTCATCAGGACCTTGGGAGCTCAGTCCGGTGCTCCAAGGTGGGGCTCTGTCATTTTCTTCATCTATCGTCAGGTGGAGGTTCTATGGTGATATGCAAGAAATTCATCAGTATGGCTATAGGAACTGGCCTTTTCAGGCTCCCTCTCCTCAGCTGCCCAAGGAACTAACTGGGGGCGTCTCCCTGGAAACCTGGGAACCCCTCTAGGGTCAAGTCTCTTGACAACCCTCAGGTAGCTCCTTAAATTCAGATATATGCTTCCCTGCTCTCATATCCACCCTTCCTATATCCCAAGCACCCCATTCCTCCGAGCTCCCCCCGCTCTCCCCTTCACACTTTTCTCTCCCCATCTTCCCTTGGCCCAGTCTTGCCCAACCCTCAAGTTCCCAATTTTGCCTGGCGATCGTGTCTACTTCCAATATCCTGGAGGATTACTATATCTTTTTTGGGAGTTCACCTTCTTATTATCTTCTCAAGGATCCCAAACTTATAGGCTCGATGTCCTTTAATCATGGCTAGAAACCGAATATGAGTGAGTACATCCCATGTTCATCTTTATGGGTCTGGGTTACCTCACTCAGAATAGTGTTTTCTATTTCCATCCATTTGCCTGCAAAATTCAAGATGTCATTGTTTTTTACCGCTGAGTAGTATTCTAGCATGTATATATTCCACAGTTTCTTCATCCATTCTTCCACTGAAGGGCATCTAGGCTGTCTCCAGGATCTGGCTATTACAAATAATGCTGCTATGAACATAGATGAGCATATGCTTTTGTTGTATGATTGGGCATCTCTTGGGTAGATTCCCAATAGTGGAATTGCTGGGTCCTGGGGTAGGTTGATCCCGAATTTCCTGAGAAACCGCCACACTGCTTTCCAAAGTGGTTGCACAAGTTTGCATTCCCACCAGCAATGGATGAGTGTGCCCCTTACCCCACAACCTCTCCAGCAAAGGTTATTATTGGTGTTTTGGATTTTAGCCAATCTGACAGGTGTAAGATGATATCACAAAGTTGTTTTGATTTGCATTTCCCTGATAGCTAGGGAGGTTGAGCATGACCTTAAGTGTCTTTTGGCCGTTCGAACTTCTTCTGTTGAGAATTCTCTGTTCAGTTCATCGCCCCATTTTTTAATTGGGTTAATTGGCATTTTACCGTCTAGTCTCTTGAGTTCCTTATATATTTTAGAGATCAGACCTTTGTCAGTTGCAGGGTTGGTGAAGATCTTTTCCCAGTCAGTAGGCTGCCTTTGTGTCTTAGTGACAATGTCCTTTGCTTTACAGAAGCTGCTCAACTTCAGGAGGTCCCATTTATTCAATGTTGCCCTTAAAGTCTGTGCAGCTGGGGTTATGCATAGGAAATGGTTCCCTGTGCCCATTTGTTGTAGAGTACTTCCCACTTTCTCCTCTATCAATCTCAATGTGTTCAAATTAATATTGAGGTCTTTAATCCATTTGGACTTGAGTTTTGTGCATGGTGATAGATATGGATCTACTTTCATTCTTCTACAGGTTGACATCCAGTTATGCCAGCACCATTTGTTGAAGATGCCCTCTTTTTTCCATTGTGTACTTTTGGCTCCTTTATCAAAAATCAGGTGTTCATAGGTTTGTGGTTTAAGATCCGGGTCTTCCATACGATTCCATTGGTCAACTTCTCTGTTCTTATGCCAATACCAAGCCGTTTTCAATACTGTAGCTTTGTAATAGAGTTTGAAGTCAGGGATGGTAATGCCTCCAGAAGTACCTTTATTGTATAAGACTTTTTTGGCTATCCTGGGTTTCTTGTTTTTCCATATAAAGTTGATTATTGTCCTCTCAATCTCTGTGAAGAATTTTAATGGGACCTTGATTGGGATTGCATTGAATCTATAGATTGCTTTTGGTAGAATTGCCATTTTTACTATGTTGATCCTCCCAATCCACGAGCAGGGGAGATCCTTCCATTTTCTGGTATCCTCTTCAATTTCTTTCTTCAAAGACTTAAAGTTCTTGTCAAATAAATCCTTCACTTCCTTGGTTAGCGATACTCCCAGATATCTTATGCTATTTGTGGCTATTGTGAAAGGTGATACTTCTCTGATTTCCCTCTCTGCTTCCTTATCCTTTGTGTATAGGAGGGCGACTGATTTTTTGGAGTTGATCTTGTATCCTGCCACGTTACTGAAGGAGTTTATCAGCTGTAGGAGTTCTTTGGTGGAGTTTTTGGGGTCGCTTATGTATACTATCATATCATCTGCAAATAATGAAAGTTTAACTTCTTCCTTTCCTAATTGGATCCCCTTGATTCCCTTATGTTGTCTTATTGCTATTGCTAGAACTTCAAGCACTATATTGAAGAGATAAGGAGAGAGTGGACAGCCTTGTCGTGTTCCTGAATTTAGTGGGATAGCCTTGAGTTTCTCTCCGTTTAATTTGATGTTAGCTGTCGGCTTGCTGTAAATAGCTTTTATTATATTTAGGAATGACCCTTGTATCCCTAATCTCTCCAAGACCTTTATCATAAAGGGGTGCTGAATTTTGTCAAATGCTTTTTCAGCATCTAATGAGATGACCATATGGTTTTTTTCCTTCAGTTTGTTTATATGATGGATTACATTAATAGATTTTCGTATGTTGAACCAGCCCTGCATCTCTGGGATGAAGCCTACTTGATCATAATGGATAATTTTTCTAATGTGTTCTTGGATTCGGTTTGCCAGTATTTTATTGAGAATTTTTGCGTCCATGTTCATGAGTGAGATTGGCCTGTAATTCTCTTTCTTGGTTGAGTCTTTGTGTGGTTTAGGTATCAGGGTAACTGTAGCTTCATAGAAGGAATTTGGCAGTGACTCTTGTGTTTCTATATTATGAAATACCTTAAGGAGTATAGGTATTAGGTCTTCTTGGAAGTTCTGGTAGAATTCCGCATTGAAACCATCTGGTCCTGGGCTCTTTTTGGTAGGGAGGTTTCTGATAACAGTTTCTAATTCTTCGCAACTAACAGGACGATTTAGAGCATTTACCTGGTCCTGGTTTAACTTTGGTATATGGTATTTATCTAAAAAACTGTCCATTTCTTTTACATTTTCCAATTTTGTGGCATACAGGCTTTTGTAGTAAGATCTAATGATTTTCTGAATTTCCTCTGTGTCTGTGGTTATGTCTCCCTTTTCATTTCTGATCTTGTTAATTTGCGTGTTCTCCCTCTGCCGTTTGATTAGTTTGGCTAAGGGTTTGTCAATCTTGTTGATTTTCTCCAAGAACCAGCTTCTTGTTTCATTGATTCTTTGGATTGTTTTCTGTGTTTCTATTTTGTTGATTTCTGCCCTCAGTTTGATTATTTCCAGTCTTCTACTTCTCCTAGGTGAGTCTGCTTCTTTTTTTTCCAGAGCTTTCAGGTGTGCTGTTAAGTCACCAATGAGTGCTTTCTCCGTTTTCTTTAAGTGGGCACTTAGTGCTATGAACTTTCCTCTTAGCACTGCTTTCATTGTGTCCCATAGGTTTGAGTATGTTGTGTCTTTGTTTTCATTAAATTCAAGAAAGACTTTAATTTCTTTCTTTATTTCTTCCTTGACCCAGGTGTGGGTCAGTAGTTGACTGTTCAGTTTCCATGAGTTTGTGGGCCTTCTGGGGGTAGCATTGTTGTTGAATTCTAATTTTAATCCATGGTGATCCGATAAGACACAGGTGGTTACTAATATTTTTTTGTAACTGTGGAAGTTTGCTTTGTTGCCAAGTATATGGTCAATTTTCGAAAAGGTTCCATGAGCCGCAGAGAAGAAGGTATATTCTTTCCTATTTGGGTGGAATGTTCTATAGATGTCTGTTAAGTCCATTTGGTTCATTACCTCCATTAAGTCTTTCAATTCTCTGTTAGGTTTCTGTCTGATTGACCTGTCCATTGGTGAGAGAGGAGTGTTGAAGTCTCCAACTATTAGTGTGTGTGGTTTGATGGCTGCCTTGAGTTCTAGAAGTGTTTCTTTTACATAAGTGGGAACTTTTATATTAGGGGCATAGATATTCAGGATTGAGACTTCATTCTGAAGGATTTTTCCTGTTATGAGTATAAAGTGTCCCTTTGCATCTCTTCTGATTGATTTTAGTTTGAAGTCAACTTTGTTGGAAATTAGTATGGCCACACCCGCTTGTTTCTTAGGGCCATTTGCTTGATAAACCTTTTCCCAACCCTTTACTCTGAGTAGGTGCCTGTCTTTGTGGTTGAGGTGTGTTTCTTGTAAACAGCAAAATGTTGGATTCTGTTTTCGTATCCAGTCTCTTAGCCTGTGCCTTTTTATAGGTGAATTGAGTCCATTGATATTAAGTGATATTAATGACCAGTGGTTGTTAACTTCAGTCATTTTTAGTAGTAGAGTTTGTGTGTTTCCCTTCTTCTAGTTGTGCTGGTGAAGGGTCGCTAGATGCCTGAGTTATTGTCGGCGTTGTTGGACTCCTTGGTTTGTGATTTTCCTTCTATTACTTTCTGCAAGGCTGGATTTGTGGCTGCGTATTGTTTAAATCTGTTTTTGTCCTGGAATATCTTGTTTTCTCCATCAATGGTGAATGCAAGCTTTGCTGGGTATAATAGTCTAGGCTTGCATCCATGTTCCCTAAGTGTCTGTAGCACATCTATCCAAGCTCTTCTGGCTTTCATGGTTTCCATTGAGAAATCAGGTGTAATTCTGATAGGTTTCCCTTTATATGTTACTTGACCTTTTTCCTTTGCAGCTCTTAATATCTGTTCTTTATTCTGTATGTTTTGTGTTTTGATTATTATATGGCGTGGGGATGCTTTCTTTTGATCCAGTCTATTTGGTGTTCTGTAGGCTTCTTGTACCTTCATAGGAACATCCTTCTTTAGGTTGGGGAAGTTTTCTTCTATAATTTTGTTGAATATGTTTTCTGGGCCTTTGAGTTGTAATTCTTCTCCTTCTTCTACCCCAATTATTCTTAGGTTTGGTCTTTTCATGGTGTCCCAGATTTCCTGAATGTTTTGTGTTAAGAATTTGTTAGATTTGTTTAGTTCTTTAATCTGTGAGTTTATTTCCTCTATAGTATCTTCAGAGTCCGAGATTCTTTCTTCCATCTCTTGTATTCGGTTGGAAATACTTGTCTCTGAAGTTTCTGTTCGTTTACTCAGAGTTTCCATTTCCAGTCGTCCCTCAGATTGTGTTTTCTTCAATACCTCCATTTCATTTATCAGGTCTTGTACTGTTTCCCTTACCTGTTTGATTGCTTTTTCTTGTTTTTCTTGGGTATCTTTGAGAGATTTATTTATTTCGTCTACCTTTTTGTTTGTCATCTCCATTTCTTTATGGCAGTTTTTTACCTCCTGTTTAAGGTCCTCTATTATTTTTATAAAGTACTGTTTAATGTCGGTTTCTTCTATATCTTCTGGGGTAGGGTGTTCAATTCTTGTTGTTTCGGGATGTCTGGCTTGTGGTGATGTCATTTTGCCTTTCATGTTGTTGGAGGAGCTCCTGCATTGGCGCCTGCCCATCTCTTCCTTCAAAAGGAGCGCGGAGGTGTTTGGTGTCCCCAAAGAATGATGGATCCTCCTGCAGACCCAAAGAACGATGGATCCTCCTGCAGACTTTCAGGTCCCCTTGCAGGCCAAGCAGCTCTCAGACAAAGGCCTACCTTGCTCCGGGCAGTCAAATGAAGGAGGGGACCTCCCACCGGCCTGGGTGCACTCAATTCCAGGTCCCCAGAGCCCAAACAGGCTGAGCTGTGGGATTTTGTGGCCCCAAAGACGGGAGGATGAGGCAGGGGGAGGGGGGGAGGATTCTGGGTGCAAGCTGGGAAGGGACAGGAAGAGAGAGGCAGTATCCGGGGAGAATAACCCCTGCAGGAAGAGCAGGAAGTGTGCTGGTGGCAGGGGGAGTTGTGGAGAGTCGGTGGTCCCTCTCTGGGCAGCTGCCGCGGTTCGGGCACTCACTCCTCACTCACCCCAAAGAATGATGGATCCTTCTGCAGACTGTGAGGTCCCCTTGCAGGCCAAGCAGCTCTCAGACAAAGGCCTACCTTGCTCCGGGCAGTCAAATGAAGGAGGGGACCTCCCACCGGCGTGGTTGCACTCAATTCTGGGTCCCCAGAGCCCAAACAGGCTGAGCTGTGGGATTTTGTGGCCCCAAAGACGGGAGGATGAGGAAGGGGGAGGGGGGGAGGATTCTGGGTGCAAGCTGCCTATTCTTAATTATATCTTGAACCTGTATTAACAATGAAGTCAATTCTGTAATATCTGATATAAATTCAGTGGTTTCAATATGCAGAACAACACTCTGCATATTGTAAATCAGTAACTGTATTAATAGGTGCCCTTAGCACCATGAGATTAGCATATAATTCTGTTTTCTGGACAGAATTATAAGGGTTTTGTTCCGCTTTACTTAAATCTAGTTGTAACGTGTCTTCCATGATTTATTTGCATCAGTATAAAATGTACAGGCTCTAGTTATTAAAGCATAATGTACAATTTGGGGAAGAATCCACGAAGTTCTATTAATAATGTTAAGTCTATTGCTTTTGGGATAATTGCTATTAATTTCTCTAAAAAATTTAGCACAAATTCTTTGTCATGGATCATTGTCTTCTCATAACTTTTTTTTATCTCAGCAGTAGTAAAAGGCACTATAATCTCTGCTGGGTCTATACCTGCTAGTTGACAAAGTCAATTTACATTTTATAATTAATTCAGAAACATTTTCCACATAAGTTTTATTTTTTTACTTGGTTTATGTGGTAAAAAGATATATTCTAAGATAATATCATCCCTCTGCATTAAAATTCCTGTAGGAGAAATTCTGGAAGGCAATTTGACTAGAATACAATTAAGATTTGGATTTACCCTATCCACGTGTGCCTCCTGTAATTTCTCCTCAACAGTTTTTAATTCCTTTTCTGCTTCAACTGTTAATTCTCTAGGACTATTCAAGTCTTTATCAACATCTAAAGTTTTGTTTGAATGAATTATTAGATCAGGTGTTATCCCAGCAGCCAGTCATAGACTGGAAATGTAACCTAACAATCTTTGAAAGTCATTAAATGTCAGCAACTGTTCTCTCCTAATTTGTGCCTTTTATGTTCTAATGTTTTTGAAAACCTATTTTATAGCATAGGTAATTGACCAAATCTCTTGTCTGTATTTTTTCAGGAGCAATTTGTATTCCCCATTTAGGCAAAACTTTCTTTACATCTTCAAACATTTTTTTCTAAAGTATCTGCATTTGAATAAGATAACAAAACGTCATCCATGTAATGGTAGATTATAGACTTAGGAAATTGCTTACATATTATTTCCAATGTCTGACTGACAAAGTATTAACACAACATGGGGCTATTGAGCATTCCCTGTAGGAGAATTGTCCTTTAATATTCCCTAGTAGACTAAGAATTCTTAGCACCACTGTGAGGGCAAATTTTTCTCTCTCCTTTTCTTGTGAAGTTATAGAAAAGAAACAATCTTTTAAATCAAGAAATGTAAGAGGCTATCCTTTTGGTAACAGTGAAGGCAGAGGAATTCTAGATTGTAGAGGGCTCATAGGTTGAATTACTTTATTGACAGCTCTTATATCTGTCACCATTCTCAATATACCAGATTTCTTTTTAACAACAAATATAGGAGAATTCCATGGGCTGGTAGATTCTTCAATATATCAAGCATCTAGTTGCTCTTGTTCCAGCTCTTCTAAAGCCTGAAGCTTTTACTCAACTAGAGACCACTGTTTAACCCATATTGGTTTCTCAGTTAACCATTTTAAAGGCAAGACTGTTAGCACCTCTGAAAATTTTCTAGTTGATTTGTGTTCTTGTACAGCCTGGATAGCTGGTGACTTTTGTGTATAGTACCTTAAAATATTCTTCCCAGAATTATGAGTTCCTGGTACTGCAGTAATGTTAATCTGGGTATTCCATTGTTGCAACAGGTCATGACCCCATAAATTTACTGCCATATTAGCCAAATATGGCCTAAGCTTCCTTCTCTAACCTTCTGGCCCTATGAATTCAATCCATTTTGTCCTTTATAAACTTGAGATGTGGTTCCAATTCCTAGTAATTGAATATCTGCCTCTTGAAGAGGCCAATTTGGATGCCAAGATTCTGTAGTAATGATACTCATGCCTGCACCTGTGTCTATCAAACTAGCAATTACAATATCATTTATACAGACTCTTACCTTTGGTTTTTGATCATTTATAGAAGTCTGCCAGAATATATGTTTCCTACTTCCTATCAGAATTTTTGACTTATCCTCCATGTTTATTTCATAATCCAGAACAGTATGGTCTTTTACATAATGCTCTGGATTTTTTTTTTAATTTTCCTGGTGAAACATGTCCTCCACAGTGACTGGAAATAACTGGGCCACGTTTGGCTTGGCAGACTGTGAGAAGCCCCTCATGTAGTTTCCTGATGGTATCAGGTTACCTTGTCTTCTCTTGTTGATTTGAATTCAATGGTCCAATGTTAGCATTTGTCACACCTTCTACGTATACCTGAAGGCTGAGTCCTCCTATGCTTACCATTCCCAGAGGAGATATTATTTCTAGGAATTCCTTGTCTACAATCTACCACAATTAAAACATTTGGCATTTTGATGTCTCCTCGTTCCTTTGGAAATTGCTTCTCCTACCCAAAATTCCATATTATAGTCAAATGTCTCAATGTTCACTGTATGCACGATCCATTTATCCATGGGTGCTGATCTAACATTTAAAGGCCCTAGAATCTTTTTGCATTTTAAGTTAGCATTTTCAAAAGCCAGAGATTCAGTAAGTACTTGTCTACCATCTGGTAGTGTTAATCCTGTTTGTTTAGCCTCAGTTAATCTTTGTAAAAAGTCACTAAAGGATTCTCTCTGGCACTGTTTAACACCGGTCTATGATTCAATTCATTTTTTCTGGTTCTTGAGTCTTGGCCCAAGCATTTAAGGCTGCTTTTTGGCATACAGACAAGATTGGTTCATTGTAAAGATCTTGAACCTGTGGGTCAGCATTAGTGCCCTCACCAAGAATTTGATCTTGGAAAGTCTCAAGTTCTTTTGCTTTTCCTTGTTTTTCGAAAATTTTAACATCTCTCTAAAATAACACTTAAACATCAACTAGAGCCCATCATCCAGGACTGCTGAAATTAACTGAAGCCAGTCATGTGGTATCACCTTAATTCTAGAAGCCCACGTCTTTATCATATTCCTAACAAATGTGTAATGCAAGCCATAAGTTAAGACAGATTGTTTAATTTCTTTTATATCATTAATTCCTATAGATATCCATCTACCATCTTTGGATCCTTTTGGGCCTTTAGAACTTGATGCTTTGTCAGAGTAGATTACATGGTAGGAAGTTAAAACCTTGGGTAAGTTATCTCTGATAGCTCCTGGTGACGTTGAATCCATACAGGGAACAAGAAGCTCAGAACTCATGGGCAGGGAGCATAAACCAGATGTTGCACAAGAGATGCCACATGGCAAGGAACATGGCAGTGGGGGAGGGGATGTTCACGAGCTTGGGAAATTACAAAGTTACTGCACACAGTTAGCTCTTCTGTGGTGGGGGTTTTATAAAACCTGCTTAGGTAAAAGCAAGCGGAGTGGGCATGGTTGGGAGACTTTCTGGGCTATAGACTGGTTAGGTCTTTAGGCCGTCCGCCTGGTAGGTATGGAGTTAGAATCCATGTACTGCACTAGATGAAGAAGGATGCTTAAAAGAAATCCTGCAGCAGCTCAGAATTGAGTATAATAGAAGGTTATTTATTTAGGGATTACAACCCTCTGCTGGAATAGAGAACAGCAGCCAAATCCCACAGCAGGAAAAGAGGCCAGATCTGCACTTTAGATCAGCATAAATAGTATAAGAGGCCATGCCCAACTGGGCAGGTAACTTAAAGGCTACTGGAGGTAGGAATTCCTACAGCAGCAAGTTATAAAAGAAAAGATCTCCTGAGTTAATTGGGAGCATGGGGACCATGGTAGAGGGTTGACAGATAGTGGAGAGGAAGAAGGGGAGCAGAGAAAAATGTATAGCTAAATAAAATCAATAAAAATCACAATAAACATCAACAGCTATATACTAAAAGTGATAAGCAGTTGAAGGACTTACTAACTGAAAATAATTGGTGAGTTGTCTCAGTGAGCTTTCCTTCATTGTACCTGAATACTAGACATAAATAATTTAAAAGGGGAGAAACATTTACTTTTTAAATATTTTCAGAAGTTTCAGTCCATAAATCAGGTTGATCAGACCATATAGTGGTACAATATAATAGGACATAGGAGTTCAAGCTACAGGAATTTCACAAAATCAAAAAACAAACCAACTCAAACAAACCAAATCCCAGTAAAGATTATGAATGTATCATATCTTTTGAGTATATTTAAGTTGCAAACTTCCTTTACACTACTTCCTAGTAACAGGTGACCAACTCTTACCTTGAACACCTTGAAACATTCACCATTCAGATCATAAGAATTAGTGTAATATGATTTCTGGAGATTTCATATGCACAATTTTGTAAGATTTTCCAAATCCAGTGTCAAAACCTCTAATACTGTTTCATCTCTGAAATTTAGAATATGTCCCAGTGATGATCTCAGGCTGAGGATATGAAGGAACTTCTTAAATAAAAATAAATGTTTCCATTCTTCTGAGATAGAATTTCTTAACAAAAAAGAACATTGGAAATAGGGAATAGTTAATGCATGGCCAATATAGTTAAAGAAAACAAAATAGGGATTTCAGTTCCCTATTTAATAGCTGCACTGGTAATGTAGCTTGGATTTCCTCCACTATATTGTAGACGAAAATTGTTCATTATTCAAACAAATATTATGAGGTTAGAGGAAAAATATAACACAAATCAAGAATATAATATGTATAGCCTTAATATCAGAATGGAGAACTAGTCATTTGATTTAGTAACACTTTATGACGTAAGACCAAAATAAATAGGTAATAGGTACAATTCAAACCAATATTTTGTAGGCATATTAATACAGCAATGATTATTGTTGTATATAAGACTATCTTCAAAATTCAGAAAATGAAATGTGTGAGAAATGATGCTTTCCTGGCAGAAATTGGTCATATCTTTTTAATGATCAGAAATTGCACCTAATGTTATACTAATATCAATTTTATCTAAGCTTTTTAAATTGAATATTGAAGCATTATTTAAGAAAAAACTCAGAGAGTGACCTTGGGCTTTAACCAGAAAACCATAAAAGCTTCCAGAAATCTCAGAATGAGACTGAAAGTAAGGGCTGTCTCCTCCAATTTTATAATCCTCTCCAGCTCTGGAATTAAAGGAGAGTACCACTACTGCTTGGTTTCTATGGCAAGCTAGTGTGGCTACTGGAATTACAGGTGTGTGTCATCATGGCAATTGGGATGTAAGGCTGGCCAGTGTGACTGTTTTAGCTTTCTGATGATCAGCAATCTTTATTTGTTAAAATATAAATAAAATGTCACTACAGAATGCAGATGTCAAGGGTGTTCATTTTTATTTTATTTTGATTAGTTTTCAAATTATTCTCTTTTACAATTCATCTATACACTGGAGACAAGTTTTAACTTTTTCTTATATAAACTTGCTTGTTGCCTAAAAATCTTGCAAATGTTTAAGTGTCAAATTGTCAATGGCTTTTAATAAGATATTCTTCATAAGCAGATTAAATAATAAATAGATTTAAGGAAATGAAAGCTCACTTGATAAACTCAGTGTCTATTCCTCTGCTTGAAATGCTGTAATGATACTCTGCTTGTAATCAACATAATTATTTATGAAGCTTTTTCACCACCACTTTTTTCTTTCATTTTATTCATTCATTTTTTAGATAAATTAACTTATTTATTTTTACATTCATGTCTCAGTCACCTCTTCTTCCTCTCCTCCCATTTCTTCCTCAGTATGGCAGTTGATAATTGCTGAGGGCAGAAGAATCATTCTTTTTCAAGGTGTGGTTCATGGTATGCTCCCCATGCTCCAGTGGATGGCACTAAACCCATGTACTTATAGACAGCCCTAACTAGACTTACTGGGCTATCAGAAAAACAGCAAACTAACCAACAAACACAAATTTAGAAGTTGTTCTTGTTGATGGATACAAGAAGTTGGAGGGTAGAAGTAGTGGTTGGTAGAGTTATATTTAATTATATATGTGTATGAAATAATTAAGAATAAGGAAAATTTTCCTGGCAAGGGTGGTGCATACCTTTAATCCCAGCACTTGGGAGAGAGACAGGTGAATTTCTGTGAGTTTGAAGCCAGCCTGATCTACAGAGTGAGTTCTGGAACAACTCTAAAGTTACACAGAAGAACCCATTCTTGAAAAACCAAGAAACGATTAAGAAAATTTATTTTTAATATTTTAAAGGAACACTTAAATTAAAGTAATCAATAATTATGATTATAATCTAATAAACAAAGTATTTACTAATGTCATTTCTTGTTTTGTGAGTCAAAGGTAACATCAATATATGACTCATTGCACACACACATCTGATTTAAAAATCATTGATTAATATTCTTAAAAATTGTTGCCAGTTTTGAATCTACATTTGTGCTATGAAGATGTAATAGTATAATAAACTTGGATTCCATCAGAGTTAATATAATATACCCTACCCAAATGGCACCTTTTTAAGACATAAACAATGCACTCTTAATATTCTGTGCTTTTGAACATGCGTTGTATCCAATCTTTTTCTTAGAATTAAATTCTTCCTACTTGAGTAAGTTTTTATCCATCCTTTATGTTTGGCATGAAACATTTAAGTTCCTATACCTGTTTCACCTCTCCACATGTGTGGGTTTATATCTTGAATGGTGTGTGAATCTTCTCTGTCACTATATATTCATTTCAAGTTGCCAACTCCATCAACTATGACTTCCCATGAGATTTTCCAAAGGATACACAAAGGAGGGAAGATTCATGAACACCAGAATACATTATATGTAAAAAGTACCAGCTCAGATATTTTTTTGATTTTTATTGCTTTATAAATAATGCTATTCAATATTTCTACATCCTCCCCTCCTCCCACTTCCCTCCTGCCCTCCCAATTCACTCTCCTCTCTCCCCCTCCAGTCCTAAGAAAGGGCAGGATACCCCTGCCCTGTGGGAAGTCCAAGGCCCTCCCCCTTCCATCCAGGCCTAGGAAGGTGTGCATCCAAACAGACTAGAATTCTAAAAAGTCAGTACATGCAGTAGAATCAAATTCCAGTGCCATTATTATTGGCTTCTCAGTCATCCCCCATTGTCAGTCACATTCAGAGAGTCCAGTTTGATCACATGCTCATTCAGTCCCAGTCCAGCTGGCCTTGGTGAGTTCCCATTAGATCAGTCACACTGTCTTAGTGGGTGGACTAACCCCTCGTGGTCCTGAATTTCTTTCTCATCTTCTCCCTCCTTCTGCTCTTCAACTGGACCTTGGGAGCTAGGTCCAGTGCTCTGATGTGGGTCTCTGTCTCTATCTCCATTCATTGCTGGACAAAAGTTCAGGCAGAACCTGGAAACAATCTAGATGCTCCTCAAAGGAAGAATGGATAAAGAAAGTGTGGCACATATACATATTAGAGTACTACTCAGTGGTAAAAAAAAAAAAAAAAAAAAAAAAAAAAAAAAAAAAAAAAAAAAAAAAAACGACATTTTGAATTTTACATGAAAATGGATGAAAATAGAAAATGCTATCCTGAGTGAGATAACCCATACCCAAAAAGATAAATATGGTATGTACTCACTCATTAGTGGATTGTAGCCATAAACAAAGGACATTCAGCCTATAGTTCACAATCCTAGAGAAGCTAAATAATAAGGTAAACCCAAAGAAAACATATATAGATCCTCCTTGAAATTGGAAGCAGACAAGATAGCCAGGGAAAAGTTGGTAGCATGGGGGTGTGGGTGGGGTGGAGGGAAAGGGAGAGGGGGGAAGATAAGGGAGAAGGGGAAGATTGGGGAGAGCTTGGGAGAGTGGGATGGTTGAGATGGAGGAAGGGCAGATATGGGAGCAGGAAAGAAGATATCTTAATTAGGGGAGCCATTTTAGGGTTGGCAAGATACTTGACTCTAGAGGGGTTCCCAAGTGTTCATGGGGATTTCCCCAGCTAGGTCCTTTGGTAGTAAAGGAGAGGGTGTCTGTAGTGTCCTTGTCCCATAGCCAGACTGATGAATATATTGAATATCAGATAATTTTTACAAGTTGGGAATGAACATCTTTTCTAGAAGATAAGCTGTCCAGTTTCCCATATTAGTAATCAAGTTTATGACAGTTGATGGGTTCAACATCAAGTCAATCATGTAATTTTTATTGCAAAAGTCTTTTATTGTCACAAAAGATATCCCAATTCATACTTGTAATTCAGGATCTTGCTTCTGGAACTTAGGTCTTACTCACCAGCCATCTTTAATTTTTCCCTTTTAGGAACACAATAACATCCACAAACTTTCTAATATCCTTGGTTTTGAACTGTCATGGCTTGCTGAATCAGAGCCACTGAATTTGAAACAAGTTCAATATTATTTCCTTCAAGGACTGATTCATCCTTCTGGGCATGAGAAACATAACAAACAATACCTGCTTTATCTAAATCCCATGGATGTATTTTTTCTCCCAAGAAATTTAGGTTCAGGCAAAGACTCATTCTCCCGAATAACAATGTTGATGGGGAAAATAACATGAATGGATCCCTTCTTGTAATGGAAACCAAGTATAACATCTTTGGTCATGTTATGAACATGCAAATGGCTTGGACAATGACTAGTACCTTTAAGTTACCCCACCATTTGTCAACCTGTAGCCTCTTCATTTTCTTTTCAAGGAGACTCAGGTATACATTGATGTGATTGAAGTTGATCAAGAGAGTTCCTTTGAGGCCCTTAAAAATGACTGATTGCATCTTCAGAGTGATGTGGACTTTTTTTTCTGTAGTGTCAACAGTCTGATTTTTGAGAATGGTCTTTATTCTCCCAAAAGATGGGCAAATAGATAGAAATCAAGTAATTTTTAAATAATGACTCATATTAGCATAAAGGCCATAGATACATCCAATGACAAATAAGAATCTATTAGTATAAGTGGAAATAAATAATAATATAAGTGAAAAGATGGTACCAGAACGCATCCATAAGAAGAGTGTCTACCATTAATGGTAGAATATATAATAACACATATTAACACATCTCTTTATTTCTGTGATAAGAAAAAAAACTTATCCTGTTTTTTCTGTGTTATTCTTTGTTATTTTATATTTTTCAATATTTTATTTAATTTTTAAATATTACTTTGATTGTATTCTTAAAAATTAACATCTCAAAAGTACACAATGGAAGAAAGAGGGCATCTTCAACAAATGGTGCTGGCATAACTGGATGTCAACCTGTAGAAGAATGAAAGTAGATCCATATCTATCACCATGCACAAAACTCAAGTCTAAATGGATTAAAGACCTCAATATTAATCTGAACACACTGAGCTTGATAGAGGAGAAAGTGGGAAGTACTCTACAACAAATGGGCACAGGAGACCGTTTCCTACATATAACCCCAGCTGCACAGACATTAAGGGCAACATTGAATAAATGGGACCTCCTGAAGCTGAGCAGCTTCTGTAAAGCAAAGGACATTGTCACTAAGACACAAAGGCAGCCTACTGACTGGGAAAAGATCTTCACCAACCCTGCAACTGACAAAGATCTGATCTCTAAAATATATAAGGAGCTCAAGAGAGTAGACTTTAAAATGCTAATTAACCCAATTAAAAAATGGGGCGCTGAACTGAACAGAGAATTCTCAACAGAAGAAGTTCAAAGGGCCAAAAGACACTTAAGGTCATGCTCAACCTCCTTAGCTATCAGGGAAATGCAAATCAAAACAACTTTGAGATATCATCTTACACCTGTCAGATTGGCTAAAATCAAAAACACCAATGATAACCTTTGCTGGAGAGGTTGTAGGGTAAGGGGTACACTCATCCATTGCTGGTGGGAATACACACTTGTGCAACCACTTTGGAAAGCAGTGTGGCAGCTTTTCAGGAAATTCGGGATCAACCTACCCCAGGACCTAGTAATTCCACTCTTGGGAATTTACCCAAGAGATGCCCAATCATACTACAAAAGCATCTGCTCAACATTGTTCATAGCAGCATTATTTGTAATAGCCAGATCCTGGAAACAACCTAGATGCCCTTCAGTGGAAGAATGGATGAAGAAACTGTGGAATATATACATATTAGAATACTACTCAGTGGTAAAAAACAATGACATCTTGAATTTTGCGTGCAAATGGATGGAAATAGAAAACACTATTCTGAGTGAGTTAACCTAGGCCCAAAAAGATGAACATGGGATGTACTCACTCATAATAGGTTTCTAGCCATAATTAAAGGACATCGAGCCTATAATTTGGGATCCTTGAGAAGAAAATAAGAAGGTGAACCTAAAGAAAAACATATATTAATCCTCCTGGATATTGGAAGTAGACAAGATTGCTTGGTAAAAATTGGGAACTTGGGGGTGGGGTGGGACGGGGCCAACGGGAGATGGGGAGAGAAAAGCGTGAAGGGGAGAATGGGGAGAGCTCGGGGGAATGGGATGCTTGGGATATAGGAAGGGTGGATATGGGAGCAGGGAAGCATATATCTTAATTAAGGGAGCCATCTGAGGGTTGTCAAGAGACTTGACTCTAGAGGGGTTCACAGGTTTCCACGGAGATGCCCCCAGCTAGTTCCTTGGGCAGCTGAGGAGAGGGAGCCCGAAAAGGCCAGATCCCATAGCCATACTGATGAATTTCTTGCATATCACCATAGAACCTCCACCTGGCGATAGATGAAGAAAATGACAGAGCCCCACAATGGAGCACCGGACTGAGGTCCCAAGGTCCTGATGAGGAGCATAAGGAGGGAGAACATGAGAAAGAAAGTCAGGACCGTGAGGGGTGCATTCACCCATGGAGACGGTGGGACAGAACTAATGGGAGATCACCAACTCCAGTTGGAATGGGACTGATGGAACATGCGACCAAACTGTACTCTCTGAATGTGGCCGAAGGTGTAGGCTGACTCAGAAGCGAAGGGCAATGGCGATGGGCTTGGATTCTATGGTGGACGGGCTCTGTGTGGGCCTTGTCAGCTTGGTTGATCACCTTCCTGGACCTGGGTGGAGTTGGAAGGACCTTGGACTTAACATAGAGTAGGGAACCCTGGTGGCTCCTTGGCCTGGAGAGGGAGGGAGGGGGGTATGGGTGGAGGGGAGGGGAGGGAAGCGGGAGGAGGAGGGGAGGAGATGGAAATTTTTAAATAAAAAAATAAAGCATGAAAAAATTTAACATCTCTTTATCTTATGTGTTATCATTTAAAAATTTAAAACCATTGTGAAAATAATATTGAGAACCACCCATTTTGTTAGTAGAACAAATATATCAATAGTCGTAGATCACAGTTGCTAACTTATTAACCCTAACACTCAACTTCACATTTTATTTTGCTTGAATAGAATCAATAATTGATTTATACAGTAATGTAAAGGACAAAAAACCATGTGCACACATATAAGCACTGGAGAAGCCATGAAAGTTAAATACACAACTTACCTCTTCAGGGGAATGAAATGTGTAGCTGATCTTCACTGAATGCTAGGAATGAAGTAGTTTACAACCTAGTGATAATTTGTTATCTCATGAGACAGACTCTGTCAGTATCTCCCAGAATTTATGTATTTACTTATCCAATACTCTTTTTCCTAAATCTCGAGCATTGCTTTTGGACCATAAAACCCAATGTTATGAGTAATGTAACTTGTGCTTTACAACATACTTAGTGCATTCTATGACCTCTTAAGGCCAGGCCTATCCTGAAACTCAAAGGCATTATATTAATTACATTAACAGCAATTATGACTGATTATTATTTCTATAATTCCTTGTTTATTTCTTGATTAGATTTAGCTTCACCTAATAGAATGGAAGTTTCATAGAAACAGGAATTTTTAAAATTTGTTCAACAATATAACAATATAATAATGGAAACTCTAATAGTATTTAGATCATAAGAATTATTAAATAAATATTTGTTTCATGACTGAATGAATATTGGAGCATTGAAGTATTGTATTAAATATTTATCTTTAGTTTAAGGCATGCTTAAAGTCCCTTAAACCCAGAGGATGTAGCAAAAGCAGTATAAGGTGAGGAGCATCTGAAATACTTGTTCTTTAAACAATATAGTTTTTTATTTTATGTATATGAATGTATTGCCTGAATGAATGCATATGCACCATGTGCATGTGGTTTCTGCAGAGACGATAATAGGGCATCAAATCTCCTGCAACTGAAGTTATAGATGGTTTTGACCGACCATATAACCTGGATCATCTGGAAAAGCAGACAGTGGTCTTAACTGCTGAAACATCTGTCCATCTCCTCAGCTATTTGTTAGCTTTTTAAGGAACAAATGCTAGTATTTTCTTATAAATTGCAATTATATATATATATATATATATATATATATATATATATATATATATATATATCAGACATATATATATATATGAACAGACAAAAACAGAGATAAGAAAATCCCATAGTTAAACCATTCATCTGTGTGCTCAAAAATCACAGAAGAGCTAATAAAAGCTTAAACATTGATTTGTGAAATACAGTTGATATTTGGAAGATACTGTTAAATTTCATGAGTCATTAGCAATTACAATTTGAGTATTGCAATTTTGGGTGAAATCTAGACTAAAGACATAGGTTTAATCAGTGATACAAGAATAATTATTAGCTAGGTGATCACTTTGCATTTCAGAGGCGTTAGGATGTACATGAACATATAATTAGGTCATGGGAAAAGAAAGAAGTTCATTTAAACAAAAAGATGGAAAAACTTTTATAAAATAAGATCAAATTAAGATGAATGAAAATGAAAGATGAGGAAACGTAAACACTATTAGAGGTTAATGTGTGTTCAACTGTCATATTAGAATTTGTGTACTTGCAGATTATACTGAATAGGTAAAATTGAATATGAAAATTATTGACATCATTGATTAAGGAATGTGACAAAGCTTTAAAAACCAAAATTAATGGGGCATGTACTAGACATGATGATTCAAAGATATTTGTGAAAAATCAAGTGAAAGCTAATGCAAAAGATAAGGGCTCTTGGTTCCATGCAAGACAAAGAAGTAGAATTAGGTAGGTTCATTTCAAAAGCAAAACAAGCCCTTTTGTCTGGGCGGCAACCCTGGGCTGCCTGGAATCCCTGATCCTGTGCACTGACATCCCATCTGAACTGGTGAGTGAATGAGGACCCTGGGGCAACCTGCTCTGGAAGAGAGCACAGACCCCCTCCCCCCAGCTCCCTCTGCAGGCTTGTCTCTGTTTCTCCAGTCCCTGTCTCTCCCAAGCTTTCCCTAGTGTTCTCAGGTGTCCTGCTCCTGTTCTAAGGCCATCCACCAAAAGGGGTCAGACTCTGGCCTCCAGGCAGGTCTGAGGATTCCTTCAAGGGAGTGCAGGCTTCTTCAGATTGTGACACAAGGAATAGGTCCTCCTCTGGCACTGGGGAGATCCAACCAGTTTCAGTCACAGCAAAGATTGGTCTAGGACACCAAGCGCCTCCGGGCTCCTTTTGAAGGAAGAGATGGGCAGGCGCCAATGCCGGAGCTCCTCCAACAACATGAAAGGCAACATGACATCACCACAATAGAGACATCCCGAAACAACAAGAAATGAACATCCTACCCCAGAAGATATAGAAGAAACCGACCTTAAACAGGACTTTATGAAAATAATAGAGGACCTTAAACAGGAGGTAAAAAACTGCCATAAAGAAATGGAGATGACAAACAAAAAGGTAGACGAAATAAATAAATCTCTCAAAGATACCCAAGAAAAACAAGAAAAACAAGAAAAAGCAATCAAACAGGTAAGGGAAACAGTACAAGACCTGATAAATGAAATGGAGGTATTGAAGAAAACACAATCTGAGGGACGACTGGAAATGGAAACTCTGAGTAAACGAACAGAAACTTCAGAGACAAGTATTTCCAACCGAATACAAGAGATGGAAGAAAGAATCTCGGACTCTGAAGATACTATAGAGGAAATAAATTCACAGATTAAAGAACTAAACAAATCTAACAAATTCTTAACACAAAACATTCAGGTAATCTGGGACACCATGAAAAGACCAAACCTAAGAATAATTGGGGTAGAAGAAGGAGAAGAATTACAACTCAAAGGCCCAGAAAACATATTCAACAAAATTATAGAAGAAAACTTCCCCAACCTAAAGAAGGATGTTCCTATGAAGGTACAAGAAGCCTACAGAACACCAAATAGACTGGATCAAAAGAAAGCATCCCCACGCCATATAATAATCAAAACACAAAGCATACAGAATAAAGAACAGATATTAAGAGTTGCAAAGGAAAAAGGTCAAGTAACATATAAAGGGAAACCTATCAGAATTACACCTGATTTCTCAATGGAAACCATGAAAGCCAGAAGAGCTTGGATAGATGTGCTACAGACACTAAGGGAACATGGATGGAAGCCTAGACTACTATACCCAGCAAATCTTGCATTCACCATTGATGGAGAAAACAAGATATTCCAGGACAAAAACAGATTTAAACAATATGTAGCCACAAATCCAGCCTTGCAGAAAGTAATAGAAGGAAAAATCACAAACCAAGGAGTCCAACAACGCCCACAATAACTCAGGCATCTAGCGACCCTTCACCAGCACAACTAGAAGAAGGGAAACACACAAACTCTACTACAAAAAATGACCGAAGTTAACAACCACTGGTCATTAATATCACTTAATATCAATGGACTCAATTCACCTATAAAAAGGCACAGGCTAAGAGACTGGATACGAAAACAGGATCCAACATTTTGCTGTTTACAAGAAACACACCTCAACCACAAAGACAGACACCTACTCAGAGTAAAGGGTTGGGAAAAGGTTTATCAAGCAAATGGCCCTAAGAAACAAGCGGGTGTGGCCATACTAATTTCCAACAAAGTTGACTTCAAACTAAAATCAATCAGAAGAGATGCAAAGGGACACTTTATACTCATAACAGGAAAAATCCTTCAGAATGAAGTCTCAATCCTGAATATCTATGCCCCTAATATAAAAGCTCCCACTTATGTAAAAGAAACACTTCTAGAACTCAAGGCAGCCATCAAACCACACACACTAATAGTTGGAGACTTCAACACTCCTCTCTCACCAATGGACAGGTCATTCAGACAGAAACCTAACAGAGAATTGAAAGACTTAATGGAGGTAATGAACCAAATGGACTTAACAGACATCTATAGAACATTCCACCCAAATAGGAAAGAATATACCTTCTTCTCTGCGGCTCATGGAACCTTTTCGAAAATTGACCATATACTTGGTAACAAGGCAAACTTCCACAGTTACAAAAAAATATTAGTAACCACCTGTGTCTTATCGGATCACCATGGATTAAAATTAGAATTCAACAACAATGCTACCCACAGAAAGCCCACAAACTCATGGAAACTGAACTCATGGAAAGTCAACTACTGATCCACACCTGGGTCAAGGAAGAAATAAAGAAAGAAATTAAAGTCTTTCTTGAATTTAATGAAAACAAAGACACAACATACTCAAACCTATGGGACACAATGAAAGCAGTGCTAAGAGGAAAGTTCATAGCACTAAGTGCCCACTTAAAGAAAACGGAGAAAGCACTCATTGGTGACTTAACAGCACACCTGAAAGCTCTGGAAAAAAAAGAAGCAGACTCACCTAGGAGAAGTAGAAGACTGGAAATAATCAAACTGAGGGCAGAAATCAACAAAATAGAAACACAGAAAACAATCCTGAAACAATAAGCTGGTTCTTGGAGAAAATCAACAAGATTGACAAACCCTTAGCCAAACTAATCAAACGGCAGAGGGAGAACACACAAATTAATAAGATCAGAAATGAAAAGGGGGACATAACCACAGACACAGAGGAAATTCAGAGAATCATTAGATCTTACTACAAAAGCCTGTATGCCACAAAATTGGAAAATGTAAAAGAAATGGACAGTTTTTTAGATAAATACCATATACCAATGTTACACCAGGACCATGTAAATTCTCTAAATCGTCCTGTTAGTCGTGAAGAATTGGAAACTGTTATCAGAAACCTCCCTACCAAAAAGAGCCCAGGACCAGATGGTTTCAATGCGGAATTCTACCAGAACTTCCAAGAAGACCTAATACCTATACTCCTTAAGGTATTTCATAATATAGAAACACAAGAGTCACTGCCAAATTCCTTCTATGAAGCTACAGTTGCCCTGATACCTAAAGCACACAAAGACTCAACCAAGAAAGGGAATTATAGGCCAATCTCACTCATGAACATTGACGCAAAAATTCTCAATAAAATACTGGCAAACCGAATCCAAGAACACATTAGAAAATTTATCCATTATGATCAAGTAGGCTTCATCCCAGAGATGCAGGGCTGGTTCAACATACGAAAATCTATCAATGTAATCCAACATATAAATAAAGTGAAGGAAAAAAAACCATATGGTCATCTCATTAGATGCTGAAAAAGCAATGACAAAATTCAGCACCCTTTTATGATAAAGTTCTTGGAGAGATTAGGGATACAAGGGTCATTCCTAAATATAATAAAAGCTATTTACAGCAAGCCAACAGCTAACATCAAATTAATTGGAGAGAAACTCAAGGCTATCCCACTAAATTCAGGAACACGACAAGGCTGTCCACTCTCTCCTTATCTCTTCAATATAGTGCTTGAAGTTCTAGTAATAGCAATAAGACAACATAAGGAAATCAAGGGGATTCAATTTGGAAAGGAAGAAGTTAAACTTTCATTATTTGCAGATGATATGATAGTATACATAAGCGACCCCAAAAACTCCACCAAAGAACTCCTACAGCTGATAAACTCCTTCAGTAACATGGCAGGTTACAAGATCAACTCCAAAAATCAGTCGCCCTCCTATACACAAAGGATAAGGAAGCAGAGAGGGAAATCAGAGAAGTATCACCTTTCACAATAGCCACAAATAGCATAAGATATCTGGGAGTATCGCTAACCAAGGAAGTGAAGGATTTATTTGACAAGAACTTTAAGTCTTTGAAGAAAGAAATTGAAGAGGATACCAGAAAATGGAAGGATCTCCCCTGCTCATGGATTGGGAGGATCAACATAGTAAAAATGGCAATTCTACCAAAAGCAATCTATAGATTCAATGCAATCCCAATCAAGGTCCCATTAAAATTCTTCACAGAGATTGAGAGGACAATAATCAACTTTATATGGAAAAACAAGAAACCCAGGATAGCCAAAAAAATCTTATACAATAAAGGTACTTCTGGAGGCATTACCATCCCTGACTTCAAACTCTATTACAGAGCTACAGTATTGAAAACAGCTTGGTATTGGCATAAAAACAGAGAAGTTGACCAATGGAATCTTTTAGAAGACCCGGATCTTAACCCACAAACCTATGAACACCTGATTTTTGATAAAGGAGCCAAAAGTACACAATGGAAGAAAGAGGGCATCTTCAACAAATGGTGCTGGCATAACTGGATGTCAACCTGTAGAAGAATGAAAGTAGATCCATATCTATCACCATGCACAAAACTCAAGTCCAAATGGATTAAAGACCTCAATATTAATCTGAACACATTGAGCTTGATAGAGGAGAAAGTGGGAAGTACACTACAACAAATGGGCACAGGAGACCGTTTCCTACGCATAACCCCAGCTGCACAGACATTAAGGGCAACATTGAATAAATGGGACCTCCTGAAGTTCAGCAGCTTCTGTAAAGCAAAGGACATTGTCACTAAGACACAAAGGCAGCCTACTGACTGGGAAAAGATCTTCACCAACCCTGCAACTGACAAAGGTCTGATCTCTAAAATATATAAGGAACTCATGAGACTAGACGGTAAAATGCCAATTAACCCAATTAAAAAATGGGGCGCTGAACTGAACAGAGAATTCTCAACAGAAGAAGTTCAAAGGGCCAAAAGACACTTAAGGTCATGCTCAACCTCCCTAGCTATCAGAGAAATGCAAATCAAAACAACTTTGAGATATCATCTTACACCTGTCAGATTGGCTAAAATCCAAAACACCAATAATAACCTTTGCTGGAGAGGTTGTGGGGTAAGGGGTACACTCATCCATTGCTGGTGGGAATGCACACTTGTGCAACCACTTTGGAAAGCAGTGTGGCGCTTTCTCAGGAAATTCGGGATCAACCTACCCCAGGACCCAGCAATTCCACTATTGGGAATCTACCCAAGAGATGCCCAATCATAGTACAAAAGCATATACTCATCTATGTTCATAGCAGCATTATTTGTAATAGCCAGATCCTGGAAACAACCTAGATGCCCTTCAGTGGAAGAATGGATGAAGAAACTGTGGAATATATACATGCTAGACTACTACTCAGCGGTAAAAAACAATGACATCTTGAATTTTGCAGGCAAATGGATGAAAATAGAAAACACTATTCTGAGTGAGGTAACCCAGACCCAAAAAGATGAACATGGGATGTACTCACTCATAGTCGGTTTCTAGCCATAATTAAAGGACATCGAGCCTATAAATTTGGGATCTTTGAGAAGATAATAAGAAGGTGAACTCCCAAAAAAAGATATAGTAATCCTCCTGGATATTGGAAGCAGACACGATCGCCAGGAAAAATTGGGAACTTGAGGGTTGGGCGAGACTGGGTCAAGGGAAGATGGGGAGAGAAAAGTGTGAAGGGGAGAATGCGGGGAGCTCGGAGGAATGGGATGCTTGGGATACAGGAAGGGTGGATATGGGAGCAGGGAAGCATATATCTTAATTTAAGGAGCCACCTGAGGATTGTCAAGAGACTTGACCCTAGAGGGGTTCCCAGGTTTCCAGGGAGACGCCCCCAGTTAGTTCCTTGGGCAGCTGAGGAGAGGGAGCCTGAAAAGGCCAGTTCCTATAGCCATACTGATGAATTTCTTGCATATCACCATAGAACCTCCACCTGACGATAGATGAAGAAAATGACAGAGCCCCACATTGGAGCACCGGACTGAGCTCCCAAGGTCCTGATGAGGAGCAGAAGGAGAGAGAATATGAGAAAGAAAGTCAGGACCGTGAGGGAACCTCCAGCTGGCGACAGATGGGGAAGGTGACTGAGCCCCACATTGGAGCACTGGACTGAGCTCCCCAAGGTCCTGATGAGGAGCAGAAGGAGCGAGAACATGAGGGAGAAAGTCAGGAACGTGAGGGGTGCGTTCACTCATGGAGACGGTGGGACAGAACTAAAGGGAGATCACCAACTCCAGTTGGAATGGGACTGATGGATCATGCGACCAAACCCGTCTCTCTGAATGTGGCCAACAGTGGGGGCTGACTGAGAAGCAAAGGACAATGGCGCTGGGCTCTGATTCTTCTGCATGGACGGGCTCTGTGGGAGCCTTCTCAGCTTGGTCGATCACCTTCCTGGACCTGGGGGGAGTTGGGAGGACCTTGCTTGGTCTTAGCATAGAGTAGGGAACCCTGATGGCTCCTAGGCCTTGAGAGGGAGGGAGGGGAGGTATGGGTGGAGGGGAGGGGAGGGAAGGGGGAGAAGGAGGGGAGGGAAGGGAGAGGAGGAGGGGAGGGAAGGGGGAGGAGGAGGGGAGGAGATGGAAATTTTTAAATATAAAAAAAAAACATGAGAAAAAAAAAGAAAAAAAAAGCAAAACAAGCAAGAGTCAGGCACAAAGATGAATCGAAGTGTATGAACCATGAATTTGCGATGTTGTTTTAAAAAAGATAGCCCTCAAACTATAATACATATAACTACATTAAACATGTATTCTAATTATGTATTATACTTGCATAATATATAATATACAAATATAATATTGTATAGCATATAAATTATTAAGATAATATATAAAAATATATTATCATTAATTATATTATATATAATTACATTAATACAAGTGTTCAATCACCAGAAAAATAAAAGAAAGAAAGTGGTTGTTACAGATAGAGTGACATGAAAGCTTAAGAGTGTTGAGGCAAAATATAACTCATTGACAATCTACTGTCTTAGCATGCACAGGCCTTGGGTTTAATCTGAAGTACTTCCAAGAGTTATATTACTAATGTGTATAAACTGGTAACATGTTTGTACTCTGGAAATAAAGGCCTGATTTTATTGATGATTGTAGTTGAATTCAGATTCTATCTGTGAATCTTTATTTCATATGATCCAAAGTTATCTTCATTGCATGTGCATTGGTCTGTTAGGTAATTAACAGTCAATAATGATAGCCAGAGCCCTAAGGAGAGAAAGAACTTCTGGTGTCAATATTAACACTCACGTACCAAGTTTTGCATATTTGGAATGTTGTTGCTTTTCATTGTGCCTGAAAATGTGAATTTCTTCATTACTCTGTTTGATTTGGCTTTTCACAACAGTTTTTGAGACATATTGTCAATTTGATTGGCATGTTCCATATTTTGCAGCACTAGAATTAATCTTTCAGGGTAATATGTTTATTCAGTTTAGAAATTCTCATTCTAAATTGAGATCTCTTAATTACATTGTTCAATAATTTCTCATAATGCATGGAGGGACACTTTAACAAATTAAAGAGAAGACAAAACACCATTCCATTCTTTAATGATACCTTTCTCAAAATTCATCCATCTAATAAAACCAGGGACTTTTTTCTTTTGAAATTTATCAAAACCAGATTGACAATAATTGAACACAAAACACTTGCATGGCACTGTTAGAAATATAGAGAAGTAAAATATCGTATCATTTAATAGATGATTTATTTGTGTTAGACAAGAAGAATATTAAAAACCTCAGTAATGTTTTTAAATATTCAAATAATTTATTTTCTATGTAACAGCTATAAAATGTTTTCATATTTATGTTAAATATCTACACAAAATTCATATGCATTTAAAGATTACAGATTTATATAAATACAAATAAAGAGTAACCAAAATTGTCTACTATTTATCACTGAATTTATTAAATTTAAGTTTAATTAATTGGTTCCTATTTTCAATATGGAGCTCTGCATTTTAAAAATGTTTTGTCTTCATAAGCACTTTCCAACTATTACCGAGATTTGAAATAGTTTTCGTTTAAAAACAGATAGTATTCTTGTATTTATATTTGTAGTTGAAATTCTTCGAATGTTATATGACTGTGTTTGAAAGACTTGAAAATTTATTTGGCATGCAACTTTTTATTAGAATTTGGGAAACATGCACTATGATGGTTCTTGAGGAAACAAACTCAACTTTGGCATAGCACATTTTAAAATGCATCAGGCATTCTTCAATCAGCATATCAAAAATAATTTTTTGTTTAATCAATTGATGTCTAAAGTAAATTTTTCTGTTTAAATCAAAAATATCAGAATAAATCCATCAAAAAGAAATTGTCTTATCCATTAGACTCATGCTGGAAAATAAGACTATCTCTTACATATTATCAAATGGAAACATATAGGTTTACCTTCCAAGTTAACTGAACAGGAATGCTTAGCAAGTTACCTGTAATCATCCAACTGATAATATAAGTGACCTGTCATGCATACAGTGCCTTAGCTTTGTAGCACTATAGGATACTTAGAAATTTTATACACAGTCCTGTTCCATAAGGACTTTCAATCTAATCTGGGTATAAATCATGAGAGTAGATTATAAATCATTTTTTCAAGAGTAAATAATAAAACTAGACAGCACTAGAAAGAATAGCTACAAACACTATGTGATAAGTGATTGATGCAGGGAATACATACTTTAAAATCTTCAAGAAAGAAAATGTCATTCTTACTTGGGTGGTTATTCATTATGATCCTTTATCAACCAGTTCCAAGGCATTAGTCAAACATATATGTTTAAAGTTATTTGTAACCATGTATGGCAAGTATGTGTTTGTAGAGAATGAAGACTATGATTTAAAACAAAACAAACAGGAATGATATAATCAATAAGATAAGAAGTATATTTCCTTAAAAAATAATTCAAGATATATATAATATATGCTTGTAAGCTAATTTTCCTGGTTATCCAGACAAAATAATAGGAGATTTTGTGTATTCCTTATCTTTGCTTTGGACCACTTGTTTATCTGGAATCTAGAAATATTATTAATGTTACTGATCAAATGGTCTGAGCAGCACTGCATGAATATAATCTTACGGTCAAGCTTCCAATACCATCAATACCATTCTAAATGCCAACATGCTCCTTAAAATGGAGAAAAACCTACATTCTAAACTAGGGAGGCAAATCTTAAGTTTATAACATCTTTTCTTTAAGGTTGATACCATACTGTTCATCAAATATTAAATATAAATGAGATAACAACATGGTATCCAAAGGATTATTGATAAATAAAAATTATTACATATGTTTGAATTGGTTTAAAATTGGATTGACAATATTGTATTGTGGCATTGTTATTGAGATTCAAAACTAATACCAAGAGAACTTAGTCCAGTTGAAATATTATAGAATTTTACTTTAAAAAAATGATGAATGATGAACTAACTAATGATACTGACTGATTCTGAATTAAACTTCTACTTACATTTAAAACTAATTCAAAAATACTTTTAATGACTTTTACACTTTGATAAACACTCTCAGAGTAGTTTATTTTAATTACCATCAGAGATTAATTTTATGGATGAGCATGTATTCATTAGTCTGTACATACCTAAGAAAGAAAAATAATACTCCATTTATGCACTAGTAATCCATTTCTAAGAGAAATTCTTGCAAGCCCACATCAATGAAAGGCTAGTAAATCATCATCTCTGATTTTTTTAAACAGAAAGTAGAGTTATGATAATTATTTTAGAGTTATTTCTGGTTCCAATACTAAGGGAGGATATTTATAATATTCCAGTTAATCATGGATTATTGTTTAACTTTCAATTGACAAAAAAACAAGTAAACTATGGAGTTCACTATCTCCTCTGTCCCTACTGGTTATTTTTAGTTATCTTTGTTTCTAAAATCAAAAATTACTTTTTTATCCTAATTGTCTTTTAAGTGAAATTTTCAGTTGATTTCACTGAATTTTTCTGTATTTCTGCAATTCTGCATTTTAAAACATTTTAGTTGTTTTTTAGGCAATTATTTCGACTCTCTGGATTCTGTTCCCTAGGGCCCTTCCCTCTATTTATGAAGTCAGAGCTGCTGGGCTCTGCTTTCAACTCTAATGGACTTCAGTCACTCAAGGCCAGGCCATAGATACCAGAATTTGTGAGTGGTTTACCTGCTAAGCAAGCTGCTCCCTCCCTAGATTCTTTCCCCCAGGGTCCCTCCCATATCCCACATCGTTTGTGGCCCTGTCAGTGTAATCCACCATATAGATAAACTGAAAGAATGTTCAACTCATTAGATGTTGAAAATCCTTTGACAAAATCTAGCATCTCTTTACGATGAAGGTTTTCGAGGGGTCAGGCATACAAGAGACAATCCTAAACATGATAAGGGAAATATATAGCAAGCCAATATCTAATTAAATGGAAAGAAACTAAAAGAAATTCCACTAAAATCAGGGATAAGTCAAGGCTGTCCACTCTCCATATCTGTTCAATATAGTACTGATAATTTTAGCTAGACGAATAAGAAAACTTAAGGAGATCAATGGGACACAAATTGTGAAGAAAAAAGTCAATTTTTTCTTATTTGCAGATGATATGATAGTATACATAAGAGGTCCCAAAAATTCTACCAATGAACTCCTATAACTAATAAACACCTTCAGAGTAGTAACTGGACACAAAATTAACTAAAAAAAAAATTAGTACCCTCTTATATAGAAACACTAAATGGGCTCAGAAAGAAATCAGTGAAACAACACACTTTACAATAGCCACAAATAATATAAAATATAATGGTGACACTTTATCCAAGTAAATGAAAGTCTTGTATGGCAAGAATTTTAAGTCTTTGAAGAAAGAAATTGATGAAGGTATCAAGATGGAAAGATCTCTCATACGCATCAATCATCAGGATTACCATAGTAAACATGGCCATCTTACCATAGCAGTCTACAGATTCAATACAATCCCCATCAAAATCCCATCCCAGTTCTTTACAGACCTTCAAGAACAATGCTCAACTTCATATAGAAACACATACACACACACACACACACACACACACACACACACACACAAACAAACAAACGGGGATAGCCAAAACAATCCTGTACAGGAAAAGACTATCTGGAGGTATCATCAACCCTGATTTCAAGCCATACTACAGATCTATAAGTAATAAAATTTTCTTTTAGTTGGCATAAAAATAGGCAAGTGTATCAATGGAAACAAATCAAAGACAGAGAGGTGTATCCACATACCTATGAACACTTGAATTTTGGAAAAGAAGCCAAAATTATACAAAGGAAAAAAGAAAACATTTTTAACAAATGGTGTTGGTCAAACTGGATGTTGACATATAGAAGAATGCAAATGAATCTATATTAATCACCCTGTACAAAGTGCAAGTCCATATGTATCAAAGACCTCAACATAAAAGCAGATACACTGAAAATGATAAGAGAGAAAGTAGGGCTTGAACTCATTGACATAGAAGATATCTTCCTTCACAGAACACCAAAAATGCAAGCACTAAGATCAACAATTAACAAATGGGATTTCTTGAAACTAAAACGCTTCTGTAAGTCAAACAATACTGTCAAAAGGAAAATAAAATAACAGTCCATAGAATGGGAAAAAGATTACCAAACCCACATCTGACAGAGGGCTCGAATGCCAAATATATAAACCACTCAAGAAAGTAGGTATAAAAGACAAACAAAAACAAATATGCCAATTAAAAAAATGAGGTACAAGTCTATACAAAATTGTCCACAAAGGAATCTTAAATGTCCAAGAATCACTTAATTGTTTAACATGTGTAGCCATAAGTGAAATGCAAATCAAAGGGACACTGAGAATCCATTTTACACCTGTGATAATGGCTAAGATAAAAAACATAAGTGACAGCTCATGCTGGTGAAGATGTGGAGCAAGGGGACCACTTCACTGCTGTTCTGAGGGCAAACTTATGCAGTCACTTTGAAAATCAATATGGTTGTTTCTCAGAAGACCCAGCTATACCACTCCTGGGAATATCTCCAAAGGATGTGTCATTATACTGGTGTAGGAGTTTCTTCTGTTCATGTTTTGCTTTTATTGATTAATGAATAAAGAAACTGCCTTGGCCTAGCTGATAGGGGCAGAGCTTAGGTAGGTGGAGAAAACAGAACTGAATGCTGGGAGGAAGAAGGGCAGAGTCAGGGAAGCCATAGATTCTCTTCCTGAGATGGACACTGGTTAGAATCTCAGGTAAGCCACAGCCATGTAACAATACATAGATTAATGGATATGGGCTAAATTAATATGTAAGAGTTAGCCAATAAGAAGTTAGAGCTAATGCCCAAGCAGTGTTTAAATTAATACAATTTCTGTGTGGTTATTTCAGGTGTAAGCTAGCAGGGCAGCTGGGATGAACAAGCAGGCCCTCTCCATACAACACCATACCATTTGCAAAACTATGTTCATAGCAGCTTTTTTTTTAATAGCCAGAAATTAGAAAGAACCTAGATGTCCTTTAACCAAAGAATGGTATATCAACTTGCAGTGAGACTAGGATGTGCAATGATTAGATGATATACACAGTAAGGAAACATGCTTGTACCTGCAGAGAAAGAGCAGGGGAGGAGTGGATGGGGGAATATGAAGGGCGCAGGGAGAATTTGAAAGATGGGAGGAATGGGAAACTTTGAGAAAGAAGTTTTCTTTAAAGTAAACTTTTAAAATGAAAATTAATTATGGCCTTAGTTGGCTCATGAGTCACCTACATATTTCAATTTAAAACCTATTTCAAATTGCATTTGCCACATCTTAAAAAATGAAATATTATTTTCAGTGCATATGCTGGTGAACATTCAATAATCATGGTAAAGTAAAAGGATTTCTTAATTTATTTTTAAAAAGTTAAAGATGGAATGAACAGATGGCTAAGCAGTTAAGAGTAGGTACCAATTTGGAGAGAACTGGAGTTCGGCTATGACACCCATTTCAGGTGGCTTCACATAACACAGCTCCAGCTTCAAGAGATCCAATGCCTCTATCCTCCACATGAACCCACAGGCACATGTACATAGCTACACACAGAGAAAAAGAAAACAAAAGAACATATCTTACAAAATACTCAAAAAATGCTGAAAAGGATCTTAGAATCAAGATTTTTGGAGAACGGTGAGTTTAACTTTGTTATAATTATTTGTTCTTCTCTATATTTAGATATATGGTTGCAAAGAGGCCCTTCTTGCCTCATAAAAACCTGTACTCCTGAAGACATATTCATACACAAACATTAATTAAAAAACAATCTATAATATATATATATATGTATATATATATATATATATTGCTTAATATGATTGCTGTGGAAAGATGAATTGTTAGCAATAGATAATGTTACGTGTTAAAAAACATTTTTACATATATAATTTCAATTAGAGACAAAATAAGAGTAAAACTGTCATAAAAATTGAAATATAAAAGCCTATGAAGATGAAAAATGAGAATACATATCATAAACCTATCTGCACTTAACTAATGTCCTCAAAATATGCCAATCAATAGCTGAAGGAAATGGTAAAAGAATGTATGAATAATGATATCATTTACTGTACCTTGAATTTATCAATACCTCAATATGAACAAAGGATAACAAACAATTACACATAGCTATGTAGGCAATAATCTTGTATTTTATAATAAGGGCAGAATTCTTTGCAAGATATGTTAAAAACAATTTTAAAACCATACAGCAAAGTTCAGGTCATAAAAAAGCCTTAATAAAGTACATCTGATTAATAGAAATATATTTCCTGACTATGATGCAACAAAATCAAAATTAAAAGCATATTTATTTAAATATACAATATTTTAGATAACACCAAGAATCATTCTTGCCAGGCAGTGGTGGAACATGCCTTTAATCCTAGCACTTGGGAGGCAGAGGCAGGTAGATCTCTGTGAGTTCAAGGCCAGCCTGATCTACAGAGCAAGTTCCAGTACTGGCTCCATAGCTACAGAGAAACCCTGTTTTGAAAAACCAAAAAATAGAGAAGCATTCTAAGGTAATTTTCAACATTATTTTTTGAGACACTATTTCTCTGTGTAGCTATGGCTGTCCTGGAACTCATTTTATAAAATAGGCTGGCCTCAAACTCCTGAGTGCTGGGATAAAAGGCATGTAGCAATACCACCCAGTCCTAAAGTGATTTTTAAATAATAATTAAGTAGTCTTTAGAAACTTTTAGAAATTAATGTCAATAAAATTATATGTATTACAATGTAAAGAACACAACTACACATATATTGTATAGCTTCAAATTTATTTGGGAAAAAGGAAAAATAAAATAAAAATATAAAAGATGGACAGATAATAGTACAGTCAATTAAATAGTGATTAATTCAGATAAGGAACAAAATGAAAAACTAATTTTGAAAACATTTAAAAATTAAACAGATTTTTGATAAAGGTATTAAGTTAATGAATAGAAAACAACATATAAACAATGCAGACTGAGCTAAATGATATGCAATATATAATTTAGAAAGTTAGTAGAGTTGGTCTTTTGTCATATGCCTGAAACTCAACAATATGCAATATGGAGTCAGGAGTATCACAAATTCAAGACCTTCCGAGGCATAAATTTAAAGGTCATCCTGAGGCAACTTGTTTAAATGTTTGTTTAGCAGCTGTTTTAATGTTCATGTTTTATTTTTCCATATAATTTTTCCTACGCTATGTAACTGATATTACAGGTGTTCAGTTTTTGGACTGTCCTTATCAGTACCTCCATGAACAAATAAAGGTAGTGATTTTTTGCTGATAATTATAATTCAAACTTACATCATTACTCACCACTTCTGATACTTTTTATCCAAAAAGAAGGAGTGGACTAACTAGGAAAGCTTGCTTCTAAGTAAAAATGAATTACCCACACCCCAGCTCCTGATATCACCAAGAAGGAATGATACTGTATTGTTCCTGCTTGGTTGGAGTATAAACTTAAGTCCAATCTTGTATTAAGTGACATCATGAAAGAGGGAAATGAATAAGTAATAGCCTTTTGTATAACCTATGTTTTGGGGGAAGTCTATGTGATCCTCTTGGCCAACAACTCAGCAAGATGCAATACATTTCAGGTACTGGAGATTATGTTTGTTTGGCATAGTATGATGCATACTCAAGGAACTTTTTCCATATTGAATGATGTGACTACCCCATTTCAATTCCTTTCATTTAGGTATATTTTAGGCAACTGATACACCAGTAGTTTTCCATATGACTTTTCAAAAGCCCTCCAGTTTTAGGTGTACCAATGTGTATTTCTTTCTTTACTTTACTCTCTCTTTATCATCATTTAACTTCACACTTCTAGTTTTCCCTTTCTTTTCTTTTTTATAACACTTTAATTTCTTCTTTGAAATATCCTTTCTTCTTTACTGATCACTAATACCACACCTCTATGATAATTTGTGTTAAAGCATACACATGTAAAATTTAAAAGCTAACACCAAACTTATAAAAGAAAACTATGTTTTTCTTTCGGGTCTGTCTTACACTATTCTGAATTATTTTTGATGGTAATGTCCTATTGCTAAAGATACAACTTACTGATGCCATGAAAAATTGAGAAAATTGAGCTGATGCCAAATAGAACTGCAACCCTACTGACAAGTATTCATGGTGCTGAAGCATACTTTATATATTACCAAAATAGAAAAGTAGTTACCAATATTACACAGCTACAAATCCTTAAGCCTACAACTGAAACTTGCCTGCAAGATATGCTGGTGAAATACTGGCTCAAATGTTATGAGAGTGTGCTGGCTAGTTTTATTGCAACTTGACACAAGCTAAACTCATCTGATAAGAGGGAACCTCCATGAAGAAAATGCCTCCATAAGACTGGGTCCTAGACGAGCTGGTAAGGCATTTCCTTAATTAATGATTGTTAGGGGAAGGCCCATCCCCTTGTGAGTGGTGTCATCTATGGGTGTGTGGTCCTGGGTTCTTTAATAAAGCAGGTTGAGTAAGCAATGGGGAGCAAGCCAGTAAGCATTGTACATTCATGGTATTCACATCAGCTCCAGCTCACGGGTTCATGCCCTATTTGAATACCTGTTCTGACATTCTTGGATGATGAATCATGATATGGAAGTGTTAGCCAACAAACGCTTTCCTCCCCAAGTTGCTTTGGTCATGGTGTTTTATCACAGCAATAGAATCTTTAATAAGACAGAGAGTAAGCAACTACATTTTATTGGCCCACTCAATGATGGAGCATATTCACTACTAAAGTGACCAAGAACGTAAGACTAAGTAGGTCATAAGCCTATGGTAGAATCTACTACTATTATTCTGCTAAAAGAACATAACAATAAAATTACCCATAATGATAATGGCATATTGGTATGCCCATAGATCAGTATATGACTCAACCCTCATCACAGAAACTTATTTGTGCAGTACATGGTAATTATCAAGAAGATCCACAGCTGAACAATGTGCAGAGAGTAAGAAACTTTGGAGCTTTGAGTCCTAAATGAGATGTCCTTATCAAAATCTTCCCCTCAAGGCTTAGAGATGTTTGTGGAAATGGAGACTGAAAGATTTTATGGAGGGAAGTGGATGACTACAGCACCAGCTCCCGTGATGTAATGGTTTAAAGCTCTGGGCTCTGAATCCAGCAATCTGAGTCCGTATCTCGGTGGAACCTGTTCCTTGAGGAAGAGACCTGGTCAGTCATCCTCATCAACTCAGACCATGAACCCAACATAAACAGACTTCCCATGCATGATTCAGACATGCCGGGTGAACGTTTCACTTCACTTCAGTGGACAACTCCAAGGAAACAGTGTCAAACATCCAGATACACAGAGACTGTGACAGCATGTATCAGCATGTACAAGACTCACACAGGCTCAAGTCCTAGAACTGAGGAGAAGTAAGTATACAGTCACACCCAAACCAAAAAGCTGTTTGCAAATGATGTCTGCTGAGAAAGTGAAAATCTGTGTACACCAACGGATTGTCTACACTCCACAGCAGGTCCATAGCCATGAAGAGTGGACTAACATAAAACAGACTGCATGGTTTGCTCTGTGTGTGTGTGTGTGTGTGTGTGTGTGTGTGTATGTGTGTGTTGTTTTAATTTGATGTTTTTTGTTATTCATTTTCCTTTTTTGATTTTTGTTTCTTTGTTGTTTTCATTTTGATTTTAAGAGAAGATATGAAGTTGTTTGGATAGGGAAAGAAGGGCAGATTTGGAAGGAGTTGGGGGAAAAGGAATATAATCAAAATGCACTGTATGAAGATAAATTTAAAGATAAAGAGGGGGAATTTTAAGCTAATTAAAAAGTCTGACACCATAATAGTATTTCCAACTATACTCATATAGGTCTTACATGCAAGTTGTACTTGAACAGATAGAGTTGTGTCTGAAAATTACTCTATTTATTGTGTCCTTTTCACACATATTATATTTGAAAACATGAGCCCAAGATTCAAGTTCCTGAAAGAAATATAAAGAGGGAAAACATGAACAAAAACAATCATTTTCCAAGCCATGAAGCAGGAATAAAAAAATATTTTACCTGCACATGTTTTGATGACAGTACATTTTGGACTTCCGTTAATGGCTTTACTGTTGCTAGAATATAACACTGTGACTAAAAGTAAATTATGGAAGAAAGAGTTTGAGTTATGGGTCCAGGTGCAAAGTTCATGATATGTGTGGATCAGAAAGCTGGGAGTTTGCATGCTTAATGTCAACATGAATAGAATGATTTAGAAATGGGGAGAAATTCTCAGGTCTGCGAGCCTACCCACAGTGACGTGCTTTCTCCAGTAAGGTTCCGTTATCTAAGCCTCCTCAAAGAGCACTGCCAACTGGGGGCAAGTGTTTGAATACATGAGTCTAAGAAGGTAATTTATTTCGGGGAGAGCTCTTGTTTTTTATTTATTTATTGAAAACAATCTTTTTTTTTCATTTTACATACCAATCCCAGTTTCCTCTCCCTCCTCTCATCGTGCTTCCCCAGCCTTCCCCTACTCCAACCTCCATCCAATCTTCAGAGGGAGTTAGGCTTCCAGTGGTGGGGAGTCAATAAAGTCTGGCACAACACTTTGATACAGGAGCAAGGACCTACTCTCTATATCTAAACAGAACAAGGTATCCCTCAAAACAGAAGGGGCTCCAAAAAGCCAGTTCAAGCACTAAGGATAAATCCTGGTCCCAATGCCAGTGGCCCCATAGACTGTCCTAGCCACACAACTGTCACCCACATTCAGAGGGCCTTGTTTTGGCCTATGCATGTTTCACTGCAGCCACTCCAGAGTCACTGAGCTAACCGTAACTCAGGTCAGCTGTTTCTGTGGGTATCAGGATAATTGTAGCTTCATAAAATGAGTTTGGCAATGTTCCTTCTGTTTCTATTTTGTGCAGCAATTTGAGGAATGTAAGCATTAAATCTTGTTTAAAGTTCTGGTAGAATTCTGCACTAAAATCACCTGGCCCTGGGCTTCTTTTGGTTTAGAGACTTAAGATCACTATTTCTGATTCCTTAGGGATTGTGGGTCTATTTAAGTTGTTCATCTGGCCTTGATTTAATTTTGGTATATGGTACCTATCCAGAAAATTGTCCATTGTTTTTAGAGTTTCCAGGTTTGTGGAGTACAGATATTTGAAATATGACCTAACAACTCTCTGGATTTCCTTAGTGTCTGATATTATGCCACCCTTTTTGTTTCTGATTTTGGTGATGTAGATATTCTCACTGCCTTTTGGTTAGTGTGGGTTAGGGTTTGTCTATCTTATTGATTTTCTCGAAGACATATGTTTATTCCACAATGTGGGTACTGGGAACTTAACCTGGGTCCACTACAAGAGCTCTAAATGTTAACCATTACGTCATTTCTCAAGACCCCATTACCTCAAATATAACAGTGAAAATAACAGTATAATACTTAAGTAAACTTAACCTAAAAAATCTGTCTATGAAAAGAAATAGAAGAATAGGTCAGTCTTTCAAAAGAATAAACATGGGATATTGTTAGTTTCTGATATTAAGACATAAAATAAAGTCACAAACAGACTGAATTGTAATAAGAATATTTTTAAAAAGGAAGTATCCAAATATTGCAGGATATTTGATTGCACAGTAAAACTCTTAGATTGTTAATAAATTTAAACCTTGAATCAAGGGCTGGAGTCCATGCCTAGTTCCCTGTGAGAGTTTTTCCCACTATGGTCTCTTTGCACTCCCCAGGATAACAGTCCTCAGCCCTCAAATAAGGTGCCTTCAGTCTGCTATACCACCATCAGAGCTAGCTACCCACAGCTGACCATATCATTCAGGCTTCCCTGTGCCCACACACTCTACAACCTTAGCCCCTGGCTAATATGAACAGCTACAGTGGCCTAGGCCCAGCTTGTGCAGTACAGTGGCAAGCCCTTCTGTTTGCACACCCCACCTCACAGGCCTACACCATGTGATCCTGGGCCTCTAGATGGCAAAAGTGTCTGGGACAAGTGGCGTTAACCCAGCTGCCTCAACTCCCTGAAGACCCCTTCCCCACACACACATATGGAAGCTTCATGAAATAATGAAATGCTCACCAGTAGAAAAATAGATTATTCATTAGAGGGTATTGTGAAAACTGGAACACTCTGTGGAGGAAAATAAAACTGAATTATCATTTAACACTAATTGGAATGCTTGTGTTAACACTAAAATTTAAATGGTGAAACAATAAATTTATTGAAAATGTGAAACTATATGATCTGTAGACAAAATATTTCTTTTTAGAACTTTTTTATTTTAATTGTAATTATGTATGTATGTGTTTCTGACTGTGGGCTTTATTCTTTGAGTGCAGTGCCTGTGCAGTCCAGAAGGGAGTATCAGATTATCCAGAGCTAGAGTCACAAGTGGATAAGAACTACCTGACATGGTTTGAAGGAACTGAACAGAGGTTCTCTGTAAGAGCAGCATATACTCTTTATTGTGAGTCATTGATCTAGCCACTGAAATAAAACTTCATGAAACTTGGACAGCACTTAAAGGAAAAAAAACATTAAACTGATTATATAAAATCAAATAAATTCCATTTAACAAAGAACACTGGACAATGCCTTCATGCATGATGAAATGGAAAAAAATCATTTATAATTCCTGAAACAAATATTTTTCTTTTATATTAGATTAACTAGAAGTACATATTATTTGAATAACAAAAACATAATGATATAAAACATACTATTACATTTTTATTGCCATAGTTTTATAATACTACTTGAAATCAGAAATGTTGATGCCTCCAGCAGTTGTTATTCAGGATTAGTTTAGCTATCCTTAATTTTATCTTTTTATCATATATTTTTTATTTTATTTTAATTTTATGCTTGTGTTTGTGTGTTTCCATATGAAACCACAAATTGTCATTTCAATATCTGAAGAATTGCTTTGGAATTTAAATTGGGATTGCATTGAATCTATAACTTGCTTTTGGTAGCGTGGCCATTTTTACTATTAATCCTACTCATGAGCTTAAGAGGTTTTTCTACCTTCTGCTTTCTTCAGCAATTACTTTATATAATGGCTTGGAGTTTTTCTCATACAAGTATTTCACTTGCTTGGTTGGAACAGCCTCAAGATATTATATATTATTTGCAGCTACTGTAAAGGATGTTGTTTCCTTGATTTCTTTCCCAGCCCATTTTTTATTTGGAGGGCTACTGATTTTTGTGAGTCAATTTTTTATCCATCTAATTTGCTGGAAGTTTTTATTTTTCTTTAAATCAGTTGTAGGAGTTTCCTGCTAGAATTTTTAAGTTCACTTATATATACTTTGATATTATCTGCAAATAGAGATACTTTTACTTCTTTGTTTCCATCGTGTATATCCTTGATCTCTGTACTCCAGACAACTTTACACAAGCTAAGAAAGCCTCAGTTGATCAAATGCCTCCATGACATCCAACTATAAGGCATGTTCTCATTTAGTGACCAATGGATATAGGGCAAACCCTATGGTGGGTAGTGCCATCCCTGGGCTAGCAGTTCTAGGTTCTATAAGAAAGCAGGCTGAGTAGAGAACATGTCACTAAGAAGCTCCCCTCCATGGCCACTGCATTAGCTCCTGTCCTGACTTCCTTTGATGATGAACAGTGATATGTATGTGTAATCCAAATAAATAATTTTCTCCTCAACTTGCTTTTTGTTCAAGGTGTTTCATCACAGCAATAGTAATGCTAAGATAATCTCCTTCAGTTGTCTTGTTGTTCTAGGTAAGACTTTTAAGTACTATATTGAATAAGAATGTAGAGAGTGGAGAAAAATGTCTTGATTCTGATTTTAGTGTAATTGCTTTAAGTTTCTCTGCATTTAAGTTGCTTGTTATTATACTGCCTTTATTATATTTAGGCATGACCTTTGTATACCTTTTTTCTACAAGACTTACCTTGCAAGAGTTTTGGATTACAGGCATTTTCATGAATCTCATGAGATAATTGTATTGTTTTTGTCTTTCAGACTAGTTATATGGTAGATTTTATTTACTGATTTTTGTACAATGAATCATCTTTTCATCGCTGGGATAAATCTTACTCAGTCATGGTGATGATCCATTTGGTGTTTTCTTGGATTTATTTGTAAGTATTTTATTGAATATATTTACATCTATGTTCAGAAGGGAAATTAGTCTGTAATTCTTCTTTTTTGTGGGTTTTTATGTTGTTTGTAGATTGAGTAACTGTGACCTTCTAAGATGAATTAGTCAATGTTCCTTCTGTTTCTATTTTATGGAACTATTTGTAGTATTGTGATGTGGGATTCCCCTATGTATGCTGTAAATACCATTGGTAAATAAAGAAACTGCCCTGGCCTGTTGATAGGACAGAACTTGGATAGGCAGGGAAATCTAAACTCAATGCTGGAAGAAAGTTGGCAAAGTTAAAGAGAAGCCATGTAGCCCCCCCGAAGACAAATGCTGGGTATTTTACCTGATAAGCTGCAGCCATGTGGAGTCACACAGATTACTCGAGATGGGTTAAATTAAGATATGAGAGTTAGCCAATAAGAAGCTAGAGCTAATAGGCCAAGAAGCTGGGAACCAACAAGTGTCCTCCTACAAAAACTGACGCTAACGTGGCCTACTAAAATCTACTTAAAACCTCAGTGTTTGGGAAAAAAACAGAAATAAACACATCTTTAACATCGTGGCTCCTTTAAGAAAGGATTTCCTTATTCAGTGGTAGAAAAAAAAAGCTGTGCTGCTTTGAAAACTGCAGCTTCCTGGGCCATACTGCCAGCACAAACTCTGGCTCTTTCAGGATATCGACCATTTAAATTGGTTTTTTAAGCAGCGTGTCTCAATCTGCTTAATTGCTCAACATAGTCCCACTGCATACTTGGAACCGGGACAGTTTGCAGCTCAGAGGCAATAAAGAGACCTCTTTTGAAATGTTGGTCTGGGCAGAGCAAGATGGCAGGACCATATATGACTTAGTAATGCCGCAGCTTAAGATTTTAAGAAGTGCTTAGCATTTTAAGAAGCACTCCTGGACAATAAAGAATTTAATATACACAATAGGACACATTCAGACATAAAAGACCTCTAAATGAAACACACTGTGTTAAAAAAAAAAAAAGTACATAGCCTTGGGAGAGAGAAGAAAAAGAATATAGACAGTTATAAAAAGAAGTAAATGTTTTTAAAGGTAGTTTTTAAAGAGACAGAGTACAGACAGTCATAGATTAAAAGAGTAAAGATAACAAAATAAATATTAAAAAGCAATAAAATAAAAAAATAATAAGCCACGTAAAGATGGAAAATACACAGAGAGTCTGGATTATGTATATTACTGTGTTTTCTTTGAATTTTTTGACTGTGAAGAAGCTAAGTAATCAACATGTATACTTTAAAGGTATTTTGTCTTTAAAATTTGAGTCTAAGGATATGTTGCTTTGGAAAAGGGGTTCTTTTTTGTTGTTGTTCCCACAGAAGATGAGAACCTGTGGAATCCTTCCAGATTAAATGTGGTTTGATGGACCAAGATCCATTGAAAGGTCACTGTGAACACAACCAAAAAATTACTTTGCCCAATAAACAGCAGGAAGCAGTTTGGAGAGAACTGTGCACATATTCCCAAATATGGTTTGCAAATGTTTCTTTACATTTAAAGCGGGATATGCTATAGAGATTTGCATTGGTATAGATCTTGGTTTACTGATACAAATTTAAGGTCAATTTTGTTATTATATATATATACATATATATATATACATATATATATATGTATATATATACATATACATGATTAAGGTATTCTGTTTGTGTAGCTTATTTTAAAATGTAATGTATAATTAAAAAAATAAAGGCTAATAGATAATCTCAAGCTTGTTGTAATGTTACTTAGATTTCCTAGATGTACAAAGATGTATTTCAGATGAATAGGGATTCTTCAAATCTTACAAAAACTACAGAATATTGCATTTAAAATGTTTTAAGAATTTGGGACTGATGGAACTTGTGATCAAACTGGTCTCTCTGAACGTGGCTGACAAGGAGGGCTGACTGAGAAGCCAAGGACAATGGCACCTGGTTTTGATTCTACTGCATGTACTGGCTTTGTGGGAACCTAGTCTGTTTGGATTCTCACCTTACTAGACCTGGATGGAGGTGGGAGGACCTTGGACTTCCCACAGGGCAGGAAACCCTGACTGACTGCTCCTTGCCTGGAGAGGTAGGGGGAGGGGAAATGGGGGGAGGGGAGAAGGTGAAAATTTGTAAAAATTATATAATTTAATAAAAAAAAAATAGAAAGAAGAAAAAAAGAATTTGGGTAAGCAGAACTAAAAAAATCATTCTGAGAGAGATATTCTAGACCCAGAAAGACAAATATGATTAGTGTCTTGTTTGGTTGTTGTAAAAGAAGGTTCCTCCTTTAGCAAATGGAAAAATACAGAGACCCACAGTCAGATGTTTGCAGAGAGAGACCTCGGACATCTCATTCTTAAATGTATTTATCTCCTTCAATTCTCTTCCCCCAGCTCTCTGGGATTTTGTGGAAGAATCAGCAGAAAGAATATAAGAGTAAGAGGGGATGGGGGACTCCAAGAAAACAGGGTCCTTTAAATTAACTTGAACAAAGCTCATATGAACTCACCAAGACTGAGGCATCATGCAAAAAGCCTGTACAAGGTCCTCTGTATATATATATATTATGGTTTCAAGTTTAGTGTTTATGGGGTTCATGAGTTTGCAAAGGATTCTCTGTTTATTGTACCATATTTTGGGCTATTTTCCTTCTGTTGGTTCATCTTGTTCAACTTTGATGTTATTGTTTTTGTTTTATATTATTATATTTTATTGTTATCTCTTAAAAACATGTTTTCATTTAATAGAGATAGAAGGAGAGGTGATCCAGATGGAAGAGGTCACAGTGAATCAGACAGAAGAGTAGAGGGAACAGAAACCATAATCAGAGTATGATATGTGAGAAAAGAATTATTTTCAATATATGAGAAATGATGTAAAACACGTAAAATTCTTCAAAATAATGTTATTTAGGGAAAGAGAAATTATAAGAAAGCAAGATCATTTTGCAACTATTATTTTGACAATACTTAGAAAGCAATATTGTGCTAACCAAGGAAGTAAAAGACCTATTTGACAAGAACTTTAAGTCTTTGAAGAAAGAAATTGAAGAGGATACCAGAAAATGAAAAGATCTCCCATGCTACTGGATTGGTAGGATCAACATAGTAAAAATGGCAATCCTACCAAAGGCAATGTATAGATTCAATGCAATCCCCATCAAAATTCCAACAAAATTCTTCACAGACATTGAGAGAACAATAATCAACTTTATATGAAAAAAACAACCAGGATATCCAAAGCAATTCTACACAATAAAGGAACTCCTGGAGGCATTACCATCCCTGACATCAACCTCTGTTAAAGCTACAGTAATGAAAACAGCTTGGTATTAGCATAAAAATAGAGACATTGACCAATGGAATTGAATCAAAGACCCAGATATTAATCCACACACCTATGAACACTTGATTTTTGACAAAGAAGCTAAAATTATACAATGAAGAAAGAAAGCATCTTTAACAAATGGTGCTGGCTTAACTTGATATCAACCTGTAGAAGAATGAAAATAGATCCATATCTATCACCATGCACAAAACTCAAGTCCAAATGGATTAAAGACCTCAATATATATCTGACCACACTGAACCTGATAAAAGAGAAAGTGGGAAGTAGCCTGCAATGCATGGGCACAGGAGATCACTTCCTATGTACAACCCCAGTAGCACAGACAATAAGAGCAACAATAAATAAATGGGGCCTCCTGAAACTGAGAAGTTTTTGTAAAGCAAAGGACACAGTCATTAAGACAAAAAGGCAACCTTCTTAATGGGGGATCTTCACCAACCCCACATCAGACAAAAATCTGATCTCCAAATTATATAAGGAACTCAAGAAACTAGACATTAAAATTCTAAATAACCCAATTAAAAATGGTGTACTTAACTGAACAGAGAATTCTCAACAGAAGAATTTCAAATGGCCAAATGATACTTAAGGACATGTTCAACTTCCTTAGCTATCAAGGAAATGCAAATCAAAACAACGGTGAGATACCATCTTACACCTGTCAGAATGGCTAACATTAAAAACACAAGTGATAGTTTATGCTGGAGAGGATGTGGAGTAAGGGAAACACTCATCCATTGCTGGTGGAAATGTGAACTTGTGCAACCACTTTGGAAATCAGTGTGGCAGTCTCTTAGAAAACTGGGACTCAACCTATCTCAGGATCAAACAATACCACTCTTGGGAATATACCCAAGAGATGCCCAATCATAATAGAAAAGCATTTGTTCAACTATGTTCTTAGCAGCATTATTTATAATAGCTAGGACCTGGAAACAACCTAGATGTCCCCAGTGGAAGAATGGATAAAGTAAGTGTGGCACATCTACACATTAGAGTACTACTCAGTGGTTAAAAAAAAATGACATCTTGAATTTTGCATGCAAATGGATGAAAGTAGAAAACACTATCCTGAGTGAGATAACCCATACCCAAAAATATGAATATGGTATGTACTCACTCGTTAGTAGATTCTAGCCATAAACAAAGGACAATGAGCCTATAGTTCATGATCCTAGAGAAGCCAAGTAATAAGGTGAACCCAAAGAAAAACATATAGAGATACTCCTGGAAATTGGAAGCAGACAGGATCACCAGGCAAATGTTGATAGCATAGGGGTGAGGGTGGGGTGGAGGGAAGGGGAGAGGGGGAGAGAGAAGGGAGAAGGGAGATGGGGAGTGTTGGAGAAAGCTTGGGTGAATGGAATAGTTGATATGGAGGAAGGAAAGATATGGGAGCAGTAAAGGAGATATCTTAACTGAGGGTGCCATTTTGAGGTTGGAAAGAGGCTTAGCTCTGGAGGGGTTCCCAGAAGACCAGGGGGATGACCCCAGCTAGGACCCTCAGCAGTGGAGGAGAGGGTGCCTGAACTGGCCTTGTCCCATAATCAGACTGAAGACTATCTTGAATATCACCATAGAACCGTAGTCTGGTGACAGTTTGAAATAGAGACAGAGACCCACATTAGAGCACTGGACTGAGCTCCCAAGGTCCAGTTGAAATGCAGAAGGAGCGAGAATTTGAGCAAGGAAGTCAGGACCACAAGGGGTTGGTCCACCTACAGTGTGCCTGAGCTAATGGGAACTCACCAACTCCAGCTGGACTGGGACTGAACAAGCATGATCAAACTGGCTGAATGTGGCTGACAATTGGGGCAGACTGAGGGGCCAATGATAATGGCACTAGGATTTGTCTCTACTGCATGTACTTGCTTTTTGGGATCCTTTTCTATTTGTATGCATATCTTCTTAAGCCTGGAAGTAGGTGGGAGGGCCTTGGACTCCCCCACAGAACACAGTTCCTTGCCCTCTCTTAGGACTAGAGGTGGTGGGGAGGAGGGTGTGTCAGGGAGCAGGAGGAAAGTGGGAGGAGGGGAGGATGTGGAAATTTTGATTGGTATTATTTTTAAAGTAACAAAAAGTAGAGAAAATTTTTAAAAAGGAAAAAAACATAAAAGTGCAAATATATAGTTATAATTTATGAAAGATAATGTTTTGGTCACAATTTATGACATTTGAAATTTGCCAAGAATTTACAAGGTAACAAGTGGAATTCCTAAATGCCTATGCTCAGATTCACAGAAGTTTCCTGCTGTTGTGCTTTCCGTGTGTGTATACCTATATTGTGTAGTTGGGTCTCATTATTCATAGTAAATACAATCCATATGGCTGTTGTGAATATTGAGCTACAACTCTGTGGAAAATAAATTATTTGTTTACCATGAAAACAAAAAAAGAGAAAAGTTTATAGCTGAGTTTGTGTTTATGTTTTTTCCTTTGCTACTGTGAAGAGTACATTTCAGTACCATTAATACTAGCTAGTAGTAGTGGAGGCTCCATTTATGTACCAGCTCCACTACTCCATGTTCAATGAGATATATAGGTATTGCCATAAGCAATAAGGCTTTGTCACCAGTTTGTAGAGAACAATCAATAGCTTTTGCAATAGCTTGTGTTGTTTCGAGGTTCTATAGGGCACCTTTGGCCAATAACTCAGGTAAATGTCACTCATTCCTGGCAGTGGAAGTTTTATTTGGTGGCATGAAACTTCTAGTTGGAGTTTTGTCTTCCCCATTATTTTTTGATTATTTAGATTTCTTTCATCTATGTATATATTTTACTAAGCTTATATTATAGTAGGTTTCTTCAAATGGCCCTACTTTTAGCTCTTCGTCCTCATATTTCCCCACTTGCCACATCTGCCTTCCTCATCCGGCTTTAATCTTTCCATTTAAATACCATACCCCTTCTGTCTATAGCATCTATTATATTACCCCTTCCAAGGGAGAATCTTCTCTTCCTGCTAGTCCCTTTCTTTGTATTTGACCGCTATTATATGGATTATGGTATGACTATTGAAGATTTAAATGCTAACATCTATTAACCCAGATTTGTTGACTCTGTGATTTTCCTTGTGCTGCTATTGAACCCGCTGGCTCTTACAATTCTTCAACACCCTCTCTATAGGATTCATTGAGCCCTGCCTAATGTTTGTCTATGTCTCTGCATCTGTTTAAATCAGGTTCTGGATAAATCATCTCTAATGATAGTAGGGCTAGGTACCAATTTATGAGTATAGTAGAATGTCATTAGGGATCATTTCATTGATTATTTTCCATTCCTGTTTGGTTCTACCCAAGGTCTCTGGGCTATCTTATCACTGAATCCTGATCCTCAAGGATGAGCTCCCTCTCATGTTGGGCCAGTCATTGGTTGGCCACTCCCATGGTTTCTGAACTACTTTTATCCCAGTATATTTTGAAGATAGGGCAAATTGTAGGTCAAAGGTTTTGTGGCTCGTTTGGAGTCCTAGCCCTTCCACTGGAAGTTTTGCCTGGTTACAGGAGATGACTAGTTCAGACTCCATTATCTCCCTTTGCTGGGAGTCTTAGCTCATGTGACTTCATAGATTTCTGGGAAGTTTCCATTACACTAGGTTTCTAGTTCATCCAAGAGATGAGCCAGATTCCAGATTCCAGATGTCTCAATAATCTCTCCCTCCATATTTCTGTCACCTGATTCCTCCTGATCTCCAATCCATCCAGACACCTCCCCATATCCAATGGCATGTCTATTCTATTTCCCATTCAAACTGATTTAATCCCCCCACCAGTGCCTTTCTTGTTACTTAGATTCTCTGGACCTGGGGATTATAGCACAGATATACTTTATTTTATTGCTTATAAACACACCATGTTTATCTTTCTGAGTCCAGATTTTCTCACTAAGGATGATTTTTTTCTTGTACCTTCCATTTGCCAGCAAATTTCATGACATCATTATTTTTAACAGTTGAATAATACCTCATTGTATAAATGTATCATTTCCTTTATCTAGTCATCCATTGTTTCCAGTTTCTGAATATTATCTAGCTAGTAAAAATAAAGCTTCAATTAACATAGTTGAACAAATGTCCCTGTGGTATGGTGGAGAATCCTTTGGATATAAGCTTAGGAGTGCTATATCTGGGTCTTGAGATAGATCAATTAACAATTTTATAATAAAGGACATTGAGCCTATAATTCGGGATCCTTGAGAAATAATAAGAAGGTGAACCCAAAGAAAAACATATAGTTATTGTCCTGGATATTGGAAGTAGACAAGATTGCCGGGCAAAAAAATGGGAACTTGGGCTTGGGGTGGGATGGGGGCAAGGGGAGATGGTGAGAGAAAAGCGTGAAGGGGAGGATGTGGAGACCTTGGGGGAATGGGATGCTTGGGATATAGGAAGGGTGGATATGGGAGCAGGGAAGCATATATCCTAATTAAGGGAGCCATCTTAGGGTTGTTAAGAGACTTGACTCTAGAGGGGTTCCCAGGTATCCAGGGAGATGCCCCCAGCTAGTTCCGTGGGCAGCTGAGGAGAGGGAGCCAGAAATGGCCAGATCCTATAGCCATACTGAAGAATATCTTGCATATCACCATAGAACCTTCATCTGGCGATGGATGGAGATAGAGACAGAGCAACACATTGGTGCACTGGTCTGAGCTCCCAAGGCCCAAATAAGGAGAAGAAGGAGAGAGAACATGAGCAAGGATGTCTGGACTGTGAGGGGTGCTACCATCCACTGAGAAGGTGGGGCTGATCTAATCGGAGCTTACCAAGGCCAGCTGGACTGGGACTGAATAAGCATGGCATAAAGCCAGACTCCCTGAACATGGCAGACAATGAGGGCTGCTGAGAAACCAAGGACAAGGACACTAGATTTGGATCCTACTACTCATACTGGCTTTTTTTTTGGGGGGGGGGGGCTAGCCTGTTTGGATGCTAACCTTCCTGGTCCTGGATGGAGAGTGGAGGAGCTTGGACTTCCCACAGGGCAGGGAACCCTTACTGCTCTTTGGACAGGAGAGGGAGGGGGAGTGGAGGGGGGAGAGGGGATAAATGAGAGGCAGGGAGGAGGTGGAAATTTTTAATAAAAAAAATATTTCCGCCGGGCGGTGGTGGCGCACGCCTTTAATCCCAGCACTCGGGAGGCAGAGGCAGGCGGATCTCTGTGAGTTCGAGGCCAGCCTGGTCTACAAGAGCTAGTTCCAGGACAGGCTCTAAAAATGCTGCAGAGAAACCCTGTCTCAAAAAAAAAAAAAAAAAAAAAAAAAAAAAAAAAAAAAAAAAATATTTCCAAGAAAGCAGGAAACAGAAAATAAGACTTGCTTTTCAGCAACACATTAAAAGACAAAATAAATTCCAGGATTTAAAAAAAAGAAACTACCATATTGATTTCCAAAGTGGCTTTATAAGTTTTCATTGCCACAATAATGGAAAAGTATTCCCCGTGCTTCACATTCTCATCAGAATTAGCTGTTAGTAGTGTTTTTGATATTAGCCATAATGACAGGTATAAGATAGAATCTCAATCTCCCTTTGATTTTTCCTTGATGACTAAGTTTACTGAACACTTATTTAAGTGATTATTGTCCATTTGAGATTTCTCTATTCAGACTTCTTTGTTTAGATAAGCTCCCCATGTTTTTTTCACTGTTAAATAAAATTTTTTAACAATTGCTAACATTTAGTACATAATATCAAACATGGAATGTTTGTGTATATTTTCTGAATAACATTCAGAGGAATTTTTTCATGGTGATAGAGCTTTGTCCATTTTCACATGTATTGAAGCTAAATATAGAGAACTAAGCATCTCGCGCACATGTTCCTCCACTATTACACATATTGACTGCAGTTAGTAACAGCAGACACTGATTGCTCCAAGTTGGAGTGACACCCAATTTCTAATAAGGGCTTGCTGCCTTTTTGCAGGTCTTCTTCATCTTCTCATTTTGCTCCAGCATCATAGTAGGGCTGTAGAACTATCTCAAAACATAAATTAAAATATAGTATTATACCCATCCATGACAGCTCCATCCTTATTGACCATATCACATTTCTGCTCCTATACGTAACTTCAAACTCACAATCCTATAAGAAACCCCAATAAAACTCATCTGGTTCATCAAGCTGGACTTTGGTAGTATCTGTACTTTGTCAAGGATTACCTCTCTGGGGTGAGTAGATATGTGTGCTGCATCTTCCCAGGAAAATTTTGTCACACAACAAAACCCAAAGTAAGAATTTTGGAGGAAGCAGTACTTTTTCCCTAATGAGTTGGACACAGAACTTTGGGAAGTGATATGCTCCCCATGTTTTAATTGGAGTTGGATTTCTACAAAGGCCTTTTCAGAATCCAATGAGATGATCACGTGTGTTTTTTCCTTCTTAGTTTGCTTATATGTTGGATTACATTGACAGATTTTCATATGTTGAACCCATCCATGAATATTAAATATGGAAAACAATTGATCTTGGTGGATGATCTTTTTGAAGGGTTTTGTGTTCTGTTTTTAAGTATTTTATTGGGTATGTTGGCATTAAAAATCATGAGACAAATTGCTCTGTAATTCACCTTGTTTATCCTCTGTGTAGATTGGAAATTAGGGTTACTGTGGCATCATAAAATGAATTTGAAAATATTGCTTCTGTTTCTATTGTATAGTATAATTTGAGGAGTATTGATATTAGTTCTTTGAAATTCTTGTAGAATTCTCTGGTGAAACAGTCTGTCTCTGGACTTTTTTGCTCATGAGACCTAAATAATTGATTCCATGTCCTTTGGGGATGTAGGTCTATTTAAATTGTTTATCTAATCTTGATTTAATTTTGGTACAAAGTATCCATTGAGAAAATTGTCCATTTCTTTTAGATTTTCTAATTTGGTGGAATACGTGTTTTTAAGGTACAACCAATTGATTTTTTTTTTTTTTGGATTTCTTCAATGTCTATTTTTATGTCCCCCTTTTGTTTCTGATTTTGTTAATTTAGATATTCTCCCTGTGTCTTTTAATTATGTTAGGTAAGGATTTATCTTTCTTGTTGATTTCCTTAAAGAATCAACTATTTGCTTAATTAATTCATTATATTGTTATCTTTGTTTTTATTTCATAATTTCAGCTCTGAGTTTGATTATTTCTTGCCTGTTACTTCGTTTGGGTGTGTTTGATTCTTTCTGTACTAGAGCTTTCAAATATGCTGTTTAGTCACTAGTATGACATCTCTCTAATTTCTTTTTTGTCAGATATACCTTTTAAAATTAAAACCTTCTTATTTTAATTGTTTGGATCGGAATGTGCTATACATATTCCCCAATTCCCTTCCACTTGTCACCCTCCCCTTCCACCATCCCCCATCCTCCACATTTCTTATCTACTAAGGAGTTCTTTTCTATTTTTGCCTTGCTATTTGGATCCATGTATGCCACATTTTACTTATCCATTCTCTGATTGAGGAGTATCTAGATTATATCCAGGTTCTGGCTATTATGAATAATGCTGCTATGAACGTAGTTGATCAAAAGTCCTTGTAGTGTCCATGTGCATTCTTTGGGTATATGCCCAAGAGTGTTATTTCTGAGTCTTGAGGTAGATTGATTGCCAATTTTCTGAGAAACTGCCATACTGATTTCTAAAGTAGCTGTACAAGTTTGCCCTCCCATCAGGAATGGGGAATTGTTCCCTTTCCTATGGCATCCTCTCCAGTATAAGTCATCATCAGAATGTTTGATCTTGGCTATCATAATAAGTATAAGATAGTATCTCAGAGTTGTTTTGATTTGCATTTCTCTGATGAATAAGGATTTCAACATTTCCTTAAGTGTCTTTTTGTCATTTGATGTTCCTCTGTTGAGAATTCTCATTTTAGGTCTCCATATCATTTTATTTTTTGATTATATGGTCCTTTGATGTCTAGTTTATTGAGTTCATTGTAGAATTTGGAGATCAGTCCTCTGTCAGATTTGGGATTGGTGAAGATCTTTTCCCATTCTGTAGGTTGCCATTTTGTCTTGTTGACCATGTTCTTTTTTTCACAGATTTCTTCCTAGTTTCAGGACTTCCCTTTTATTAATTTTTGCTTTCAGTGTCTGTGCTATTGGTGTTGTAATTAGGAAGTGGTCTCCTGTGCCAATACATTTAAGGCTACTTCCCAAGTTCTCTTTTATCTCTTCTATGCGGTTCAGTGTGGTTGGCTTTATGTTGATGTCTTTTATCTATTTGGATCTGAGTTTTGTGCATGACAATAGACATGGATGTATTTGCATTTTTTTACTTGTTGATATCTAGTTATGCCAGCATGATTTGTTGAAGATGTTTTCTTTCTTCTACTTTATAGTTTTAGCATCTTTGTCAAGAATCAGGGGTTCCTTCACCTGGCATTGGATGGAGAAAATGACAGAGCCCCACATAGAAGCACCAGATTGAGCTCCCAAGATCCTGATGAGGAGCAAAAGGAGGGAGATCATGAGCAAGGAAGTCAGGACCGTGAGGAGTTCGTTTACCCATTGAGACGGTGGGACAGATCTAACGGGAGACCACCAAGTCCAGTTGGAATGGGATGGATGGAACAGGGGACCAAAACGAACTCTCTGAATGTGGCTGACGGTGGAGGAGGACTGAGAAACCAAGGACAACGGCGATGAGCACGAACTCTACAGCATGGACTGGCTCACTGTGAGCCTTGTCAGTTTGGTTGCTCACCTTCCTGGACTTAGGGGGAGCTGGGAGGACCTTGGACTTAACATAGTGAAGGGAAACCTGATGGCTCTTTGGCTTGGAGAGGGGCAGAGTGGGGGTATGGGTGGAAGGGAGGGGAGGGAAGTGGGAGGAGGAAAAGAAGCAAAAAAGAATTAAATAAAAAAAAGAAAAAGAAAGAATCAGGGGTTCATAGGTGTGTGGATTCATATAAGAGTCTTCAATTTGATTCTATTAGTCTCTGTCTGTTTTTGTGTCAATAGAAAGCTGTTTTCAGTGCTTTAGCTCTAAAGTAGAGCTTGTAGTCAGGCATGGTGATCCTTCCAGAACTTCTTTTATTTTATATGATTGTTTGGACTATCCTGGGCCAATAACATGAACTTCAATTGCCACCTTCTGCTCCTTTGCCATGGCCATTGGCAGGCAATTTTACGCATCTGAGTTTGGGATGATTAGGTCTAGGCCCCAATATCTGAATTTGTGTTTGTAGGATGTGTGTTTTGTTCCTTGGTTTCTGTTCCCTCTTTGGTTTTCAAGTCTTTCTTACCTAGGTTTCTGGTGGCCTTTGTGACCTCTGATCTAGTAGGGAGTCTGTCCAAGTTGGGAGCTGGCCTTATTGTCAGTTGTGCTGGCCTTATTGTCAGTTGTTTGGCCTTTGATGGAGCAGAGAGTTTCTATTCTTCTTAATGGTGTGGCCTGTGCCTAAGTGTGTTATAGTACAAAAATTTCCACATTAGCCCAGAATGGAGTATAATAAAGGTTTATTTAGTAGGGGTTGAACTCACAAAAAAAAAAAAGTAGCAATCTGCAGTCGTACTCATGGAATTGGAACCAAATATAGTAGACAAGGGGCCTGTGCACATGTTTATGTATAGATTTATAATATATGAGACCATGCCCAAAGTGGGACAGTAACTTAAAGGCTATTGGTCGAAGGAGTTCTCACAGCAACAGTGACTGAAGTCCCCTGTGCCTGCCAGTAGCAGGGTAGCCGATGAGCTGGAAAGGCTTGAGCTGTGGGAGCATCTTGGGGAACAGAATCTAAGGAGTAGAATAGTTCAGCTGACAGATGGGTCAGTTATTTTTTCTGAACGGTTTGCCCTGTGCCTGAGTGGTCAAAGTCTGCTGGGGTGTGAGTAAGGCCTGGCTTTGGTGTTGGCATGGAGTAGACCGAGTGGAGGGCCTTTGAGAACAGAATATAGGAAGTAAGGCAGGTCAGGTGACAGGAAGGTCACTCACCTGTTCTTTTGAATTGTTTGTTTTGCATCTGAGTAGTAGAAAGTCTACTGGGCATAGGGATCAGACTATGTTTTAAACTTAGAACATGATTTATGTTTGCATGCTTAGAGGAATTAAATTATTCTCATAGATAATCATAAAGTCATATTTTAGTATACATGAAACTTCACTACATTTGTTTGAAAGTCACCACAAGAGTGAGAAGCCAAGGACAATGGAACTGGATTTGGCTCCTATGACACATTCTGATTTTGGGGGGGGGGGGGCTAGCGTGATTAGATGCTCACCTTCCTAGACCTGGATGGAGGGGGGAGGAACTTAGACTTCCCACAGGGCAGGGAACCCTTACTGCTCTTCGGATAGGAGAGGGAGGGAGAGTGGAGGGGGGAGGGGAGGGGGAAGGGGAGGAGGAGGGGAGGGGGAGGGAAGGGGGTAGGGGGGAGGGGAAGGGGGAGGGGAGGTAAATGGGAGGCAGAAATTTCAAAACAAACAAACAAACAAACAAACAAATAAATAAATGAATAAATAAATAAATAAAAGAGTGGTCATTTCTTTGTTTCAGACAAGTCGCAACATTTATGGACATCTTTTGGTTTTGTCACATTCATCACAGTAACCATCTTAAATCTTAAATCTTGAAGGTTATCATCAAAATCGCACACATATTCACCTAACAAAACCTGCAAATATTATATATATAATATATATTTAACTTTAGAAATTGTATACACACATTTATACCAAATAATGTATTTATAAATCATGTATATATAATATAATACATGAATATACACAAATATCAATTATACAATTAATATATAATATTATATATTAGTATAATATATAAATATAATAAATAAGTGATTTATAATTATATTATTTATTATGTACATACAAATATTACATTTGTATATATAATATATGTATGTACATATGCGCATGTATGTATGTACATATAAACTTTAGGTAATCCCATGATTTGGTTGATGAGAAATAAATGACAATTAGCACAGAATCCTGTTTCTTTGAGTAAATTGTGATTTATTAGTGGAGATTTTTATTTCCTTAACTCTGTCAACTCTGATAACTGATCTTCATGTAGAAATTTTAGTACCATGCAGTAGAATTTTAACAGATGACATTCTCATTGAGGTCTTAAAGAGTCAATTTATTTCTGAGAAAAAATAGTTTTTAGATATATTAGCTCAAGGCCTTAATGAAAGTTTTTAATCATGTTTACTTGCAATATAAAGCAGAATTTCCTTCCTTATTTTCAATCTATTGCCTACTGAAATATTTCAAACAAAAATCTACTATAACATTTTTTATTTCTCAAAACATAAAAACAAAAGCAGTGTTCAGAGATTTTCACCATTTATATGCTTATGCTGAGAAATTTGCAAATTTCTCAGAGTTTGTATCATTTTCTGTTCACCTTCTATAATGTTAATCTTTGGAATTCATTCCTCCAGTTCAAAATTGTGTGCAAATTGCTCTTGGTATAAGTGAAATAAATCAAGTTAACTCTAAGGAATAGTTAAAACTTTTATAATAAGATGTGACATACTTTACTTCTAGTTAACATAAGTAATGTACATTACTTTACATTAATGTACATCAAAGAATGAATTGAAAATAGAGAAAGCAGCAAAGATAAAAGTAGTACATAACCTTAAGATAATAGTGGGCAATTTTCTGTATGTGCATCTAGATTAACAGAAGCAGTACCATATGGAGTTGTTTGTAATTTTTCTAAGTTTAAATGACATCTTAATAATGAAAAGTTTAAGCACATAGAAAAATGCAAAGTCAATATTAATCTCATCAATATCTGCAACTATACTAGATCAGTCAGAGCTTGCCAGAGAAATAAAAGCAATAGTATTTGTAGGGTGTGTGACCACTCTAAAGTTCTCCAGAGAATTAGAACCAATACTGTTGGTATGGTGTGTGCACACACACTCACCCATGAATGTGAGGACATATACACACCTACACACATGTATTTATATAGATATGATATATGTTTGTATACAAAAGAACCAGGGAAGAACAAGTATTACAACTTGAGTTTTAGGTAGTTTACTGTCAGAAATCACCCATGATAATGAAAGTATTATAATCAACATATCACCAAAAGATGACATCAAAATGTTGAGACAAATTGTTATAAAAAAGGGTTAGGGGTCTGAGAGCTGCTTGGCCTGCAAGGGGACCTGACAGTCTGCAGGAGGATCCATCGTTCTTTGGGGTGAGTGAGGAGTGAGTGCCCGAACAGCGGCAGCTGCCCGGAGAGGGACCACCGACTCTCCACAACTCCCCCTGCCACCAGCACACTTCCTGCTCTTCCTGCAGGGGTTATTCTCCCCGGATACTGCCTCTCTCTCCCTGTCCCTTCCCAGCTTGCACCCAGAATCCTCCCCCCCTCCCCCTTCCTCATCCTCCCGTCTTTGGGGCCACAAAATCCCACAGCTCAGCCTGTTTGGGCTCTGGGGACCCAGAATTGAGTTCACCCAGGCCGGTGGGAGGTCCCCTCCTTCATTTGACTGCCTGGGGCAAGGTAGGCCTTTGTCTGAGAGCTGCTTGGCCTGCAAGGGGACCTCACAGTCTGCAGAAGGATCCATCATTCTTTGGGGTGAGTGAGGAGTGAGTGCCCGAACTGCGGCAGCTGCCCGGAGAGGGACCACCGACTCTCCACAACTCCCCCTGCCACCAGCACACTTCCTGCTCTTCCTGCAGGGGTTATTCTCCCCGGATACTGCCTCTCTCTTCCTGTCCCTTCCCAGCTTGCACCCAGAATCCTCCCCCCCTCCCCCTGCCTCATCCTCCCGTCTTTGGGGCCACAAAATCCCACAGCTCAGCCTGTTTGGGCTCTGGGGACCTGGAATTGAGTGCACCCAGGCCGGTGGGAGGTCCCCTCCTTCATTTGACTGCCCGGAGCAAGGTAGGCCTTTGTCTGAGAGCTGCTTGGCCTGCAAGGGGACCTGAAAGTCTGCAGGAGGATCCATCGTTCTTTGGGTCTGCAGGAGGATCCATCATTCTTTGGGGACACCAAACACCTCCGCGCTCCTTTTGAAGGAAGAGATGGGCAGGCGCCAATGCAGGAGCTCCTCCAACAACATGAAAGGCAAAATGACATCACCACAAGCCAGACATCCCGAAACAACAAGAATTGAACACCCTACCCCAGAAGATATAGAAGAAACCGACATTAAACAGTACTTTATAAAATAATAGAGGACCTTAAACAGGAGGTAAAAAACTGCCATAAAGAAATGGAGATGACAAACAAAAAGGTAGACGAAATAAATAAATCTCTCAAAGATACCCAAGAAAAACAAGAAAAACAAGAAAAAGCAATCAAACAGGTAAGGGAAACAGTACAAGACCTGATAAATGAAATGGAGGTATTGAAGAAAACACAATCTGAGGGGACGACTGGAAATGGAAACTCTGAGTAAACGAACAGAAACTTCAGAGACAAGTATTTCCAACCGAATACAAGAGATGGAAGAAAGAATCTCGGACTCTGAAGATACTATAGAGGAAATAAATTCACAGATTAAAGAACTAAACAAATCTAACAAATTCTTAACACAAAACATTCAGGAAATCTGGGACACCATGAAAAGACCAAACCTAAGAATAATTGGGGTAGAAGAAGGAGAAGAATTACAACTCAAAGGCCCAGAAAACATATTCAACAAAATTATAGAAGAAAACTTCCCCAACCTAAAGAAGGATGTTCCTATGAAGGTACAAGAAGCCTACAGAACACCAAATAGACTGGATCAAAAGAAAGCATCCCCACGCCATATAATAATCAAAACACAAAACATACAGAATAAAGAACAGATATTAAGAGCTGCAAAGGAAAAAGGTCAAGTAACATATAAAGGGAAACCTATCAGAATTACACCTGATTTCTCAATGGAAACCATGAAAGCCAGAAGAGCTGGATAGATGTGCTACAGACACTTAGGGAACATGGATGCAAGCCTAGACTATTATACCCAGCAAAGCTTGCATTCACCATTGATGGAGAAAACAAGATATTCCAGGACAAAAACAGATTTAAACAATACGCAGCCACAAATCCAGCCTTGCAGAAAGTAATAGAAGGAAAATCACAAACCAAGGAGTCCAACAACGCCGACAATAACTCAGGCATCTAGCGACCCTTCACCAGCACAACTAGAAGAAGGGAAACACACAAACTCTACTACTAAAAATGACTGAAGTTAACAACCACTGGTCATTAATATCACTTAATATCAATGGACTCAATTCACCTATAAAAAGGCACAGGCTAAGAGACTGGATACGAAAACAGAATCCAACATTTTGCTGTTTACAAGAAACACACCTCAACCACAAAGACAGGCACCTACTCAGAGTAAAGGGTTGGGAAAAGGTTTATCAAGCAAATGGCCCTAAGAAACAAGCGGGTGTGGCCATACTAATTTCCAACAAAGTTGACTTCAAACTAAAATCAATCAGAAGAGATGCAAAGGGACACTTTATACTCATAACAGGAAAAATCCTTCAGAATGAAGTCTCAATCCTGAATATCTATGCCCCTAATATAAAAGCTCCCACTTATGTAAAAGAAACACTTCTAGAACTCAAGGCAGCCATCAAACCACACACACTAATAGTTGGAGACTTCAACACTCCTCTCTCACCAATGGACAGGTCAATCAGACAGAAACCTAACAGAGAATTGAAAGACTTAATGGAGGTAATGAACCAAATGGACTTAACAGACATCTATAGAACATTCCACCCAAATAGGAAAGAATATACCTTCTTCTCTGCGGCTCATGGAACCTTTTCGAAAATTGACCATATACTTGGTAACAAAGCAAACTTCCACAGTTACAAAAAAATATTAGTAACCACCTGTGTCTTATCGGATCACCATGGATTAAAATTAGAATTCAACAACAATGCTACCCCCAGAAGGCCCACAAACTCATGGAAACTGAACAGTCAACTACTGACCCACACCTGGGTCAAGGAAGAAATAAAGAAAGAAATTAAAGTCTTTCTTGAATTTAATGAAAACAAAGACACAACATACTCAAACCTATGGGACACAATGAAAGCAGTGCTAAGAGGAAAGTTCATAGCACTAAGTGCCCAATTAATGAAAACGGAGAAAGCACTCATTGGTGACTTAACAGCACACCTGAAAGCTCTGGAAAAAAAAGAAGCAGACTCACCTAGGAGAAGTAGAAGACTGGAAATAATCAAACTGAGGGCAGAAATCAACAAAATAGAAACACAGAAAACAATCCAAAGAATCATGAAACAAGAAGCTGGTTCTTGGAGAAATCAACAAGATTGACAAACCCTTAGCCAAACTAATCAAACGGCAGAGGGAGAACACGCAAATTAACAAGATCAGAAATGAAAAGGGGGACATAACCACAGACACAGAGGAAATTCAGAAAATCATTAGATCTTACTACAAAAGCCTGTATGCCACAAAATTGGAAAATGTAAAAGAAATGGACAGTTTTTTAGATAAATACCATATACCAAAGTTAAACCAGGACCAGGTAAATGCTCTAAATCGTCCTGTTAGTCGCGAAGAATTAGAAACTGTTATCAGAAACCTCCCTACCAAAAAGAGCCCAGGACCAGATGGTTTCAATGCGGAATTCTACCAGAACTTCCAAGAAGACCTAATACCTATACTCCTTAAGGTATTTCATAATATAGAAACCAAGAGTCACTGCCAAATTCCTTCTATGAAGCTACAGTTACCCTGATACCTAAACCACACAAAGACTCAAACCAAGAAAGAGAATTACAGGCCAATCTCACTCATGAACATTGACGCAAAAATTCTCAATAAAATACTGGCAAAACCGAATCCAAGAACACATTAGAAAATTATCCATTACGATCAAGTAGGCTTCATCCCAGAGATGCAGGGCTGGTTCAACATACGAAAATCTATTAATGTAATCCATCATATAAACAAACTGAAGGAAAAAAACCATATGGTCATCTCATTAGATGCTGAAAAAGCATTTGACAAAATTCAGCACCCTTTTATGATAAAGGTCTTGGAGAGATTAGGGATACAAGGGTCATTCCTAAATATAATAAAAGCTATTTACAGCAAGCCGACAGCTAACATCAAATTAAACGGAGAGAAACTCAAGGCTATCCCACTAAATTCAGGAACACGACAAGGCTGTCCACTCTCTCCTTATCTCTTCAATATAGTGCTTGAAGTTCTAGCAATAGCAATAAGACAACATAAGGGAATCAAGGGGATTCAATTGGAAAGGAAGAAGTTAAACTTTCATTATTTGCAGATGATATGATAGTATACATAAACGACCCCAAAAACTCCACCAAAGAACTCCTACAGCTGATAAACTCCTTCAGTAACGTGGCAGGATACAAGATCAACTCCAAAAAATCAGTCGCCCTCCTATACACAAAGGATAAGGAAGCAGAGAGGGAAATCAGAGAAGTATCACACCTTTCACAATAGCCACAAATAGCATAAGATATCTGGGAGTATCGCTAACCAAGGAAGTGAAGGATTTATTTGACAAGAACTTTAAGTCTTTGAAGAAAGAAATTGAAGAGGATACCAGAAAATGGAAGGATCTCCCCTGCTCGTGGATTGGGAGGATCAACATAGTAAAAATGGCAATTCTACCAAAAGCAACCTATAGATTCAATGCAATCCCAATCAAGGTCCCATTAAAATTCTTCACAGAGATTGAGAGGACAATAATCAACTTTATATGGAAAAACAAGAAACCCAGGATAGCCAAAAAAATCTTATACAATAAAGGTACTTCTGGAGGCATTACCATCCCTGACTTCAAACTCTATTACAGAGCTACAGTATTGAAAACGGCGTGGTATTGGCATAAGAACAGAGAAGAAGTTGACCAATGGAATCGTATAGAAGACCCGGATCTTAAACCACAAACCTATGAACACCTGATTTTGGATAAGGAGCCAAAAGTACACAATGGAAGAAAGAGGGCATCTTCAACAAATGGTGCTGGGCATAACTGGATGTCAACCTGTAGAAGAATGAAAGTAGATCCATATCTATCACCATGCACAAAACTCAAGCCAAATGGATTAAAGACCTCAATATTATTGAACACATTGAGCTTGATAGAGGAGAAAGTGGGAAGTACTCTACAACAAATGGGCACAGGGAACCGTTTCCTATGCATAACCCCAGCTGCACAGACTTTAAGGGGCAACATTGAATAAATGGGACCTCCTGAAGTTGAGCAGCTTCTGTAAAGCAAAGGAACATTGTCACTAAGACACAAAGGCAGCCTACTGACTGGGAAAAGATCTTCACCAACCCTGCAACTGACAAAGGGTCTGATCTCTAAAATATATAAGGAACTCAAGAGACTAGACGGTAAAATGCCAATTAACCCAATTAAAAATGGGGCGCTGAACTGAACAGAGAATTCTCAACAGAAGAAGTTCGAATGGCCAAAAGTCACTTAAGGTCATGCTCAACCTCCCTAGCTATCAGGGAAATGCAAATCAAAACAACTTTGAGATATCATCTTACACCTGTCAGATTGGCTAAAATCCAAAACACCAATAATAACCTTTGCTGGAGAGGTTGTGGGGTAAGGGGCACACTCATCCATTGCTGGTGGGAATGCAAACTTGTGCAACCACTTTGGAAAGCAGTGTGGCGGTTTCTCAGGAAATTCGGGATCAACCTACCCCAGGACCCAGCAATTCCACTATTGGGAATCTACCCAAGAGATGCCCAATCATACAACAAAAGCATATGCTCATCTATGTTCATAGCATCATTATTTGTAATAGCCAGATCCTGGAGACAGCCTAGATACCCTTCAGTGGAAGAATGGATGAAGAAACTGTGGAATATATACATGCTAGAATACTACTCAGCGGTAAAAAACAATGACATCTTGAATTTTGCAGGCAAATGGATGGAAATAGAAAACACTATTCTGAGTGAGGTAACCCAGACCCATAAAGATGAACATGGGATGTACTCACTCATATTCGGTTTCTAGCCATGATTAAAGGACATTGAGCCTATAAGTTTGGGATCCTTGAGAAGATAATAAGAAGGTGAACTCCCAAAAAAGATATAGTAATCCTCCTGGATATTGGAAGTAGACACGATCGCCAGGCAAAATTGGGAACTTGAGGGTTGGGCAAGACTGGAGAAAAGTGTGAAGGGGAGAGCGGGGGGAGCTCGGAGGAATGGGGTGCTTGGGATATAGGAAGGGTGGATATGAGAGCAGGGAAGCATATATCTTAATTTAAGGAGCTACCTGAGGGTTGTCAAGAGACTTGACCCTAGAGGGGTTCCCAGGTTTCCAGGGAGACGCCTCCAGTTAGTTCCTTGGGCAGCTGAGGAGAGGGAGCCTGAAAAGGCCAGTTCCTATAGCCATACTGATGAATTTCTTGCATATCACCATAGAACCTCCACCTGACGATAGATGAAGAAAATGACAGAGCCCCACCTTGGAGCACCGGACTGAACTCCCAAGGTCCTGATGAGAGCAGAAGGAGAGAGAACATGAGAAAGAAAGTCAGGACCGTGAGGGAACCTCCAGCTGGCGACAGATGGGGAAGGTGACTGAGCCCCACATTGGAGCACTGGACTGAGCTCCCAAGGTCCCGATGAGGAGCAGAAGGAGCGAGAACATGAGGGAGAAAGTCAGGAACGAGAGGGGTGCGTTCACTCATGGAGACGGTGGGGACAGAACTAATGGGAGATCACCAACTCCAGTTGGAATGGGACTGATGGATCATGCGACCAAACCCGTCTCTCTGAGTGTGGCCAACAGCGGGGGCTGACTGAGAAGCAAAGGACAATGGCTCTGGGCTCTGATTGTTCTTCATGGAACGGGCTCTGTGGGAGCCTTCTCAGCTTGGTCGATCACCTTCCTGACCTGGGGGGAGTTGGGAGGACCTTGGTCTTAGCATAGAGTGGGAACCCTGATGGCTCCTTGGCCTTGAGAGGGAAGGAGGGGAGGTATGGGTGGAGGGGAGGGGAGGGAAGGGGGAGAAGGAGGGGAGAGAAGGGGGAGAAGGAGGGGAGGGAGGGGGGGAGGAGGAGGGAAGGAGATGGAAATTTTAAATATAAAAAAAAAATAAACCATGAGAAAAAAAAAAAAAAAGATTCACCTTGAAAAGAGCTAGCTCCAGGACAGGCTCTAGAAACTACAGGGAAACCTGTCTCGAAAAACCAAAAAAAAAAAAAAAAGATTCGTTTGAAAATGCAGTCATATTTAATATTGGGATGTTAAATACAGACATCAATATAATAAGACCTTTATGAAAAAAAAGATTCAGATCCACATGATCCACATGATCCACATGTGCTTTCTGTAATTTCTCTTCTATCAAAGCCATTCCTCCCTCAGCTTCAACTTATAATTTCCTGGAACTATTTAAGTACTTGTCACCTAAGGTTTTATTTAAATTAATCAGTTCATCGGGCTTTATTCCAAGTGAGCCGTAGATTGGAATGTCTCCTAGAATCTTTAAAATTCATTAAGAATACATAATTTATCTCTCCTAATGTGAACCTTTTGGGGTCTAATTTATAACCTAAATAATAAATCGAATCTCTTCTTTGTATTTAGGAGCAATTTGTAATCCCCAATAAGGTAAAAAAAAATTTTTACTTCTTCAAACACACTTTCTAAAGAATGTACATTTGAATCAGATATCAAAATGTTGTCCATGTAATGGTAAACTATAGATTCAGGAAAATGCTTATGTATCATTTTCAATGACTGACTTACAAAATACTTCACAGGGTGGGGCTTTTAACATTCCATGTTGGAAAATCTTCCATTGATATCTCTTAGCAGGATGAGAATTGTTGTAAGTAGGCATTGTGAAGGCAAATTTTCTATGTTTTTTTTTTGTAGAGGTATAGTAAAGAAACATCTTTTAAATCAATAACTATAAGAAGCCATCCTTTAGGCAATAGAAAAGGCAAAGGAATTCCAGACTGCAGAGAGCCCATTGGTTGAATCACAGCTTTTGAATCTGTTACCATTCTCCATTTTCTAGGTTTCTTTTAATAACAAATACAGGAGAATTCATGTGGTAGAATGATTCTTCAGTATGCTTAGCATTTAGTTGTCCCTGTACCAGCTGTTCTAAAGCCTGCAGTTTCTCTGTTGTTAAAGGTCATTGTACACCCATTTTAAAGGTAGGGTTGTTGGTGCCTTTGGAAGATCAGCAGCTTTTGTGCCCTGTTCTTGTACAAACCTGTATTTTGGTAACTGCTCTTTATAATATCATATATATATTAGCAGAATTAGAATTATTATAAGTAGGCACTGTATACAATAGAATAGGTTTATAATATTTTCTCAGAAACATACGTTAATTTATGATTTGTTTCTAGATTGGGAGAATGTTAATCTGAGCATTCCATTGTTGTAACAAATTATGTCTCCACAAATTTGTTTCTATGTTAGTATTGAATGGCTTTAATTTTCCTCTCTGTCCTTGAATCCTATACATTTAAACCCATCTCATGCTGTGCCTTGCCTGGTATAAAGTTTAAATCCCTAAAAACTGAACATTTACCTCCTGAAGAGATCAATTGGGATGCAAGATTCTGGTGAAATTATTGTTACACATCCACACCTGTGTCATTTATTTGTATTTTAATTCAGTCTTGTTTATTATAGAAGTTTGCAAAATATCCACTTTATGGTTTCTCCTGAATTTTTGTTCTCTCTTTATAGCTTTTTCTATTATCCAGAGTAGTATGGTTTCTTTCTTTTTTATTTATTTTATTTTTATTATTAAAAATTTCCACCTCCTCCCCAATTCCCATTTCCCTCCCCCTCCCCCACTTCCCTCTTCCTCCCTCTCCAGTCCAAAAGAGCAGTCAAGGTTCCCTGTCCTGTGGGAAGCCCAAGGTCTTCCCCTCCATCCAGGTCCAGGAAGGTGCGCAATCTGAGCAGACTAGACTCCCTCAAAGCCAGTACATGCAGTAGGATCAAAACCCAGTGCCATTGTCCTTGGCTTCTCAGTCAGCCCTCATTGTCCACTACGTCCAGAGAGTCCAGTTTGATCCCATGCTTTTTCAGTCCCAGTGGAGCTGGCCTTGGTGAGCTCCCATTAGATCAGCCCCACCGTCTCAGTGGGTGGCACACCCCTCGCAGTCCTGACTTCCTTGCTCATGTTCTCCCTCCTTCAGCTCCTCATTTGGACCTTGGGAGCTCAGTCCAGAGCTCCAATGTGGGTCCTCTGTCTCCATCTCCATCTATCACCAGATGAAGCTTCTATGATGATATGCAAGATATTCATCAGTATGGCTATAGGAAAGGGGCCATTTCAGGCTCCCTCTCCTTAGCTGCTCAAGGAACTAGCTGGGGACATCTTCATGGATACCTGGGAATCCCTGTAGAGTCAAATCTCTTGCTAACTCTAAAATGGCTCCCTTCACAAAACTCAAGTCCAAATGGATTAAAGACCTCAATATCAATCTGAATACACTGAACCTGATAGAAGAGAAAGTGGGAAGTACTCTACCAACACATGGACACAGGAGTCCACTTCCTACGTATAACCCCAACAGCACAGACATTAAGGGCAACATTGAATAAATGGGCCCTCCTGAAACTGAGAACCTAAGTTATTAAAGCATCTTAAATGCCATATTCTGTAGATCTCTGAAGTGTTTGAAGCTGACATATCTAAAATATATCTTTGTTTGATTTTGAAAACATATCTACTATGACTACAAATTCAAATATACTAGGTGATTAACTACTAACCTATATTTCTTTATTCTCCTAAACACTTTATAATAGTAATTTTCAAGGACTAGAAATTTGTATCACATTGTTAAATGAGTTGTATAAGTACAATACCTTGAACAAGATTAGAAATGTTATATACAGCATGTTTTAACAAAATTAATCTCAAATTGTATACAATATACAAAAGTAAAACCAATGTAAAACATTTAAAACTAATAGTTTGCTTTAAAAAGTAGATTTGATAATCTACCTTTCTATCTTATATTTATCCCCTTTTATTTTTTTCTAAAAGAGATCCCTGAGATTACAAAATTTATACTCTAACCCCCAATCCTATACCAGTTATAATCAACCCCTAATTGATATCCCTAACCCTGAGGGCAAACTTTGTTAGGAGAGGAGACGTCACCTTCTAAAATTATTGTTATGGGAGCAATGATAATCTTATGGGGACCCAAAGAAAATTTAAGCCACTGTCTCTTACCCCCGACCTCAGCCTGAAAATGGTGATCCTGCCTACCGGAATCTCAGAATAAGACTTTGAGCTGTCTCCCTGTGTACCCCCCACCATTTATATTCCTCTCTATGGCTGGGATTAAAGGCATGCACCACTGGGATTAAAGGTGTGCAATCATTGTGGCTACTGGGATTAAGGTGTGTGTTATTGTGGCTACAGGAATTAAAATGTATGTTACGATAATCTTGTCTAAAGGCTGACCAGTAGAAATGTTTTACTCTCAGATCTTCAAGCAGTCTTTATTTGTTAAAATACAGTTGAAATGCTACTACAGGCAGTAGGTTCTTCAATTGCTCTGGGACGGACTTTCCTCTACAATGACATGAAAAGACTGATCTAGATTTGGCATAGGGGCCTGTGAGAAGTCCCTCAAGGAATTTCCTGATGGCAAAGAATTATTTGAATATCTCTTGCTGATCTACATTCATTAGTCCAATGCTGCCTTTTCCACAGCTTCTGCATAATCTAGAAGGGATGGGTGTTCTGTTTGAATTATGCTTTAGAATAAACATTGTCTCTAGCAATGCTCTGTTTACAATCCCCTCTTAAGGTGACCTTGTTTGCCACAATGATAAAACACTTGACATTTTGAAATTTTCCGCAAACCTCTGGAAGTCACCTCTCCTGTCCAAGCATCATCATGATCATGAGATTCAATATTGATTGTATCTCAGGTCCATTCTTCCAGGGTGCTGACCTTTCCTTTAGAAAGGCCTAATTATTCTTTGCATTGAGAATTAATAATTTTCAAAAGCCAGAGATTCCATCATTAGTTTCTAGCTTTCTGAATTTAGTATCATCTATTTACTGCTTGAAGTCCAATCTTTGTAAGAAATCAGTGAAGTTTTCTTTCAGGCCCTGTATGACTTTACTAAATGACTCATATTTTTTCCTTCTCCAATTCCTGTCCCCAAGCATTCAAAGCGCTACATGGCATAAATCCAGGGTGCAGCCATCATATAAAGATTGTTTTTCTACAGTAGCATAATCTCCTTCTGCAAGAAGTTGATTTAGGAGATTACCCAGGCCTCTAGCTTACTCCCTTGTTCAATAGTTTCAATCCTCTTCTCTGAGCCACCATACTCACTGATTTGGTGGTTAGGCTCTAAACAAACAGCCTTACCAAGTCTATCTAGTCTTTAGGGGTAATTCTATTACAAACTGACTACAAGTTTAACACTTGCTTCAAAAAGGTGAATGCATGCCATATGAGACCTGTTGCTCCCTTGAATCTCCTTCAATCTAACGTTGGCACAGGAGTTAAATTAGCTCTTCCAGAGCTCTATCATTTGGGCAATTTCTGTAAGGCTACTGGTTTATTAAGATTGGTTGTTTGAAAAAACATTAGACTGTTCCACTCTAACCTTATAATCTGCATTGCTAAAATTGGTTCTCTATTAAATTCCTCTGTCTGAATCTGAAAAAAAAAAAAAGGTTTGGTAAAGCAGAATAAATATAAGAGAATATATTGGTGGTGAATACTCTCTCTTTCTCCTTCTCTCTCTCTCATGTGTGTGTATGGTTGTGTGTGAGTGTGTGTGTGTGTGTGTGTGTTGTGTGTGTGTGTGTGTGAGTGTGTGTGTGTGTGTGAGTGAGAGACACTTCAGGGAAGGGCATTCTTTGACTAATTAGATAGTGCAATAAAAATTTCTATGTTGGGATAACTTTTACAGCTTTTAATTTGCATTTTCTCTACATATTTTTAGATTATCTTGCAGGGAATTATATTACTTACATTAAACATGAAAGGGAAATGCCACATTGTATAAACATAATCTGCCAATTAGTTTTCTTATGTAATGTCATTTAAAAAACGTCTTTGCACTTATATCTAGAGCTTTACATGAAATGTAAGTACTATATAAGAATAGTAACCAAATTCAAATAGTATTAATAAATGCCATGTGAAACATCACAGTCTAAATGTTCTATGATATTCTCACTAGAGAATATTTAATTTTAATTTGTGTGAGGAAGGAGTATGATATTGAACTTGACAATTGAATGATTCATAGGAGATTGATCAAAACTGGAATTTGAAGATATGGGAATTAATAGGGGATTGCAGAACACAGGAATGACATAAGCAACGTTTACAAGGTGTGAAAGTATACAGATGTACTATGTTAAGAATCTGTGATAGAAGAAAAATGAAGGGCATGCTGACAATGAGATTGAAGAGACCCTGGGGTTTATGTACACTTTTCAACTGTGTTTAGAGAGCGCATGTGATGACCTTTTGCAAAAATAAATGAAACCACTGTATATTTAAGCAATTTCAATGAAATTTTGGCTTTAAAATTTCTGTTTGCTCAGCTTCTCTTTGGTTGCTCTTCCAATCAGAGGTTAAATTAAATCATAGTTTCATAACTTCATAAGAGTTAACATGTTGATTTTGTTCTCTGTCCTTTCCCCCCCTCAATATGCCTGATTTCCTCCTACTCCTGTCACACTTCACCAGAAAAGTCTATTCTATTTCCAATTTCCAGGGACCTAATCTCTGTGTCTGTGATTTTCATTTGATTATCATTTATTTAACAGGAATATCATGCAGATCACTGAGTGTGGAGCGGTCCAGCTGGGGATGGAAAGAAGACTTCACCCCTAAATTCTAGTCTCTTTAACATGATAAAGTAATATGCAGGAATGAGAAACCTGGACATCAACCCAGCCACAAAACCCAACATCTACAATCTCTCCTGACTGCAAGGTGTGTTGGGGCAAGGGGGACAACAGAACTTCTGGGAGTGGCCAATGGTGTGGTTTAACATGAGGCCCATGCCAGGAAAGAGAGATCATGACATGAAGGGAGGCCCATGCCCTGCACTGCCTGCATGGTCAGGATCTGGAGACTAGATGGATTAGAGGACTAGGGTAGAATCAAACATGACTATAAGAAAACGAAAAGGGAAACAAAATAAAAAAAATCATAGAATGATTTCTAATGCTATTCTACTATACTCATAGATGAGACTCTTCATCCTGTGGCATATTGGAGTGGGTACAGAGACCAATAATCAGAACATTATGCAGACAAAAAGTCTAAATTAGAGGTCTCCATAGGGTCCCTCAACTCAGAGGTCAGGGAAACCTGCGAAAGTTGGAAGGAAATATTTTAGGAGGGAATGGAGAACAGCAAGAGATCATGGCCCACCAAATCAACTAAGCAAGGTTCATATAGCTCACTGAGACTGAAGTGACAAGCACAGGGCCAGTATTTGTCTCCACCAGGTCCTCTGTTTATGTTATAGCTGGTAGATTGGTATTTTTGTGGGACTCCTAACAGTAGTAGTCTGGGTGTCCTCTGACTCTTTTGTCTGCCCTTGTAATCTTTTCCTCCTATTGTGTTGCCTTGTCAAGCCTCAATATGAGGGCTTTTGACTTTTATTGTATCTTGTTTTGTCATTTTGTTGTTGTCTCTCAGAAGCCTGCTCTTTCAGAAGGGAAACTGGCGTGGATCTAGGGAAGAGGACAGATAGGGGAGTTGGGAGGAGTGAAAGAGTGCACAACTGTGGTTGGGATACATTTTATAGAGAAGAATCTATTTTCAATTTAAAAAAAGAATTAATATGTTCTTCAAGGTTGCAGAGGGTAACACTGTTCGGTAATAACAGTACTCAGAGGCTGATACAGGCATGTGTGCCTATGACCCAACATCAGTTATCCTGTGCATTTCAGCCAGCCTAGGATATGAGGATATGCAAGAATATATCTCACATAGGAAAAAAGCAGGAATTAATTGGCTATTTTCAAAGTAAGTATAATTAAATGTTTATAAGTCATTATCACATTATGAATGAAATATTTTCCTAAAAGGACCATGGTTTGGATTGTATTTAAGATAGATCTTTCTTTCTGGTTAATTTATGCCATATAGAGAAACCATACTTATGAGTTTCAGATCTCATTATCTCTTTAAAAAATATTTCTGTTCTCAAGAGAGCATTATATTAGCTAACTAATGTGTTAGGTCTGACATCATTAATTTGACCAAAAATGTCTATATTATTTCATAAATTTTTAGAAAAATAGGCATCTAAGAAGCTAAGAAAACATAGGAATTTTTTGTAGTTGCATTCTTTACTCTAGAGAAGTATATTGAGGATTATACATATTATATATTATGTATTGTATATAATAATAATTATAATTGAGGATTAATAATATTTTATATTCTAAAGATTCGTACATGGCCTGGAAATGGTGGGTAACTTTAAGGTCATAGTTAGATGTTTATAAGAATTAGAGACACACGAAGTGGTGGATGTCCCTCAAGCTTTGTACAATGGCAATATCTACATGATTCATAGGTGAGAGTTAGTGTCTTATGAGCTTTTAAGTATATGCAGGCTGTCTCAGAAATGATCCCATAAAGGATGAGAGCTAGGCTTGATTGAACAGTCTCAGGAACAATTGTTCTCAAATCGTTGACTAAGAGAAGTTGAGCCAATTGGCTAGCCTATTAAGAAGGGTCAATCTACCTATGTGACTTAGAGTAGAAGTCATTCAAAACAAGATATTTCATAAACTGTGATTAGAAAACTTTAATGCCAATATGACATTTATACCTCTATGAATTTGTATGCATTGCCCTGCTTCAAAGGGGGAAAAGAAGGCTTTTGAAATATAAATAAACTCGTTTATAATTTAATATGCCACTAATATTGCGCGAAATTTATTTTATAAAAAAGAGTGGACAGGTTACATATACATTCACTACAACTGTACATATTGCTAGGCACTGTTATTTTTAGTAGATATTTACCACTACAAAAACAACAGAGTGCAGAGAATCAAACACATTGATTATGGAATCACATTTAACGACTGGGGAAGAAACCCAGATCTTTGATTTTAGTCTTTGGAATACCCTGGATCTCTCTAATGTTTTGCCTATCTAAGCGAGATTGCAATTTCACTAAATGATTGTAATTATAGAAGACTTAAATGGAATCATAGAATCTGATTCCTCTACTGTAATCTATTGTCAATGACATTATTTAAATTCATTTTTGTGGCCTTGATCAAGTGCTTTAATATCCCTTCATCTCCAGCCTCTATTTGATTGTGGAAGCACAGTAATAATACCATCTTGACTATGTCATTCAGTGTCTTAGTAACCATTCACATATTTTATTGTCTTTCTTATGTTTTCATTAAGATCATTAATAAACTACCATGTTTCTCATTAATGCCCCCTTTCTAGAAAAGCAAGTTTTATAAGAATTTGGTGCATGCTGTGGAGTTCCACTGGAAGGCAGCTTCATCTGGCGATGGATGGAGATAGAGCAGAGACCCACACTGGAGTGCAAGGACTGCGCTCCCAAGGCCCAAATGAGGAGCTGAAGGAGGGAGAACATGAGCAAAGAAGTCAGGAACCCCGAGGGGCTGGTTCTAATGGGAGCTCACTAAGGCCAGCCTGACCTGGACTGAAAAAACATGGGATCAAACCGGATTCTCTAACATGGCGGACAATGAAGGCTGTCTGAAGAAGCCAGAACCAATGGCACTGGGGTTTTGACTCCTACCACATAATACTGGCTTTTGGGGAGCCTAGTCTGTTAAGAGGATCACACCTTCCTGGTCCTAGATGGTTTGGATTGGTACCTTTACACTTTTCGCAGGCAGGGAACCCTGACTGCTCCTTGGACTGGAAAGGGAGGGGGAGGGGAGTGGAGGGAAGGGAAGGGGAGTTGAGGGAGGGGGAGGGAAATGGAAGGTGGGGAGGAGGCAGAAATTTTTAAAAATAATAATAATAATAATTAAAATGGCACCTGTAAATAAATGCTGATATTCAGTAACAGAAAAAGATAATATGTTGAAAAAGATCAAATTAATTGATATAGGTTATTAGAGTAATTGGCATAGTGTTTTTCATAATATATTCTCATGTTTACATTTTGAACATTATGAGGCTCTATAATAATGTTTATTGTTTTATCACTAATTCTTCTGTGCTCTCTTTTTTCTTGATCCATTTGTTTGCAAGTGCATTAGTTTAACTTATATTTTAGTAAACCAGCTTTTTGCTTTATCAAAAAAAAAAGGAATTGGTAATTACTAAAATGCTATTTAAAAACTGAAGAAAGTATTAAGTCAAATGCTTGCTGAGGAGTATTTGCTTTAAGTCCAGAATGCATTGCCAAAGACAATTTGTTTTCTATGAATATCAGTTACTTCACAGAAACCCTCAGATCTTTTTACCATTTGCACAGGAATGTGACAATTTTGTAAGTTATAGGAATATATTGAATTTTGAATTTATATTAAACAATATAATAAATTCCTTTGAAATGAAGTTCAAACGGTCTCACTGTGGTGTTCACGTGTTAACCTTAAGCACTTATTGGTAATTTGACTAATCTGAATTTCACCTTGTTTGTTTACTATCTGAGATCAATAATGGCTTAATTCAATTCCTAAATTTAAATAAAAAAATTCTGTTATTGTTCATTATAACCTTGGATATATAGTGTTCACATACCTCATCTAGTTAAACAGGGGCATACAGTTTTTGTTTCATTTTCTATGGAAATCCATTTTTGTCATATATCTTGTCTATGTTTCTTTAAAATGGTTTCATGATCATATCAAAGCTAAAATAGAAAGTCAATAGAAATTATTATTCTTTGGCATTTTCTGTGTATGTAACATGAAGCTCCTGAAACCCCAGGATTCATCTAATATTGACTTCTGCCCCTTCATTTTAATGCAATATTTCCTTTAATATATATGTGTGTGAGTGTGTATATGTGTATGTGTGTCTCTGTGTGTGTGTGCCTGTGTGTGTGTGTCTGTGTGTGTGTCTCTGTGTGTGTAATTTGTTACCCTGGAAACAGAAATTCCACTACTGAGAAGCTCAAATTGTTAAGAAGGCGCTACTTTTATTATAGAATAGGATGATGACTACATTATATTTTGGAATATATAAACATTGCTTCTGTGTGACATGAAAGTAAAATTTATAACAAAAAATAAACTGAGAGGTAATTGAAGTGATAGAGTGCACATAACATAACCAGGAAAACCTGACTTGAGCTCCCTGCCATCCTATGTAAAGAGCGAGGTGAAGCAAGATGGACACCTGGAACTTACTGGTTAATTTATCTTGTTTTTTTAAAAATATTTTATCAAAAAGATTTAGAAACTGACTTACTATACATCTACTTTCTACATAAAGATAATGAATTATGCGAATATTGTTGTACCATTTGAAGGCAACTAATAAAATTACCTAAAACATATTACTATAAGATTACTACTTTCATTTGGATTTCAAAATGAGATACAAATTGAGGTGGTATAAGCAAATAATGTCATCTGTAACACACAGTGATGAAAATACTCTAATTGTGACTTCAAATCATGAACAAGAGTACAACCTAGCACTCCAACAGTACATACTTGATTGAGCGGAGGCTGCTCATTTCCCTACTGCCTAGACCTGAACTAATCACACAACTTATAACACTGCTTGGTCTATCAGCTCATGCCTCTTATTGGCTAGCTCTTATATCTTAAATTAACCCATTTCTATAATCTGTGTATTGCAATGTGGTTATCCACCTACTGATATAGTTTTGTACATCTGTCATCTATCTTCTACAGCAGCTACATAGCTTCTCCTTCACTCTGACTTCTTTTCTCCTGGCAATTAGTTTAGTTTTTCCCGCTAGCTCTATTGTGTACTGGCCACATGCCAAAGTAGTGTCTTATTGATTAACTAATAAAAGCAAGACATATACCGAATGTCTTCCCCAACCACTTGATTTTCTCAGCATTTATGTTATTATAACATCAACAAATAGATGGAGCAAATTAAGAATCATATAAGTTTGGTTTCATAATTCTTAGAAGTTTATAATATCCAAGATCAATGGATTGTACTTGGGAAGTGCCTTCTTTCCTCCTTCCTCATATCACAACATGAAAGGGTGCATATAGAGAGATAATGTGATAGTAGATCATGTGAGAGCTAACCCTTTCCTGAATAATTAAATCCAAAGACAATGACCTTAATACATTCATGAAGTAAAATCTCTCAAAACATAATCACTACTTTAAGAAGCAAACCCTGAATACTTTGAGGATGCTAAGTACATTTCAGCATGAGTTATAAAGGGGAAATTCAAATACTAATACTGAGAAATAATTTAGGATTCTCAATAGATCTGACACCTGGGAGAAAGAATGAAATTATGTCTGAATTTTTAAATTCTTAGTTTATCATTTAAAAAGCACCATGACCCAGAGGGTACGTGGGTGAAAATCCTGCCTCAAGTCTAGCGACCTGTGGACCAGAGCTGTACTTGTAGCATATGAAAGGGCTGACCCTGAAGACCCAAAGATATATGATGTCCATGACACAAGGCAACAACAGAATATCCAAGAGAAGTTCAAGTGAGGGCCCAGTATTGATGGAGTAGCAGAAGTCAGAGGCCTCAAACAAGAACAACAATTTATTGCAATGAACACTTACAAGCAAAGATGTATGGACTATACAATACATTGTGTGACTCACAGGACTACACTACAGCATGCATACTGAAATTATTTTTAATTTGATTTTTTGTTTATTTTATTTGATTGGTTTTATGTTTACATTTAAATTTTTTTTGTGGTGAAAAAGTTGCAAGTGGCAAGAGCAGAGAAACAAGTTAAAGGAGATATTAGCAGTACAAAGAATCAGAAAGTTAAAAAATAAAAATTAAATACATCATGAATGGTGTGAGAAGTTATTTTGTTGCACTGGGACAGTTTTGTAATTAGTTTTAATTTTTAGTATTGTGCTCATTTTAGTGTCTTTCCATTTATGTTCATATATAGTTAACCCAAAGAGTAGACCCGTCATGAGAAATTAATTTTTAATTTGTTTAACTGATCAAAGTCTACCCAACCTTACTTGCCCCCACTTCTCCAAATGCACTTACTTAATTTTACTTTTATAAGCCCATTAAAATAACTAGCATCATTCTGAAAATTTAATGAAAGCAATCCTAATAATAATAGGGCTCTTTCTACTAATAATTTGAACCTTCTTTTCTAATAAGTTTTGACATCTACTTTGTGTTCCTTGCTATCTTCAGATGTTACTGTTCAAATGCTTCTCTCTTCACTTTCAGCATTCCTGCTCTGTTCAGCTTGGACTTACATTTTCCATTTTTTGCAGAGCACTGTAAACCTTGTTTTCTGATTGCATTCTATTTCTTGGTAAATTCTTAGGCAGGTGCCTCCTCCTTTTTAAGTCAAAGGCTAAACGAAACAAAGAATTAAATGACCAAATTATAAAACCTAAGTTATATATAAAACCTTCCAAATTTTTCTTTGTTGAATATTATTTCATTTTATTTTAACTTATGTATTTATATTTTGTGGTTATCAGTATTCAGTTGTTTGCAATGAATAACACCAATTCCTCATCTGAAAAAAAAAACAACAGATTTATTTAGCAAAGCATATAAGATCAAAAATCATGTAATTTATGTTCACTCCAACAATCACTATCTGTAATCTATCAATTTTATATTCCAATAATATTTCATAGTATTTTCCTATATTTTTATTTATATTTTACCTTATCAAGTATTATACACAAGCACTTTTAAGTGATTTTAATTTTTTTGCTCTAGAAACAAGCTAAGAACTTTTCTATTCACATATATTTATTATTAAGAATAAGTTCTTCTGAGCTTATATAACTAAGAGTCAAATTTATAAGATAACAAATATGTATTTTCTACTACATTTTGTAAGTCAGCTTATTTTCCTAAGACATTGAATCAAATTATATTCCCACTAGAGTATATAACAGCTCTAATTATTCCACATCCTAATAATATGTTTGATATTTTAATTTTCCCAATATTTTGGGAAAGAAATAATATTTCAATTGTGATTTTAATTTATTTTAGTGTGTGTGTGTGTGTGTGTGTGTGTGTGTCTTGTATGTGTGTCTGTGTCTGTGTGTATGATGCATATATATGGATGCCCGAGGAATACACAAATGGTGACAGATCCTTGGAGCTGAAGTTACAGGTGTTTGTGAACCACCTGATATGTGGGCATGAAGACCAAAGTCTGGATTTCTGGAAGAATAGCAAACACTCTCAACCACTAATCCATCTCTCCAGAACAGTTTGTATTTTTTCAGATTGGTAGTGAAACTGAGTTTTTATTACCTACATTTTTATTCATTGGTTTTCTTCTTTAAAGTCCTTGTTCAAATACATTGCATATATGTATAATGAGTTATTCATTTTTCATATTGATATATGGGTGGGAAAAATATTAAGTAATTATTTGTGTTTATTTATAAAAACAATAACTAAACAAAACTAATTTATGTTTCATGGATGCATAGACACACACATATGTGTGTGTGTATGTGTGTGTATATATATATATATATATATATGTAAATGTTATATACATAACCTCCAATCCAAGATAATGATTATGTTTACACTAGGAGAAAGGGAACATTCATGATCAGGGAAGAACATGTATGGAGATACTACAATGCTACTAAAACTATAGCTCTTAGAAAATTGCCCATGCTCTTGTAAGTACACCTTCCAGGCTTCTCTAAAAAACACAACTATAATTATTGCTTCTTAAAAAAGATATGATCCCAGCACTGGGGAGGCAGATGCAGGCAGATCTCTGTGAGTTAGAGGCCAGTCTGGTCTAGAAGAGCTAGTTCCAAGACAGGCTCCAAAGCCTGAGACATGAAATAAAGAATTAAGATGAATGATAAGAAAGAAGATGTGGATCATCAGAGGTGGAAAGGAAAATAGAAAGTCATAGGGTATGAATATGATAATATATTAATACATTATATATTTATATAAAAATATCTTTTTTCATTTGGGAATTTCCACTTTATTAAAGTTATAGATAACACTGGATGGTTATCTTTAATAAAAACTTTAATGTCTTTATTTTTTATTGAGCTATACATTTTTTTCTGTTCCACATCCTTTCTTCTCCCCTCCCCTTCTACCTTCTCCCATGCTCCCCATGCTCTCAATTTACACCCAATTTACTTTTCTTTTTCTACTTTCCATGTAGATTAGATCTATGTATGTCTCTTTTAAGGTTCTCATTGTTTTCTAGGTTTGCTGGGACTTTGAATTGTAGGCTGGTTTTCTTTGCTTTATATCTAAAAGCCACTTATGAGTGATTACATATAATATTTGTCTTTCTGGGTCTGGATTACCTCACTCAATGTCTTGTTTTCTAGATCTATGCATTTGCCTGCAAAATTCAAGATGTCATTATTTTTTTCATCTGTGTAGTACTTCGTTGTGTAAATGTAACACATTTTCCTTATCCATTCTTCAGTTGAGGGGCATTTAGGATGTTTACAGGTTCTGGCTATGACAATCAATGTTGCTATGAACATAGTTGAGTACATGTCCTTGTGGTATGATTGAGCATCCTTAGGGTACATACCCAAAAGAGGTGTTATTGGGTCCTAAGGAAGATTGTTCCCTATTTTCTGAGAAATTGCCATACTGATATTCAAATGGACTGTATAAGGAAAAAGACAAGGTTTTCCACTCTCTCCATATCTATTCAATACACTTATTGAGTTTCTAGCTAGAGCAATAAGACAACAAAAGGAGATGAAGTAGATACAAATCGGGAAAAGAAGGCAACTTTCACTATTTGCTGATGATATGATTGTTTACATAAGTGACCCCAAAAATTCTACCAAGGAACTTCTACAACTCATAACACTTTCAGTAATGTAGCAGGATACAAAATTAAGTAAAAAGTATAGTAGCCCTTCTTTACACAGATGATAATGGGCTGAAAAAGAAATCAGAGAAATATCACTCTTCACAATGTCGGCAAATAGCATAAAATATCTTAGAGTGGAAATAAGTGGAAGACCTGTATGACAAGAACTTTAAATCTTTGAAGAAAGAAATTTAAAAATTAAAAAATTAAAAATAAATAAAGAAATTGACAAAGACACCAGAAAATGGAAAGATCTCCCATGTTCCTGGGTTGGTACAAAAATGGCAATCTTACCAAAATAAGTCTACAGATTCAATGCAATGCCTATAAAAATCCCAGGAAAATTCTTCACAGACTTCAAAGGAAAAGCCTTCAACTTCATATGAAAAAGCAAAAACCCAGAATAGCCAAAACAATCCTGTATAATAAAGGAACTTCTGAAGGCATCACAATTCTTGACTTCACACTCAACTACAGAGCTACAGTACTAAAATTATCTTAAATTATACCTATTATATATAATTAATATGTATAAATAAAATATGAATGACAATGATTACAGATTGTGAATAAAGAATTTGGTAGGTGGTTTTTCACTACATTAATATTTATAAATGAATATAACTTTATACTATATTCCCAAAATAAATGTTGAATAAAGTTACACTTTGCATATGCTTACTGTGATATGTATTTTATTTTGTATATACCTTTTTCAACATGTGATTAACATTCTTAATAAACAATGAGTAATTTGTAGGTTATTATTCATCAAGTTCAATGTTACCTAATAAAAATTAATCTATTTTAACTTTTGAAATATAAGATCTTTTCTTCTGGAACTGCTGCCTTTTAGACTTACTATAATATCAAATTTAAGTAGTATATTCCTGAAATTAAAGGTAACTTTTTAATCTATTCCCCTATGCTTATAACCTTTATTGTAGGATTTGGTGATGCGTCCTTAACCCACATAAGGAAATTCCCTACTGCTAAATTTTTTGAAACCATTAATTTGAATATAAATCAATACTAATTATCCTAAATGTGCTCTAGAACCCTGAAACATAAATAGCTACATTATTCAAATCATATTACATTCTTAAATGATAAATTTAGTATATAGTGTTTTCCACATTTCTTTCTCTAATCTTTCTTTTGTTATAGTTTTCTACTGGTCACTTATTTTATATATATATATATAATCTTTGCATTTATTCTGTAACAATCAAATAAATGGGGAATCTGTGACTTCAGCTCTCCATCCTACCTTTGCTGGCATTCATTTATGCAGTTACACTTTATTGGGCATTTTGCTAATTTTGAGTTTAAATTACTTTGATTAGAGTATCTGTGTAGCAGGAATAATAAAACCCAGAGACATATATTGGGGTTCAAGATGGAATCTCAGAGAAGTAAAGCAGCCATCCACTAGATATCTCTTACCAATATAAATTCTTTAGATTGAAAAGAGAGCTAGTTCCTGTCTAATCCAACCTTATATTCCTCTCTAGTGCTGGGATTAAAGACATGCACCATCACCACCTGGCCTCTGTGGCCAGGATGCTACTGGGGTTAAAGATATATGCCACCACTGTCTTGCCTGTATGGCTGACTATTGTGGCTAGCTTTCCATTCTAATCTTCAGGTAAGCCTTATTTATTAAAACACAAATAAAATATCACTGTACATCTGAAAAACACTTATCTGGAAATCTTTAAATGTCAGTGTCCCAAGGCAGATTCCTTAGAGTGTATTTTCATTTTACTTTGGGATCTAAAAGAATGTTATAAGAGCTCTGTTCAGTTTAAATTATTGGATAGATGTTTTTAGAATTACATATTTGTTTGTAATTCAGACTCTAAAGGAATATAAGGCAAGCAAGCTTTTGCACTAGTTTATTTTAAGAATAATTTGTTGTTCTGTCCTAGTTTCAATGCAAGTTCAGTTGATAGGTTTTTATGTATTCTGAAAATGGGGAGAGGAGATTTTCTTCTAGTATTTTCTTACTTTGAAGGTACAAATCTTTTGTATTTCACCTCAATTTGAGGGTGTTTCCTATTAAATATTTTTGCTTTGTCTGTTCTTTATAGTGTCTTGAGATGATATCAAAATCACAGTCTGATTTTTTTGTTTTTTGTTTTATTAAAAAAAAAAAACAAAAAAAACCAATAAAGTAACAGGTGGGAAAAAAATAAAATAATAAAAAATAGGCCGAACTATCTGTACATTCTTTCTAAATAATTTTGTAAACAAATTGTAGCTAAGATTGTTAATTCTACCATTTATAAAATTAAATTTGTAAGAAAAAAAATATCCTTTTGAAAGTAAAAAAAAATCACAGTCTAATATCACATTTGTCCAGTGTTATGAACTTGAAAGCAAATGTTAATTAATTTATTTTTTCTCTTATTGCAATTCACATATTCTTTTCCTTGGCTTTTGAATTATTTCTTTAACATTTTTTTCTAGTTGTGAATGCAGTCTGCTGAATATTTCAAATATTTTCCATCATTTTTATTTGCCTGTTTTTCCTGGAAGTATTCAGATTACTCAGTTTACTAACATTCCAAAGGCAATAACTTAAACTGTATGATTTCTGACCTTACTTTCAACTATGTGGTTGATACTGTGTTCATTATATTAAAGATTTGTTGCTAGTAAGTGCCATATTTCTGAAAGGAAATACAAAGCAAGCATTATAGTTATCCACTTGTGAGAAGTTTGTGAGGCACATGTTTCCATACTTTATATCTCAGTCAGTGCCCTTGCCCTAGGCTGTTCCACTGGACAAGTAGTTCTGAAGCAAAACATGATTGATTGAGTTTTAGGTGTATTTTACAGCAGACATTATACTTGGGGAAATGAAAGATAAACCTAATTTAATCTTTCCTTTACAAATACATTCTTACACAAATGCCGTGCTATTTTAATGTTTAACATAAAATTTATGAATATTACCAACTAAATTAATAATCTTTTTTACAACTATAGATGCTGATCTTAAAGATTTCTCCATTTTGTAGAGCTATGCATTAAAAGTTGGAAATAAAAGTTAATACCATATTTGAGAATACATCCTAAGAATTATGAAAGAATAACATTTTGTCGACATAGATTTCTGAGAAGTGGAATGGAAAATGAAAATGAGCTTACAAAATGTGTTTGTTTTAGATGTGGCTGTAAGTCTGCATTACTCATCAGAAGTTCACAGGTTATCTATGACAAGTATGTGTGGCAGTTGATCCATGGATTTCACTCACTATCATAGTCTCTTCTAGTTATCACACTCCCTTCAGACAGTGAATCAGAAATGTATAAATGGAAAACTCACAGACAAGGGATTCTTTGGGGTTTATAATAATTCAGTCACTCCTTATGACATCTAAATGATGATAAAATATTACTGATCTATCAGCATGTCATGCTTTTTTCTCTTCATGTCAGTTTCTCAGTTTCCACTTGGTTTTCTTTTGTTACTTGGACATTCCCAAAATAAAACTAGAAGAAATTAGTATTTCAACCAAATATTTCTTTTTAGAAACCATCACTTGTGAGCAAGTAATGGACAGTTTTTGAAGCTAAATAAATTAATCATAGAAGAAAAAAATCATAATTTTGACTCGATTATAAAACATTTGGGGACAAGTTTTACAACATAGATAGAATTTGCATATTAGCAAAATTTAATTAAAACCCTATATAATGACAAATTTATTACTCTTTTGTCTCTTGCATTTTAATTCTATGATGAAGAAGACACAGCAAAAAAGAAACTGATATCATAACTTCATGAAAAGATTTTTAATGGCCTGTTGACAGCAAGGATCTTCACAATAATAATATATATATCGTTGATAAATGACAGAACCAATTTTTGCCTTCTTCAAACCAAGTAGTACCTTGGGTAGCACTCAAGAATGCTAGCTATCCAAAAGACATGAAACAGTTCCAACATAATCTGTTATCAGTGATTCATATGGTTCCAGAAATAATGGTTCAGCTAAACTTTCTCCAAAATCACTGGCATAGCTATTTAAAAAAGATGAATAATCAGAATGACCAGAGTATCATATAGAACAATTAATGGGTTAATTATATATATTTATTGTTAATTCTATAATATTTATAAACTTAACATGTGTTAATATTTTTAATATATTTTTATATTAAATTTATTTTATATTTAATTTTAATATTTTTTTTAATATTTACGACTGACATATACCCTGAATATACAAACACTTATTAAGAAAAATCCAACAACATTGGGCCCAAAAGATGACTCAGAAAGAACAGGTGCTTGTTGCCAAGTTCAAACCATGAAGCCCATGTATTGAAAATGAAAAACTGACTCTGAAGCTCTCCTCTGAACCTCACATAAGTGAAATATAATAGACAAGCAAAGCAGGATCACAAGCACTCAGTCTTTCTCTCTCTCTCTCTCTCTCTCTCTCTCTCTCCCTCCCTCTCTCTTTCTCTCTTTCTCTCTCTCTATATATATACACACATATATATACATTTACATATATATATACATATACATATATATGTATATATACTATATATATATATATATATATACAGTCAAGTCTTGTAATACTCTTCAGAAGAGAAGAGCTTCATCACTTCTTATTGTTTCTATTTCTTCAATACTTATGTACAACAGAAATTTAATCACATTATAAATTTTGGTAAAAGAAAGTACATTGACTGAAGAAAATTACAAGTAATATTACAGAATTACTATAGGAATGCATAGAAAAAACAAATAATTGCTTATTACTGCCAAAGCTACCCAAAGAAGCCTTATGCGGGAAAGTAAAACACTTGAGACAATCTTGAAAAACTAATAGGAAAATGAGCAGGAAAGATAGATAAGGAAAATAAAAACCACCCAAAAGAGGTATAATGAAGAAAAAAGGTAACATCAAGATTAAGTATTCTTTATATAAAGAATAAATAATTAGATCATACTATATAGCAGCAAATGAGAAAAACTATATTGCTTCTAGGCTGAAAAATAACTTGTGAAAGAATTTTACTTAGTTAAAAGAACATGAAATTTTTACACAAAGCATATTATGCGGCAACTCATTCAACAGGTTTGAAAATAAACTCAATGGAAAATTGATGTTTTAAAAACTTATTTTATTTTAATTAACATGATCATTTATTCTAATAACACATATTCATGATAATGGGTAACAGATATCAAAGTACAGTGAGGTAGGAGCAATTATTTCAAATTTTCCATAGAACAGTAGGGTTGACATCAGTTTTCTTAGCAGTTTTCACTAGTAGAACTATCCTATCCTGTCTTGGCAAGATAAGACAATTCTGTTTTATCCACTTATGGATATTTTGTATCTTTGTCAGTAGTGGAGGTATGGGCTTTTATTTGCCCAAGGCCAGCTCTGCCAAGAAGAAGACAAACTCCCAGTGGAGTGCCTTTGGTGCTCAACGTTCTCTTGGGAGTAGAGCATTGTTGCCAGGAGTGATTGTGTCTCATATGTACAAAACTCTAAGTTAGATTAAAGGCCATGTTCTACAGCTCTTCGAAGAGGCCGAAGATTATACTATGTATACTAAATATACTCTCTATGTGTCTAAAAAACTTGATCACTATTCTGAGTGAGGTAACCCAAACCCAAAAAGATGAACATGGGATGTACTCACTCATAATCGGTTTCTAGCCATAATTAAAGGACATCGAGCCTATAAATTTGGGATCTTTGAGAAGATAATAAGAAGGTGAACTCCCAAAAAAGATATAGTAATCCTCCTGGATATTGGAAGCAGACATGATCGCCAGGAAAAATTGGGAACTTGAGGGTTGGGCGAGACTGGGACAAGGGAAGATGGGGAGAGAAAAGTGTGAAGGGGAGAATGCGGGGAGCTTGGAGGAATGGGATGCTTGGGATACAGGAAGGGTGGATATGGGAGCAGGGAAGCATATATCTTAATTTAAGGAGCCACCTGAGGATTGTCAAGAGACTTGACCCTAGAGGGGTTCCCAGGTTTCCAGGGAGACGCCCCCAGTTAGTTCCTTGGGCAGCTGAGGAGAGGGAGCCTGAAAAGGTCAGTTCCTATAGCCATACTGATGAATTTCTTGCATATCACCATAGAACCTCCACCTGACGATAGATGAAGAAAATGACAGAGCCCCACATTGGAGCACCGGACTGAGCTCCCAAGGTCCTGATGAGGAGCAGAAGGAGAGAGAACATGAGAAAGAAAGTCAGGACTGTGAGGGAACCTCCAGCTGGCGACAGATGGGGAAGGTGACTGAGCCCCACATTGGAGCACTGGACTGAGCTCCCCAAGGTCCTGATGAGGAGCAGAAGGAGCGAGAACATGAGGGAGAAAGTCAGGAACGTGAGGGGTGCTTTCACTCATGGAGACGGTGGGACAGAACTAATGGGAGATCACCAACTCCAGTTGGAATGGGACTGATGGATCATGCGACCAAACCCGTCTCTCTGAATGTGGCCAACAGCGGGGGCTGACTGAGAAGCAAAGGACAATGGCGCTGGGCTCTGATTCTTCTGCATGGACGGGCTCTGTGGGAGCCTTCTCAGCTTGGTCGATCACCTTCCTGGACCTGGGGGGAGTTGGGAGGACCTTGGACTTAGCATAGAGTGGGGAGCCCTGATGGCTCCTTGGCCTTGAGAGGGAGGGAGGGGAGGTATGGGTGGAGGGAAGGGGAGGGAAGGGGGAGAAGGAAGGGAGGGAAGGGGGAGGAGGAGCGGAGGGAGGGGGGAGGAGGAGGGAAGGAGATGGAAATTTTTAAATATAAAAAAAAATAAATAAATAAACCAAGCCGGGCGGTGGTGGCGCACGCCTTTAATCCCAGCACTCGGGAGGCAGAGGCAGGCGGATCTCTGTGAGTTCGATGCCAGCCTGGTCTACAAGAGCTAGTTCCAGGACAGGCTCTAAAAAAGCTGCAGAGAAACCCTGTCTCGAAAAACCAAAAAAAAAAAAAAAAAATAAAAAAAAATAAAAACTAAACCATGGGAAAAAAATAAAAAACTTGATTATCCTAAATATAAATATGACAAACATATAATTCTCAACACTTATCTAACTTTATGACTAATAGAATAGACAACTGAGCAATAAATGAAGACAATGATTTCTAAATGTAAACAGGGTCATTACATAAATAATATCCGAGGTAGAAATGTACATTGCAATATGGTAAACAATGTCATTACATAAATGATATCAGAGGTAGAAATGTACATTGCAATATGGTAAACAATGTCATTTCATAAATAATATCAGAGGTAGAAATGTACATTGCAATATGGTATATATCTCAATATAACAATTGTTTCAAACAGAGGTAGGATCATACTCTCATACAATGTTCAATATATCAATATACAAGAATCAGCACCAATACAGTTTTCAAAAACAATAATTCACAAATATCAATTATTCCTTCAGACCAGTTAATCCCTCCTTTTTGGATAAATATATACATATACATAGTTTATACCCCTGAGTCCGTATAATACCTCCCTCAACCCCTCAACCCTATACCAGCCACCAATTAGTGTCCCTAAACCTGAGGGTAAACTTTGTTGGGACCGTCGTCATCTAAGATTGCTTCCAGCTGACATAGGGGCGACTTTTCTTCTCAGGGGGTCCTGTGAAAGCAAATGATGGTAAAATACCCAGGGTAACATTTCATCTAGGAAGAATGTGTCTAGCCTCTGAATATTTTGAGGAGATCCGGCCACAATGGTGTCAAAAATGTGCACTATTCAAATGTCTTTTGTGCAATTGGTACCAAAAAACAGGCCAAATTTTAGTGCTATAAAAACATGACGTCATAATAACCAGTTGGTGTTGATGTTCTGGGGCCCCATCTTCATCCTGGAAATTTCAAAGATTACTGAAAAAAAATTTGTTGTTTGTTATGGGAAAGGTAAGCATTATCTACAGAGACATATACAGACATATATATATTATATATATACATACAGACATAATATATATTATAAATATATATATACAGACATAATATATATATATTATATATATATATTATGTATATATATATATTTAATGAAAGGTGTATTGAAGACAGACACAGATATGAGGGAAGACACAGAAGGCAAATATATCAGTATCATTATTATTATTATTATTATTATTATTATGTCTCATAACATGACTCCTGACCTGAGATAAAAACTCTGAGAAATCTTTTATAAACAAGCTTGGAATTGGTGAGGGACTGGGCCAGAGTCCAACTCCAAAAACCAGCTCTAATTATTTATAAACAAATGCACATTGACACACATTTAAAAAGGTGTATTTCATACTCACGGAGCTTATCCAATGTTATTGCTGATCCTTGGTGGGTTGTAACTGGTTTCCATCTGTCCGTATTTAGATATCCAGGGTCCCTCACATCCTTTGAAGGTGAGTGTTTTCCTGTGAAGATAAGAAAAGAACCCTACTCCCAAACTATATTTCTCTTACCATCAGTATGATCACCATCCTTATGTATGAGTTGTTATTTTTCTTTTCCAAGGGGCTTATCCTCTTCAAACCGAACCTTTATTAAATTTGATGGTATCCACAATTTTTCTTCTCCTGTGGAGACAAGAGTAAAACCCCTTCCTCAATGCAGCACATCCCCTGGCTTCCATTGCGAGGGCAGCACATCCTTGAAATAAGCTGGTTGATTTAATTCAGCAGACTTTTTCATTATCCAATGTCTTTCTGCAGCCATTGCCCCCTTCTCATTAGCGTTGAGAAAATTCAAGGTTAATAAAGCATTATGTAATCTATTTCTGGGGGTATTTCCACCCCCTTTTGTTTGTTTAACATATCCTTTATAGTTCTATTTGATCTTTCAATGACTGCTTGACCTGTAGGATTGTAAGGTATACCTTTAACATGCTTAATATTGTAATAAGCAAAAAAACTGTTTCATTTTCCTAGAGACATAAGCTGGACCATTATCCACCTTTATTTGCACAGGTATACCCATATAAGGCAGAATTATATGTCATTCTTATGGTGCTAAGGGATTTTAAAGAACTTCTTAATATAGTTACTGACTCACAATACACAGAAAGAGTTATCTTACATATTGAAACTGCTGAATTTATACCTGATGATACAGAACTAATGTCATTGTTTATCTAGGCAAAAGACATGATCAGGAACAGGTTTTGCCCTATGTATATAACACACATCTGATCCCATATGGGTCTGCCGGGTCCTCTAGCAAAAGATAATGCAGATATTGATCAATTATTGATTGGTTGTGTGCTGTAGGCCTCTGAATTTCATAAAAAAAATCATGTCAGCCGGGCGGTGGTGGCGCACGCCTTTAATCCCAGCACTCGGGAGGCAGAGGCAGGCGGATCTCTGTGAGTCGAGACCAGCCTGGTCTACAAGAGCTAGTTCCAGGACAGGCTCCAAAGCCACAGAGAAACCCTGTCTCGAAAAACCAAAAAAAAAAAAAAAAAATCATGTCAATAACAAAGGCTTGAAGAAAGAGTTTTCTATTACATGTCAACAAGCTAAGGAGATTGTAAAGAAATGCCCTACTTGTTCTTTCTATAACCAAACACCACCACCTGCAGGCGCTAATCCAAAGGGCACACAGAGGAATGAAATCTGGAGATGGATATGTTCCACTTTGCAGAATTTGGCAAGTTAAAATATGTACACCACACCATTGACACTTATCCAGGTTTTCAATGGGCAACTGCTTTAAGCTCAGAAAAAGCTGATTTAGTAATCACTCATTTATTAGAAGTTATGGCCATCATGGGTGTACCTACACAAATAAAGATGGATAATGGTCCAGCTCATGTCTCTAGAAAAATGAAATGGTTTTTTGCTTATTACAATATTAAGCATGTTAAAGGTATACCATACAATCATATGTATAATTGTCATAGAAAGATCAAATAGAACTATAAAGGATATGTAAAACCAACAGAAAGGGGTGGAAAATACCCCCAGAAATAGATTACATAATGCTTTATTAACCTTGAATTTTCTCAATGTTAATGAGAAGGGGACAACAGCTGCAGAAAGACATTGGATAATGGAAAAGTCTGCTGAATTAAATCAACCAGTTTATTTCAAGGATGTGCTGACCTCTTAATGGAAGCCAGGAAATTTGCTGCCTTGGTTAAGGGGTTTTGCTCTTTCCTCCACAGGAGAGGAAAAATTGTGGATATTGTCAAAATTAATAAAGGTTCAGTTTGAAGAGGAGAAACCCCTCGGAAAAGAAAAATAACAATTTGTACACAAGGATGATGATCATACTGATGGTAAGAAAAACATATAGGTTGGGGACAGGGTTCTTTTCTTATCTCAACAGGAAAATACTCATCTTCAAAGAATTTAAGGGACCCTAGATATTTAAATACTGATGGGTGGAAACTAGCTATGACCCACTGCGGATCAGCAATAAAACTAAATAGGTTTTGTAAGTGTAATTTTTAATATGTCTTAATGTGCTTTTATTAATAAATATGTAGAGCTGGTTTTGGAGTTGGACTCTGGCTCAGTCCCTCTTCAGTTCCAAGCCTGTTGATAAGAGACTATCTCAGAGTTTCTGTCTCAGGTCAGGAGCCATGATATGGGACAGAATAATAATAATAATAATAATAATAATAATAATAATACTTGATAAACTTTCTTTGCCCTTCCTCATATCCGTTTCTGTCTTTAATACACCTTTCATTGAATATATATATATGTATACATATACATATATATGTCTGTATATGTCTTTGTACATAATATTTACCTTTTCAGTAACAAGCAACAAATTTTCCTTCAGTAATCTTTGAAGTTTCCAGGATGAAGATGGGGCCCCACAACATCAACTCCACCTAGTTACTATGACATCATGATTTTGATAACGCTAATTTTAGACTTGTTTCTTACTGCACAAGACAGTTTTGAATGGTACATATTTTTGACAACACTCTGGCCAAACCTCCTCAAAACGCTCAGAGATTCTTTGCAATTTTTTCAGACCAAATGTTAATCTGGGAATTTTACCATCATTTGCTTTCACAGAATGTCGCCCCCATGTCAGCTGGAAGCAATCTTAGAGGATGATGCCCCTTCTCCCAACAGAGTTTGTCCTCAGGTTTAGGGACATCATTTAGTGGTTGGTATAGGGTTGAGGGGATGGGTGAGGTATTATATGGACTCAGGGGTGTTTATTGAAAAAAAAGGATGATTAACTGGTTTGAAGGAATGATTGGTATTTGTGAGTTATTATTTTTAGAAAATTGTATTGGTGCTGATTCTTGTATATTGATATATTGAACATTGTATGTGAGTATGCTTCTACCGCTATTTATTGCATGAGAGTATGCTTCTACCTCTGTTTAAAACAATTGTTATATTGAGATATTTACCATATTGCAATGTACATTTCTACCTCTGATATTATGTATGTAATAACACTGTTTACATTTGGAGATCATTGTCCTCATTTATTGCACAGTTGTTTATTCTCTTAGTCTTCAAGTTAGATAGGTATCAAGAATTATAAATCAATAGTCATATATGTTTGTCATTTATATTTAGGATATTCAGGGTTTTTTTAGATACATAGAGATTATATTTAGTATAGATAGTATAATCTTCAATCTTCTTTGATCTTTAATAATCTTCTATAATCTTCTTTGAAGAGCTTTAGAAAATGGCCTTTAATCTAACCTAGAGTTTTGTACTAATGAGACACAATCACTCCTGGCATCACCTCTCTACTCTCTTAAGAACTTTGAGCACCAAAGACACTCCACTTGGAGCATGTCTTCTCAGCAGAACTGGCCTTTGGGCAAAGAAAAGCCCATACCTCCACTACTTACCAAAATACAGACTATCCATAAATGGATAAAAACAGGATTGTCTTATCTTGCCAAGACAGGGTAGGATGGTTCTTAAAAAAGTTCCTTGTCTTTTAAAAATTGTATGTCAGTTATGTTAGGCCTTAGCCAAAGTTGCTTGCCTCAACATTGCAAAATGAGACTTTGGGTGATTGCCCAGGTAGTCAGTTGTCTCTGTCATTTGTTGCACATTTTGGAAGTTTCTCATTTGTACTTCCTAGTTACTTAAGTAATATTTCTTCCCTTCTCAGATCTTTGATGGGGTTGAAGATTATATTATTGTAGTTACTCTCTACATTATTTAGACTCCTTGAAATAGAATGTGTAGTAAAATTTTCATATGCTTCTTGCTTAATATTATTTGTTGTTTGTAATTTTTATTTATTATTTGTTCCTATTGTATATAGTTGTATTTGGATTGGTTCTGGCTTATTTAGTAAAAAAGGGGGAGATGAAGGGGAACCTCAGCCAATCACCTTGTTTGTGGGATATGTTCCCCTGAGGCTAAGATTTACTTATAAAACTTGCGGGTGTGCTTCCTGCATCCTCTTTGTTTTCCTGCACTCCTCGCTGGAACCTTGGCTTTTATAAGTTTTCCTTCTTTCTTTTATTAAAGAATATTTTATAATAGAACTAGCCTGGTTAATTCTATTGACCGCTCGCCAACAAGTCCTAATCCAGCTGGCCTTGGTGAGCTCCCATTAGATCAGGTATGCTGTCTCCGTGGGTAGACCAACCCTCATGGTCCTGACTTCCTTGCTCAACTTCTCCCTCCTTCTGCTCTTCAACTGGACCTTGGGAGCTTAGTCCAGTGCTCTCTGATTTAAGACAGTTTTTAAAAAATGCCCTGCCTCTGAAAATGGTCTATCAGTTATGCTAGGCTTTAGCCAAAGGTGGTTGCTTCAACTTTGCAAAATGAGACTTTGGGTGATTGCTCAGGTAGCTAATTGTCTTCATCATATATTGCTCACTTTGGAAGCTACTTCATTGTACTTCCTGCCTGCTCAAGTAGTATTGTCTCCCTTCTCAGGCCTTCACTTGTGTTGAAGATTAGATAGTCATAGTTGTTGTACTCTTATGATATAGCCAAGCCATTTCCTATACAAGATTTAGACACCATAGGATAGAATTTTTATTAAAATATTTAACATATGTGCCTTGCTTAATATTGTTTATGCTGGTTGTAATTCTAATTATACTTGATATCTGTTCCTAGTTTATATAGTTTTGTATTGGGTTTGGAACTCTCTTACTTAGACAAAAGAGGCAAGTGCTGTGGGAGCCCATTCTTCTCCTTCAGCCAATAGCCTTTAAGGTACCAGCCCACTTGGGCATGGTTACTCATACTGTAAAAGCAATGGTAACCATGTGCCAACTCTCTTTTCTGGCTCCTGGTTCCTGCTGCTGGGCTCTGTTCCTGTTTGTGCAGAGGACTGTTGTCTAGGACTGTGATCTATAAGTTTTCCCCTTAAATAACCCTTTTATTATTCATAATTCTGAACTGGTATGGGATTATTTTGTGACTTATGCCATTACTAGACAACAATGAGGACCCTAAGAGAGATGTACATAGATCAAATCTACATGGAAAAGACAAGATCCCCTGAGTAAATTGGGACCATATGGACCTTGGGAGAGGGTTGAAGGGCAGAGGCAGGAAGGGGAGCAGAGAAAAATGTAGATCTCAATAAAAATCAATTAAAAAATCTATCAGCATTAATGCAGACCTGAGTGTTGTTTCTCAGTATTTATTTCATGACATTAAAAAAATGTTGGTCTTTTAAAAAACAAGATTTCAAAAAGTAGCCTTGACTATACAGAAGTTTGCTGCATAAGTCATTCAAGCCTAGATCTTGCAGCTATACTTCTGCTTTGGGTTCCTGACTATTAAGAACAGTAGTTACAAGCCAACATAGCAAGCTTTAAATAATTATTATGGATCTTAATTAAAAAACACATATAAAATTTAAAGGAGCAACAAAACAGAAAGTTCTAGAACACTTAAAAATTTTGGAGGATTAATTTATTTATTTACATTTTTAATTTTGGGAAAATAACCTGCATACAAGTGTCAGTTCCAAATGATAGGTTAGCAAGATGTAAGGCTGGTACTCTTCACTACTAAAAACAAACAAACAAAATAAATAAATAAATAAATAAATAAATACTGTAAAACTACATTCAAAGTCAGGAATAATATATTTTTCTCAATCAGTCTAAGCTTTCAGAAAGTTACATAATGCATTTCTAACAAACTTGGAGGTCTAGCTTGTTTAGAGAATAAGGATCTATAAATAAATGATAGGAACCTTAAAGCATAAGTATTTCTCTGCATATAACATAAGTCTGAAACAAATGAGTCAGAAATCAACTCAGTTTTTTAAATATAGTCCTACACTGATAAACACATTCACTTAACAATCAACTACATGTGCTATGGAGATACAATAAGATTGTATTGGCAAATGACAGCAAAGACATCTAGTTCATATAAAAATACTATATTTGTATAATGACAATCAATATAAACTGAAGTTGTGTTTCTCAGAACATAACCCTGTCATTTGGTAATATAAAATAGTAAATTTGTCATAAAACCTCTTACAAAAATACAGACCAACTCTAAGCCAGTACTGTAGAATTTTATGAATGCATAACCAATAAAGAAACTCCAGGCTTCTGAAGCTATGCCAGCAAAAAGGTGGGTAGAACAGCTTTGTTGCTAGGCTTCAAACGTGTCATAGAAGATAACAAGCACAAAAGAGTCTTCTATGGGGCAGAGATAGTTGCCATCATAGAAAGAAAAGAAAATGAAATTCCTCTGAGAAAAACATATCTTTACAGTTGTGCAGTCAGCTTCCAGCATTGAGATCCCATGACACTATTGTAGTCCTTGTTCTATAGGGCTTAAAAGTGGCTAGGAGTCAGTGAGTGCCATCTCTGTTTACTCTTTCCCCTTTAAAATGAAAGCTTCATTTTTGTTGTTCTATTTATATTTCATTATTGAATGTCAAATTAACAGAAGTTAAATAGCATGCTTGAAATAAAATACTGTATTTGAATATGAGAAGATAACAAGCTATGTATGATTCTTAGATTTTGACACATAGCAATTATTGTACATTAGTGCATAATTCTATTTTGATGGCTATATGGATTGTTCCTCAAAACTGTCTATGTCCAATTTCTAATGTAATTATAGAAAATTTTACATTTAATAGAGCAAATAACTGATCACAAACGTCAAATACAAGTCTTTTAAAATTTATTTAAAAAAATATTAATTGCAAGCTGGTACAGCCCCTTTGAATTTCAGTGTGGTGATTTTTCAGAAAATTAGGAAACAGTCTTACTCAAGACCCAGTAATACCACTATGGGTTATATATCCACAGAAAACTCAACCGTGCCACAAGGACATGTGCTCAACTATGATCATAACAGCATTGTTTGTCATAACCAGAAGCTGGAAACAACCCAAATGCCCCTCAACCAAAGAATAGATAAGGAAAATGTGGTACAGTTACACAATGGAATACTATACAAAAGAAAAAATATAATGGCATCTTGAATTTTGCAGGAAAATGGATGGAGCTAGGAAACATTACTGTGAGTGAGGTAACCCAGATACAGAAAGACAATTATCACATGCACTCATTCATAGGTGGTTTCTAAACATAAATCAAAGAAAAACAGCCTGCAAACCACAATCTCAGAGAACTTAGACAACAATGAGGACAATAAGAGGGACATACATGGATTTAATCTATATAGAAAGTAGAAAAAGACAAGATATCTTGAGTAAATTCAAAGCATGGGTTCTTTGGGGGCGGATTCAAGGGGGAGGGGAGAGGAAGAGAGAGGAGGAGATAAATGGAGAACTCAATAAAAATGAATTAAAAACTGAAAAAATGAATTGCTTTAATTCATTCAAAACAACAAGTACATGAAAGGTTCTTAGAAAAAGTTTGAAATAACCATGCTCTCTCTTAAGACTCACAATCAAATAGCCATATTCTAAATTACTTTATCTCTGTTGATGTCTCCATGGACTCCACTATTTCTTCTTCTTCTTCTTCTTCTTCTTCTTCTTCTTCTTCTTCTTCTTCTTCTTCTTCTTCTTCTTCTTCTTCTTCTTCTTCTTCTTCTCTCCTTCTCCTTCTCCTCCTTGTTTTCTTCTTGTGTTTTTATTGATTCTTTGGTAATTTCAAAGCATGCACTCTAATCCCACTTATTTCTTGGTCCCTCCATATCTTCCCTTTATCTCTGTAATGTCCAAACCCCCAATAGAATAATTAATAATGGTATTAATTATAAAAGAAAAAACAAATCAAAAAGAAAAAACTTTGTTTCTCTAATATTTTTGTCTCTTCATCACCCCTTCAGTGGTCTTAGTGGTATTGGAACTATGATGTATCACACAGAATACACTTTTCATCAAATATCTTACTTGCAAATGTTCACTGTAATAAGTTGTTGGTCTGGTTCAGGCCTCTGGCTTCTGGTACACCATCAATACTGGATCCTCACCAAAACTTCTCTCAGCTATCCTGCTGTTATTCTGAGTCATGGGGATCCTAAGATTGTCCTACCAGTACCTTCATGTGCTGCAGCAGGTTCTAGATGGGGTAGATTTTGAAATGGGCCAATTCAAAGCACTAGACGTAGGCCTAGGTGCTAGCTGACTTGGTCAGTTCAGGCCTCTGCTAGGACCACCTTTCAGGCTAGAGGTAAAGCCAGTTCTCCCAAGTGAGGTACTAGCTTTGCCATGAGGGGTAGAGCCAGATCTCTTAGGACCAGTGTCATCGGGACAGATCTCCAGTGTGTGGCAGAACCAGCTCTCATAGGACTCATGAAGATTAGGGTCAGATCTCTCAGGGCCAGTGAAAGATAGGGCTGACTCAGCACAGCCCTTGAATTTCACAATGCATGAAACTGATGGTCCCTTTAGGGGCATGTTAAAGTCACTTCCCTATATGGCTTTTCCTTTTGCAGTCATAAAATACTTGTCAGAGGCAACTTAGTGCACTCCAAATCCTCTCTCTGGTGCTTTACCTATTTATCACTTTCTTCTCATAGAAACCTTTAGTAACTGGCTAACTGACTGGCTTCTACCTCTTTGTTTAAGGTAACTCTATGGCTCTTTATAGCTAGACATCTCATTCTTCATTGGTGAATAATATCCTACACAGAAATTAACAAATATTGCACATGATGTATAATAAATACAAAGTGATTTGGTGGTTGTTAATCTACACTGAATGCCTTTCTTCTGTAACCTAGTTATGGTTACTTTTGTAATTATGCATTTAGTTGTACATAAATCCTTTAATACTTACTTTTCTCATTACTATTACTAAATACCTGAAAAGAAGCAAGATGAGGGAGAAAGAGATAGTTTAGCTTACAGTTTGAGGGAATGCATTCTATCATGGAAGAAAAGGTATGCCAGGAGGAGACAGAAAATGAGTATGAAGTAGGATTTGCTTACAAAATTTTTATGACCAGCTTCCAGTGACCCACTATGGAGTCTACACCTCATAAAAGTTCCACAACATTCCCAAAGAAGCCAGAAGCCAGTTGGAGATCAAGTTTTTTGTTTTTTGTTTTTTTGTTTTGTTTTGTTTTGTTTTGTTTTTTCGAGACAGGGTTTCTCTGCAGCTTTTTTTTTTTAGAGCCTGTCCTGGAACTAGCTCTTGTAGACCAGGATGGCCTCGAACTCACAGAGATCCGCCTGCCTCTGCCTCCCGAGTGCTGGGATTAAAGGCGTGCGCCACCACCGCCCGGCTGGAGATCAAGATTTTAAGAATATGAGCCTACTGATACCATTTCAAAATCAAACCCAAATAAGCCCCAGTATGTATCTGTACCAGTGTGTGTGTGTGTGTGTGTGTGTGTGTGTGTGTGTGTGTGTGTGTGTGCGTCTGTGAGAGAGAGAGAGAGAAAGAGAAAGAGATGGAGAGAGAGATAGAGGGAGAAAGAAAGATGCAATATTTTTAAAAGAACCCATCAGCTAGAGAGGAACATGGAAGAAAATTAAAGGAAAGAAAATCATATATTATTTTAAATAAAATAATATTAAAAAGAAAATACTTCATAAGTCATCATTATATCTATGTGAAGAAAAATATATCAGCTATGTTGGACAAATTCAAATAATTATAAAATATTACACAAAACTAGCGCTACATTTGGCAATCAAAGTTATTTTTACTTTATAAAGAATATAAATTATAAAAATAGTTTAAGTAATTGTAAATGAAGACATTAAATTATATTTAGGAACAAATTATTAAAGGAAATATTAGACAACCCTTTTCAAATGTTAATTCTCCATAAGAAGGTCTAAAGTATATTATTGCCTTATGCAAGAAGAGAGTAACTGGTGAACACAGACCTAAAACAAGTGAAGGGCAGTTGAAATTTAACTTTAAAACAGCCAATAAAACTAAGAGTAGTAGAGGTAAAACAAGGTTAGGAAGTAGGTGCTCAAACACAGGAACAATGAAGAAATAATTTATTTCTTTAAAAAATTATGGTATTTATTCAAATTTAAACAAATTTTAGTCAAAAACTGATCAAATTTTAAATGCCACAAAGTACAATAAAATTTATAAAATTGATAAAATACTTAGCATAATCTTTGAAAACAGCAAAATAATGGCAAAATATCAGAAAGTTAGTAGTGAGATACATAAGAAGCTCAAATGAGAATATATACAAATATTGATTTAGTGCACTAAACCATATACATTTATGTCAATATATTTACTAACAATAAAAGATCAACTGCCAATGCAAACAAAGGTGCTACTGTAGCACAAAATCACATGATTTCACTTTGGATCCTAAATTTCCAGACCATCTGAAAGAGATTTGTTTAGGATTTGAGAGGTAGTTTAGCAGTTAAGAGCAGTTCCTGGTCTTCCACACAAACTTTGTTTCCAGTACCCATATCACAAATATCTGTAACTTCACTTCCAGGGATCCAATATTCTATTCTGGTTTCTGTGAGCACAGAAGCAGGCAAATGGAGCACAGAAATACATACGTGAAGGCAAAGCACTTATACATATCAAATTCTATATTTAAAAAAGAATAATCTATAAAATATACTTGTGCATATTTGAAAACCAGATAAATCATCTTTAAACTATTTTGAAAAAACACTAATGATTGAGGCTATGATAGAAAGTCTTAATGAGCTCCAATAGATATAGAAGGACTTGGAAGGGAGTTTTAGTAAAAAATATAACCCATTTTGACAAGATGAAATCAGGATGGTTAATAAACATTAAAATGAAGTTAAGAAAATATAATTTATAGGCTACTTAACCTGTACTACAGAATAAAAAAAAATAAAAACTTTGCATATAGCTATCAGTGATCTGATATTACTTGATTAATACTTCACAAAACACACAATATGCACCAATGATATCTATTCAAATATCCTAAATTCTTACAAAATTAAGTAGCATATGACTATATTGTGTGAAATAAAACACAAGTTTTAATGTATATGGTATGACTGAGTTTATTGTTATGGTAGTTTGTCATAGCACATTTTTTGATACATAATCCATATATTTCATAATATCATGGAGAATTTATTATCTTATTGTATGGATTTCTAAGAGAAGCTATTTATGTATTGAGCATCTGAAGTTCATTTTATATAGTGGTTTATTGGCACACAGATAAAGTAATTGGTGACATCTCTAGGTGGAATGTACATAGTTATAGGATACTTTTGTTTCCTTTGCAGAAAACAGTAGGTAGACATTTGATATTGTTTAGTGTTAAAATTACATTGAAGATTAAAAGCATATAAGTAAAAATTTCTAACAAGAGTGGAAAATACAGAGATTTGGATTTATTTTTATGAAATGTGATTTTGAACCATGAGAAAAAAATTGGAATCCATACAAGAGAATAAGTTATCTTAAGAACTGATTACATAAACTTGAGCCAATGTTTATACTACCGTTAAAAATTACCAGGGTAAGGAATAAAGCACAAAACAACAATGTGTATATATCTTTTCAAAAAATTATCAAAGCAATTCAGTATCATATCTAATATAAACAATGGGTGATAAGAAAGGCTTTTAACATAAAATTCAATACTATGCACTAATGAACAAATACTAAGCATAAGTGTAATATGAATTCTAATTGGTCTTAATAATAAAAACCCTAGGTCAGATAATAGCAGGTGAAAGCGGAGATATCAGAGAAGCTGTGCTGCCAGCTTCTAGAGAGATCTTTTACCTCTACCAAATCCTCAGATTTAAAGTGCCCTTGTGTCTCTACAGATTCTCAGACTTCATGCTCAGACTGCATCTAAACTGTTGTCTTCTCCCATCTTATAGTCTATCTGCCCAGCCATATCACTCCTATCTTCACCTTCCTGGTGCTGTGATTAAAGGTGTGAGCTACCACAACCTGGTTCTGTTTTTCTGAGACTGTATCAATCTAGTGTAGCCCAGGGTGGTATATCATGAGGTCCTGCTCATTGAGATTTCTGTCCTGCCCAGTTCCTGCAGCCATTTAATCCCAAAGAAATTCACATCTGTAACATCAGGGCCAAGCTTGTTATGGTTTCTGTCCTACCTAGTTCCCATAGCTGGCAAGTCTCAAAGAAAATCACACAGAGGTCTTCATAAGATTATAAACTGATTGGCCCATTTGCTCAGGCTTCTTATTAGCTCTTGTAGCTTATATTAACACATTATTCTCATCTATATTAGCCACATGGCTCAGTACCTTTTTCTGCATGGCAGGTCATATCTTGCTTCTTTGGTGATCTGAGCAAGACTGGGAAAGAACCAGACAGGTCAATCAGACAGAAAATTAACAGAGAAATAAGAGAATTAACAGAGGTTATGAATCAAATGGACTTAACAGATATCTACAGAACATTCCACCCAAACACAAAAGAATATACCTTCGCCAGGCAAAAATTGGGAACTTGAGGGTTAGGCGAGACGGGGCCAAGGGAAGATGGGGAGAGAAAAGCATGAAGAGGAGAATGGGGGGAGCATGGAGGAATGGGATGCTTGGGATACAGGAAGGGTGGATATGGGAGCAGGGAAGCATATATCTTAATTTAAGGAGCCATCTGAGGGTTGTCAAGAGACTTGACCCTAGAGGGGTTCCCAGGTTTCCAGGGAGACGCCCCCAGTTAGTTCCTTGGGCTGCTGAGTAGAGGGAGCCTGAAAAGGCCAGTTCCTATAGACATACTGATGAATTTCTTGCATATCACCATAGAACCTCCACCTGGCGATAGATGAAGAAAATGACTGAGCTCCACATTGGAGCACCAGACTGAGCTCCCAAGGTCCTGATGAGGAGCAGAAGGAGAGAGAACATGAGAAAGAAAGTCAGGACCGTGAGGGGTGCGTTCACCCATGGAGACGGTGGGACAGAACTAACGGAAGATCACCAACTCCAGTTGGATTGGGACTGATGGAACATGAGACCAAACCAGACTCTCTGAATGTGGCCGATAGTGGAGGCTGACAGAGAAGCCAAGGACAAAGGCACTGATCTTTGACTCTTCTGCATGGACAGGCTCTATGGGAGCCGTCTCAGCTTGGTTGATCACCTTCCTGGACCTGGGGGGAGTTGGGAGGACCTTGGTCTTAACATAGAGTAGGGAACCCCGATGGCTCCTTGGCCTGAAAAGGGAGGGAGGAAGGGTATGGGGGAGGGGAGTGGAGGGAAGGGGTAGGAAGAGGGGAGGAGATGGAAATTTTTTAAATAAAAAAAGAATATACCTTCTTCTCAGCACCTCATGGAATCTTCTCCAAAACTGATCACATACGCTGTATGTAACAAAGCAAACAAGCACAAAAAAATGGAGTAACACATTGTGTCTTATCAAATCACCATGGATTAAAGTTAGAATTTAACAAGAATACTACTCTCAGAAAGCCTAACAACTCATGGAAATTGAACAGTAAACTACTGAACCACACCTGGGTCAAGGAAGAAATAAAGAAAGAAATTAAAGATTTCATAGAATTCAATGAAAATGAAGGCACAACATAGCCAAACCTATGGGAAACTATGAAAGCAGTGCTAAGTGGAAAGGTCATGGTACTAAGAAAATGGAGAAAGCTCACATTAGTGACTTAAAAGCACACTTGAAAACTCTGGAACAAAAAGAAGCAGACTCTCCCAGGAGGAGTAGAAGACAGGAAATAATCAAATTGAGGGCTGAAATCAACAGACTAGAAACAAAGAAAAGAATTCAAAGAATCAATGAAACAAAGAGCTGGTTCTTGGAGAAAATCAACAAGATTGATGAACACCTATCCAAACTAATCAAAAGGCAGAGAGAGAACACACAAATTAACAAGATCAGAAATGAAAAGGGGACATAACAACAGACACTGAGAAAATTTGAGAATCATTACAACAAAAACCTGTGTGCCACAAAATTGGAAAATGTAAAAGAAATGGATAACTTTTTAGATAGATACCATATACCAAATTAAATCAAGACCAGAGGAGCAATTTAAATAGACCTATAAACTGCAAGGAAATATAACTTGTCAACAAAAATCTCCCAACCAAAAAAAGCCCAGGGCTGATGATTTTAGTGCAGAATTCTCCCGGAACTTCCAAGAAGAGCTAATACCTATACTCCTTAATGTGTTTCACATAATAGAATCATAAGGTACATTGCCAAACTCTTTTTTTGAGGCTATAGTTACCATGATACCAAAACAAAACAAAGACTTGACCAAGAAAAAGAATTACAGAACAATCTCACTCATGAACATGGATACAAAAATACTTAATAAAATACAAGCAAACCAAATCCAAGAATACATCAAGAAAAATAATCCACCATGATCAAGTTGGCTTCATCCCAGAGATGCAGGCCTGGTTCAATATATAAAAGTCAATCAATGTAATCCATCATATAAATAAACTGAAAATAAAAAGAAACATATGATCATTTTATTAGATGCTGAAAAAGAATTTCATGAAATCCAACACTCCTATAAAGGTCTTGGAGAGATCAGGGATATAAGGAACATATCTAAATATAATAAAAGCAATATACAGCAAGCCAACAGCCAATATCAAATTTAATGGAGAGAAACTCAAAGTGTTTCCACCAAAAATCAAAAGACTAGGCTGTACATTCTCTCCATATCTATTCAACATTGTTATCAAAGTTTTAGCAATAGCAATACAAAAACAAAAGGAGATAAAGGATATATAAATTGGAAAGAAAGAAGTCAAGCTTTTGTTATTTGCAGATAATATGACAGTGCATATAAGTGACCCTAAAAACTCTATCAGAGAACTCCAACAGCTGATAAATACATTCAGTGATGTGGCAGGATACAAGATCAACTCCAAAAAAAAAAAAAAACCCACAGAAGCCCTCCTATACACAAATGATAAAGAAGCAGAGAGGGAAATCAGAGGAAGATCACCTTTCACAATAGCTGTGGATAACATTAAATATTTTGGGGTAACACTATCCAAAGAAGTGAAAGATATATTTGACAAGAACTTTAAGTCTTTGAAGAAAGAAATTGAAGAAGATACCAGAAAATGAAAAGATCTCTCATGCTCTTGGATAGGTAGGATTAACACTGTAAAAATGGCAATCCTACAAAAGCAACCTGTAGATTCAATGCAATCCCCATCAAAATCCCAACACAATTCTTCACAGAACTTGAAAGAAAGATAATCAACTTCATATGGAAAAACAAAATACCCAGGATAACCAAGTCAATCCTGTAAAATAAAGGAACTTCTGGAGGCAGCACTATCCCTGACACAAAGCTCTATTACAGAGCTACAGTAATGAAAACAGCTTGGTATTGGCACAAAAACAGAGATGTTGACCAATGGAATTGATTCGAAGACATGGATATTAATCCACACACCTATAAACACCTGATTTTTGACAAAGAAGCTAAAATTATACAATGGAAAAAAGAAAGTATCTTCAACAAATGGTGCTGGCATACCTGGATGTCAACATGTAGAAGAATGCAAATAAATTCATATCTATCACCATGCACAAAACTCAAGTCCATATTGATTAAATGCCCAAACATAAATCCAAATACACTGAACCTGATGGAAGACCAAGTGCGAACTAGTCTTCAATGCATAGGCACAGGAGACCATTTCCTAAATATAACACTAGTAGCTCAGACACTGAAAGCAACAATAAATATGTAGGAACCCCTGAAACTGAGAAGCTTCTGTAAAGCAAAGAACATAGTCAATAAGACAAAACTGCAGCCTATTGAATTTGAAAAGATCTTCACCAACCCCACATCAGACAAAGGACTGATTTCAAAAATAGATAAAGAACTCAAGAAATTAGACATTAAAATTCTAAATAAAGCAATTGAAAATGGGGTACTGAACTAAACAGAGAATTCTCAACAGAGGAATCTCAAATGACCAAAAGATACTTAAATAAATGTTCAATATCCTTAGCTATCAGGGAAATACAAATCAAAATACCACTTAGATACCATTATACACATGTCTTAATGGGTAAGATAAAAAAAACTAATGATAGCTTACACTGGAGAGGATATGGAGTGAGGGAACACTCATCCATTGCTGGTGGGAATGCAAACTTGTACAACCACTTTGGAAATCAATATGGTGGTTTCTCAGAAAACTAGGAATCAACCTACCTCAGGATCCAGCAATACCACTCTTAGGCATATACCCAAAAGATGCTAATTCATACAACAAAAGCATTTGCTCAACTATATTCAAAGCATCATTATTTGTTATATGCAGAACCTGGAAACAACCTACATACCCCTCAAGCAAAGAATAGATGAATAAAATGTGGCACATTTACACATTAGAGTACTATTCAGCAGAACAAGAAAAAAACAATGACATCTTAAATTTTTCATGCAAATGAGTAGAATTAGAAAACACTGTCCTGACTGGGGTAACCCAGACCCAAAAAGATGAATATGGTATGTACTCACTCATAAGTGAATATTAGCTATAGACAAAAGACATTGAGCCTATAGTTCATGATCCTAGAGTAGCTAAGCAATAAGGTGAACCCAAAGATAAACATATATAGACCCACCTGGAAATTGGAAACAGACAAGACGGCCTGACAAAATTGGGAGCATAGGGGTTGTGGGGAGAAGGGAGGGGAGAAGGGGAAGTGGAGGGAGAAGGGAGGGTAGAAGGGGGAGTTGGGGAAAGAAGGGTAAGTTTGAGGAGAACTTGAGTGAATGGGATACTCAACATGGAGGAAGGACAGAGATGAGAACAAGGAAATAGATATTTTGATTGAGGAAGCCATTATAGAGTTAGCAGAAACCTGGGTCTAGAGAAATGCACAGGAATCCACAAGGATGACCTTGCCTAAGACTCTAAGCAATAGAGAAGGGGCCCTATCTTGACTTGCCCTGTAGTTAGACTGAATATTATCTTAAATATCACCATAGAACATTCATCCAGCAACTGATAGAAACAGAAAACTAGACTGAGCTCCCAAAGTCCAGTTGAAGAGTGGAAGGAATGAGAATATGAGCAAAGAGGTCAAGACCACTATGGGTTCACCCTCCAAAACAGTTTACCTGAGCCAATATGATCTCACCAAAACTCCAGCCAGACTGGGAAGGAACAAGAATAGGACCAAACTAGTCCCTCTGAATGTGGTTGACTGTTGCATGGCTGGGGCAGATTGAGGGGCCACTGCCAGTGACACCAGGATTTATCCCTACTGCATGTACTAGCTTTTTGGGATCCTATTCTCTTTGGATGTATACCTTGCTCAGCCTAGATATAGTAGGGAGGGCCTAGGACCATTCCACAAAGCAATGTGCCTTACCCTCTCTGAGGATTAGATGGGGATGGGGTGTAAAGATATGTGGAGTGAATGGGAAGAGGGGAGGGAGTGGGAACTTGAATTGGTATTTAAAAAAAAACACCTAATAAATTAAAAAAAACAGAAACAACAAATGACAACTTGTTCTGGTGAGGATGTGGATATAGAGGAACATTCATCCACTGTGGGTAGGAGTCCAACCTTATACAGCCCCTATAGAAATCCATATGGCAGTTACTTAGAATGATTAGGATCAATTTATCTTAAGACCCAGTTATATGACTCCTGGACATATACCCAATAGTCTTCATCTTCCAAGTGCAGTTGTTCAAACATGTTCATTGCCGTTTTATTCATAATACCCAGAGTTTGGAAGCAACCTAGATGTCTGTCAAAAGGAGAAGACAGATATGTAAAGAAATTTTTACAGATTGACACAATGGAGAATTACTTAGTTGTTAAAAAATCAAATTATGAAATTTGTATGTAGATGGATGGAGGTAGAAAAATCATTTTGAATAAGGTAATCCAAATAAGAGACATATAGTTTGCATTTACTTTTATAAGGATATTATACTTTAAATAAATGATAACAAATATACAATCCATTTACCCATAGAAAAGACTAGGGGATACACAAAGATCTCCCTGGAAAGAAAACTAGAATAGATTTTATGGGGCAAAGAGTAGAACAGGAGGATCAGATTTGGAGGGAGAAGGATTGGTTTGAGGAACCAAATGTGAAGAGAGGCAGCTAGAATTGAGCGGCACTTGAAGGGTGGTATGGAAACCTAATACAGTGGAAATTTTCTAAAATATATCAAGGAGATTCTAATGAAGTTTTCAAATAATGAAGAATATGGAATCCTCAACTCATTATCCTTTGTCACCAAGTCCCAGGATTGGGTTATACTCAATTGAGGTGTTGTCCAAGTGGTCCCTTGAAAATCCCGACCAACCTAAGCAACTAATTTCTCCCCCAAAACTGACAGCAAAACCCCACTGCTGAAGATAACACCCATGTAACTCATTGAATAAAGAGAGGTCATTCTAGTGCATACATAAAACCCTCACCAATTGCTGCCTGAGGGAGTAGACTCAAGCAGGGCACAAAAGGAATCCATAGAGTAGGCATGGATTATGACTTTATTTTATCTGAGAGGCTAAAGAAAAAAAATCACTCACACATTCTCTTGATGGTTTCCTTAAGACATTTCCTATATTCTTTATATTCTTTCGTATCATCTATTCTTTATTTTTTTGGTGATTATCTTCTATCATTTTTAATGTTTTCTTTCTAACTCTATTTTTGTTTCTCTAACTTATTTTATCTCTGATGGTATTCTTTTCCTTACAGCTTATATAACCCAGCAAAATATTTCAGGCAATATAAAAATTACAGTGTGATTATATTGTTTTCCAAGGGAATGATTGCAGTAAAAACCAGCAAGTCTGAAAGGTAATCCTATAAGAAATCTTATAGGAATTACAGACCTAAATTTTTATACATTAAAAAAAACAATTAATCAGCACTACTTTAAATGGCTATAAAGAATTAATCATTGCTTTCATTCATCAACAAATCCTAGCAAGAAAGGAACATCAGGTAATGATCTTGTTCCCTGTCTTTAAAGAGTTCCTCACACAACTATGTGTGTTTCTAAAACATTTGATCATCTTCTTGGGTTTTATAACTCAAAACTATTTGACAAAGCCATCTTAGTCTAACTTTAACTTATTTTCAAAGCTTTATCTCAGATAAGATGCACTCTAAAACCTTTGAACACATCTCCCAACACTAACGTTAAAAGAATTTGAGTCAGCCTTGCTCCTGGGGACTTGTTTTCCTTAATCATTACTCTTAACTTCAATCTATGAAGCTCCTTATATTAAACTTATGGGTCCTAGCTGTGTAACACTTCCTTGTATTTATTTTTAATCATCAAAACTATTTAAATTAACATTTATATTATCAAGTATACAGTACAGCTTTAAAAAATCTTCTTCATAATAATGCAAAGGTAAAAATTTCCCATAGAATGTGATATATCTATGAGATAAACACACTATATTAGAGGCAGTGGTAATTCTACATACCCACTCATACCATGCCAGATACCAGAGAGACAGCAGCAGCAACTATGTAATGGTACAGTAGAAGCAAAGTCTGTGGTCTTGGGGCCTTGCTTATTCAAGATTCACTCATCAGGGACTTTTCCTTCTGGTGGGCTGATGTCCTAAAGGGAATTTCCATCTGCTGTTCTTTGACTTGACCACCAGCATTCATCCCTATATTCTAGTTTCATTGGTGGAGTAAGGTAATCTGCAGTCTTTCAAAAAAGAAATATCGGTCCCTTCTTCCTCCCCTCTTCGGGTTCATAACATCTCCAGCTCAGCCCAATCAGGGCGCTGGGACTGTGTAGGGAGTGCAACCTGTGGGCGGGAGTTTCTTTGTTTCAATAGCCTGCCTGCAGGAAGGTAGGCCCTTTCCAAATTCCCTGGCCAGCCAAGTCACCGGATATTATTACCAGAAGACACATCTTGGAGGTGAGTGACTTCCTGACCCCTCGGCAGCAACTGGGGAGATGGAGCACAGCCACTCCCTGACCCCCTACACTTCCTAGTCTTCCTGCTGGGGCTAGTCTCCCTGGCTACCACCTCTCTCCTCCTACCCCAACCAGCCTGCACCCAGAAAAACCATCCCTTCTTCCTCCCCTCTTCAGGTTCATAACATCTCCAGCTCAGCCCAATCAGGGTGCTGGGACTGTGTAGGGAGTACAACCTGCGGTCGGGAGTTTCTTTGTTTCAATAGCCTGCCTGCATCAAGGTAGGCCCTCTCCAAACTCCCTGGCCAGCCAAGACGCCTGATATTAGTACCAGAAGACACAGCTGGGAGCAAAGACACCGGAACTTAATACCAGAAGACACATCTGGGAGGCATCCCTCGGCTACCAGGAATCCCTGATTCAGTGCTGTGGAGGCCCATCTGGACAGCCTTCTGGAGCATATTCAAGTGTCCTGACCCTGTACCAAGGCCACCTACCCAGAGGGGAGAGAGGCTGCCCTCCAGGCAGGTCTGAGGATTCTGGCAAGGGAGTGTAGGCTCCTTCAGATTGTGCTGCAAGGAATAGCTCCTGCTCTGGCACTGAGGAGATCCAACCAGATTCAGTCAGAGCAAAGACTGGACCAAATCACCAAGTCTCTCCTAGCTCCATTTGAAGGAAGAGATGGGCAGGCGCCAATGCAAGAACTCCTCCAACAACCCGAAAGGCAACATGACATCACCAGAATCCAGGTATCCCGAAACAACAAGAATTGAACACCCTACTCCAGAAGAAATAGAAGAAATCGACCTTAAACAGTACTTTATGAAAATAATAGAGGACCTTAAACAGGAGGTAAAAAACTGTCATAAAGAAATGGAGATGACAAACAAAAAGGTAGATGAAATAAATAAATCTCTCAAAGATACCCATGAAAAATAAGAAAAACAAGAAAAAGCAATCAAACAGGTAAGGGAAACAGTTCAAGACCTGAGAAATGAAATGGAGGTAATGAAGAAAACACAATCCTAGGGAAGACTGGAAATGGAAATTCTGAGTAAACAAACAGAAACTACAGAGACAAGTATTACCAACAGAATACAAGAGATGGAAGAAAGAATCTCGGACTCCAAAAGAGAAATATCAACACCAATACAGCCACAAACTCTTTGCAGAAGAGGAGGCAGAAAGACTGTGACCTTCCAGGCAGGAAGGTGATACCATACCAAGAAAGCAAATCCCTCTATGTCAATATGAACTAAGTTTGTATAAAATCAGTGAGACTGAAGTAGCAAGCATAGAGTCTACCTGGGTCTGCAAAGGGGCATCTACACATAAATCTTTCAGTTTAGTGTTTTTTGGGGACTTCAGAGTGTGGGAATGAGTTGTTCTTTGACTCCTATGTCTTCTCTTGTGTTCTTTTCCTGACATTGATTGGCCTTGTCCAACTTCAACATAATGTTTTTGGTTTTATGTTACTATTTTTGTTTTCTTATATTTTTGCTATATTTTAGGACAGAGCACTTTTCCAGTAAAAGATTTAGAAAACTGTCATTGACAAGAAGTTGTTGTCTAATGCCATTAGTCAAAGAGATCCTATATAAGCGGCCCTAGAACACAATAAAGGGGCATTCTTGCACTACCCATGTCTGTGTGTGTGTGTGTGTGTGTGTGTGTGTGTGTGTTTCAGTCTCCAGCCCCTTGCCCAATTCTTGAACCTTACCACAGCATGTAGTGTGTAGAGCAGGTGTTGTACTATAGATTCTACAATTGGTGAATTCCTAGGTGCAGAAAGTGAAACATTGGCTTTCAATGTTTGAGATTGGGAGTGTAAAAGTTGGGAATGGAGACATGTTTATTAAGGCAAACAAAATTATAACCAGGATAAATAACCTTTTGAAATCTATTGCATAGCATTATTATTAATACATTATTGATAATATATGATTACACATTGCTAATAGGGTAGATTTTAAATGTTCTAATTAAAAAATGATAAGTCTATATAATGATGATAGGATAATACATATTGCTGTGGGACAGTTGTCTTTTATCCTGTCACTTGTATTATTTTAATAAAATGCTGATTGTCCAGTAGCCAGTCAGGAAGTATAGGTGGGGTGACTAGAACAGGAGAATTCTGGGAAGAGGAAAGGTTCAGTCTGCAGCTATCACCCAGACAGAGAGAAAGCAAGATGAGAATGCCTCCCTGATAAAAAGTACCAAGCCACGAGGCTAACACAGACAAGAGGAACGGGTTAATGTAGGATGTAAAAATTAGTTAATGAGAAGCCTGAGCTAATAGGCCAACCAGTTTATGATTATTTTAGACCTCTGTGTGTTTATTTGGGACTGAAAGGCTCTGGGAGTGTGCAGGACAGAAACCTCTGTTAACAACATATGGTATAATAAGTTTGAAATATATATAAAATATATTTTGCCTATAAAAACAGTTTATTTGCCTAGAAATATAAACAAAATATAAACCAGAAATATAAACAAAAATAACCAAACTGATGCATACAATAAATTAAGGAAGCATAGATAAAAGCATAGTGTCATAATTTGGTGACCCTCCCATGCATGTGGTATCGGCTAGAGAATTATGAGTTCCAGACCATGTTGGTCTACAAAACAAAAACATGTTTCAAAATGAAACAAGAAGCATAGAGCTTGAGGCAAAGGCAGACATGCTGTCAAGAACAAGATTATATAATTATTAAAATAAAGTAAATAATTATACTAAGTTCTACAAAGTTCCCAAGATAAACATGCTAGGAACACATAACATAAATAAATTTTCTACTGATTCCCAGAAACTCCAGTGTCCTCACTGTGTCAGAGAAGAGCATACTAATGCAGTATAATAATAGCAATATCCTGAAGCCATGGAATAAAACACAAATCATTAGCAAAATATGAAATTTATTGTGCTGACAACATTTAATTAAAACATTTTCATCAAAATGCACACATTTTGATGTCAAAATACATGACACTAATACATATTGGAAATGTTAATTAGAATTATTGTTTGCATAAAAATATACTGTTCAATACTCAATATGTATTACTCTGTAGAAGAAGAAATTGATATACCAGAAGGTAGTATACATTAGAAGACTGAGCAAGGCCACTTGGTGCTCAGTATATGATTATCTTTGGAATCAAATCAATACAACAATTACATGAAAATACTTCCTGCAGAACAGGTACAAGTAATAGGAGGTTTTTAAACTTCCTGTGACCTGTTATTAGAGTTACCACTTTGGGTAGGTGGTTAGACCACTTGATCTCATATGACCCCTTTTCATTTTTTACAAACCTTTTGACTTTAATCTTTGCCAGAAAGGTTTGATTTGGTAATCCTTGTAGAATACAAAATTGTTTGAGGAGGGACAGTCTTCTGCATACTTTAGGCTACTTTTGTGTTTAACAGAGTTTTTCAGACCACAATTAAAAGCTAAAAGTACTGTTGGAAATACTAAAGTACTATAACGTCCTCATGATTAGAAGACTACAAATAACTGGGAAATAATTCTACTGTCACAAGAATGCATATTTTCTTTTATTTGGAAAGGAACATGGAAAGATAAGGAAATGAGCAGAATATAGATGCTCTTTAATAGCAACTTAGAACTAAGGTCTGTATCTTTTCCTGCTTTTCTTGGGCTGATAAGAAGGCAGCCTTAGCATATGGAAAAGCAATTCAATTAAAAAGATCCAAAATTTGTCCTTGAAAATTTAGAACTAGCTGGACATCTTTTACAATAGTTTTGGCAAGAGTATAAGAATCCAATTTCCATCAGTATGGTTATAGGAAAGGGCCATTTCAGGCTCCCTCTCCTCAGCTGCCCAAGGAACTAGCTGGGGACATCTCCATGGATATCTGGGAACCCTTCTAGAGAGAAGTCTCTTGCTAACCTTAAAATGGCTCCCTTAATTAAGATATCTTCTTTCCTGCACCCCTATCCACCCTTCCTCCATCCCAACCATCCCATTCCAACAGGGTCTCCCCATCCTCCCCTCCTCACTTTTCTTTCCACATCTCCCCATCACCCCTTACTGCCACCCCACCCCACCCCCAAGATCTCAATTTTTGCCTGGCAATTTAGTCTACTTCCAATATCCAGGAGGATAACTATATGTTTTTCTTTGGATTCACCTTCTTATTTAGCTTCTCTAGGATCAGGAATTATAGGCTCACTGACATTTATTTATGTCTAGAATCCACTTATGAGTGAGTACATACCAAATCCACCTTTCCTATAGCCATACTAATGAATATCTTGCATATCACCACAGAAGCTTCATCTGGAGATGGATGGAGATAGAGACAGAGACCTACACTGGAGTGCAGGACAGAGCTCCCAAGGCCCAAATGAGGACCTGAAGGAGGGAGAACATGAGCAAGGAAGTCAGGACCACGAAGGATGCACCCACCCACTGAGACGGTGGTGCTGGTCTAATGGGAGCTTACCAAGGCCAGCTCAAATGGGACTGAAAAAGCATGGGATCAAACCGGACTCTCTGAACGTGGCGGACAATGACGGCTGACTGAGAAGCCAAGAACAATGGCACTGGGTTTTGATCCTACCGCATGAACTGGCTTTGAGGGAGCCTAATCTGTTTAGATGTGCACCTTCCTCGACCTGGATGGAGAGGGGAGGACCTTGGACTTCCCGCAGGGCAGGGAACCCTGACTGCTCCTTGGACTGGAAAGGGAGGGTGGGAAGTGGAGGGAGGGGAGGGAAATGGGAGGTGGGGAGGAGGCGGAAATTTTTAATAATAATAATAAAAAATATAAAAAATGAAAAAAAGAATCCAATTTCCGGTCTCTCACTTATGCTTTTCAGTATTACAATTAATGAATTTTGCCTTTTAAAGTACTTATTGGCAAACATATTTCCTGTTAATTATCTTGATTTCCATACCTATTCTGCTATACTTTTCCATCTTTCCTCCTACCTAAGTATCCTCTCCCCATTATTTCCATTTTTCCCTTTATTGAACTTCTGTTCTACTATCACTCTGCCTTAATATCTTTTTCCCCTTCCCCACCAATAGTTTCTTTCTAGATTCCTAGATTCTACAAGTAGTCCAAATTAAACAATAATAGGAATAGGAATATGTAACAATTTCTGGGTCTGGGTTACTTTACTCAACACAATGTTTCCTAGTACCTTTCTTCTACTTGCAAATTTAATAATGTGAATATTATAGCTGAATAATAATCTGTTGCATGTACAACACTTTCATTATATACTCACCTGTTAATGGGTTTCTAGAGTTTTTCCACATCTTACTACAAATTGAGCATCTATAACCACAGATAAGCATGTTTCTAATAGGAAATAGAACATTTTGGGTATATGTCCAAAAGAGGTACAGCTAACTTGGTTTGTTCTTTTCTTATTTTTTAAAAATATGGAACACTTCACAAATTTGCATGCCATCCTTGTGTAGGGGCCATGCTAATCTTCTCTGTATCGTTCCAATTTTAGTATATGTGCTGCCGAAGCGAGCACGCTAACTTGGTTTGATGACATATCCTTAGCAACCACCACACTAATTATCATAGTGTGTGAACCAAATCTCATTCCCACCAACAGTGCATGAATGTTCCTTATTCTTCATGTTCCTTCCAGGATTTAGACATATATTCATGTGAAAAAGTTCAATAGTAGTTGGTCGGTGAAATGGGCAATGCTCTTCTTGAAGCCATAGGTTACCTAATAAGAATCTCAGTGCTAGGGGTGGGATATCTCTTCTAAACTTTTTTTAATATAGGTTTCCTGGAGACTGCCATAAAATAAAAGGTATTGGTTTTCCTCTAGTTTGTCTTCAATGACTTTGTGGTAAGACCTGGTTGCTGAGGACACCACATACCTTGGCCACAAGAATGAGAAATCAAGTTAGTACTCACTAGAAAGCACCTTCTTTAATGGCTAATACCAGAACACACAATGTAGGCTAAGGAAAGGAAAGAGTTATCAGCAGTCTTACGTAGCTATGAATCTGTGAATAATAATAATCATCAGAGTGATAAGATATGCCCATAGGTGTACGGTGGTATGACTATTATAGGGGTAACCACCTGCCATCTATGTGAATTTATGGCCCATTCTGCAGGAAGAAACTCATTCCTGTTACTGTAAATCTGACCAAGAACATGGTTGGGGAGCTCATAGGTGTGGAGACACAGAACTGACTTAGCGTGCAGGCTCCTCCTGGGACAGATGAGACAAAGTTGGGAAATGGTTGTTTGGCAAACCAAGCATAGATGAAAGCATACTTTCTCTGCCCATTTCTCAAATGTTCTTTCAGAATCTGTACCCTGGATAAGAAAGTAGCCTTTGAGCTCTACCAGATATAAATAAGGAAGTTCTTAGCTTCTGTATACTTTTTGCCTTGTTTCTATGTACTTCTTTTCATTTTTATTACTGTTATTTATTGAGATATTGTTTCTTGCAAGGTGAGGTAAGAGTTTCTTGTGATCATGTACGTGGGTAAAGGGAGGTTTCTAGAATTGAGATAATGCTTTTTAGTCTATATAAAAAGCCATACAAAATAAAGCTTATTATGCAGTTGTTCATACTCTGCATAACCTGTGTACTGATTTGTGTGAGACCTGTACCCAGGGACCCCAATGCACTAGATGTTGATACACAGGCACAAAGGGTAAACCTATTACTGTTATTCTGCTAAGTTGACATAATATCAAACTGCCCTCTAAGTTTGTGTTTCTATAGAAACAGATTAGTGTGGCTCACAGAAATTATCAGAAAAGTTTTTGTGGAGTGTACAGAAACTCACATCTGATCAAAATGCAAATAATAGATGTCAGTTCAGTGCTTAGCCACAAATGGGACATCTATAACAACACACCATTGTGCCAAGGGCTTAAGGATCATGACAGAAGAAAAGGTGGAAAGATTTTAAGAGTCAAAGGGACAAGAATAGTGTCTTCTGGAGATGACAGGTCTACTGGTATGATTATGAAGTCACAAAAGCTGTAATGTCTACACAAGCCAGCCAAATTTCTAGAAAAGAAAAGAAAGGGGGCTCATGAGTCCCCACTCCTAATTGTGGTATTGTAGACTAAGCTTTGGGGGAAGGAAAGTTAGTTTGCTTTAAGGATATGGCTCTGTTAGGTTGCCTATGATCCAGTCGATGGCCTCACACCCATGTGTTTATGAGCAGCACAAACTGAACTTGGGGTACCAAAAAATGAGGACACAACACTGGGAAGAGATAGGAAACTAAGAATGTATCTTTAAGAGTTAGTGAGAGGAATGGGGTATAAAAGTGGGTTATAAATGTAAAATTCTCAAGAAATTAATAAAATAATGTATTAATGAATATTTATCACTAGCATGAACAATATACATATTCATTCATTCTGAGTATTTTTGCTCTCTTTTTATTCTGTCATGGATGGAACACACCTGTTGTCACAAACAGTAACATTCTTGGAAACAATATAAGAAAATACAAGCACATACACATAATTATTATTATGGATTTATTTTTCCTTGATTATACTCATTTTAAGATGTATAGTAATATCTTCTATTTGTACATTTGACCCTTTTTAGACATTCCAGATATCTGTAAGAAATACTGGGGCAGAAAGAAATAATTTTTATTGCATTAAAGTTAAATAAACTCTGAAATTATATAAAAAGTGTGGGTTTAAGTGCTCAGAAAGTCAAGAATAAGGTAAAATCTGAGTACTTTATCACTACAAATTGTTTTAGGAACACAAAGTCTGTGTTCATCTTACTAAATTTATCTAGATGTTCTGTAACCACAGAGAACTTCATATTATTAAAATAATTCAAATAGACAGAATGTTCTCCATTATCACTTCTAATATAAAGGAAAACTTAACAAGATTTAGAAAAATTGTGATTAGCAGACAGAAAAGATTTTATTGTTGTTTATAGTCAAGTGTATTAATTAGAATAACATATACATTTAAAGTGGTAGGAAAAAACACAAACACAAAAAGGCCATTTTTGTTTGCAAAAAACAAAGAAATAAAACAATGTTTATATAGGATAAGAATGTATAAATGCATTATATAAAAATATATATTATACACATATATAAACTGAACCATGATTTTTTTTATTTAATAGCCCCAAAATACAAAAAAATTCTTCTTCCATAAAAGAGAGTACTAACATAACAAAAGGCTTTGAAAATATGATGGCATACTCATGCAATAAATAATGCTCTATTAGTTTTGGGAAAACAAGACAATAATTATAATAAATGATCATTTTAAATATGTTCTCACAAATGTCTAAATATATATTCATATTATATATGTTATATAATCATATAACAAAGTATAATTTTTGTCAAAACAGTAGTATATATTATGTAATAAACAAATAGTAGCCTATTAATTCATATGTGCTTAAAACAAATAAAATTTTAAATAGTAATGAAATTTTATACAATACATAATGTTATAGACTGCATTGGTGAATTCATATAAGATGTTATATATAGCTATATTCAGTATATTAGATAATGTAAATTTAAAACAGTATATATGATAGATAATACATTTGTTATATATAGAATATAATGTGTAAAATATACTTTATATATTCTTTTTATTTCTCACTGGACTTTATGCTTTGTTTATTAACAATATTTAAAAAAGATATAGGTATTTTCTCATACTTTATCATTTTTATATTGTAGTACACATATTCAAGTTACAGTTTCCTTCAGAATTTCAAAAAGTTCTTAAAATCTGAGTTTTATAAATCTTACTTATATACACACTTTTTCAAATATTTTTTAAAAATTGTGAGATTAAAGAAAATAAGTCATGTGAGTTCCAATTGCTTGCTGAGTGATTTATGTAGGTAATCTCAGTAGAATTCACATCAATCCTGTAAGAAGCATGCCATTATAATCTGTTACAAATGGATTATAATTGCCTGGATCATTATCTTTTCCAAGATCTTGTCAGGGCTTTAGCACAAGTAAATTTATCACTTATGTACATCATGTACTGTATTACTATCCTAGCAAAATTTATATGACATACATTCTTGTATGAAGAATAATTAGCAATATACTTTTCCCAGCATAGGCATAAACTAATTATATGAGGCTAGTAAAGTAAATCATTTCTAAAAGTGTGTCAAACCTGTGAATAACTGCAGAATCTCACATGTTCTCATGCCCTTACCAATTAAATATAGTTCTGTCTTATTTACCCATGAATACAATTCTTAATTTGTGAGTTTTGTCTTTTATCTTCTGGTTTGCAGTCATCAATAGTGTGCTATAGATCCTCCCGTTACCTTGAATCATTACCATCCCATTCTATTATGAAGAATCCCATACATCCATATTAAATCCAACTTTCTAACCTTTTGTTTCATCATTACATAAGATTGATATTGAACGTGGTTTTGAAAACTACCCAGCCTTGTAATAGAAGGTTATTTTAGGAAGGTATGCTGTATTAATCTCAGCATGGGTTATTGATGCTAACATCAGGGAATGGGGAAATTTAGGTAAGCATGACCTTAAGATAAATTACCCTTCTGCTGTAAAGGGAATACCCTGGTTGAGTTCTTGCTTTAGGGATATTAACTGGGCAAGATGAATGATCTCAGTTTCCCTATACCGTATATCCAGGTTTCATATACTCTATTTCCTTTCTAGAAAATCAGAATGATATGAAATATCACAGAATAAGGCTGGAAATTATATGAACATTTTATTAGATTTTAAAAAAATACCAATCCAAATTCTTACTCCCTCCCTTCCTCCCATTTCCTCCATACATCCCACCACCCCACCACCCTCTAATCCTAAGAAAGGGTAAGGCACTTTGCTTTGTGGAAGATCCATGGCCCTCCCTACTACATTTAGGCTGAACAATATATACATCCAAAGAGTACTGGATCCCAAAAAGCCAGTACATGCAGTAGAGATAAATCCCAGTTCCACTGCCAGTGGCCCCCAGTCTGCCCCAGCCATACAACTGTCAATCACATTCAGAAGGACTAGTTTGGTCCTGTGCTTGTTCCTTCTCTGTCCAGCTGGAGTTGGTGAGCTCCCATTAGCTCAGGTAAACTGTTTCAGTGGATGAACTCTTTGTGATCTTGTCTCTTTGCTCATATTCTCATTTCTTCTACTCTTCAGCACATTTACACATTAGAGTACTACTCAGCAGTAAAAAGCAATGGCATCTTGAATTTTGCATGCAAATGAATGGAATTAGAAAACACTATCCTGAGTGAGGTCACACAGACGCAAAAAATGAATATGGTATATACTCACTCATAAGTGGATACTAGCTATGAACAAAAGACATGAGCTTATAGTGCATGATCCTAGATAAGCTAAGTAATAAGGTGAACCCCCCAAAAAACATATATAGACCCACCTGGAAATTGGAAACAGACAAGTCGTCTGTCAAATTGGGAGCTTGGGGGAGAGGGATAGATGGAAGGGGAGAAGCAGAAGAGGAGCAGAGAAAAGGAAGGTTAAGGAGAACTTAAGAGAATGCGATAGTTGAGATTGAGGAAGACAGATATGAGAGCAAGGAAAGAGATGTCTTGATTGAGGGAGCAATTATGGGGTTAGCAAGAAACCTGGCCCTAGTAAAAATTCCCAGGAATCCACAAGGATGAGCCCAACTAAGGCCCTAAGCAAGAGAGGAGAGGGTGCCTGAACTGGTCTTGCCCTGTAGTCAGAGTGATCATTATCTTAAATATCATCATAGAACCTTCTTCCAACAACAAATAAAATTTTATGAATGTTTTAAGAAAACTGAGCAGAAAATACTGACATTCATTTTCTAATAATTTTTCTTGACAAAAATGATTCATTTAGAATCGTTGCTCAACTACGTATTTCCTTTTATAATATTTTGCTGGTTTTTTTCTTAATTTCCTGGGAACAAGTTAATAATGATAATAAACCATGATCTACTACTTGCTTTGGGATTCTTATAAATGCAAGGTCTATGTACTTCAACTGATCAATTAATAACTGATACTTTACTTATTCTGTGCATGATCCTTTTCTAAATTAAAGTGTAATATTTTCCAATTCATAGCCAATTAACCAGAATTATTTTTTCAGAGGCATCTCTCTCTTTTTTTATTTCTTTATTTGTCTTGAGAATTTGAGCTTATATTTTCACATCAGCTTCTATTTGTAAAGTACACAGGGTGTAAGAAAGGGAGGCATATAATGTAACATTCTAGGATCCTTACATATTTTAGAATTTTAATATACACATTAATTTTAACAATTTTATAGAAATATAAATCTTTTTCATGTGTAAATGAAAATCTACTTTTGAATTAGACAAAAGTGTTTGAAGCCTCCCCTCCCTTTCCATGTGCAGGCATATGTGTGTGTCTGCATGTGTGTGTGTGTGTGTGCCTGGTTGAGCAATAGAGTGATCATCATGTGGAGGTTACAGTTCAAATGAACCAATCTTGAAAATGTAAGTCTAAAGATGAATGTGGCAAATATTATTGGACCTCAATCTCACAATAGTGTGTAAAACACTAATGTCCTGAATCAATTTTTATTATACGAAATGCTAGGTGAAATTACTCTGTTCCCAAGACTTATTAACAGCTATTCTGGCTACTTTCAGTTGATGATGTATCTTACAGTACAAAGATATAGAATCTACTGATTTTATGCAGTTATTTTAATGGTTACCTTTAAAAGTCATAACCTTGGTTGAAACAGAAATTTCTAAGGTCAATAATAAGGCAATATCAGACACACTGAAATTCAGTATTTTACTATACTTATGAACATCTCTTGCTGATGGTAAGTAGAAAACAATGTAAAAATTGGTGACAATATAGTAGAGAGAAACACTTTAAAGTATAGAAAAAATAAGATGGTAGAACAACAATGTCCAATAAATTGTAAATAAACAAAAAACAATCAAATAGATATCAGAATGCTTAAAAATTCATGTGTATGATACAACATAATAAAAACAGTGTTTATAAGGGTAGAAAAATCATCTTAGGCATATTCTAGCTCTATCGGCATTAATATATATATATATATATATATATATATATATATATATATATATATATATATTGTAACCCCAAAGCTAATATTTGGCAACCTAGAACCCAAAGCAAATATGTGTATATTATTATAAAATCAGATAAAAATTTAAAACAAAAATGTGTTGTAATAGAAGAAATAGATAACTATATGGTGATAAAAGTGATAACTAAAGAATAGAGAGATTACTTCCTGGTGAAAAGCACTTACTGCTTTTGCAAAGGACCTGAGTTCTTTTCCTAGCACACATGGTTGCTCACAAGTTCCTAAATTCTAGTTTCAAGAGATTCAGTGTCTCTTTGGTCTCCACACATAACTGAACTCACTTGCACATACCCACACAGAGACTGCATGCATAGATATAATTCAAAGTAAAAATCAGTATTAAAGATGATAAAGTGATAATTGAGCAGAGTCTCAAAATTTCCAAGTAATTATAGTCCTCAAAATATATTTACAAACGTGTACTACAACTCTTGAGAGATAAATTAATTTGACCTATCCTAAGAAATTTCAAAAAAACTTTTTTGATATGTGAAGTTTCAAATAAGGAAAAAATTCAATCTTGGGAAAATATCTGAGGAAAAGTTCTTACACAATTTGACATATTGGGAAATACAGGGTTCCATCTGAAATTAAGAAAATTGCACTATTCTATGAAAACAAGAGAATATATTCTAAATCAATAAGAAGACCAAACTTCATTCAACTTAAAAATAGCTACCATAGTTTTCTTCTTTAATTCCAATATAATTTAAAAAGTTTATAGTAAAATAATTTAAATTTCTACATCAAAAACTGAGAAACATTATGTAAGTTCATAATGAAAAATTTCCAAACAAAAGAAATGAAAAGTAAAGAAAACATTGCATTTCAAAACTCCATAAGAATATAAAAAGTAGAACAATGTCAATATGTGTATTGTAAAAGAATATGGGCTCAATCTTATGTGTGCGCTAGAAAATAAACCCATTGTCTTACACATACTAAGCTTAAGCTGTATTATGAAGCTGTCTCTCTCTAAACAAGACTCAAAATTCAAAACCAGTATCTACCTTAGGAGTCAGAAAAGGAAACAGTGAAATATCTTAGAAAAAAGAAGGAATCTGCTGATTATAATGGCTAATTAAATAAAATAGTAAAAGGTAAACAAGACATTGTTTTTAAATGAAGTTATTTCTTAAAGAAATAAATAGAAGATTTATGGACTTCTTCAACATTGTAAGACAAAAGAAGAGACATGTTCTGGTTCTGGTGTGTTTAATTCATTGACATGAGCTAGTATCATTGTTATGATAAAACACTATGGTTAAAAAGAGCTTAGAGAGGAAAGTGTTATTTCATATTACAGGTCAGAATCCATTATTAAGGGAAGTCAGGATAAAACCTTAAGTAGAAATTTGAAACAAAAGTCCTGGAGACTGCTACTGTCCTGGCTCATTCAAAGGTTTACTCTTAGTTAGCTTTTGTTCTTTCTTTCATTTTATTTTTTAATACAAGTCTTTTGTTCTCCAAAAGACAGTGTAAATTGTACTTATAACCCAGGATCTTTATTTATGGAGCAAGGTGATTTGGTTCTTACTCATTAGCCTGCTGCACTGTTCCTGTTTCAAACATATTGGTGCCATCAAAATCTTTCTGATATCCTTGATTTGAACTCCTGTAACTTGCTGAATCAAAGCTGCTAAATTTAAAACAAGTTCATCTCTGCCAAGGAATAATTCATTCTTCTGGGCGTGAGAGATAGAACAAGCAGCACCCATCCTCAACCGAAGCCTGTAGATGTATTTTAGCTAAGAATTTTAAGATTGCAACCAGGACCCATGCTCCCAAATAATGACATTGGTGTGAAACTGAGCACACACAGATCTCACCTTCAATGGAACCCAGTGTGACACTCTTGATCATATTATGAACATCACTGCAGATAGTTCAGACAGTGCACAGTTCCTTTCTGTTCTACCCCATCATATTTCAAATAGAGTCTCTTTGTGAAATATTTTAAGATATGTTAATTTGTTTATGATGTGGAACATTTGTTTAATGATGTAAATAATGTATGATAGTCTTTTATTTTAAACTTTAACTCTGAAGCTCTGTTGCTAGTGGCCTGTCTAAACACCTGATAGTCTAATAAAGAACAAAATTACAACAGAAAAGCCAGAGAAAAGAATAAGTGGAGCTGGAAAACAGCAGAAAAAAAGGAGATGAATAAGCAAAGAGAGATTCAAGGAGTAGGAGAAAAGAATGTGCCAGTCACCCAGCCAAAAAAATAACAGCGAAAGTAAAATGACAGAAGAAAAGGAAAAATCTCAGAGCAAAAGGTAGGTGGGATAATTTCCAGTTAAGAAGAACTGTGTTAGAAATAAGGCAAGGTATGGATGTGAATTTATAAGTAAAGAACTAAGCCACAACGTGTATGATGGTATTTGAGAGCTGGGAGTTGGACCCCAAAGTGTAAAGAGCCCAAAGAGTAAAAAACAACCGTCTTGTTCTTTCCAGGAAGACACTTCAGCAGCCCTCTGGAGGGTTTCTCTGGACCCTTCACAATGATTGTGTGCACCTTCAAAATGATGTCACTTCTATATAGTCCAGACCACCTTCCTGAGAACGGTGGCAGCTACAGTGGACGGCCTTTCCTACATCAATTAACCATCAAACCAATCCTTCACATACAATCCACCATTCAATATGAATTGGGAAATACCTCAACTGGGACTTCTTCTCAGTTAACTCTAGCTTGATCAAACCAACAAAGCTGTTTGAGGAATTACGTCTAACAAAATGAATGATCAAAACAGGTCATTCTTAGACCAACAATGAGTGTGTACTTATAGTCAAAATAACCTTCAATCTCACTTCTCCATTTTTCAGGCAGGATAATAAGCCTGTGCTATATGGTGCTCTTTATATTGTTATTACATCTAGCAAATCAGTGAAAATCCTGGAGAATACTAGGAGGGAATTAAGCAGATCTGTGACTTTCATCACACCTCCTTAAATTCTTTATTAAATACTCTGCTCCTTGTTAATTCCACAAGGTTCACTCATATCATTCTGCCTTTGAATTTTAGAAAAAAAAATGTGCTGGTTGTGTGGGTGATTCTATTCTTGAGAGTAATCACCATCTCCAATAAAACTGGTGTTTTGGGCTGTTATTCAGAGCAATTGGGCCATGGTTTGAAAAATGCTTGTATCAGAAAGAGCAAATTAAGTTTAGAAGGGATTATTACATTTCCCCTACAAGTACAACTCTGAAAGTAAGAAAGTCAAATTCTTTCTATTCTCTCTGATTTTCCTGTGATGAGGCAAATTTAAAATTGTTCTAAAAATAAGGCTTTGTCTTTTATGTTTAGGTAGTTCTCGGATGATTGCATACAAAGGAGGATGTGTCTACAACACTCCTATAAATATCCAGACACAATCCTGAAAACTACTTTTAAAATAAGTATCTGAGCAAATAGCAATTGAAAGTGTATCTTCTTCTGGATAATTTTCATATTTTTTAACTTGGAAAAATGAAGCCATCAATAAGATACTTACCTTTAAAGTTGCAGCACCCATTCATTCTACTTATGAGAGAATATTATCTATTGTTGAGTGTAATGTTCATGTATGTGGTGAACTGGAGTCTGGCTGGATAGCTCTATTGACCTTGATTGAGTTTATTCCACACAGGTGAAATCCAGTGTTCTAATCCTATATCTTCCATTCTCCAGCAAGCTGGCCAGAAATTTTTCCATAGTCATTACAAAAAGCAAACAGAAATGTGAAAAGACTTAAGTCTTTGTCAACACACCTATTGTTGATAAATCTCTTGCCCAAACTTTACACAAAAGTATGGAACCATTGCAAATTGTTGATCAAGGAAAGGAAACAACTGAGACTCATTTAGTAATCTACCAAAAAAAAAATTTGGTGGTCTGCCATTATTCCCAAACATTAGCCTTTGTCTCGTGAAGCCAATTTTTATAATTTCACATTCCTTTTATACCCTGTATAGTTCAAATATATCCCCTCTTATTCTGTCCTTTGATGGCTCTCTCCATCCTAAGGCCAGAAATAATTTTACCACATTGGGGCCAAAAAGATTGATAAATATGAATATCTATTTTTAGTTTGAGATGCTTGTTTTATTTCGTAATCTGGTTATTATTTCTGATAACTATGTCTCAATAAAATGTTTTGTCTCAAAATCAAGGATAAATTTTAGATATCTTCAATTACAATAGACTTTAACTTGATAGATGTTCAATAAATAATTTCTAGTTGGTTTAATGTACTTGCTACTTGTGACAATATCACAAAAATCTTTCTCCCATATTAAGTACAAAAGGTCAGCATTAAAATGTAGATTTTTAGAGGCAGTACAGAATAAATATTAGCTTTAAAATGAGCCCCTCAATTAATTTCTTTCTTCCTTGATGAAACACTTTATTAACTGACCTTAAAGAAGATTATGTAAAGCATAAAAAAAATCAAGTACCGTGGTGCAGTTATAAAGCAGAGTTTTCAACCGTGGCCTCACACTAGAATCAGGAAGTTAATTTCTTCAAACACTATCTATGCCCTGGGCTTACCCCATATCAATTAAATCAGTTATCTTTGAAGGTAGAACATGGATGTCCATATTTCTTAAATATCCATAGATAATTTAATTGTGACGCCAAGTTTGATGGCAAGTGCATTCAACTCTTCAACAAATGCCTACAAAAAATTCAGAAATTGAGCAACGCACCTGGAAGCAGCACACGGCTGTTAACTTGGATATTGCTAAACAACTCTGACAGGTGAAACAGTATCCTAATTAATTGGTCTTCCTAAGTCCATTATGGCCCTTCACCTGACTGTAGTTCTAAAACACAGGCATGGAAATGCTGAATTTCTGTTAGAATAAAGTAGTTCCTAGATGCTGGCCAAGCAACTTATAACTTGACATATATTGTGATATAAAATTGATTTGATATCGCTGGGATGCAGATCTCCTGATGAGAGCTGACAAAGACCAGCTGAGGGCTTTAGTTAAATGATGTGTGAGAACTCCTAGGAGTAGACAATTGGAAACTAATGAGATGATAAAGGCATTCAGGTATGTGAGTTGATCAGCTTCCTGCTGAGACCCTCTGCAGTAGAAGAGAACTCTCTGGCTCAAGGCCCTCCTATTACAGCTTAGGAGCAATCAGAATTAGTCCAGGCTAAATGTCACATTGCATTAAGAATTGTCCCTGTTCATTTTGGATATGAAGTCAGGAAGAAGTCTGTTCCAGTAAGTATAGCTTCTATTACCCACAGACATACATTTTAATACAAAAATTATTTGTAGAATCATCTTAATATAGTGGCACTGAGATTGTTAGTAAAAGAATATAAGGAGACAATATTGGGGCTTGCATAAATACCTCATCAATAGGGTACCTGCTTTGATTATAATGTGAGAGGCCTTATATTCATTATATAAAACTGAAATCAAGAGAACAAAATAATCTCCAATCCCAGGACTAGGTCAGTGGAAGCAGGAGAATAAGTTCAAAATTATCTTTGTTACATAGCAAGTTTGAGGCCATCCCAAGAAAGATGAGTCTTAGTTTAAGAAGACTAAAAACAATAAACAATAGTTTTAGATCATTGACTCAGATCATATGGCAAGGAACCAATTGTGTTGCTTCTCAATCTGATGACTTTCACTAAAGCTTTTTACCCGTAACCATCATCAAAACAGATTTTGACTAACATTTATTCAGCACACAGTGGTTATGATGAGGAAATTATGGGTAAGTCTGTATTTTTACAGTCGGAGTAAAATTGCCCAAAGAAAAACATATAGTAATCCTCCTGGATATTGGAAGTAGACACGATCGCTAGGCAAAAAATTGGGAACTTGAGGGTGGGGCGAGACGGGGCCAAGGGAAGATGGGGGAGAGAAAAGCGTGAAGGGGAGAATGGGGGGAGCTCGGGGGAATGGGATGCTTGGGATACAGGAAGGGTGGATATGGGAGCAGGGAAGTATATATCTTAATTAAGGGAGCCATCTGAGGTTGTCAAGAGACTTGACCTCTAGAGGGGTTCCCGGGCTTCCAGGGAGATGCCCCAGCTAGTTCCTTGGGCAGCTGAGGAGAGGGAGCCCCGAAAAGGCCCAGTTCCCTATAGCCATACTGATGAATTTCTTGCATATCACCATAGAACCTCCACCTGGCGATAGATGAAGAAAATGACTGAGCTCCACATTGGAGCACCGGACTGAGCTCCCAAGGTCCTAATGAGGAGCAGCAGAAGGAGATGAGAACATGAGAAAGAAAGTCAGGACCGTGAGGGGTGCATTCACCCATGGAGAAGGTGGGACAGAACTAACGGAAGATCACCAACTCCAGTTGGAATGTTACTGATGGAACATGCAACCAAACCGGACTCTCTGAATGTGGCCGAAGTGGGGGGCTGACTGAGAAGCCAAGGACAATGGCTCGGGCTTCGATTCTTCTGCATGAACGGGCCTCTGTGGGAGCCTTCTCAGCTTGGGTTGATCACCTTCCTGGACCTGGGAGGAGTTGGGAGGACCTTGGTCTTAACATAGAGTAGGGAACCCTGATGGCTCCTTGGCCTGGAGAGGGAGGGGGGTATGGGTGGAGGGGAGGGGAGGGAAGGGGCAGGAGGAGGGGAGGAGATGGAAATTTTTAATATAAAAATAAACCATGAAAAAAAAGTATTTAAAAGGGTGCTAATGTCATCAGAAAATAATCAGTTTATTATTAAACAATTTACTGTGCAGCATATTTAAACTAGTCTAGAAAAGTAGCCTCCGAACTGCCTATAAATGCCACAGTACAGGATTTTCATCATCAAATACATGGAGAAAATGTGAAACTATCTCTTCATGAGAGATCATCACTACAGAGATCAAGAGAAATAGCCAGCGATGATCCAGATATATGCTTACTTAGTCCCACACTTCCAAAATATTTATAAAATTATAACCAATTATGCCATACAATACACAGTACACCTTGGAGAAATCTGAACACATAGAATTCTTTTAATTAATTACTAGAAAGTTGATCAATTAAATGAAAAAACTAAATAATGAGCAAAATACACAACTTATTCTTTTTAAATACATATAACTTGAGTAAGATATAATTATCAAATAATCTTTTTGAATTTTAGCACTCACAGGAATATGTCTTTTGAACTAAAGTATCGAAATTAATTCAAGGAACAGTTCTAAAGAAACTGATGATAAAAATTCATGATTCTAATATCTGTAATCACTTTTCTCTAAAAGTCTTCCAATTTTTCAATGTCTCTTGACAAATAAAATGAACATTTTCATGATACTTTGTGCAGTCAAATTAAAAGTAACTCTGAACCAACTACTTTTTCCTTTCATTTATATATTCTTATTAACAAAAGTCTGTTTTAATTTAACTAGTTAGAAACGTTAAGAAAAAATTCATTTCGAATTAACTGTATTTTTTCAATGTATTATACTGGATCATGACTGTATTTCTGCAACACTTAGCTCACTGATGTTGCACTTAGACAGGGAAGAATTACTTAATATGCTTATGGTTTCATCAATAGCCTTTGAATATGAATGAATAATGTATCATTCTTTCTTTTAAATCAAGGATCAAAGTTATTTTACATTATAATATATACACATTACTTCAGTAGACTGGATTTGATAATTAAATATTATTAGGGTAGTTATTTGAAGGAAGAAACCACTTGTTTCATTTTTTCCTTTTATTAAAAATAGACTTTTCTCATACAATGTATCCTGATTGGGGTTTCTCCTCCCAATTCATTATTATATCCGACTCTCCTCCATAGCCATTCTCTTTCTCTTTTCATTAGAAAAGAACAGGTTTTAAGACATGACAAACCAATATGAAAAAATACAATATAATAAGATAAAACAAATATTATCATATCAGTGTTAGACAGGCAAGCCAACAGAAGGAATAAAAGTTCTAAGAGGAGACTCAGAATCAAAGACCCCATGCTCGTTTAGTCCCAGTCCAGTTGTAGTTGGTGAGCTACCATTAGCTCAGGCATACAGGGGTGGGGAGAGGGTGTGGGGGGAGTGGGAGGGAAGTGGGAGGAGGGGAGGAAGTGGAAATTTTGATTGGTATTATTTATAAGTGATAAATAGAAATAAAAATAATCCTAAGAAAAAAAGCATCAAAGACCCAATCATTCTTAAACTCAGGAGTCTCGTAAAAATATTAACCTAAAACTTATTCACAGGGGACCGGATGCAGACACGTGTAAGCCCTGGTCTTGTTGCTTCTTTTCTGTGTGCTTATATGCACACTGATTAGTTGATTTAGAGGGCCTTGTTCTCCTGGTATCCTCCATTCCCTGTGGATCTCTTTTCACCTTCTCTTCTGAGGAGTTCCTGAGCTCTGAAAGAGGGGATTTGATTGAGTTGTCCCCTTTAGACTATCTCTGTGTATGTGTGAATGTGTCTCTACATCTGTTCCCATCTGCTTCTGGAGAAAGCTTCTACACTGATGACTGAGTAAGTTACAGATCTATGAGTATAGCAAAATATAAACAGGAGTCATTTTATTAATACCTTTTTAAGACTGATAGTATTTGGTTTTACCCTAAGTCTTTGGACTATCTAGTCTCTTATTGTTGGTCACCCAAAAAAAGTCAGGTAATGAGGTTTCCTAAGAACTGAGGATATAAATCATACCTGGCCATATCTTGTTACTAAATGAGGATTCCAATAATGGGCCTGAGTTGTATTCAATTGAGTTGTTGACCAAAGGAATCACATTACAATCCCCAAACAACCCAGGCTGTTGCTAAGGTATGAGTTGTTCTCAGCAAACTGACATAAACCCATCCAACATGGACAAATCCAGCTGGTACCTACATGTAGCCTTCACTCCCATGTTCTAGTGTCTTTGGTGCACAAAAGTACTGTGCAGAATGCCAAAAGAAAATATTAAATAGCAACACAGCCACAAAATCTTTGGCCTACAATCTGTCCTGCCTACAAAATATACTGGTTGAGTGGTGGCAACAGAACTTGTGAGAGTAGCTAATCAATGTCTGATTTGAGTTAAGGGCCAATTCCAAGGGAAGAAGTATTTTTAAAAAAGTTGTAGAACAGCTTTGTGATGACAAATTTAATGGTATCATGAATGCAACACAACAGAAATAAATCTGCAAGTAGACAGTAAAGCAAAGATAAAGATACATGATCCACATACTTAAACCCCCCATATATATGAATATATATATATATACATATATATATATATGATTGAGAAAATCCAAGAATATTTTTCTCTGAATACTTTATTTATTTCATGAAGAACATATAGCAATAAAAACACAATGTGCTTGTGACTAACTTAATCCTGACACTATATCTGTTTGTTTTTTTTGTAATTCCATATTTTTTAATTATTTAATAATACAACAAAAGTTCTAAGAAACTACATTGTCAGCCTGGCACAGCTTCATACCATTATATTTTTCTGATGTGAATGATCAAAGAAGCAGCCACCACTGGTTATTATTCACTATAATAAACGCCAAGAAAACAAACAAAACTCCACTAAAAAATTTTGGACATATTTAGGTTTATTGGTGTCTCTTCACTCATTTTAGGAAAAAGATACTTTATGAATATTTGCTGAGTGACAGACATGGTGCATGTACCTGAACACCCCAGCTACTTAGGAAACTGAGGCAAAGGTTCACCTGAGTCCAGAAGTTCCAAGTCTAGTCTGGGCAATATAATAAGATATCCTATCAAAAATAACAAAACAGGAGCTGCAGAGATGGTACAAGAGCTCATTGCATTGTCTGCTCTTCCATAGGGACTTGGACTTAACTCCCAGAATCTACATGGCAGTCACAACCATTTGTAACACCAGCCACAGGAATCTAATGTCTTCTGTTGGTCTCCATGTGCATCAGACACAATATGGCAAGACATACATGCAGGCAAAAGACTACACACACTAACACATGCATATATACATGTAAATATATATTTAATCTATGTATATATAATTATATACATAAATTGTGTGTGTGTATAATTTTTAAAAGTGAACAGGAGGCTGGACAGATATTCAGCATTCAGGGACATTTGATCTTCTTCCAGAGGAATGAAGTTTGGTTCCCAGCACCCAAATCAGGCAGCTCACAACCACCAGTAACTACATGGGATCTGAAGTCATCATTTGGCTTCCTCAAGCATCTATATAGTCATGACATATACACACACATATACACATATGTTTTAAAAAGACAAAACAAGTATCTGTGAATGAATGAGCTTAGCCTATTTCAAAGGATAGTTATAATGAGTTTAAGTCCTCTATGTTCTCTTTGATTTACTGAAAATTGTAGGTTATTTTGCAGTCAATTTTTGGGGTGACTGTTCCAAGCCATCTTCTAAATTAAGTTTCCCATATATTTCAAGTGCTCACAAGCCCCCAACACACCCCAAATCCACCTATTTGCCTGTGAGCTCTGTGGAACCCTGAAACAGCCTGCTCCAATACTGACTGGATCTAAGAACCTGCAAGCTCATGAAGCCCTGAAATACAGCTTGCTTCAATACTGAGGGGACCTAAGAGACAGCCACAGAAAGCATTGGAACAAGAAGCCAAGACACTGCCAGCATCATTTGAAGGAAGAGATGGGTAGGCACTAGTGAAAGAATTCTTCCAAGATCCTAAGAAGCAACATTGTAGCACCAGAACACAGTGAACACACAACAGGAAGACTTGATCATCATAACCCAAAAAGAGGAGTAGAAGAACATAACTTTAAACTTAACCTTTATGAAAATGATGGAGACCTTTTAAGAGGAAGTGAAAACTCCCTTAAAAAATTGAAGAGATCTATTTCATTCTTCTACAGGTTGACATCCAGTTATGCAGCACCATTTGTTAAAGATGTTTTCTTTCTTCCATTGTATAATTTTAACTCCTTTGTCAAAAATCAGGTGTTCATAGGTTTGTGTATTAATATCCAGGTCTTCAATTTGATTCCAATGGTCAATGTGTCTGTTTTTTATGCCACAACCAAGCTGTTTTCATTACATGTAGGGCTAGTAATAGAGTTTGAAGTCAGGAATGGTAATGCCTCTGGAAGTTCCTTTATGTATAGGATTGTTTTGGCTATCCTGGGTTTTTTGTTTTTCCATATAAAGTTGATTATTGTTCTCTCAAGGTCTGTGAAGAATTTGTTGGGATTTTGATGGGATTGCATTGAATATTGAATATTCCTCATGTAGGAGATGGGAACAAATACAGACAACCCACAGTCATATGATATGCAGAGAGTGAGAGCCCTTGGAATGCTCAGTCCTAAAATGGTGTCTCTGTCAAATACCTCTCCTCAGAGATCATGAACCCTTTGGAATAGGGGGCAGAATGATGTAAGAACCTGAGGAGTTGGAAACACCCAGGAAGTTCCAAACAAAGCACTACTGACACACATTTGAACTCCATAGAGAAGATAAAGCACGGGGCTATCACATGTTTGCCCTAGATGGGGTCCTATACATGGAAAGAAAAATGGACACTTTTCTCAGAAAACTATATCCAGTTGATAATAAACTAAACCAGAAGCTATATCCAGTTGATAATCACTTACAATGAAAAAATTAGTAGCTTTCTCCAAACTACTCTTAAGGGTAGCCCCCATGCTCAGCACGAGATGGCCAACAGAAAACAGATTCAGTAGCATATTTGGAGATTCCTATGTCTCAAAATATTATGCCATGACATTTTTCAACCCTAAAGGTCATTTGCATTTATATTATGATTTCTCTTATTGTGCTTTTATGGGATTCCTGTGGGTGTGAGCATGTGTCTCTGCCTCTCTTTTTATAACAATATTTACTGAATGGTGCATTTCATGGTAACAAATTTGTTTTAGCATAAAATGAAATAATACATGAATCATTTATGAAATAATGAATTTTCAAAATTATAATTTTTGAACATAATGATTAGTATTTTCTAATATATAGATTAATTGTATTATTAGGTTAGTGAATAAACAAATTAATAAAATTAAAATATTTTTGCCCTCTGGATGTTTTCTTCTCTATCCAAATTAATTTCCATATTCTATGCAAAACAAAGCCATAGTAATTACTAATTTTATACTTTACAAAATATGCTTATAATTATATATAAAACTTTTACATAGTGGAGCTAGTTATTTTTGAGATTATCTTTTTATTTTTAAAACAATCTTATTTTGCATACCAATTCCCAGTTCCCTCTCCCTTTTCCTCCCACTCCTCCTACCTTCTCCCCTACCTCATCCCCCATTCCACTCCTCAGAGATGGCAAGACCTTCCATGGAGAGTCAACAAAATCTATTACATCACTTAAGGCAGGGCCCAAGGCCCTCCCCCCTTGTATCTAGGCTGAGCAAGGTATCTCTTCATAAGGAATGACCTCTAAAATGCAAGTTTATGCAATAAGGATAAATATTGGTTTCACACCATTGTTCATACAAGCTGCCCAAACCACATAGCTGTACATCAACATAGGGCCTAGTTCCGTCCTATGCATATTCCCAAACTGTCAGTCCAGATTCAGTGAGCTCTCATTAGCTCGAGTTAGCTGTTTCTGTAGTGGTTATCTCCATTATGTGTTGGCACCTTTTCTCAAAAGATTGCTCTTTCCCTCGCTATGACTGTACCCTAGGTAAGAATCTAAGCAATAGTGGAGAGGGTACCTAAACTGCCCTTTCCCTGGAAATCAGATCGATGACTATCTTAATTGTCATCATAACCTTCATCAAGTATCTGATTGAAGTGGAGGCAGAGATCCACAGCTAAGCAGTGAGCTAGTTTTTTTTTAAGTGTGTTAAATAGCACTTTTAAAAAAAAGTACAATGTCAAAGTTCAACCTTCATTAAGCTATAAAACAACAAAGAAAAATAATAGTAGTCAGTAAAATGCCAGCAATACATTCTCAGGTCTACAAAAATGGAGAACCAGTTATAGGAAAAGTGAATCATTTTCAAAATGATATGCTCTTCTATAATTTAAAAAATGTCATGATATGAAGCAGAAATTGTATGGTGTTATTTTAGGAGACCATTACTGTATAAATCTATGTGGTTTTACTTTAATAAATTGATAACAATAATGAAATTATCTGTAAGAATCCTCAAAAGACACAGGAGGCAAAGGCAGGTGGATATTTTTGAGTTATTGAGTCTAGCCTGTGCAGCATAGAGAGTTCCAAGACAGGCAGTGGAAGAGAGAAGAGAAGAGAGAGAGAGAGAGAGAGAGAGAGAGAGAGAGAGAGAGAGAGAGAGAGAGCTACCTAAAAATAATAAATGCATGAATAATAAATAAATAAATAAATACTAAAAACTAAAAAGACATAAAAGAAAGGAGACTGATGTGGTAAGGGAAAAAATAAAGGCATTTCAAGGGTCATTCAACAAATATACATGGCAATAAATACCTATTCTCAGATGCTGTTATATTGGAAAGAGGTATATTTAACAGATATATACATGATATCTAACTATGCTCTAAGCAAGAGATTAATTTATAGCTAGAATACTAGTTACTCATGTTACCCACAGGATTTGGAGTGTCAAGCTCAGGAGCTCACTAGAAGCAAAAGTGTCTAGTATGGGGAATTGAAGAGGACTTATCAATTAAGAGGACTTGGTGTTCTTTCAGAGAACTCAATTTAGGTTCCTTAATACTTGCAGGAACTAACAACTATCTGTATTTTCAGTTCCATGGGTCCCAATATCTGACCTCTGTGGTCACCAGGAATGTGTGTGTTATACATATGTATATACAGAAAAGCACTCCAGCATATAAAATAAACATAAATAATTCTTTATTTTAAAAATGTTCAGCAGCAGTTTTTCTAATCAGACCTTTATGAAAAAGAAAGGTTTAACTACTGAACAGCCTGTATTACAAAGGATAGCCGTCCTTCCTTCCTACCCAGATAAGCTGGTACAATGAAGGGCAGTGTCAGGCAGAAGAAACTGTCACTTGGTTCCAACAGGGCAAACTTAATGAAAAAGTCTCCCTAGAGGTTAAAACAAATCACCATGAGAATATGGTATTCTATACACACCACTTACTGCCAACAACCTGATATGACTCCCTCACCTTTTCAGGAGTTTATCTCAAGAGCACAACAAGAGTTCACCCATTGGGAAGTCTTCAAAGGAAACACTGAAAATTTGGTTCTGAAAAATATCAGTCAGACCTTACAAGAATATCTTTCCCCCATAAAATAATATAATTATCATATACAAAGGGAGAAGGCTGTTGGACATGACATGTTGAAGAAATAGTGAGAAGCCAAGAGGCTGAGACTGGCAGTGGATAGTAATCGAGGTGGGAGATTTGAACAGGCCATGAAAGGCCTGGATTGTCTGAACAGGGTTCAGACAGAGAGGCTTGACAGTCACTGAAGTTAGTAGTCTGAAAATGATATGACAGGATTTGTTTGCAATAGGAAGACTGATGGTAGTTGGAGGATAGTGCTAAGAAGGAAGGATCAGTAAAAGAAAAACTGCAACCTATGTGATATCTGGAGGCAAGGAGTAGTCTGGAGAGAGAGTGACCTTTAGTCAAAATCTTTCTCAAAAATTCTCCAGAGACTTCCATCAGGCTGGGAAGAAGGCCCATTCTGTGTGGACCAATATGGAAAAGTTTGTCAGAAGCTGTCTTCTGGACCTCTCATGGACTCAATTGCCAGTGAGTGATACTCATGCAAATCAAGTATAAGGAGCTCAGGAACATTGTTGCTTCCCCATTTACAGGGACTATCAAGCAACAAACTGAATTCGAAGAATGAAATGTATCTATCACCTTCATAAAAGAATTCTCTAAACACACTATTGTTCAAAAATGCTATAATTATTGAACATATATAATGTTGACAATATATGGATATAAGTATAAATAATACTTATGGATTACTAGAGAAGAATATAATGTATTCCTGAAAGTGAAAAGTGCTCCACAAACTTTTTAAGTCATTAACCTGTCAGATGTTTTTGTTTTTGTTTTCTGGTTTTGCTGTTTGTCTTAAAAACAGCAGCAAAAACAATTGCAAGGCCGAGACCTTGTAAAGTAGAAATTAAGCGAGTGTTCTTAGGAGGACTTGGTAGACCCTTTTTTACATATGAAGGTGACGCTTATTGTTTGTAAGATTGACCTACCTGATATGATAAGTATAATTTACAACTGTGATATGAATATATTATGATATGAATGACCAACTGTGCTAGGGATGACCACAATATGGTCAGTTATGAGTACAGGAGGGTATTTAATTATTGAATCTGTACAATGAATAATATTGCAAAAGAAAAATGTTAGGCCAATGTAATGGTTTCTAAATCTGGAGGCTACTGGGCTGCAAATACAGATTAAATTGTGTCATTTTTATTTGTAGAAGCTTAAACATCAAACCTGAGCAATAGATTAGACTATGAAAAAAAACAGATATTCTAGGCTAAGGAATATAGAGAAACAAGCACAGGGAGTGTGTAGCATGTGTCAATCCCTAGATTCAATCTCCAGTGCTATAAAAATAGACATTTCTTAATTCCATTACAAATCAAATAATTTTAATAAAGTTTCAGGCAAATAGCTACAATGAAACTTCCTTCTTTGCACATATATGAACTCAAGACATTGGAATCTGAGATAGCAATCTCATTTTCCTTCCTGCCTCTAGACTAGCAAATGGTCATGAACTTCTTGAGCTAAGTTCTTGTTTGGGATCATGAGTTGTTTAAGCCTTCTTAGCTTGGAAAATTGTAATTGAATCTATTCTTTAAAATATCAATTGCCCAGAAAACCTATTGCCCTTCTTTCAAAGAGGCTCTGGAACTATTTTTCTTTATTGAAGACATAGATTTTAGCTTTTCTATTACACCAGAAACTACAGGCAAATATCAGAAACTAAACACACTTGATAAGGAGACTATGAAACTATGGTTAGTTTACTCTTATACTAATAATATAAGAATTATCTATTGTACTGTTGTCAATAACCTTTTTATTAGAGCTTCACCAGTTTTTTAATATAAAGACAAAACTGCTTAATAGTAGTATGAGTATGGAGAAATTTCTAATGCCATCCTATAAAATATCTAATTTATTTATAATATTATTGCATCTGCACAAATGTGACACTAGGAAAACTGAGCATCTCTTCTGATTTGATCAATTTTTTGCAGGACAAATGTGTTTCTTTATTAAAGCAAGAAATCAAAAAGAATTATGTTTAACAATTTATTCTTGAGTATATCTACCTTGGCACATCCAACACAATACTGTAAAACTTAAAGGGTTGAAATCTCTCCACCTGTTACACTCATTTCACAAAATGAACACTTTTATCTATGTTGGCCCTGCCCTTTGAACACTACTGCAAATATAATCTACTTATCTCCATGTAGTATTTTAAAAGGTTTATTATTTATTTTTTTCCTTCTTTTTTTATTAAAAATTTCCGCCTCCTCCCCACCTCCCATTTACCTCCTCCCCCATCCACTCCCCTCCCTCTCCTGTCCAGAGAGCAGTAAGGGTTCCCTGCCCTGTGGGAAGTACAAGTTCCTCCCCCCTCCATCCAGGTATAGGAAGATGAGCATCCAAACAGGCTAGGCCCCACCAAAGCCAGTATGCGTAGTAGGATCCAAATCCAGTGTCATTGTCCTTGGCTTCTCAGCAGCCCTCATTGTCCGCCATGTTCATTGAGACCGGTTTTATCCCATGCTTTTTCAGTCCCAGTCCAGCTGGGCTTGGTAAGCTCCGATTAGATCAGCCCCACCATCTCAGTGGATGGGAGCACTCCTCGCAGTCCAGACTTCCTTGCTCATGTTTTCCCTCCTTCTGCTCCTCATTTGGACCTTGGGCACTCAGTCCCGTGCACCAATGTGTGGTTCTGTCTCTATCTCCATCCATCGCCAGATGAAGGTTCCCTCACGGTCCTGACTTTCTTTCTCATGTTCTCCCTCCTTCTACTCCTCGTCAGGACCTTGGGAGCTCAGTCCGGTGCTCCAATGTGGGGTTCTGTCTCTATCTTCATCCATCACCAGATGAAGGTTCTATGGTGATATGCAAGATAATCATCAGTATGGCTATAGGATCTGGCCTTTTCCGACTCCCTCTCCTCAGCTGCCCACGGAACTAGCTGGAGGCATCTCCCTCGATACCTGGGAACCCCTCTAGAGTCAAGTCTCTTAATGATCCTAAGATGGCTCCCTTAATTAGGATATATGCTTCCCTGCTCCCATATCCACCCTTCCTATATCCCAAGCATTCCATTCCCCTGAGCTCTCCCTATCCTCCCCTTCACGCTTTTCCTCCTCCCCATCCTCCCCTTGCCCCCAAACCCACCCACCTCAAGTTCCAATTTTTGCCCAGCAAACTTGTCTACTTCCAATATCCAGGAGGATAACTATATGTTTTTCTTTGGTTTCATCTTCTTATTGTCTTCTCAAGGATCACGAATTGTAGGCTTGATGTCCTTTATTTATGGCTAAAAACCGATCAATTCTTACATGAAACTTTTTACCTGATTCTCAGATAATTAAGAATCTATCAAGTTGATGAGATGTCTCGGTGTTGAAAGGTATTTACAGCAAACAACCCTGGCAATCTGACTCCAATACCTGAAACCCACGTAAAAGTGGGAGGAGATGATCATGTAGTTTTTATTTGTCAGTTTGTTTATATGGTGGATTACGTTGACAGATTTTCATATGTTGAACTATCCCTACATGTCTGGGATGAAGCCAACTTGATGGTTCGATGTGTTCTTGGATTCGATTTGCCAGTATTTTATTGAGTAATTTTTGCATCAATGTTCATGACAGATTGGTCTGTAATTCTCCCTCTTAGTAATGTTTTTTCTGTGGGTTTGTTGTATTAGGGTAGTGGAAAGATCTCCCATGCTCTTGGGTAGGCAGAATTAACATAGTAAAAATGGCAATCTTACCAAAAGCAAATGAATCTATAGATTCAATGCAATGCCCAGCAAAATTCTTCACAGACCTCGAAAGGAAACAATACTCAACTTCATATGGAAAAAACAAAAATCTCAGGATAGACAATCCTGTACAATAAAAAACTTCTGGAGGCATCACAATCCCGGACTTTATACTATAGAGTTCCGGTACTGAAAACAGGCTAGGTATTGGTATAAGAACAGATAGGAGGGGACCAATGGAACGCTGAATAGAAGACCTGGATATTAATCCACACACCTTCAAACACCTGATTTTCTACAAAGAAGCAAAAAATATCAAACAGAAAAAAGAAACCATATTCAATTAATGGTGCTTGGCATAACTGGATATCAATATGTAGAACAATGAAAACAGACCCATATCTATCACCAGGCACAAACCTCAAGACCAAATGAATCAAAACTTCAACATAAAGTCAGCCACACTGAACCTTATAGAAGAGAAAGTGGGAAGTACACTTGAATGCATTGGGACAGGAGACCACTTCCAAAGTATATCTCCAGCAGCACGGACACTGAGAGAACAATTATATAAATGGGACCTTCTGAAACTGAAAGGTTCTGTAAAGCAAAGGACATTGTCAGCAAGACAAAATGACAGCCTACAGATTGGAAAAAGATCCTTCACTAAACCACATCACAGAGGTCTGATCTCCAAAAATATACAGATAATTCAAGAAATTTGTCATCAAAAGAATCCAATAAAAAAAAATGGAGTATAGACCTAAACAGAGAACTCTCAACATAGGAATCTAAAATGACTGAAAGACACTTTAAAAAATGTTCAAACATGCTTAGTCATCAGAGAAATACAAATCAAAACCAACTCTGAGATTCCATCTTATACCTGAAAGAATAGCTGAGATCAAAAACACTGATGACAACTTATGCTGGGGAGGTTGTGGGGAAAAGGGAACACTTCTGCATTGCTGGTGGAAATGCAAGCTGGTAAAAACCCCTTTGGATGTCAGTGTGGCAATATCTCAGAAAATTAGGAAACAACCTTCTACAAGACCCAGTAATACTACTTTTGGGTATAAATCCAAAGGATACTCAATCATGCCACAAGGACATGTGTTCAACTATGCTCATAGCAGCATTGTTTGTCATAGCCAGAATGAGGAGGAAACAATCTAAATGCCCCTCAACCAAAGAACAAATGAGGAAAATGTGGTATATTTATACAATGGAGTTCTACACAGCAGAAAAATATAATGACACTTTGAATTTTGCAGGCAAATGAATGCAGCTAGAAAACATTCTGAGTGAGGTAGCGTAGACATAGAAAGACATTATCACATGTACTCACTCATAAGTAGTTTTTAAACATAAAGAAAACTATCCTACAAACCACAAGCCCAGAGAACTTAGACAACAATGAGACCCTAAGAGAGACTTGCATAGACCTAATCTACATGGGAAATAGAAAAAGACAAGATCTCCTGAGTAAATTGGGAGAATGGGGACCTTGGGTGAAGGTTGAAGGTGGAAGGGGAGAGACAGAAAGGGGAACAGAGAAAATTTAGAGCTCAATAAAAAACAATAAAAAAAGAAAAAAAAAAGTGAGAGAAGAGAAGTGTCCAAAATGTCCTCTGACCTCTAGTGCCACAACACACACACACACACACACACACACACACACACACACACACACACACACACATAACAATCAATGAATAAAAAATATATACCTATTTACAAACATGTTTTTATTTGCTTTGTTTGTCATTTGGCCAATAAATATTTTTCATGTTCTTCAGATCCATCACAAATCTAAAACACATTTAAATAAACATGGTAGTCTAAATTTTATCATGCATTAAATTCTACTTTAGGAAAAACAAATACTTTCAAATATCTGATCAGTAATTCAACTTAAGGTCAATGTCTTGATTACATATTTAATCTAAGTGACAATAACAATTTAGAAATAATTATCCATAAGAAAGTACCAAAATTAAGAATCTTCTTTTCCTTTTAGACAACAATGACACTATATTTTCTGATGTTGGTTACTTTAAGTGATCTAAACAGAGAAGGCACAACCACTTTTGTAAAATAGCAAATTACATACAAAATAAGTAATATTGTTATTTCTTCCTGATATGAGATTTAAGATATGTTAATCCACTTCAATGGGGGAAACTTACATTCCCTGTCATTCATTTCTATAGCATTTGAAGGCAAATGCTTCAATTAATTTTATTTTATATAAGCATATCCAAATGAACCATTTGTGAAATATAAATTTATATTTTTCTTTTTATGCTTAAATATTACAAAACAGACATGAAGAGAAGGCTTAGTTATCAAGAGTGCATATTGTTCTTATAGAGAACCCATGCTTTATACCCAGTGTTCCAAGATTTTTGATGGCCTCTTTTTTGCACTGTGGGCAATGCACTTTCATACACATACCCAATTTAGATACAAATTCGGTAGTTGGTTTTTGGCAACTTGACACAAGATTGGAGAATGTCAATTAAGAAAATGCCCCAACCGACTGATATGGATAAGTATGGACACTTAAATTGATGATTGATGTGGAAAGGCACAGTGTACTACTGTCAGTGTTCCAAGCAGGGAAAGTAGTATTCAAGTGTTTAAGAAAGTGACAGGGCTGGAGAGCTGGCTCAGTGGTTTAAGATCATTGCCTGCTTTTCCAAAGGTCCTGAGTTCAATTCCCAGAAACCACTTGATGGCTCTCAGCCATCTATAATGTGGTCTGGTTCCCTCTTCTGGCCTGCAGGCATATTTAAGTAGACAGAATATTGTATATGTAATAAATAAACTAAATATTTAAAAAACATTTTTTAAAAAAAAAGTGTCCAGAGCGTTGAAAGAAGTAAACCAGTAAACATCACTCTTCCATGGTCCGTATTTTGGTTCATGCTAGAGTTCCTGCTTTATTTCCTTCAGTGATGTGGAAGTGGTAAAGCCATATAACCTTTTTGTTTTAGTCATAGTGTTTATCACAGAAATGGGAAACAAACTAAGACTCTCTCTCTCTATGTGTGTTGTGTGTTAGTTTGTGTGTATATAACATAATTAAAATAAAATCACTGAAATACTGTGAAGTAATGCAATTAAAACTATTTTTTAAAACTTTATACATTAGGATTTTGACTATAACCTGTTTGACATTCTGAAACAAGAAGACCCTTTAAAAAATTACTTTGTTTTTTCCTCCTGATGAGAAAACTTAAAACATTATGTTACATACAAATTTGTTTTGCCTTATATAATATTGTTTGTAATATAGTTTTAAAACTGCCAAATTAATCAAATTCAATAAAGAAAATAAACTTTGTATAAAGGGAAAGCACCAGGGATACTGAAATTTGAGGCTTTTCTATATTAAAATTAATATTTCTATAAAACATTTTAGCAAATATATATATATATATATATATATACAATTATACCAATGCATTTTCTTGGGTTTAACTTGTATCATAATTGTGTTCGATATAACCCTTAAGAGAATATAGATAAAGTATACTATTACTATCTACAACTTTATGTTAATGTATTATTACATTTAAAAAGTACATTTTAAAGGCTCTTAGATGATAATTGTTTTAAAAAATAGTCTTAAGCTCTACAAAATGTCCAGATGGCTTAGGTTAAATATGCCAAGATGAAATATAATAATTTTATTAAACAAAAGACATTGTATTTAAAATAAAGTATGAACGAATATGTAGACCAAAATGAGTAATGTGTTCTAAGAAAATTTGGAGAGGCCAAATCACTTCAACATATATTTTAGAAATACTGTAGAGTTTCAAAACTAAGTCATAAAATCTATACCTAATACAGGATAATTAATAGTAAAACTGGCTACAAAATGTAAGTATTGGAGTACTCTTTGCCTTCCTTGAAATTTTAGATCAGCATATAAAAGGCCAGTAGGACAAATATTACTGCATATAATTATGTGAAATAAAATGGGCAAGGTAATTATTTCATTAGAAGTGTAAGAGGCATTCTTAATTAAAAAGAGAATTCATATACATTTTTAAAAGAACAAACAAAGTCAAAACAAATGGGCCCGATCCTATAGCCATACTGATGAATATCTTGCATATCACCATAGAACCTTCATCTAGCGATGGATGAATATAGAGACAGAGCCCTACATTGGAGCACTGGACTGAGGTCCCAAGGTCCAAATGAGGAGCAGGAGGGAGAACAGGAGCAAGGAAGTCAGGACAGTGAGGGGTGCGCCCACCCACTGAGATGGTGGGGCTAATCTAATGGGAGCTCACCAAGGCCAGCTGGACTTGGACTGGAAAAGCATGGGATGAAACCGGACTCCCTGAACATGGCAGACAATGAGGGCTGCTGAGAAGCCAAGGACAATGGCACTGGGTTTTGATCCTACTGCATGTACTGGCTTTGGGGCGGGGAGGGGGGTAGCCTGATTGGATGCTCACCTTCCTAGATCTGGATGGAGGGGGGAGGACCTCAGACTTCCCACAGAACAGGGAACCCTTACTGCTCTTTGGGCTGGAGAGGGAGGGGGAGAGGAGTGGGGAGAGGGGGATGGAAATGGGAGGCAGGGAGGAGGTAGAAATTTTTAATAAAAAATAAATTAATTAATAAAAAAAGTTGACAATGTTGCAAAAACTGGCAGTAAGCTTCAACCCCTGTAGCAGGCTTTCTTTTGAGCCACCAACCAGCTCACAAATCATGACATGGAGACTTTTTATTCATGAATACTCAGCTGTAGCTTATGTTTGTCCTGCAAGCTCCTATAACTTATGCTAACCTATTTCTCTTCATCTACATTTTGCCTCAGCTTTTTAGCTTTCTTTCATTCTGTACGTTCTACTTTTCCTACTTCCTTCAAGTCTGCCTGGCTGCATCCTGGCTGGCCGGCCCCTGGTGTCTCCCTCCCTTTCTCCCTAGTTCTCCCTCTTTCTTTTCTGGAGCCTAGATTCTTCCTCCTATTTATTCTATCTGTCTTCCTGCACCACCTATCCCTTTACTGCCTAGATATTGGCCATTTATCTTCTTTTTAGACCAATTGGGTGTTTTAGTTAGGCAAAGTAAAAATATGTAATAGATTTTTACATAATTAAACAAATGCAGAATGAACAAATATAACAAACCCCATTAAATGATGGAGCTAATGTTGAATAGATGTACAATATAGTTAAATGTGGTAAAAGCAGAAACATTCATATATCGAATAAGTACAAACTTTAAAATGAAGATTGAAGGCATTAATGTGAAACATGGCGGTACACAGAAAAAACACACAGATCTAATCTTTCTTTTTTGCCTTTTATTGAAGTTTTTCTCACATAGTATATCATGATTATGGGTTTCCCTCCACCTAATCCTCCAGTTCCTCCCCAAAACTCATCTGTATTCACACACCCTTTCCTGTCTTTCTTTTTTTTTTTCTTTTTTTTTTATTAAAAAATTTCCATCTCCTCCCCTCTTCCTCCCCCTTCCCTCCCCTCCCTCCCCCCATACCCTCCATCCCTCCCTTTTCAGGGCCAAGGAGCCATTGGGGTTCCCTACTCTATGTTAAGACCAAGATCCTCCCAACTCCCCCAGGTCCAGGAAGGTGATCAACCAAGCTGAGAAGGCTCCCACAGAGCCCGTCCATGCAGAAGAATCAGAGCCCAGCGCCATTGTCCTTGGCTTCTCAGTCAGTCCCCACTTCGGCCACATTCAGAGAGACGGGTTTGGTCACATGTTCCATCAGTCCCAATCCAACTGGAGTTGGTGATCTCCCATTAGTTCTGTCCCACCGTCTCCATGGGTGATCGCACCCCTCACAGTCCTGACTATCTTTCTCATGTTCTCTCTCCTTCTGCTCCTCATCAGGACCTTGGGAACTCAGTTCGGTGCTCCAAAGTGAGGCTCAGTCATTTTCTTCATCTATCACCAGGTAGGGGTTCCATGGTGATATGCAAGAAATTCATCAGTATGGCTATAGGAACTGGCCTTTTCAGGCTCCCTCTACTCAGCTGCCCAAGGAACTAACTGGGGGCGTCTCCCTGGAAACCTGGGAACCCCTCTAGGGTCAAGTCTCTTGACAACCCTCAGATGGCTCCCTTAATAGAATTTATGCTTCCCTGCTCCCATATCCACCCTTCATGTATCCCAAGCATCCCATTCCTCCGAGCTCCCCCCATTCTCCCCTTCACGCTTTTCTCTCCCCATCTTCCCTTGGCCGTGTCTCGCCCAACCCTCAAGTTTCCAATTTTTGCCTGGCAATCGTGTCTACTTCCAATATCCAGGAGGATTACTATATCTTTTGGGGGGGTTCACCTTCTTATTATCTTCTCAAGGATCCCAAATTATAGGCTCGTTGTCCTTTAATTATGGCTAGAAACCGATTATGAGTGAGTACATCCCATGTTCATCTTTTTGGGTCTGGGTTACCTCACTCAGAATAGTGTTTTCTATTTTCATCCATTTGCCTGCAAAATTCAAGATGTCATTGTTTTTTACCGCTGAGTAGTATTCTAGCATGTATATATCCCACAGTTTCTTCATCCATTCTTCCACTGAGGGGCATCTAGGTTGTTTCCAGGATCTGGCTATTACAAACAATGCTGCTATGAACATAGTTGAGCAAATGCTTTTGTAGTATGATAGGGCATCTCTTGGGTAGATTCCCAATAGTGGAATTGCTGGGTCCTGGGGTAGGTTGATCCCGAATTTCCTGAGAAACTGCCACACTGATTTCCAAAGTGGTTGCACAAGTGTACATTCCCACCAGCAATGGATGAGTGTACCCCTTACCCACAACCTCTCCAGAAAAGGTTATTATTGGTGTTTTGGATTTTAGCCAATCTGTCAGGTTTAAGATGATATCTCAAAGTTGTTTTGATTTGCATTTCCCTGATAGCTAGGGAGGTTGATCACGACCTTAAGTGTCTTTTGGCCATTTGAACTTCTGTTGAGAATTCTCTGTCCAGTTCAGCGCCGCATTTTTTAATTGGGTTAATTAGCATTTTAAAGTCTAGTCTCTTGAGTTCCTTATATATTTTAGAGATAAAACCTTTGTCAGTTCCAGGGTTGGTGAAGATCTTTTCCCAGTCAGTAGGCTGCCTTTCTGTCTTAGTGACAATGTCCTTTGCTTTACAGAAGCTGCTCAGCTTCAGGAGGTCCCATTTATTCAATGTTGCCCTTAATGTCTGTGCAGCTGGGGTTATGCTTAGGAAACAGTCTCCTGTGCCCATTTGTTGTAGAGTACTTCCCACTTTCTCCTCTATCAAGCTCAGTGTGGTCAGATTAATATTGAGGTCTTTAATCCATTTGGACTTGAGTTTTGTGCATGGTGATAGATATGGATCTACTTTCATTCTTCTACAGGTTGACATCCAGTTATGCCAGCACCATTTGTTGAAGATGCCCTCCTTCTTCCATTGTGTACTTTTGGCTCCTTTATCAAAAATCAGGTGTTCTTAGGTTTGTGGTTTTAGATCCGAGTCTTCTATACGATTCCATTGGTCATCTTCTCTGTTTTTACGCCAATACCAAGCTGTTTTCAATACTGTAGCTCTGTAATAGTGTTTGAAGTCAGGGATGGTAATGCCTCCAGAAGTACCTTTATTGTATAAGATTTTTTTTTTTTTTGGCTATCCTGGGTTTCTTGTTTTTCCATTTAAAGTTGATTATTGTCCTCTCAATATCTGTGAAGAATTTTGATGGGACCTTGATGGGGATTGCATTGAATCTATAGATTGCTTTTGGTAGAATTGCCATTTTTACTATGTTGATCCTCCCAATCCACGAGCAGGGGAGATCCTTCCATTTTCTGGTATCCTCTTCAATTTCTTTCTTCAAAGACTTAAAGTTCTTGTCAAATAAATCCTTCACTTCCTTGGTTAGAGATACTCCCAGATATCTTATGCTATTTGTGGCTATTGTAAAAGGTGATACTTCTCTGATTTCCCTCTCGGCTTCCTTATCCTTTGTGTATAGGAGGGCGAATGATTTTTTTGGTGTTGATCTTGTAACCTGCCACGTTACTGAAGGAGTTTATCAGCTGTAGGAGTTCTTTGGTGGAGTTTTTGGGGTCGCTTATGTACACTATCATATCATCTGCAAATAATGAAAGTTTAACTTCTTCCTTTCCAAATCGAATCCCCTTGATTCCCTTATGTTGTCTTATTGTTATTGCTAGAACTTCAAGCACTATATTGAAGAGATAAGGAGAGAGTGGACAGCCTTGTCGTGTTCCTGAATTTAGTGGGATAGCCTTGAGTTTCTCTCCGTTTAATTTGATGTTAGCTGTTGGCTTGCTGTAAATAGCCTTTATTATATTTAGAAATGACCCTTGTATCCCTAATCTCTCCAAGACCTTTATCATAAAAGGGTGCTGAATTTTGACAAATGCTTTTTCACCATCTAATGAGATGACCATATGGTTTTTTTCCTTCAGTTTATTATATGAATGGATTACATTGATAGATTTTCCGTATGTTGAACCAGCCCTGCATCACTGGATGAGGCCTACTTGATCATATTGGATAATTTTTTTCTAATGTGTTCTTGATTCGGTTTGCCAGTATTTTATTGAGAATTTTTGCGTCAATGTTCATGAGTGAGATGGCCTGTAATTCTTCTTTTCTGGTTGAGTCTTTGTGTGGTTTAGGTATCAGGGTAACTGTAGCTTCAGAGAAGGAATTTGGCAGTGACTCTTGTGTTTCTATATTATGAAATACCTTAAGGAGTATAGGTATTAGGTCTTCTTGGAAGTTCTGGTAGAATTCTGCATGTGAAACCATCTGGTCCTGGGCTCTTTTTGGGTAGGGAGGTTTCTGATAACAGTTTCTAATTCTTCGCGCACTAACAGGACAATTTAGAGCATTTACCTGGTCCTGGTTTAAACTTTGGTATATGGTATTTATCTAAAAAACTGTCCATTTCTTTTACATTTTCCAATTTTGTGGCATACAGGGCTTTTGTAGTAAGATCTAATGATTCTCTGAATTTCCTCTGTGTCTGTGGTTATGTCACCCCTTTTCATTTCTGATCTTATTAATTTGCGTGTTCTCCCTCTGTCGTTTGATTAGTTTGGCTAAGGGTTTTGTCAATCTTGTTGATTTTCCTCCAAGAACCAGCTTTTTGTTTCATTGATTCTTTGGAATTGTTTTCTGTGTTCTATTTTGTTGATTTCTGCCACTCAGTTTGAATTATTTCCAGTCTTCTACTTCTCCTAAGTGAGTCTGCTTCTTTTTTTTCCAGAGCTTTCAGGTGTGCTTGTTAAGTCTCCAATGAGTGCTTTTTCCGTTTTCTTTAAGTGGGCACTTAGTGCTATGAACTTTCCTCTTAGCACTTCGTTCATTGTGTCCGATAGGTTTGAGTATTTTGTTGGTCTTTGCTTTCATTAAATTTAAGAAAGACTTTAATTTCTTCTTTATTCTTCCTTGACCCAGGTGTGGGTTCAGTAGTTGACTGTTCAGTTCCCATAGTTTGTGGGGCTTTCTGGGGGTAGCATTGTTGTTGAATTCTAATTTTAATCCATGGTGATCTGATAAGACACAGGTGGTTACTAATATTTTTTGTAACTGTGGAAGTTTGCTTTGTTACCAAGTATATGGTCAATTTTCGAAAAGGTTCCATGAGCCGCAGAGCAGAAGGTATATTCTTTCCTATTTGGGTGGAATGTTCTATAGATGTCTGTTAAGTCCATTTGGTTCATTACCTCCATTAAGCCTTTCAATTCTCTGTTAGGTTTCTGTCTATTGACCTGTCCATTGGTGAGAGAGGAGTGTTGAAGTCTCCAGCTATTAATGTGTGTGGTTTGATGGCTGCCTTGAGTTCTAGAAGTGTTTCTTTTACATAAGTGGGAGTTTTTTTATTAGGGGCATAGATATTCAGGATTGAGACTTCATTCTGAAAGATTTTTCCTGTTATGAGTATAAAGTGTCCCTTTCCATCTCTTCTGATTGATTTTAGTTTGAAGTCAACTTTGTTGGAAATTAGTATGGCCACACCCGCTTGTTTCTTAGGTCCATTTGCTTGATAAACCTTTTCCCAACCCTTTACTCTGAGTAGGTGTCTGTCTTTGTGGTTGAGGTGTGTTTCTTGTAAACAGAAAAAATGTTGGATCCTGTTTTCGTATCCAATCTCTTAGCCTGTGCCTTTTTATAGGTGAATTGAGTCCATTGATATTAAGTCATATTAATGACCAGTGGTTGTTAACTCCGGTTATTTTTTTTTTTTTTTGTAGTAGAGTTTGTGTGTTTCCCTTCTTCTCGTTGTGCTGGTGAAGGGTCGCTAGATGCCTGAGTTATTGTGGGCGTTGTTGGACTCCTTGGTTTGTGATTTTCCTTCTATTACTTTCTGCAAGGCTGGATTTGTGGCTACGTATTGTTTAAATCTGTTTTTGTCCTGGAATATCTTGTTTTCTCCATCAATGGTGAATGCAAGCTTTGCTGGGTATAGTAGTCTAGGCTTGCGTCCATGTTCCCTTAGTGTCTGTAGCACATCTATCCAAGCTCTTGTGGCTTTCATGGTTTCCATTGAGAAATCAGGTGTAATTCTGATAGGTTTCCCTTATATGTTTTACTTGACCTTTTCCTTTGCAGCTCTTAATATCTGTCTTATATTCTGTATGTTTTGTGTTTTGATTATTATATGGCGTGGGGATGTTTTCTTTTGATCCAGTCTATTTGGTGTTCTGTAGGCTTCTTGTACCTTCATAGGAACATCCTTCTTTAGGTTGGGGAAGTTTTCTTCTATAATCTTGTTGAATATGTTTTCTGGGCCTTTGAGTTGTAATTCTTCTCCTTCTTCTACCCCAATTATTCTTAGGTTTGGTCTTTTCATGGTGTCCCAGATTTCCTGGATGTTTTGTGTTAAGAATTTGTTAGATTTGTTTAGTTCTTTAATCTGTGAATTTATTTCCTCTATAGTATCTTCAGAGTCCGAGATTCTTTCTTCCATCTCTTGTATTCGCTTGGAAATACTTGTCTCTGAAGTTTCTGTTCGTTTACTCAGAATTTCCATTTCCAGTCTTCCCTCAGATTGTGTTTTCTTCAATACCTCCATTTCATTTATCAGGTTTTGTACTGTTTCCCTTACCTGTTTGATTGCTTTTCTTGTTTTTCTTGGGTATCTTTGAAAAGATTTATTTATTTCGTCTACCTTTTGGTTTGTCATCTCCATTTCTTTTTGGCAGTTTTTTACCTCCTGTTTAGGTCCTCTATTATTTTCATAAAGTACTGTTTAAGGTCGGTTTCTTCTATATCTTCTGGGGTAGGTGTTTAATTCGTTTGTTTCGGGATGTCTGGGATTGTTTTGATATCATGTTTGCTTTCATGTTGTTGGAGGAGCTCCCTGCATTGGTGCCTGCCCCATCTCTTCCTTCAAAGGAGCCAGGAGGTGCTTGGTGTCCTAGACCAATCTTTGCTGTGACTGAAACTGTTGGATCTCCCCAGTGACACAGGAGGACCTATTCCTTGCGTCACCCAATCTTAAGAAGCCCGCACTCCCTTGCAGGAATCCTCAGGACCTGCCTGGAGGCCAGAGTCTGACCCCCTTTGGGTGGATGGGCCCTTAGTACAGGGGCGGGCACCTGAAAACTCTAGGGAAGGGCTGGAGAGGGCAGGACGTGAGAGAAACAGAGACAAGCCTGCAGAGGGAGCTAGGGTAGGGAGTCTCTCCTCCAGGGCAGGTTGCCCCCAGGGGTCCCTCATTCACTCCACCAATTCAGATGGGAACTTCAGGGCACAGGATCAGGGTTTACAGGCAGCCCAGGGACGCCGCCCGGACAGAAGCCCTTTCTGTCTTTCATTAGAAAATAAAAAGGTTTCTAAAGGATGAATATAATAAAATAAAATAAAATTAATAAAAAAAGGATTTTATAAGACAAACAAACAGAAAAAAAGAGCCTAAAAGAAGGTACAAGAATATGAGACCCACACTTACACCTTCTGGAATCCCATAGAAACACTAAACTGTAAGGTATAATATACACAAGAGAACCTGGTGAAGATCAATGCAGACATTCTGCATGCTTCCCCAGACTGTGAGTTCATAGGAGCTTTGATCCTGATTTAGAGGGCCTTTTCTTCTTGGGTCATCCATTCTCTGTGGCTCTTAAACTCTTTCTGCCTGTTCATTCATGGGGTTCTCAAAGTCATGAGTAGAGGGATTTGACTGAGTGATCCCATTTAGGGTTGAGTGTTCCAAGGTCTCTATGTCTTTACATAATATATGTCTGTGTATTTCTGGTTTGTTCCCATATAATGTAGGAGGAAGCTTATCTAATGATGACAGAGCATGCCACTCATCTGTTCATATAGTAGAATGTCATTAAGAGTCATTTAATTGATACTATTTTTGTTTGTTTTTAGAACTATAAGAACTATAGCATTTGTTTTTGCCATAGACCTGGACTATTTCGTCTCGGGTACTTGATCACTCATGCAGTGGTACACACATGTTCCATCTTGTAGAGTGGGCCTTAATACAAATCAGATGTTAGTTACCCCCACAAGCTTTGTGCCACCATTGCTTTAACCTATTTTGCATACAGGAAGCCATTGTACATCAAATGGTTTGTTTTTGGACTGGTGTGGTGGTTTGATTAAGTATGGTCCCTGCAGGCAAATAGATTTGAATGCCTGTTTACCAGGGAATGATACTATTAGGAGGTATGGACTTGTTAGCGTATGTGTGACCCTGTTTGAGAAAGTGTGTCGCTGGGTGTGGGCTTTGAGGTTTTAAAGCCCAAGCCAGGCACCATGTTTTTCTCTCTTCCTGTTCCTAAGATCCTAAGAACTCAGATTTAGACACTCTCAACTTCTCCTCCAAACCATATCTGCCTGTATGCAGCCATGTTCTCCTGATACACACTGTGCTTTCTGCCACTGATACTGGATTAAAGCTCCAAAACTGTATTGATCCCCCAGTTTAAATGCTTCCCTTTATCAAAGTTGCCATAGACAGGGTGGTTGTCTTCACAGCAATACAGCACTGACTGAAATGGTATTCAGTATCTCTTTTGTAGTCTGCAGAGTACCTTTCTGTGTCACTGATGCTAGGACTTTGGGGTGAAGATTCTATGTTAGCACCCCAGCTTCATTTCTCTATGTTCTTTGACTTATATAGGTGTTGTCTTCAGCAATGGCACCTTGTTGTCAGTTTGTGGAGAGAGAAGTCACAGTATTGGCAATGGCCTGGGTCATTTGGGGTTCCCCATGGACCCATTCGGGGACCAACAATCAATTAGATGTAACCCAATACTAGTATTGGAAACTTCATTTGGTGACAGAGATAGCTGGTTGGGTTGTTTCCTTTATTTGGTTATTTCATTTAGATCTAACTTCGTATATGTATGTAGTTTTGGAAGCTTCTGGTATTAGGTTCCATACTACTCCTCAAATGCCCCAGTATTTCAATTATCTCTCTCAGTATTCCTTTCCTTTTCTACTCTCTCTTCCCCCTCTCAACTGAACCTCCTGTTCCAGCCCTCATTGGCCATCAAGGAACAACTTACTCTGGAACAAGCACCCTATTCCCAGGGCCCACACCATTCATACTGTACACTACAGCACCAGTTGTAGACTTTGTAGTGCCGAGTGGAGCTTGTTTTGGGTTAGTCCGTGTGCCTTCATCATGACCATACAGCTGCCCTCTCCGAGAAGCTAACTTCCAAATATGACACCAAACTGTCCTGCTGTGCACCTCTTTTAGACAATTGCTCTCTGGGATCTTTGTTTTGTGAGTCTCTTCTGCTCTGCTGTTCCTGGCTTCCATGAACCATGTCCTGGAAGCATCCCTAGCCCTAAGGGGACCCGACCCAGATGCAGACCCATCTCATCCTCATAGGCCTCATCGACTGGCCTGGTAGCAGCAGGTATAAATAGTTTATAGGATCCTTAATCCCAGCATGGCTCTACCACACGTCACCAGATGGGTTTCATTTACTTTGCCCCCCACCTTACCTAGATGATACAGTTGGTTGGTAAGCTCTTTGGACTACAGAAATTAAGGCAAATGTCTGTCTCACCCGCCATGCCCTCACCTGGGACCTATTACAGTGACAAATTGGAGTCACCACCTAACTCCAGGGTGATATCCTGTGCTTTGGTTTCCACCTAAAGCAGAAAATGTGTTAATTTCTTCCCGCTTCTTCTCTAAGCTGTTTCCCTTACTCCAGTGGGACATAAATAGGAGTTAACCTTGCCCTCTCTCCTCTTAATCCTTCCCATCACTAAGATACTGGTTCAATCTTTTCCTTTGTTTACAACTACCTCTGATACTTGTATTGTTTTTGTTCAGCATCCACCATTGCTACTGCTACCACTGCCAAATATTCATCCTCCCATCATGCCTGCATTCTCCTCCCCAAGACACTCAGGGAAGGGACTGGGTGCACAGCAGGCTGGTTGTCAGCTAGGACTACCTCACTCCAAAAAAGTAGGTTCCTTCATTCTTGATGATGCAGTAGAAAAGGAGGAAAAAACTGCTTTGGTATGGAAATGTACAGGGGCTACTTTCTCACCTTATGTTGTATGGACCCATCTTAGGGTTGTTAAGAGACTTGACTCTAGAGTGGTTCCCATATATCCAGGGAGATGCCCCCAGCTAGTTCCTTGGGCAGCTGAGGAGAGGGAGCCGGAAAAGGCCAGATCCTATAGCCATACTGATTAATTTCTTGCATATCTCCATAGAACCTTCACCTGGCGATGGATGGAGGAAAATGACAGAAACCCCACATTGGAGCACCGGACTGAGCTCCCAAGATCCTGATGAGGAGCAGAAGGAGGGAGAAACATAAGAAAGAAAGTCAGGACCGTGAGGGGTGCGTTCACCCATGGAGAAGGGTGGGACAGAACTAACGGAGATCACAACTCCAGTTGAATGGGACTGATGGAACATGTGACCAAACCCAGACTTTCTGAATGTGGCCGATGGTTGGAGGCTGACTGAGAAGCCAAGGACAATGGCGATGGGCTTGGATTCTACGGCGTGATGGGCTCTGTTGTGGCCCTTGTTCAGCTTGATTTGCTCACCTTCCTGGAACTGGGGTTAATTTGGCGGACCTTGGACTTAACATAGAGTAGGGAACCCTGATGGCTCTTGGCCTGGAGGCGGGAGGGAGTGGGGGTATGGTTGGAGGGTGAGGGGATGGAGAAGGGGGAGGAGAGAGGAGGAGATAGAAGTTTTTTAATAAAAAATGAGAAAAAAAGATACTAATGATAAGAAATGGATCAAGACTTATCTAAGAGAAATTTGACATTTCCAATGAGTTTTTGGATTTGAACATGAGTTTAAATTTTGATACAGTTGAAAATTGTTAAAAACTCTAGACCAATTTAAAAGGGCATACCCATCTCTGGTGATGCTCTACTCCTTTAAGATACTATAGCAATAGGAGCATGTATTTCACAAAGCAATATCTGCTTGCACATGATTATCTCATTTTGATAAACTCTTTTAACAAAATGTTGGCTCAGTGGTACAGGATAACAAAAGAGTTTTCTCTCTTAACCCTTTCATTGCAGAGGTCAGTAGTCAAAGACAGGTTTGATCCTTTTCTGCCCCAGGTGCCTAAGACATGGGCTTGCATGATTGGAATGCATGTTCTGAAAACAAGTAAGTCTGGAAAATGGGAAAGTGTTCACATAAGGCAGACATAATCACTTGTTCTGCTGAAGAAGCACAGGCTTTATTAAAATTAGTAAAAAAGGAGGAATTGAGGAGAACCAAAATTATGAGTCTATTTCCACCTTCTTTAAATGTCAGAGAGGTTAATGTTGCTCAAAATTGTTGACAACAAGCAGGGCTACACAACCTGACTCAAGATGTGGTTACTTGGTTCTTTTGACATTATAATGGCCCACACATTCCACACTGACAAATGATCAGGATATGCAAGCCTATTTCTGCTCTTTCTTTTGAAACAGAATATTTGACCATGGGAGTGGCTGCCTTTAGTATATTTGGTCCATTGTGAGTTCACTGTGTAAACAACAGAATGCTAATGACTTGATACCTCAAGGTAATAAAGCAATTAGTCATTTGAGTTGTGCTTTGTATCATGTTAAAGAAGTCTTGTGTTGCTTTCTTCTCCATTTTGTATAGGAGTATAAAAGCATATAAAAGATTAAAGGGTTTTCAGTATTCACTGGAACGCCCTCCCAATACTATCCTGTTTCCATAAATACTGTGGACATATATCACATTGCTTATCAATTTGGCAAGCAGCTTCTCTTATTAATCTAACTTGTTTTCTTAAATTTATGCTATTTTGATGATGTAGAGCATGTGATCCCTGAAAAACTTCAAACTGAGATAAAGCAATTATTTTTGTAAGTTTATCAGCTAAGGTATTACCTTCAACTAATGGACTGGGAAGATATCCATGTGCTCTATTATGCCCTACAAAGCATGACAACTTTCTTTGTTGTATGGCATTTTGAATTTGGTAGAATTGCATTTTAACTTGCTTATTGCTATTTCCCATACTTGGGACAGTTTTTAGGACTTGAAGAGCACTAAAAATATATTAACTATCAGTATATAGATTAAATGCCTCATCTGCAAGTAACAGAAACAGCATAGCAACTGCTTGTAGCTCAAATATTTGAGCTGAGGCTGGTTCTGTTTGTATTACATATCCTTCAGCATTAACTACATATGCAGCCCATTGATATCTTTTCATTGGCTCTTTGAAATTAACTGAATAAATACTAAATACAAATCTTTGACAAACTTGTGGTGCCAAAGGGATGGTATAAAAACAATCATTTAAGTCTAGAATAATTTTATGAGTGTCTTTAGGTATAATTATAGGAGAAGGAAGCACAGCTTATAACTTTCTCATCAGCTGCGTGGCCCCATTAACTTCTCTTAAGTCTTGAATTAACTTCCAAGTTTGTGATTTCTTTTTAATTACAAAAACAGGAGAATTTTAGGGGGAATTGTATGGTGCATGTGACCAATATCCAACTGTTCTTACACTAACTGATTGGCAACTTGTTAATTTGCTACTGTTAGAGGCCACTGATTTACCCATACAGGCTCATCACTTCTCCAGATAATTGGGTCTGCCTGGAGTACAAAGGGATAAAGTGTCTCGGGGCTCTGTGTCTCTAAACCAAGTTTCTGTCAAAAGAGTTCCTCAGCAATTGGCTAATGGTAAACAATCAAATAATACTTTGTGTTATGCATATTTCTATGGCTATAGTGTTTCTTAATTAAAGGAGTGGAGGATCACCAGGACTGAGAATTTCTGTTTTGAATTGCTATAGAGTGTATTCAGTTATATCAATATCTAAATTTGTTTTATCAAATATATCAAATTCAAGAATAAATTGGTAATGTTATTTTTTATTAGACAAGTTCTAATCTTTTTCTAGTTATTAATATCTTATAGTGAACAAAAGCATTAGCAGCTCAATACCATAGCACAATTTAACAGGTCAAAAACATAACACAATTTGTCAAATCACAATTCTCTTAAATGTATTCTAATAAAAAGACAGGAACAGGTTTCTGTGATGGGTGAGAGTCTAATTGCAATGCTGCTTTTAAGCAATTTTCCCAATCTCTGAGTAGGAGCAAAACCCCTTCGGCTACTCTCCTCATATCTGAAGAGGGGCTTCAGTCAGTACTTTAGTGAGTTATTTTTTCCCTGAGAGGATAATTGAGGTCTCAGTTCTCAGGTTATTTCAACATGTCAACTGTAGTGATGAGGTAAGAGGGCAGGCCTGCTTTTTGTCCCGCCCGGCTCCTGGCAGCCTGACTAGCTTAGCCCCAGAAATAACAACACACAAACTGTATTCATTTAAACACTGCCTGGCCCATTAGTTTCAGCCTCTTACTCACGTCTTGACTAACCCATATCTAATAATCTGTGTAACACCATGAGTGCTGTCTTACTGGGAAAGATTCAGCATGTCTGACCTGGTGGCTGACTTCATGGCGTCTGTCCCAGAGAGCAGAGGCAAGGAAATTGCCCGAGGCATCTGCCTCACTTCCTTCTTCCTGTTCTGTCTACTCCACCCACCTAAATACTTCCCTATCAAAAAGCCAAGGCAGTTTCTTTATTAACCAATGAGAGTTCTCCATCAGTCAACAGCAGACTAGATACCTCACTGACAATCTGGGTTCTGTCTCCAAAAGTATAAAACAGTCAACTATTCAGTCTGTGTTTCTGGTCTAGCTCCAAAGTAAAAAGGACTCACTAGGTATAGAAGTTTATGCAGCAATTCCATCAAGAAGCTGGGAATCACCAGTTGTCAACACGATCTTCTTTTCCTTCAGCAGCATGATATTGTGAGTCAGGAAGACTGGTTCAAGTACAGCTTTCCACAGCCTGCAGCATCGTGGTATGAGGAAGTCAGGGTCATAGTTTCTCATTGGGACACTTCTGTGGGGGCACTCTCAGCCACAATGTCATTGGGCTTGACACCCTTCTACTAGATGCATCGAACTAGACACTCTGGAAGCCATCTAACCATGTTTTATTTCCTTCCTGTGGGAAAAAAAGCACAAACATGTCCTCAACCCCATATTAACACAGGATAGAGTCCCTACCATAATCTAGTGCAAGGGTCTGTTCACCTTGCTTTAGCAAAGGTCACCTTGGTGCCATCATGCCAAAATCTGTCTGCTAAATATTCTTCATGGACATTCATATTCAAGAAGTTTAGCATAAAATGTACATGACTCAAGGCAATATGTGCTATTTGAGGATATAATTCTCCTGTTTTTATCTTTTTAAGTTTTGTTTTCAAGGAGCCATGGGCACGCCCCACAATTCCTTGTCCTTGAGGATTATAAGGAATATCTATCTTGTGTTCAATATTTCATTGGGACCAAAATTGCTAAAATGTTTTAGTAACATATCTAGACCCCTTATCCATCTTTATTAATTTTGGAGTACCCATATATAAGAAACATTTTAAGCAATGAGAAATTACAGGCTTAGTGACTTCCCCAATTTTTGCAGTGGCCATCATGAATATGTATCTATTGTGAAATAGCTAATCAATCTGTTGCTTTAGTATAAGGATCATGATCATACCTGGTTCTCTACAAAAATACTTCCTAGATTCCATCCTGTTCTTCTTTGCTAAGCAAGCTATTACTTCAAAATAAGGATTTCATACCTTACCTGACAAAATGGGAAAGTATAGCCATAAAAGCAGACTGTTTTGCCATAATCCTGCTGCAGGAGTAACTTTCTGTATATATATATATATATATATATATATATATATATATATATATATATATATATATGCCTGCTAAAGCTGATCAAAATTAATGTAATGACTTTCTGGTTCTGTATTGCATACTCTCCTTGGGTGCGTATATGTCTGGCAGCTTCTCTAAACTGTCTAGTGGAATTCAGATCACTGCTCCCTTTAAGAATTTTACTTTATGGCTCAAAGTCTCCTGAAGGATATTTTAAATAAGGTTCTAAGCATTTGGTGTTTTATTAAAAATTTGTAAGCTATCTTTCTAATCCAAGTTGTAAGTCTGCCTAGCTGACAGACTTTAACTTATTCATTTACATTTTCCCAGACACTTGACTGACCTGAAGCTTCAGTTCTCTGAGGCTACCTTTATTCAGCTTGGCTGTCAGGTCAGGAGTGTGGGATATGAGCTCTCAGTTGAAGCTGGGCTATGTATCAGAGTGAAAAAACATGATCCCTCTGATGCTTAGTATGTTGCCTGGGTACTTGGGATGAGGCAGACAATCCTTCATTGTGTGTTGTGCCTAGGTAGGGCACAGGCCACGTGCATCAGTTCAGCTGCAGACCCTGACTGGCTGGCAAATTTAGGTTAGTGGCTCTGAAACCACTTTGAGAGACCAAAAGTTAGGTGGGTATAGCCACACCTATTTTTACTACCCTTGCTTTTTTATTTTAAACCTTGTAATCACAAAATTAAAAGAATTCCTGAATCTTTTCCTCTGTTAAAAGTCATTGATTTATCCATTATAGATTCGTTGGTTTACGGATCAAGTAGTTTCAAGGCATTTATATTGACACAAGGCACTGAATGTAGAAGGTATAGCCCTCCAAACTTTCCTGTCTTCTGCCTTTCCTGGCTTCAATGCATATCATGGGTCAGACTCATCTGGCCACAGCATGTGTGCATGACCTCAGCGGTAACTTAGGCCATTGCTAGGCCAAACACCATACTCCCTTCATTCTTTCCACCCACTAAGCAGTAACAGAGGCTGCACCTAGGTGATCACAGCATTGCTGTTTGCAGGGATGAAGGGGATGCTGCATTTTGGCCTCTCCAAGTCCTGGAGCAGCCTGAAGGTGGGAGCAGATATTCTGCCAGTGTGGGGAGCAGGGAAGTATAATATTTACAAACTAAATATCTCTACCTTTGTTTTTGCTCCATTTCAGCTATTCTTCCAAACAAATGTACAGATATTTGAATATTTCCTTGTCCCATATATACAATTATTGACAGTTTTACTTCTGATATTTTTCCCTGCCTTTCTCTTTCCATTTTTATTACTACTATTTATTTCTGAGCACTCATAACTCACCTTTCCACCCATGGAACAATTTTCTTGTGGAGTCCCTCAGGTACTCCCTTGTACACCTGGCCACACTTCTGTGCATTTCAGGGATCAGCCTTGACAAAAATACCTCTCGCCAGGGTAGGGGCTGGAGGATTTAGAAATATTAGTAAAGAACGTGAAGATAATAAAATAGAAAACATAGGCTAGTAACAGGAAGGAGTTCCAGTGGATACTGAAATTGCCTGCATTTAATATCCAATTGATTAAAATACCCTGACCCCAAGAGGTAGGAGTAAGATTAAAAAATAAAAAAAAACTGCATTAACATGATACAAGGAAATGAATCGATCAGTTGAATGTTGTAGGCTATAACCATAGTTAAATGTTCTGTTTCTAGGACAAAAGAAGTTATGTTCACCCCCTAAACCAAAAACATTCTGTAGGCAAACCACTTTCTGGGTGGAATCCAATGTTATCTCCTTTTGACTGAAACCTTACATGTATCCTTAGAATTTTGTTTGAAGTAGAAACATATCTGTTTTCTATTCCCAAAATATAAGGTTTTGATATTAGCTACACCTATTGGCAATAACTTTGAGACAGCAGAACTCTCTGATCTAAATTTAGGTGGGACCTTTGTTTGAGGTAAAAACACAATCTTGAAGGAATTCCATCTCTCTGACCATTGGTAAAGGTGGAAATGGGCTCACAATTTTTGGTCCTCCACAGTAAATGAGGAACAATGTATGGCTGAAAAGTTTCTTCATGACCTTCTCCATCCTTCCAGTAATGCTCATTACTACTTTGTTCAGGATTTCGAGTCTGACCAATCCCTTGTAGCTGTGCAATAATCTCCATTTTCCCCATTTAGAAGGCCATTGAGTGGCAGTTGTAATAGAAATATCTGCACCAGTATCCAAAAGACCAGAAAACCTTTTTCCATTTATAAACAAGGTGAGTTCTGATCACTGTGGACCTATGACTTATAGCCAATAGACATCAGATGAACCAAATATGACTTTTGCTCTCCTATCTCTCTTAATCTAATTTTTGGTTTGCACTAAGGGAAGTGAAATTAACTATGCAAGCCTCTGGCTTGTCTTTACCACAGAAGCTCCATTAGGAGAGTGAATCATAAACTTGATTTCTCCTTCAAAATCAGCGTCGATGACTCCAGGGTCAACAAGAATCCCTTGCATAGTGGTGCTACTTCTCCCCCAAAATATCCCTATAGTTCCCTCCATTAAAGGTCCATAAACCCCAGTGGGGAGAGCTTGTATCTCCATTTCTAGAGTCAGAACTGTATAAATGGAAGAACTGTGATCAAGCCTTGCACTGCCTGGGGTTGCTGTGAAAAGTCCTGAATGGATTTGCTGTTTGGGTTTTAAATCTAAATGAAGTGTATCTGTAGAGATGATTTCTAGTCCATATTTGTAATAATGTTGTTGGATTTTTATCCTGATATCTTTCCATATTGCAGCATCCAAGGGCCTGCGCTCAGAAAACCAAGGGCATAGATGTTGTATAAATTCCAAAATTTTCTGGATTTGCTGCTGCTGTACTTTGGCTCCCCTGTTCTTTAGAATATCTCCAAGCAACTGTATAAGCATTTGATTACTTTTTCCCTGTCCCATAACCACAGTTATTATTTACAAGTTTTACTGCCCTGCTTTTTTTTCTTGTCTATTATTTATTTCTGAGCACTCATTATTCACCTCTACACCTCTGGTATAATTTTCTTCATGAAGGTTCCCTCACATATTTACCTGTAAGTCTGGCCAAACTTCTGTGTGTTTCAGGTTTCACCTGTCAATCCCATGTTTGGTGTCATTTGTCGGAAATAAGCTTTGACATAAATACCACTTACCAAGTTAGGGGTTTAGGGACTAGAAAATAAGTAAAGAGTATGAAGACAAGAGTGAAAATAATAAAACGGAAACAGGGGATAGTATCGGGAGGTAGTTTCAGTCCAGCATTTAATTTTCCATACAATTTATACCCCAGTACAAATGGGTGAATTCAGAAACAAAAGACTTCTTTAACATGATACAAAGGACAACTTGAAAAGTTAATTGCTTTCAGTACTTTGAGATATCAAGTCATTAGCATTCTGTTGATTAGTTAGTGAACCCACCCTAGACCAAATATCCTGAACACAGACACCCCCAAGGTCAAATATCCTGTTTCAAAAGAAGAAGTATGCTTGCATATCCTGACTGTTTGTCAGGGTGGAGTTGATCTACTTGTATGGGCCATCTTAATATCAAAAGAACCATGTACCCACATCCTGATTCAAGATGTGTAGCCCTGGTTGTCAACAATTTTGAGCAACCTCAAACTTTCTGACCTTCATACAAGGTAGAAATAGGGTCACATATTTGGACCTCCACAAGTAGTATGTTTTATTTTGTCACTAAACATATGTGTGTTTGCTGTAATTTGTTCTTTAAAAATTATTTCATTATTTCCTAAAGAATTATAAAAAATATGCTTCTATTTCTCAGTTTACAAAATCATTTTCTAATGCCATGTATTTATTTACATACCCAAAGTAAAATTATACTCTTTTTATAAAGCTAATTAACATAAGATTATGAAAAACATTTCAAACATTATATCTTACCCAATGACATTCTTTCCATGTTTGTCTTTATAATTTTTATTTATTTTTTATCTTCTACTAATAAGCACAATTGTCTTTGGTAGTTCTTGTTTGACATTAGACACACTTTAGATGTCTGCAGATGCTTTGCATTTAATGAAGATTGTCAGACTATAGAAAAACAACAATCTTATACATTTTCTCCTTGACTGCTTAACTATAGTTGCAGACATATCCATACTTTGAAAAGAAATACTGAAACATTTAATAGATTTTTTGATATTATCTCATATAAAATTTACTCCAATTTCTTTTAGTTCAGATTAAAGTCATTTGCAGCAGCACAGATGCCATGTAAGAATACCCTTGCACCCTATAAGAGCTAATTAGTTTAAGCTTGTATATTTTGTCAGAAAAGTACACAACACTCAATAATGGATGCATGATGTTATCTAATACAATAGATCAGACAGAATTAGTACTCCTAGGTGACAAGTATAAAAGATAATTGATTTTGTAACAATAAAATTCTAATAATTGGAGAATTATTTTTAAGTATAATTTCAACATTGTCATATTTATTTAGAAAAGTAAATTTCTCCAAACATGGTAGCACTATGAATTCAAGAACAAATACATCATATGTGGGTATATTTTTTATTCATCATTCACTGTGTTTATCAACATGCAGCAAGGAAACTTGCTGGGATTAATTTAAAATTTTTCTAGAAGTAAAGAATGATAAATTATTGGTTCCCTGTAGAAAGAAGTTTCTGTCTCACCCTATCCTGTAGCCATTCAGTCCCAAAGAAACACACAGAGGCTTATATTAGTTATAAACTATTTGACCTACTAGCTCAAGTCTATTGTTGATTAGCTCCTGCAACTTAAATTAATCAATAAATTTTGTATGTGTTTAGTCACATGGCTTGATTCCTTTTATCTGTGAGGCATTCTCATCTTGTTTCCTCTAAGTCTGTTTGGTGACTGTGTCTCTGCCTTTCCTCTTCAAAGAATTCTCTTAGTATGGCTGCCCTGCCTATACTTCCTGCCTGGCCACTGGTCAATCAGCATTTTATTAAACTAATATGAGTAACAGAACTTCACAGTGTACAAGGGCATTGTCCCATAGCAGTTACTTATTAGTTTTTCACATATGACTACAAGAAACTCTTTTATTATCGTATTTTTCCTTCCTTACTTTAAGGTAAGTCAGTTTAAAAATAAATTTTTATGGCAGAGTCTTTGTTTTTTTTTTTTTGGTTTTTCGAGACAGGGTTTCTCTGCAGCTTTTTTAGAGCCTGTCCTGGAACTAGCTCTTGTAGACCAGGCTGGCCTCGAACTCACAGAGATCCGCCTGCCTCTGCCTCCCGAGTGCTGGGATTAAAGGCGTGCGCCACCACCGCCCGGCAAAAATAAATTTTTATGACATCAGGGATGATCAGTTTACATAATGTTACTAGATTTTGTTTTCTGCTTCTTATATCCATATTATTTTAAAGATGTTATTATTTGTGTCAGTTTATGCTATTAAATCTCATCAGTCTAGAGTTTGTTACACCTAAGTAAGCCTGGACTACTGGTAGAATCTGTAATATTCTTGAAATGTAGTGATAATTTTGAATATTAATAAAGTTATTTCTACTCCAATATGAGCCACCTTAGTGCACCAATGATAAGAACATTAAACAAATGAGAGAGACTTAATTTTTCCAAGAATTATTTAATTGTGTCTGACTATAAAATAGCAATTTGTAATTGCACAGATGGGAATGAAAATTAAAACCAAAAACTTACAGAGACAAAAAAATAAGTCTACCTAAATTACTAGGAGAAATGCTGTCTGAGATACAGTGAAAAGGTATGCTCAGATAAAAAAAAAAAAAAAAAAAAAAAAAAAAAAAAAAAAAAAACATTTACCTAAAAAGTAAATAGGCATGCTGTAATAAAGAAACATGTTCCTCAAAAGTTCTAACTCAGCAATATCACTCCTGGGCATATATCCAAAGGATAATCAATAATACTACAAGGTCACTTGCACAACAATGCTTATAGGAATATTATTCATAATAGCTAGAACCTGGAAACAACTTAGATGCCTCTCATTCAAAGAATGGATAAAGAAAATGTGGTACATTTACACAATGGAGTATTATTCAGCGGTTAAAAAAAACAAAGCCATCTTAAAATTTACAGGCAAATGAATGGAACTAGAAAAAACACCCTGAGTAAGGTAATTAAGATGCAGAAAAATGTAGTGTGGAGCAGCAGGCAGGCTTGCTTTTCATTCCACCCGGATCCCACACAGCTAGCTTTACACCGAAATAATTACACAGAAATTGTATTCATTTAAACACTGCCTGGCCCATTAGTTCCAGCCTCTTATTGTCTAATTCTCACATCTTGATTAATCCATTTCTAATAATCTGTGTAGCACCACGAAGAGGTGTCTTATCGGGAAAGATTCAGCATGTCTGACCTGGTAGCTGGCTTCATGGTGACTGCCCAGAGAGGAGTGGCATGACGATTGCCCGAGGCATCTGCCTCATTCCCATCATCCTGTTCTGTCTACTCCACCCATCTATGTTCTAACCTATCAAGCCAAGCAGTTTCTTTATTAATTAACCAATGAAATCATCAGAAAGATAGAAGACACACTTACATCATTTCCCCTTTTTCTGTTTAAACAAAAAAGAAAGGCTTTCACTTTAACATAGTAAATTTACATATAACAGTTATCAAGCAGGAATTACAGTTACAATATTTGTATCTACTTTATCTTTTATCATAAGTAAGGAAAACTATAACTATCTTATTCTTCAACTTCATCAAAGACTCCAGAAGGATATAATATTACCTAAGTAAATGAGAAGTAAGCAACTTACAAAACTCTAGAAATCACAGAGACATCTTGCTGCCTGGACAGTCACCCAAAGTTCCTCTGCACCATTGGGGCATCCATCTTCAGCCTTCAGGCCCAGAGTTTCCAGAAGACATTTCCATGAAGCAGGAAATTTCAAAGACAGTTCAGTCACTATCTGTTGTGTCTTGCAGAATGTCTCACAGACTCTTTCATGGATCAGGAACATAGAAAAGCCATCTCACCTTTACGCAAGTTCAGCAGTCCTCTCTCTGAGGGTTCTCTATGTCCAGTTTATGCTACAGTCCAGGCAAGGGCAGTTTCTTGCCCAAATGGCTATCAAACTCAATAAGGATCCTCTTTGATGCCCATCTTCCTCTTGAAGTCGCTGGTACTGCCAGGAGCAGACGTGTCTCATTGTCATGAACAGTCCTAACTTATTAAAACATTTAAAATGCCATATTCTGTAGTCTTTGAAAGATATTAAGAATGCCTATTTAACTGAAATATATCTCTATATCTAGAACATCTAACTAACATGACTACAAGCTTGATTATTATAGATGATTATCCATTAACAACCTATATTTCCTAATTATACATTATGTTTTTAAATGAACTACACAATCACAATACCTTAATCAAGATCAGAAATACATATACATATAACAAAATTGACCTTAAATTTAAATCACTAAAGCAAAATCCATATCAATGCAAATTATTCATATCTATATCATATCCCCCTTTAAATGTAAAAGAACATTTATAAGCAATATCTGGGAATATGGACATAGTTATTTCTCTCCAAACTGCTTCCTGCTGAATAGGGATGCTGATAATCAGATCTTTCATGGTGTAACCTGTGTGCCAGGTTCCTCTTAGTCGGCAGTTGAGCAAAGTAATTTTTGAGGGTGTTCACAGCAACCTTTCAGGAGGGTATGGTCTATCAAACCATATTGGGATAGAAAAAATACACAGGGTCTCATCCTCTGTGAAAATAAAAGAAGAATCTCTTTTCCAAAGTATCATATCCTTAGATCTAAATTCTGAAGTCAAGGTATTTTTAAAATATCTATGTTGGATTCATTCAGCAGCATTTATAAACAATTATCTTTTAGGAGCTGTTGCTCCTACCTCAGCATCCAAACAATTCAAAGAGAGCATAATAGCATACAATATCAAGATTCTCTGTGTATTTTCCATCTTTGTGCAGCTTTGTTTTAACCTCTATTTCTTTTATTTTTACTTTTACATTTTGAGACAAGTTCTCTGTATTATCTTCGTCCTGGAATTACTCTGTAGACCAGGCTGTCCTTGAACTTAGAGATCCTCCTATCTCTGCCTCCCAGGCATTGGGATTAAAGGTGTGTGTTACCACACCTTCAAGTCACAGAGTTCAATGTACCTCTACCTCCTAACTGTTCGGATTAAAGGTGTGTACTACCACAACCAACTACTTCCTTTTTTTCTTTTTTACTTTTAAGAACTTTAACCTTTAGCCGGCATATATTTTTAACACATAATAAACCATTTACACGTTTTCTTCGACTTTGAATCTCTCTTTTACTGTATATCTCTCTTTTTGTGACCACATGAGTCTTTAATTTACCAAACAATGTCAGTAGAACTAAAGCCGTGGCTTTGACAGCTAGATTCAGCCCATTCCTTAGTTTTCCAGCCTCATGGCAGAGGTACCGGCTGTAGCCATGTTTATAACCACAACTCTGTTGTGGTTCAAGGTCCCTGCCAGCAAGCAAGCTGCAACAGTGTTAAACAACAATCAAAAGCTCCATAGTCAGGACCGCCTGCTTGAAAGAGTAAGAGTTTGCCCTGGCAGGATGGCCCAGAAAGCTGGCATTTTAAAACGGCACAGCTTTTTTCCTGCTAAGGCTGAAAACCAAAAATCATGCGGTCGGCTTTCCATCAACACTATGTAAGTGTTTCATGGCAGGACCTCTTAAAAGAGCTGCAGGGTTTTGCAGCTAAAGCTGAGTCAGGAATCTTAGATGAGAGCGCTTGCTTGCCTCTAGCAAGCAGAGCAGACCCAAGAAATTGCTGCAACCAAGAAAACATGCTTTATTCTTTCCCAAGCTTTCTTAAGCTTTCTGTGGATTCAGTTATCCATGTGGGCGACATTCTGTAGTGTGGAGCAGTGGGCAGGCCTGCTTTTCATCCCACCCAGATCCCACACAGCTAGCTTTACACCCGAAATAATTACACAGAAACTGTATTCATTTAAACACTGCCTGGCCATTAGTTCCAGCCTCTTATTGTCTAATTCTCACATCTTGATTAATCTATTTCTAATAATCTGTGTAGCACCATGAAGTGGTGTCTTATTGGGAAAGATTCAGCATGTCTGACCTGGTAGCTGGCTTCATGGTGACTGTCCCAGGTTGGAGAATCATGGCGACTGCCCAGAGAGGAGAGGCATGATGATTGCCCGAGGCATCTGCCTCACTCCCAGCATCCTGTTCTGTCTACTCCACCCACCTATGTTCTAACCTATCAGGCCAAGCAGTTTCTTTATTAATTAACCAATGAAATCATCAGATAGATAGAAGACACACCTACATCAGAAAGACAAGCAGGGTATTTGCTCACTCATAAATGGATATTAGATGTAAAGCAAATGATAACCAGACTACAATCCACCCCTCCAGAGAAGCTAGGTAACATGGAAGGCCCTAAAACAGATACATGTACTGCCTAGGGAAGGGGAATTAGATGAGATATCCTGGGTAAATTGTGGGTGAGGGAAGTGGTAAAGGGACAGAGATGAGGGATAAGAACAAAAAGGGGAAAGGAGTGGGAGAGAAAGATCTTTATGGAGAGAGTCACTATGGGGTTAGGGAGAAACCTGCTGCTAGGGAAATTTGCAAGAATCTACAACAATTGTCCCAGGTAAGATTCCTAACAGCAGTGAAGAAGGAACCCAACCTGGCCTTCCCAGATTGGTGAATAGCCCAACTATTATCATAGAACCTTCATCCAGGAACTGATGGAACCAGATGCAGAGATCCACAACCAATCACCAGGCCAATCCAATCAAAGAGAGGGAAGAAGGAATATATGTGCAAGGGAGATCAAGATCATTGGGGAGAAATCTACAGAGACAGCTGAACCAATCTAGTGGGAACTCATGAACTCTAGACTGACAGCTGTGAAGCCTCCATGCAGACCCTCCATATGAGGAAGACAGTGGTAAAACTTGACATATCTGTGAGGTACTTGGCATATATATGTGAGGTCCAGGATATATTCCTGGTGCATAAGATAGTTTATTAGAGTCCGTTATGTATGGTGGGATTCCATGATCAGCCTTAATGCAGAGTGGGAGAGGCTTGTTCCTGTCCCAACTTAATGTGCCAGACTTTGTTGTTTTCTGACTTTCCTTGGAAGCCCTTACCCATCGAAAGAGTGGATAGGGGGTTGGCTGGAGGAAGGCAGAGGTGGGGTGGGCTGGGAGGAGTGGTTGGGAGAGAAATGTGGATGGAATGTAAAATAAAATTTAAAAAATAAATTAAAATATTAAAATTGACAAATAAAGCATAAAGGATACAGAGCAAAAATCCTATATTTCCAAGGTGAAAAAAATGAATGTGATGGAACCCCTAGAAATTCAGACTATTTGTAAATCTTCCTATTTAGAAGTCATGTGAAGATACTGTGTCACCTACTCCTTTTCTTTCTCTGTTCACTTCACAGCTATGATAGGTAATCAGTTTATGCCACCTGCTCCCCACTATGGGAAATTGCTTCACCAATGAGCCCAAGTGGCCATGAATTGAAAACATAAAACCACATAAACCACATCTGTTAGCATTAATTACCTCAGGGTTATAATCAAATTCCTGACTACTGTAGATATGAATTTGGAGAAATAGAGTGGATAAGTCTAGAAAGTCCTAATGAATGATAGTGTCCTGAATGGCTGGATGGTATTATTTGAAGGCAATATTGAGTCATTAAGATTTTCTCCATACAAATCATGTTGAAAACGAACAAAGAATATAAAGGAAAATGAAATATTATTCTAAAATGTAAGAGTTTAGAAGACTATTTTTGCTTGCATTTTATTTGTTTTATTTTGTTTAAAGACAGATATTTTCATATAATATATTCTGATTACATTTCCTCTCTCCATACTACTCCCAGTCCAGTCATTTCCTACCTCCCCTACTATCTGGAGCAATACTATTCCCATTTCTCCTTATGAAAAAAAAATCTAAGGAATTATAATAAGATAAAACATTATAAATAAAAAAAACAAATTGAAATATGACAAAATAACCAAATAAGTAAAAGAGCCAAAGAAAAATCACAAGAAACATATATAGGTAAAGTACATACCTATTTGCATGCAGGAATCTCATAAAAACATAAAATCAGAAGCCATATTATATCCTCAAAGGACTTTTAAGCTAGAAAAAGAAAAAGAAAAAAAATGCCCCAACATAATATTATAAGATAAAAAGAAAGCTCCAAAGAAGCTGTAAAGTTTGTTTCTATTAGCAATTAGCTTTTAAGCATGGCTCTTATTCTGAAGAGTGGTTGGTTTTCCCAGTGAAACTCTCTTGGAGGAAACTAAGTTTTAGTTTGCAAGTAGCTATCAATTGGAGACAGCTTCTTGGTTAGGAATAGAGACATATGTTCATGTCTTTCAATTTTAGACCCCTATGTAGTGCAGACCCATGTTGTGTTGAGAGTTTATATGTGCATGTGTACCAGTCCCTTTGTATTTAGAAGGCCTTGCTTCTTTGGTAACCTGAATCCTCTGTGGATGCTTTTTATTCTTTATGCTTCTCCTTCTGCAGAGCTTTATGAGTCTTATTTTTTATTTTAAATGTATAATAAAATAATATTTTATTTCTGTGTATGGGTGACTTGAATGCACATATGTCTGTATACCATCTGTGTGTCTAGTACCCTCAGAGGTCAGAAGAGGACATTAGATCCCCTGGAACTAGAGTTACATACAGTAATGAGTCACTATGTGAACAGTGGAAATCAAACTTAAGTTCTTTGAACGAGGAACCAGTTCTCTTAACTACCCATCCATCTTTCCAGCCCAAGATTTTATTTTATTTTTATTTATTTGTTTATGAGTGTATGGGGGACATGTGTGTATAGGTTCCCTGATGTAGAAGGGTTTTCTATCTATCTATCTATTTATTACTTTCATTGGTTAATTAACAAAGAAAACTGCTTGGCCTGCTAAGTCAGAACATAGGTAGGCAGGGAAGACAGAACAGAATTCTGGGAGGAAGAAGGCAGTGATACAGTTGCCATGTAGCCAGCCACCAGGTCAGACATGCTGAATCTTTCCTGGTAAGCCACCACCTCGTGGTGCTACACACATTATTAGAAATGGGTTAATCAAGATGTGGCAGTTATCCAGTAAGAGGCTAGTGCTAATGGGCCAAGCAGTGTTTAAATGAATACAATTTGTGTGTTGTTATTTTGAGTGTAAAGCTAGCTGTGTGGGAGCCAGGAAGGACAAAAAGCAGACCTGCTTACCTCATCACTACAGTGCCCAACAAAGACAATAGAATTTTTAGAATTGGAATTAGAGGTGATTGAGATCCCCTAGATATGGATCCTGGGAACCAAACTCTCGTTCCTTAGAGAGAAGAGCAAACACACTTAAATATTGATCCATCTCTTCAGCCCCTAGATTTAAATTGTAAGATAATGATTTAGTCCAAGTTATTTATTTTCTAAGCCTCCGCATCTATGCTAAATGGAAAAAAAAATGGTATCCAACATAAAAATTATAATAATGTAAAACCTGAAACAGGAACCTTTTGAAAATTAAAAATAGTCTAATGAAAGATGAGTGGGTGACGAGTAATGAGATGATGCTGGTGAGTTTCCAGCAAGTACGCATCAATAAAGTTGGGGAGAATTTGCTAATTTCTGAGTATGAGGAACCATGGATAGACAGAGTAGCTTATGCCTCCAGAGGAGTAAAATTGGAGGCTAAGCATGTAGGGAAGTTTTCTAAGCTCATTATAGACAAAAAGCAGAAAGCAAGCAAAGGACACAGTGCCAGGTATGACTTTCCAAGTCATCCACATGACCTGTTTTCTCCAATTAGGCCCTAACATAGGCAGTTTTCAGAGTATCCCCAAAATGCCTTCCAGTCAAAGCTGGGAACAGTAGTTCAGTACAACGTTTGGTGCATCTTCCTGTTGATACCATAGCATTAGTATTAGGATATTTCACTTTATGTGGAAAAAAATAGACATTAGTAATAATAACAATTTCTAAATGTGCAATTATGACAAAAAGTGTACGTGAATATTAGTGATGGTTCTCTAAAGTAACAGAACTCGTAAAATCAATCTCCTTCTAACTATTTCTCCATATATATGTGTGTATATATATATATATATATATAAAATGTGTGTATACCCTACATATAGTACCATATATATAATATCATATATATATACATATATATACATACATATATATATATATATATATATATATATATATATATATATATATGGGGGATTTATTAGAATAGCATACAGATATACAGATTGTGGTCCAGATAGTCTAACAATGGTTGCCTATGAGCAGAATTTTTAAGAATCTTGCTGTTGTTCAGTCTTGAAGACTGGATGTCTCAACTGATCATCAGTATATACCAGATTTCTAAAGAAGTGGGTTCTCAAGGCAGTAAAGGAATATACTTGGTAGAAAGAGTAAGAGCAAGGAGAGAGAGAGAGAGAGAGAGAGAGAGAGAGAGAGAGAGAGAGAGAGATCCTTATTCCATTTTCCTTATATAGCAGAATGTGTGGTCCACACTAAAGATGAATCTTGCTACCTCAAAGATTTCGATTAGAAGTGGGTTTCCCACTTCAAATGCTTTAAGAAAAAAAAAACTTCCTCACATGTGTGATGGTGCCCATTCATTGGGTTTTAGTTAAGTTCACATGTTAAGTTGACCACCAAGAATAGCCATCATAACTTGATTACAACTAATTCCTTTTTCCCATGAACAAAGAAAAACGAGACAAAGAAAAAAATTAAAACATTTAGCTTTAGAAGAAAATTACCTTAACAGCTCCCTACTTTAGGTTTCTTGAGGCAAAAGTGAAAGTGATTATATCTGATCACAGAAGAATATATATAGAACATATATGAATCTCTGATGTGAATCACAGAATTCTCAGATGAAGAAATCAAGAAAGTAAAAAAAATTAACTAAATAGAGAAATACCACCAATAACATTCCCAGAGTTTACCCAATGATAAAATCTTCAGACTGAAATGGTTCAAGCACTTGTCTAAGTTAACAGAAAAAATCATCTGCTTGCCTCAATAGTATAAATATAAAAACACATTTTGTATGCTGAAAAAAAAAACAAAACAAAAAAAAACCTCATAAATATCCTAGGGAACAATATGTTTATAAGAGAAGGCAAGAAAGAAACCAGTAATTAAGAACTAATTTGTGTGTATTGTATATAAAAATTCAAACCATAGAAGTATCTCACTGAGAAAATGTAGTAGCAATCATCTCAAGCACAAGGAAAATAAAATACTAAAAGAAATTGAGTATCTAAATAAGTGAGCTATTAACTTTCAGAAATGAATTCAAAAACCTTTTGTAATGAAAGAATTAAGTAACTGAAAAGATATTCCTTTAAAAGCAAGGTTACATTATGTTGGGAGCTGTGAAGCATATTTTCAGACCAGTGTATGAGTGTATTTTCAACTTGACTCCAGATGAGATGAAGCTCATGGGTATAGTATCACTCAACAAGGACCAAGGACAAGGGCAGAATACTTCTGGGCCCTGTGTATTTTCTTCTCTCTCTTAAAACCTGGAGGTTTTAGTGTCATTTTGTCAGTCATGCATGGAACAGATGTAGTCATTTCTGGAAACCACATTTTTTTTTCTCAAATATTATCCCTTAAAATTCTTTGTGAGCTGATTCTTCTCAAGTTTGTCTGGGGATATCAGCTTTTGCTTCAGACCCAAGGAACTGTTCTGATAGAGTGCTGACAGGATTAGAGGCAGATCACCCTATTTCTGTAAACATGTTTTGTTAATTTTTGAACAATAATGTTCTTGAAAAATGTATGTCTATGTCAATCACCATTTAGCTTTATAAAGACAGGATGTGCCTGGCTCAATATTTGGCCAAGCTACTATAATGATAAGTGTTGTTTTTTGTTTGTTTGTTTAAACAGCCTTTGATGTATAAGTTGGTTGTAAACATACTTGACATATTTTTTTTTTTTTTTTTTTTTTTTTTTGCTGAAGGTTAACATTGGTGGATGGGAAAATAAACTTGTTTCTTAGTAGGAAGAAACATGCTTTGTTTGATGTATAAATAAAGGTGGCTGGGGCTTTCAGGGCTGGCCACCTGTGTGAAACTAATGTGGTGCTCAGACAAATCATTTCTTCACACTGCCCCCGTCCTCTCTATTGTGACCTGAACCCAGGCTGTGGTGTGAACATAGCAACAAGAATCATGCAAAGTGGTGATATATAGTAAGATAATGTTTCACTGTATCCTACTATGTGGTTGTATACATGGCAGTGGCAAATAAAAGTAGACATTCAAATAATAGTAATAAAGATTACTATTATTCATACAACTATTGTGTGACACTATTGCTGAGGAGATATGAACAAATCTTTACTCAGCTCATGCTTCTTTGCTCCATTAGGATCTTGGGCGATGGGGAAAGTAGACACAGAGTCAATGACAGACACAAGCAATTAGGGTGAAAAAAACAACACACTCCATTTATTTCTGGGAGGGAGAGCCTTATGCACTCTCCACCCACCAAGAGAAGGATAGAAGCAACTCTGGAGCCAGGTCATTGCCATGACAGCCTCTGATTGGTCTAATCATCTTCTCTTATCAATCAGCTGCAGCTGTTGGGGCCTCTGGGCAGATGTAGGCTGGCTCATGGAGAGGTTAATTCTATGCACGCTCAAGTATTCATGCCCAGGCATGTCCTGACTCCTTTTGTGTGATTGTGTTTTCCCCACATATCCACCCTTTTTATTTTACTATTATCAGACACTCAGGGGGAGTCACGTACTTTGTTCCGACCTTGTTGTCCCCACCTCAGGATGGCTCAGCCTTATGGACAAGCTCTTACCTGTCATTGACTATATCCCTCAAAGAGTGCCACAACTGGAGAGTAGTTGGGGGTGGAGGCATCTTAGGCCATAGCTTTTTGGATTTTTGTAAGTCACACATGCATAACTTCCTTAGATTTGAATTCAGGATATCTAAGAGACATTAATACCTATAAGGTCATCTTAGTAGCTTCCTGATATGCTCTAGGAAATAGTTAAACAGAGTACAAATTAAGAGTAGCACCCCACCCAGTAAGGCATAACCTTTTTATATTTTGCCAAACTTGATAAATTAAACAAATGATCCATTTGTATAGGGGTAACATGGGTTTGATTTAAAATTAGTATTTTGGGGTCAGTTGTGAAGAGTAATTAAGGAAAATTTGTGACCATGTTCCCTTGATGTACTTGCTCAGCTGTTGATTGACTGAGGTTGTATTTTTTTTTCTTACCATCAGTGGGGTAAGACTGTAAGTTGAAAACTCTGGGTCACAGTACAGTCTGTTCATCAAATTTAGGGTCTGTACTTCTTTTAACAAGTCAATCTGTTGTTGGGGGGTTAGTATAGCATTATGAGAATAATTATTTATTAAATTTTGTATTTCTAAGGCCTTAGCTGAGGCTTGTATAGCTTCATGAAGCATCTGGGCTGTTACAGTATTTTGAGTAATAGCGAGAACAGCTGTAGTACTGCCAGCTACTACAGTAACTATTGTCCCTATTATGAGGGTAGTGATACCAGAGACCCTTCTGATTATGGTAAGTTTCATAATTTCTATTTAATGATAATGGGATGCATTAATAATCAGTATCTAAATGGAGGAAGGTATGTGAACCAGTGCGGCCTGATGGGCATCTGTCATGCTCCAACAGGTAGTTAAGTAACAGTGTGAGATAATAATGATGAAATTATGAGGTAGCATGGACCCAGTACCATTAATTATAATAAAGAAAAACAGGGGTTTTATACATGCCAGGGCAGATATAATAGTGTAGCTTGTTTTTAGAGATAATTTTAATGTTGTCAAAAGAGCTATCACTAGTATAAGTGGCATTGTGGTATTGGACACGTTGTAGGAACAGCATTGACCTATAATCCAAGCAAGTATGATGTTTACTTTTATGCTGTTTACTTTCCAGTTCCCCAAAAAGGAACAGGTTGTGACCAACACAGGGTTTTTATAAGAAAGGAGTATAGCCTCCTTGGAGAAGGAACTTCCTGCCATATCCAAACTTTATAAGCTGCAAAGATTTTGAATAGATGAATTATAGTTATCCCATGCAACAGGCAATTCTAATTTAGTAGAGTATTTATATCAATGCTGGCATGAGGGAATCAATATTCTCCTTGCTTCTCCTGTGCCATCTGTTTTTACTAGATAGCAGAGTCAGGACAGTGGCACCATTAACTCCTCTCATTGATCCCATGCTTCCATTTCTGTGAAAGTCCCCAGAATTAGTTCTAAATAGTAGTATGCATAGGGTGGTACTTGAATTTTTTTGAACATCAAGGCAAAGTATCTGATTGATCTTCCAAGAATCATTTATTGAGGATTTAATATTAACCATTGATGCATAGGGTAGCTTCTGAGTATTAATATGTGTATATATATGTATATATATATATATTATACACACATATATGTGTATATATACATACATACATATATATATATATATATATATATATATATATATATATATATATGTGCGCCTGGGAAAATTAGAGTATCATAAGCTATGGGTAGAAGGATAGTGGGTTGGGGGACAGGAGTGCACAGGTCTTTTCTGCTGAAGCAGGAATGATTAGGAGCATGGAGTAGACTATATACATTGCCCATCTTGTGCCTCAACTTCTTTCTTTAGTGCTTTCTCGCCTGGGGCAGGCAGAACATCTCTCAAAGGTACCCAAACTGGTTTGGTGGAATCCTATGGAAAGACCCAACCTTACTCTTGCCCTCAAAACAGAAGTGGAACTGGAATTACCATTGAAAGTTGATAGGGTCCTATGATCTCATCAGTGGCAGGAATATATCTCTTGGCAAGTAATATTTGTAAGCTTGACTCAACCCTACTTTATCAAAATTGAGAAAGCTAATATGAAAATCTACTTCTAACAATCCAAGATTAGGGTCCCACTTTGCTTTAGGAGAGATTAACTGGCCCAAGAACTCTTTAATGGTGTGGTTTGTATGTTCAACAATGGCCTGGCCGTGGGATTGTAGGGGATACCTGCAGTGTGAGTGATTTTTCCAAGAACCCATAAAATCACTAAACTGTTACGATATGTATACAGGGTCATTATCTGCTTTTATGACCCATGACACTGCCATTATTAATACTGTTGATTTTAGAGCTTTAATAGCATTAGTTGCCTTTTATCCAGGTATCACAAGGACATTTGTAAAGCCAGAGCAAGTATCAATCCAAACATGAAGATATCTGAGACTGCCAAATGGTGTATGGTAAGTGAGATCCATTTGCCAGATGATGTTAGGCAGCAGGCAATGGGCATTTAACCCTGCCCTTCAGAGGGGGTCCCAGAGAGGTTAGTGAAGCACAAGTTGTCTATGACCTGGATAAATGTTTGTATTTGGAGACCAGTAATTAAGAGAGGAACTTATGTAAGTTCTGAGTAGAGAGGTAAAATTGTTGATGCAGCATCTTAGCTTTTTCTAGCAAGTAAATAGATGCTGTCATTATCATAACATCTGTCTTTTCATCTTCTTTGGTTAAGAATCCTGGTAATTTAGTATGTTACCAAATATGAGATAAATACCATCATTGATTTTTTGATAGAACACATCTTGTATTAATAGCATCATACTTGCATTATTCCTTGAAAAGGCAAGAATATGGGCTGCTTGTATAGTATATTGATTATCAGAAAATATGTTAATGGGCTCATTTTGACATTCAACCAAAAATTTTAAGATTGCCAGTAATTCTACTAATTGTACAGACCCAGAAATGGATGTTATATGAGTTGTATCTTTTTATTATGTCTTTTTATTAATATTTCATATCTGGATTTGCTTGCATATGAGAAAGTCAGTGCACAAAGGGGATGGATTTAGATAATGGTATGGAATAGATTAGAATATCAATTAGGAATGAAAGGAGTTGAGCCATTATTTTATCATTGCGAAGTGGTTGCCTATTGCTCCTGTAAAAGCAGAGACCATTTACTAAAATGATATGGTATCTTCCCATAATGCCTGGGTATTCTTAATGGAAAGGGAAATACTAATTTATATGGTTCTCTCCCATATGTTCTCTGAAAAAGCATCATCTTGAGCCCAAGTTGGAAGGTCTGGTCAGATTTGGAAGTGACTATGTATAGATCAGTGTGGGTTTGGTGAAGCCACATTAGGGGTCCTTCCTGCTGTAATGCACCCAAAACTACTTTTGACATACAGAGAACCAGCAATAAGAGTTACTGTTCTGATTTATGCCATTGCAACTTGGATGTGGACATCAAAGTTAAGTATTTTTTTGTAGAACAATTTTTGCTTCCTGAGGTAGAATCACCTTTTTCTGAGGGGCATGTTGGGCCTTATAGAAAGGAAAACAAGTGTCTCATTTCTAGCCTAGGGAGCGACAGAAATGGTTTTAGCCAGTTAATTGTACCACATAGTTGTTGCAATTCAGTGAGGGCATATTCATCCTTTGCATTAGGTTTAAAGGTAAAAGGCTGAATATTCTTATTAATAGAAAATCCCAAGAAGGAGAAGCATGGTACCCTCTGGATCTTTTCTGGAAAAATCATTAGTTTAATAAAGGTTAGGTTCTAGAGGTCAATTGCATTTTGTAAATATTTTTATAAGAGTGAGCCAACAACAAGTTATTCATGCAATGGGCTACAATAATATCCTTCAGGATATTTATCAAGACTTTGCAACTTAAAGCTGACATATGGAAGGATTACTTTTCATCCCTCATTGAGATAGGACAGTCCATTGAAACCTCTGGGGCAGCCTATGCATGTTAGGTTTCCAAACTATAAAGGCAAAGTAATCCCTGTCCTACATAGCTAAGGAGATTTGAAAGAAGCAGTCTTTAGTATCTAAGATAATTATGTAATGACTGGGAAGAATAGTACTGGGATGTGAAAGATCTATCTGTGCAAATCTCATTTTTTCCATTTGGTCATATTGCCCTGAGGTCTTATAACAGTAAATATTTTCCAGATTTTGTTTGGTATTAAATAGAAAAGGGTGTTGTGTCTGTTAGTGGGTGGTTCTAGGTAGCCTAGTTCTGACTATTCAGCAACCAATTTCTTTAGTATAGAGATTTTTGGCTTAATAATAGGCCACTGTTCCAGCAACGTGTCTTGAGCCATTAAACATCAATTGGACTCTGAGGTGGGATATCCATGGAAAAGTGGCTCTTAAAATTGGGGGTGTGGTACACAAGTAGGAGTTGTGATCTCCATGCCCACTTTCTCATGGACTATGATGACATCAAAGAAGATTCGGTCATTTGTTGTGAGGACAACACCTATGTCTTCTAGAAATCTCTTCCCCACAGGTTATGAGGTATATTGGCTATAATAGGTTGAATGACACCTGTATTTCCATCCAAATTCTTCTAGTGTACTGGACGGGTGGTCATTTTTGAGTCTCATTCTTGGTCTCCCACCCTGCTGATTAGCAGACTGGTTTGAGTTTGCAATGTGGAAAATGGAGAACCTCATTTTCAATTAGAACAGTGGTATCTGTACCCATGTCTACCAGTCCTTCAATGGGTCATCCATCCAAAAATATAGTTAACATAGAAAAGTGGGGAAAAATTGACAACATCCAATAAATTTTTGGGTTAGGTGTTCCTTCTCTTACTGGTGGGGCTGAGCAGTGCCCCACCTGGATTCTGAAGGAACTTCTATGTCTACCCCAGCAGACCAGCACTCTTTTGCCCAATGAAAGCCTTTATTATATATTTTTCATGTTTTTTTTATTTAAAAATTTCCATCTCCTCCCCTCCTCCTCTCCCTTCCCTCCCCTCCCCTCCACTCATACCCCCTCCCTCCTTCTCCAGGCCAAGGAGCCATCAGGGTTCCCTACTCTATGTTAAGTCCAAGGTCCTCCCAACTCCCCCCAGGTCCAGGAAGGTGATCAACCAAGCTGCCAAGGCTCCCACAGAGCCCATTTATGCAGAAGAATCAAAGCCCAGCGCCATTGTCCTTGGCTTCTCAGTCAGCCTCCACTGTCGGCCACATTCAGAGAGTCCAGTTTCCCATTTGGTCGCATGTTCCATCAGTCCCATTCCAACTGGAGTTGGTGATCTCCCGTTAGTTCTGTCCCACCGTCTCCATGGGTGAACGCACCCCTCACGGTCCTGACTTTCTTTCTCATGTTCTCCCTCCTTCTGCTCCTCATCAGGACCTTGGGGCCAAGGGGAGATGGGGAGAGAAAAGCGTGAAGGGGAGAATGGGGAGACCTCGGGGGAATGGGATGCTTGGGATACAGGAAGGGTGGATATGGGAGCAGGGAAGCATATATCTTATTTAAGGGAGCCATCTGAGGGTTGTCAAGAGACTTGACTCTAGAGGGGTTCCCGGGTTTCCAGGGAGATGCCCCCAACTAGTTCCTTGGGCAGCTGAGGAGGGGGAGCCAGAAAAGGCCAGATCCTATAGGCATACTGATGAATTTCTTGCATATCACCATAGAACCTTCACCTGGCGATGGATGAAGAAAATGACTGAGCCCCACATTGGAGCACTGGACTGAGCCTTTATTATATATTGAACACCTATTCTTAGGTTTTGCTCAAGGGCAGTTCCTCCTCGAGTGTCCTGTTCTACCAAATTCTACATCATGTTCTATCAGGGATGTCTCTTCTCTGGCTCTATTTTTTTTGTTGGTCTGCAAATAAGGCATTCAGTGAGGCAGTTAATGGTTACAATAGGGCCGGCCCTTGGGTCCAGATCTCTAGTGGCAATGACCCATTTGTGGATGTCCTCATTTGTAACTACTTCCATTGCATTATACATGGGGGGGGCATTAAGCCCTTCCCATGTAAGTGAGCATGTCTTTAGTTGAGCCATTTTTTACCCTCTTTCTACTGCTTAAGTGACTTGAGCTAGGAAGTTCATAAAAGATTCTCCTGCTTTCTTAACTAAATTCCTAAAATAGACTGTAGAATCTTGCGGGATGCATGACTTGACTGTCCAGAATGCCAACTCGGATACTTGTCAGTAATAAACGTAGTGTCCAATCATGGATTGAGAGATAAGATCAGCATATTGTCCATGACCTATAAGCACCTCCAGGATAATTGGCAATCATTATTGTAAGTTAAGTCATGCCTTGTCCCCTGCTTGATCATCATAGGATGATCAAGGCTGTTAAGGGAAACAGCAGATTCTAGTACTGCCTTTAGTAGATTGTACCAGTAAAAATGGGTTTGTAACTGCATCACCCACTGTCTCAGTGTACTGCTCAAAGTAGGGAGAATCAGGTCCCAACTCATAGGCCACCTTTCATATCAATGACAAGTCTGCCAGTGGGGTGGCAATCCATGGCTGGTTATTTGAATTTGAGCCTAATTTTATTAGGAATTTTCCATCCTGATCTGTCACTGTTGTGTGGGGTCCAAAGTAACAGGGTAAACTCTGAAATGGAATTAGTAGCAGGCAGTAGGCAGGAGCATAGCTCATTCTAAAGATGGTATGGTGGAGGAGATGATTGTTAGGGAGCAGTGTGGGTTGAGGTGATAATGACCTTAGGGCCAGGACATTTCTTGCCATAGTCTGTTACCTTTCCTTCCTCAAACGATTTATTGTTTTGGTTTTGGCAGCCTGATTATCTTCAGAAGCTAAGGCAGAACCTGTAGTAATAGACAGGCTAACATTGCATTGCTCTTGGCAATACTTGTTTTGAGCTACAAATATCTCCTCAGAAGATGAAGACTTTAAGAACTCAATTATAACCAATAGAATGGAATGAAACTAAGTAGTGGAAGCATTCCTATAGGCACTTACCCTTTCCTGGCAAGAAATAAAATCCACATGCACAGATCAAGTTCCCACATACTCTCTGGTGATATCCAGGGGGCTATATTAGCAGACTCGGTTCAAAACTTTTTGAGGTCAGAGGATTTTGCCTTGAGGTCTTGACTAATCAAAAATGACTCAAGGGCCTCAATATGGGATTTCTTGGCCTGGGAGGGCAAGTTAACCATGATCAGAACAAGCCAAGGAGGCAGAGAATAAAAAAAAAAGAGGTGTGTTGGACCCTGGTATCTTGTGCTTACCCAGAAAATTTCATTCTTCTTTAGGTCATGGCCATTTGCCCACAGGGTGTCTCTGGAGGGGCTGACTGCTGGGAATTAGTCTTAGATTCTGCACCCGGGGGGGGGGGGGGGTCAGTCCTTATATAGGAGCATCGCGTGGACCATTTTAGCGAAAGTGTGCCTCCCTACACACACACACACACACACACACATATATACATATATATATATATATATATATATATATATATATATATATATATATATATATTCACAGATAAAACAAACAACAGAAGTGAATAGAAGGGGGGAATCTTAGCACTTACCCATTAGGACACCAGTAAACCATAGGAAATAGATGGTCAACACTGAGTACAGGGGCAATGTTAAGTAACACTAAGAGAAGAAGGCTCTAGCAGGAGGGACTCAAAATCAAAAAGTGACAGAGCTTACTCATGCTGTAAATATCTGCAGCAAAAACAAACAAAAATAAATGACCAGAAGAGCACAAAACACAACACCTCACTAACTCTGACCCAACTGGGCTCAATGCCCATTTCAAGGGCCCCTCATTGGGTACCAGATGTTGTTGTGTTCCAAAGGATCCTTGTATGGGGCAAGTGGAGGCAGAATATACAATATAGACAATGGGGAATGGGTTAAAAAAAGCAACAAACTCTTGTTTATTTCAGGTAGGGGAAAGTCCTATATACCCTCCAAACATCAAGGGAGGGGAAGAAGCAGCTCTGAGGCCAGGTCATCATAGTGGCAGCTTCTGATTGGTCTGGAACATCTTATTTTATCACTCAGATGCAGCTGTTGGAGAATCTGGGCAGACCTAGGCTGGCTCCTGAGGAAGTTACTACTCTGCATGCTCAAGTATTAATGCCTGGGCATGTCCAGAGTCCTTTTGACAGATCATATTTACCTCATAACCCCACATAAAGCAACAATGAAAAACAAAAGTAAATATACACCCAAATTGCAAATTGCTGTACCAAGAGATTTTGGGGGATTTACTTACAAGATTATTTGTAAGGCATTACTTACAGTAGCAGAAGTTGCTCAAAGAGAAAGGCATCATAAAAAGATCAACCCAGCACTCATGATAGTTTACAAATTCTAGCAATCTAAAGCTCACTGCACAACTTGCATAATGGTTGCAAGTTGATGAATGTCTCTTTCAAGCAGTTTAGATGGTTTTGGTCACTCTCAGAAAGTTCTTGCTGTTTATGAGTGGGTAGATTGGAGCTTTTTATATATGGTTAGTTGCAAGGAATTCCTGAAGTAATTGGATTGTCTACTTCTTTAGTTTAACAGGCTTCCCTAAATGACAAATTTTCTTACCTCTTCTCAGAACACCCTGTGTCTTAATAAGAAGTTTCCTTCAAAGATGGAAGAATTTTATCTCAGAAGATATTGTTACACAACAATTTCTTAGCAGCAGACATCTTGGTTCAACATATATCTTAAGATATTTGAGGAAAAAATAAAACAAATAAATACAAAATAATTTGATTCATGAAGAAAAAAAGAGCATCCCAGATACAAAATTATGGTTCTTTCACTACATATGCATATTTCCTTCCTCCTAAAGTGTCATTAAGTCAGAATTGAAGTTTTAAAACATTACTATTCAATAAGATCCATGACAATACGCCTTTAGAGAACACTAACCATGTCAAAGATGCTAAAAGGCAAAAGAAACATAGAGGTGAGATATTTGATGTAAGCATGAAAATCAGGGGCTAGGGTATTATATTTTCCTAAGGGTCTCAGAAATAGGAATTCACACACACCTTGGCAGGGAGAGCTGAAGGATAAGACTGGATTGATTTATGGGGATATTCAGAAGTATTTTCTAGGATATTTTTAATTCCTTCTAGTATCTCCTCACTATATCACACAGTTAACAATGATTGCACCCCTTTGTCAACTTTGATTAGTTTTGAGAGGGATAAATTTCTGCTGAAAGTAAACCACAGAGACATAATTTTTGGAACACTAATTCCAGTGAAAATTGTGGTTTGTGGTTCATAAGCAGGGTTGAAAATGGGTGAAATTAAGTATAAGTCTGATGAGAGAACTTTGGGGAACTATTCATCCTTCTGGTGTTCTTGAAACATAAGTACCTAGGTATGTTTTCACCATGCATGAAAGTTGAAGAATATTTAATTTCTCTAGAGGAACATAAGTGTCCTAAAATGCCATCTGGTAGACCCCTTAATAAAAGCTAGATTTGACATGCATTAATTCTGGACTTATGACAACTAGAACTTTTCAGGTGTCTCATATACAAACACACAACAATGAATTAGGTATATAATGAGTTTTACACAAAACACTGAAATTAAGGTATATATTTGTAATATACTCAATAAGATTGGAAAAAAGATTAAAACTCATAGAGATACAAGAGAGGACATCCATTTAAGATGTAAGATAGAATGATATTAAAAAAGATAATAAAGAACATGAAATATTTCTTTGAATAAAATCTGAATAGAAATAAAAAACTGAATAGAACTGCTAAAAGGTAAAATTGAAAAAAATAACTCACAGGAGGAAAACAACAAAAGATTTAAATAGAGTAAAACTCAGAAAATTGGTAATTCAAGCAACTGATTAATGAAAAAAGCTGATTATTTGAAATATCAGAAATAATAAAAAAAAACAGGGAAAAGATGTGGCAGTAAATTATGTAAGAACAAAATATCCAAGTATATATTAAAATTTCTAGGTTAAAGTGTTTTATCAAGATGCTAGGAAATAAAAACAGACCACAGCATGTCAAATCATAAAAACAATTAGAATTATGGAAGAAAGAGAAAACTTAAAACTTATAAAAAGAGAACATGCAGAAGTTAGTAAATATTAACAAGATGAAGTCATGAGCCAATTGTAAAAAAGAATGGTATTATTAAGGTACAGAACCAATGATTTTTGAAATAAAAACACAATGATCCTTGTGAGATAGAACATTGGACAGAATTATCTCACTTGAAAGTAACAAGAAAGGATATAGAGCACATAGGTAAAAGAAAAATTAACATATTGAGACAAATGAAGAAGGTAAGGTAAACACAAAAGAATTTAAAATAGGCATGCTAGGAAGGAGAGAGAAATAGGAGACTTTTGAAGGTGAAAATGGGAGATTTTGGAAATAAGTGATAAAAGTACCATAGATTTAAAAATAACTCTAACTGCCAGAGACATAAGAAAAATACATGTTCAACAAATAATAGTGAAAATATACTTAAATTCTAGGAGGGTGGTCTTCAAAGGATGAATAATCAGATGGTCATCATAGCAGCTTTATATTAAAAAGTATGAGAGAATGGTATTTTTAAAGTAGTACAGAATGTTTTTATCTCACAATCTATAATTATTCAGACATTTATATTAAAAATTAAATAAATACTAAAAGTTCTGTGGAATGTTTTCTACAGAAAGGCATTCATTAGATGTAAGTATTCTAAGATATATGAAGAGCAATAAAGGTTTCACCACATTGCTTGCCATGTAAATAGCAAGTGAACTGATGCTAACTAAAACAATACTTCTTGATGGAGAAACAGTCCCAAGAGCACTGAAACCTACTGACAACATAAAAAGTACTGTCTAAATGAGGCATGTTTACAGATTCCCAATTGTCTTTCTGTCTCTTAATTCTACATTGTCTTTAGGAACTCGTACATTTTGTTGTGTCAATTATTTAGATTTAGCCAGGGAAGGTTTCTGTTAGGTTTGTTAGACTGCAACTAAATGTCAAATGCCCAAGACACCAAAATCTTGTTGCATCAAACTTTCAAAAGTCATTATTTATCAAGGGCATACGTTTCTATTATCAGTTAGTAGGCTGAAAACAACCTGTAGAAAAGAAAATGTACCTTTCAATGTGACTGATTTTCAAAGAAATAAACATTTGAGAAACAGCCAATACTTAAATTAATGAAATGATAATTCCTAAGCAGAAGAAAAAAGGCCTAATTATCTCATTTGTTTATAATTTATATTCATTCTTTCATGTTACATATTCAGCTTTGTATGATCGGGAATCAATTAAAGTAATTCTAGATCATTTTTAAAAGACTTTCTAAAAAATAATAGCATATTGTATTTCTTCTGAGGGTGAATATATGAAGAAATTGGATTTTTCCCATATTCCTTAATAAATTAGTGATTTTTGACTTATCTTATTAACTGTGAGTGGATAGTGATAATTTATCATGGTCTTTTGATTCCATGTCCAGAATAGACTTGTATTAACTGAAAGAAAAAGATTTATACATGGACTTAACTATTCACTATGACAAAAAAAAAGGTGAAGCTAGAGAATTCTGTCCTTGTCTTCCATTCTTCTATTTCTTTCAGAATATATTGAATTAAACTTTAATATAAAGTATTTTGAGTTTTATTCCTGCATAGGCTAAGTCAAAGTAATAAAAGTGATTGTTCTGTTTTTATGGAGGGTCTCAATATATAAAGCTGACTGACCTAGAACTTTCTATGCAAATGAGTCCTGCCTAGAACTCACAGAGAACTACCTTCCTCTGCATCCAAAGAACAGTGTTGAGATTAAAGGCTTGGAACATCGTGGCAGTTTTGTTTGTTTGTATTATTAGGGGGCATGTATGCATGTATCTGTGTAAAAATACAGAGGTACTAAAGGAGGTCAAAAGGGGTTCTGGATGCCCTAGAGCTGTAGTTACATATACGAGTGAGATGCTATAATTAGTTCCTGTGGAAGAGCAGGAAATGCTCTTAACAGCCAAAATTTATTTTTTTCTTGTTTTTATTTTGCTTGATCAAAAAATATCCTTTTCCAAGTGAATTTAAAGTACATACACAGTAGAGTACTACAAAGCAAAAAAATTGACATCTTGAAATTTACAGACAAATGGATGGATCTAGAAAACATCATAGAGTGAAGTAACCCAGACTCAGAAAAATAATATGAAAAAAAACTGGCACAAATAATCCAGGAAATATTGGAAACTATGAAAAGACCAGCTATATGAAAAATAGGAATAGAGGCAGGAGAAGAAATCTGGGTCAAAGGCAGTGAAAATATTTTCAACAAAGTCATAGAAAAAATTTCACTAACCAAAAGAAGGGGATGCCTATCGAGGTACAAGAAACAAACAGAAAAGCAAATAGACTTGACTAGAAAGAAAATCTGTTCACCATATAATAATCTAAACACTAAACGTAATGAACAGGAAAAGGATTAATACAAGTTGCAAGGGAAAAATACCAAGTAACATAGAGAGGCAGACTTATTAAAAATAACCCCTAACTTCTCATCAGAGATTCTCAATGCCAAAAGGACCTGTGTTGACTGAGTTTTCTGTCCCACCAGGTCCCACAGCTGTTTAGTCCCAAATAAATACACAAAGGTCTACAATAATTATAAAATGATTGGCCTAGTATCTTAGGATTTTTTTTAACTCTTATAACATATATTAGTCCATAATTTCTGTCTGTGTTGGCTACATGGCTTGGTACCTTTTTTGGCAAGGTAGTCACATCTTGCTTTCTCTGTGTCTGGCTTCCTCTGTGTCTGGGTAACAACTGCAGCCTTAAACTTTCCTCTTCCCAGAATTCTCATTGCCCTGCTTCTATTTTCTGTTTGGTCACCCCCCCCCATACTTCCTGCCTGGCTACTGGCTTTTATTTAAAATACAAGTGCCATGGTACAGATCATTGTCCCACAGCAGACCTGTATGGCTGCTCTATGTATTCTAAGAAACAACAGACTCCAGTCCTGACTATTATAGTCAGCAAAACTTTCCATCACAATAGATGAAGAAAATAAGACATTCCATGTTCAAACCAAATATAAGTACTATATCTCAACAAATGTAACCTTACAAAAGGTGCTATAAGGAAAATTCTAATTGAAAGGGGTTAATCCCACCCTATACACATGTAGTAAATAATTCCAGACAGGAAATCAAAAGAGGGGAAACACACACACACACACACACACACACACACCACCACCACCACCACCACCACCACCACCACCACCACCACCACAACAACAACAACAACAACAAAAATAAAATAACATAAATCAACAAACACTTCTCATTGATAGCTCTCGACATTCCCCAGTAAAAAGACAGAGACTATCACAGTGGATTTGCATGCAGGATCCATCCTTCTGTTGTGCCCAAGAAAGAAAATTTATCATAAACATCATCTCAGTGTAAATGGCTAGAAAAGTCATATCTCAAGCAAATGGAGCTAAGAAGTTAGCTTATGTAACCAATTTAATCTGACAAAATGAACGCCAACTACAACTAATCAGAACTGACAGGGAAGGACACTATACATGCTCCAAAGGAAATAGCCACAGAGTATATTGAAATTCTTCACATCTAAACACCAAAGAGCACCTAACTTCACTACTACAGCTGAAATCACATACTGGCCCTCACACAATGATAGGAGAAGATCAGTACCATACTCTTAACAATAGATCATCCAGGCAAAATCCAAACAGACAAATTCTGGAACTAACCGAAATGAGAATATCTTCCTCTCGGCACCTTAAGAACTTTCTCCAAATCTAACCACATACTGGACACAAAGCAAATCTCAGCATCTCAGCAGATACAAGAAAATTGAGATTACACCTTGCATCCTTTTAGATCACTACAGAGTAAAACTGGATATCAAAAAAAAAAGCATCAGAAAGCTAACAAACTTGTGGGACACAATAAAAACATCTTTAAGAGCCAAGTTCATAGCACTAAGTGCCTACACAAAAAATTAGAGGGATCTCATACCAGCAACTTAACAGAATAATTGAGTCATCCAGAAGAAAGAGTATAATACAATCAAACAGAGTAGAATACCAAAAGCAAAACCAAAATTCAGTGAAAATAATCAATTAAATCATAACAAAAAATTACAAAGAATAAATAAAACAGAGTTGGTTCTTTTGAAAAATCAATGTTTCACAAATTCTTATCAAAACTAACTAAAAGGCAAAGAAAGATTCAAGTTCACAGAATTAGAAATGAGAAGGAGTACATAACAACAGATATTTAGTGAATTAGAGAATCAAACAGACATACCTTACCAATTTGTACTCTACCAAATTAGGTAACCCAAAAGAAACAGGATTTTCTCAATACAATTGACTTACCAAAGTTAAATCATGATCAAATAAGCAATTTAAACAGTTATATACACCAGATTAGGAAAGATAAATAGAATGAATAATTGTGAATTTTATGGTGTCTAGAATGGGAAGATTAGTTGGGGTTGTAGAGTGAAGAGTGGGGCAAGGGATGGGGAATGGAGAAAGATAACTAAAATTAATGGCTATTTAAGTGGCAGTATAGAAATATAATACAGTAAACACATCCAAAACAGGAAATAGAGCCTTAGCTGGACATCTTTTGTAACCAAATCAAAATTCCACTACTGGGACTAATTTACTCTAATTGAGTTGTTGACCAAAGGTGTACCATGGGAATCGCCAATCAAATCATCCCAAGCTGTTGTCAAGACTATAAGTTACTCTCCACAAACTGACAATAAGATCCCTTTGCAGAAGACAACATGTACACAACTAACTGAACATGGAATAGTCAGGCTGATGCCTACATATAGCTTCAACACTTCCACTCTAGTATGTGTGGTACAGGAGGGACTTTCCAGGATAAAAAAAAGTAAAATGTAAACACCAACCCATGCAAAAAGCTTTTGAACAAAATATGTACTACCTACAAGAAACACTTGTGGGAGTAACCAGCCAATATATGATTTGACTTAAGGCCCTCTCCATGAGATAGAACACACATCAACACTGCAAGGATGACCAGAAACCTAAGAGAAGCTATCCCAAGAACCTAGCTTATAACTAAATACTATTATTCTAAAACAAATGATAGATCAATAAAATGACTCTTAAAGATATTCTACTATACTCATAGATCAATACCTTGTTTGCTCTTCATGAGACAATTTTCCTCCTATAGGTGATGGGGACACTTACAAAGACACACAACAGAAATTATCCAGAGAGTAAGAGACCTTGGACCATTAATCCCTAAATGGGATGTCACCATTAAATAATTACCCTGAAGGTACTCTGCTCCTCAGAAGAGAATGCAGAAAGAGTATAAGAGTCAACAGAGAAGATGGTGACACCAAGAAAATAAAGCCCTCTAACTCAACATGATCAAAATCATATGAACTTACAGAGACTGAGGTAGCCTGCACAGTTTAAGTATATATTATGATTTCTAGCTTAGTGTTTTTAATTTTATAGGATTCCTGAGTGTGCAAACAAGTATCTTTTTTATCTATTGTCTCATCTTTTTCCTAGGATTTTTCTTAGACTCTTTGTTTACCTTTTTCAATTCTGATGTGCTTATTTTTGTTTTATAATATTAAATTTTATTTTATTTAAAATGTGAATAGATAATCACCAAGAAAAGCAAAATATATAATTTAACAGAAAGTACTACTCAACAAATATAACTTTGTCTTATTTACATTGCATTTAAGTTGATCCCAGCAAACAAAATTATCCAACACTATTCTACTTTGTACTTTTGGATATTAGACAGCTTGTTTCAATGAATGGAAATTCTGAACATTCCCTCTTATGACAGATGACATCAGGAAAACATAACCAACTGAATTAACTAAGCAGGGATCCTGGAGATGGAAGGAAAAGGCACAGAGCATGTATATATCTATACCAGGCTGTCATATCTATAAAGCCTGCTCTTTTTTTCCCCCTAATGTTGAAGAGAAAATGGATATGGGGTAAATATGGATGAGAGTGAGGGTGAGTATGACATATGAGAAGTGGAGGAGGAGAAATTATGATCAGGTTGTATTGTTTGAGTGAGAATCTATTTTAGATAGAGATAGATAGATAGATAGATAGATAGATAGATAGATAGATAGATAGATAGATAGACAGATGATAGATAGATAGATAGATAGATAGATAGATAGAAAAAGAATTTTTTTAAAAATGCAAGAAATATTTCTAAAATATTAATCTATTTTTTCTTTTCTTCTATGGAAAATCAGTATTTTTTATTTAATATATGCTGTTTATGGTTTTCCTCCCTCTACTTCTTCTAGTTTCTTCTCACTTCCCCTTTCATCCAGATAAACTCTATTTCTGTCTTTCCTTCATAAACAAACAGGCATATAAAGAATAGAAATAAAATAAAATAAGATTAAGCAAAACCAATCCAATCAGAATATGATTAAAACAAAAGCCAGAAAACCCCCCAAAAAGTACAAAAATATAGAGAAAGACAGAGATACATATAATTGTACACACAGGACTCTCATTTTAAAAAAAATCATAATGTACATGCAAAGAACCTACAGAAGGAACATTGCCAAACTCTTTTTATAAGGCTACAATTACCCTGATACCAAAACCACAGAAAGACATTACTAAGAAGGAGAATTGCAGACCAATCTCACTCATGAACATTGATGCAAAAATACTCAATAAAATACCAGCAAATCAAATCCAAGAACATATCAGAACCATCATCCACCATGATCAAGTGGGATTCATCCCAAAGATACAGGAAGGGTTCAACATATGAAAGTCTTTCAATGTAATCCACCATATAAACAAACTGAATAATAAAACCCATATGACCATCTCATTAGATGCTGAAAAAGCTTTTGACAAAATACAACATACCTTCATGTCAAAGGTCTTGGAGAGAGCAAGGATACAAGAAATATACCTAAACATAATAAAGGCAATATACAGCAAGCCAACAGCCAACATCAAACTAAGTGGAGAGAAACTCCAAGTGATTCCACTGAAATCAGGAACAAGACAAGGTTGTCCACTCTCTTCATATCTATTCAATATAGTTCTTGAGGTCCTAACTAGAGCAATAAGATACCAAAAGGAGATCAAGAGGATACAAATTGGAAAGAAAGAAGTCAAACTCTCAGTGTTTGCTGATATGACAGTTTACGTAAGTGATACCAAAAATTCTACCTAGAAACTTCTACAACTCATAACATTTGAGTGATTAAGCAGGATACAAGATCAACTAAAAAAAAAAAAAAGACAGTAGCTCTCCTGTACACAGATGATAAAAGGGCTGGGGAGGAATAAGAGAAACAATACCCTGCAAAATAGCCATAGATAACATAAAATATCTCAGGGTAACTGTAACAAAACAAGTGGAAGGATGACAGGAACTTTAAATCTCTGAAGAAAGAAATTGAAGAAGACTCCAGAAAGTAGAAAGATCTCCCATGCTCTTGGGTAGACAGAATTAACAAAGTAAAAATGGCAATCTTACCAAAAGCAATGTAGTTTCAATGCAATGCCCATCAAAATCCCAGCAAAATTCTTCAAAGACCTTGAAAGAATGACTCAACTTCATGTGCAAAAACAAAAAACCCAGGATAGCCAAAACACTACTGTACAATAAAAGAACTTCTAGAGGCATCACAATTCCTGACTTCAAACTCTACTATAGAGCTATAGTACTAAATACTATGATATTGGCATAAAAACAGAAAGGAGGACCAATGGAACTGAATATAAAACCTGGATATTAATTCATACTTTTTCCTTTGAACACCTGATTTTGGACAAAGAAGCAAAAAATATCAAATGGAAAAAAGAAAGCATATTTACCAAATGGTGCTGGCATAACTGGATATCAACATGTAAAAGAAAGAAAATAGACTCATAGTTATCACCATGCACAAAACTCAAGTCCAAATGGATCAAAGACCTCAACATAAAGCCAGCCACACTGAACCTTATAGAAGAGAAACTGAGAAGTACATTTGAACACATTGTCACAGGAGACCACATCCAAAATATAACCCCAGGAGCACAGATACTGAGAGAAACAATTAATAAATGGAACCTCCTGAAATTGAAAAGCTTCTGTAAAGCAAAGTACATTGTCAACAAGACAAACTGACAGCCTACAGAATGGGAAAAGATCTTCACTAACACCACATCACAGAGGTCTGATCTCCAAAATATACAAAGAACTCAATAAGTTGGTAATCAAAAGAACAAATAATCCAATAAAAAATGGAGTACAGACCTAAACAGAGAACTCTCAACAGAGGAATCTAAAATGGCTGAAAGACACTTAAGAAAATGTTCAACATCCTTTGTCATTAGAGAAATGAAAATACAAACAGCTCCGAGATTCCATCTTACACCTGTAAGAATGGCCAAGATCTAAAACAGTGATGACAACTAATGTTGGAGAGGTTGTGGGGAAAATAGAACACTTCTGCATTTCTGGTGGGAATGTAAGTTGGTACAAGCCCTTTTGGATGTCAGTGTGGTGATTTCTCAGAAAATTAGGAAACAACCTTCCTCAAGACCCAGTAATACCACTTTTGCGTATATATCCAAAGTGTACTCATTTGTAGCACAAGGACCTATGCTCATCTATGTTCATAGGAACATTGTTTCTCATAGCCAGAACCTGGAAACAACCTAAATTTCCCTCAACCGAAGAATGGATAAGGAAAATGTGGTACATTTATACAATACACAGTAGAAAAAATAATGACATCTTAAATTTTACAGGAAAATAAATAGAGTTAAAAAACATAATTTTGTGTGAGGTGACTGAGACATGAAAAGACAGTTATCACATCTATTCACTCATAAATGGTTTTGAAACATAAAGCAAAGTAAATCAGCCTACAAATCACAATCCCAGAGAACTTAGACAACAGGGAAGACACTAAGAGAGACATACATAGATCTAATCTACATGGGAAGGAGAAAAGGACAAGATTTCCTGAGTAAATTGGGAACATGGGGACCTTGGGGGAGGGCTGAAGAGGAGAGGATAAGCAGGTAATGGATCAGAGAAAAATGTAGGGCTCAATAAAAGTCAATAAAAAATTTAAATTACAAAAGAAGAGATAAGTGAGCCTTGTGGTAGAATGTAGATCAATAGAAGCAAATTAATTTGAGTTATAAGTGCAAGGTGGAGACAAGTCTAAGGTAATGTCAAGCTTCCATAATTTTAAAAGTTTCCAGGTCATTATTTGTAGGCTGTTGGTCAAAAAAATAGGCCAGCACAAAATATTCTTACAGGGTAACCCCAGTCTGAGATAATTTTTTTAAATTTCAATGTTTTTGCCTGTGGATTTCATTATTTCATTTTAAACATCTGAGTAATATTCCATTGTATATATGTGTTATTTTTTCTTTATGCATTCTTTCTTTTTATGATTATGATTATGATTATTATTATTATTAAAAATTCTGCATCCGCCCCACCTCCCATGTCCCTCCCCCTCCCTCCAACTCCCCTTCCCCTCCCTTTCCAGTCCAAGGAGCAGTCAGGGTTCCCTGCCCTGCGGGAAGTCCCAGGTCCTCCCCCCTCCATCCAGGTCCAGTACATGCACTAGGATCAAAACCCAGTGCCATTGTCCTTGGCTTCTCAGTCAGCCCTCATTGTCAGCCACGTTTAGAGAGTCCAGTTTGATCCCCTCTGTTTTCAGTCCTAGTCGAGCTGGCCTTGGTGAGCTCCCATTAGACCAGCCCCACCGACACAGTGGATGGGCGCACTCCTTGCAGTCCTGACTTCCTTGCTCATGTTCTCCCTCCTTCAGCTCTTCATTTGGGCCTTGGGAGCTCAGTCCAGCGCTCCAATCTCTATCTCCCTCCATCGCCAGATGAAGCTTCTATGGTGATATACAAGATATTCATCAGGATGGCTATAGGAAAGGGCCATTTCAGGCTCCCTCTCAGCTGCCCAAGGAACTAGCTGGGGACATCTCCATAGATACCTGGGAACCCCTCTAGATTGAAGTCTCTTGCTAACTCTAAAATGGCTCCCTTAATTAAGATATCTTCTTCCCTGCTCCCCTATCCACCCTTCTTCCATCCCAACCATCCCATTCCCCCAGGGTCTCCCCATCCTCCACTTCACCCTTTTCTCTCCCCATCCCCCCATCCCCCCATCCCACCCCACCCCCATGTTCCCATTTTTTGTCCGGCAATCTTGTCTAGTTCCAATATCCAGGAGGATAACTATATGTTTTTCTTCGGGTTCACCTTCTTATTTAGCTTCTCTGGGATCAGGAATTATAGGCTCACTGACCTTTATTTATGTCTAGAATCTACTTATGAGTGATTCATCTTTTTGGGTCTGGGTTACCTCACTTAGGATAGTGTTTTCTATTTCCATCCATTTGCATGCAAAATTCAAGATGTCATTGTTTTTTACCACCGAGTAGTAATCTAATGTGTATATATTCCACACTTTCTTTATCCATTCTTCCATTGAAGGGCATCTAGGTTGTTTCCAGGTTCTGGCTATTACAAATAATGCTGCTATGAACATAGTTGAACAAATGCATTTGTAGTATGATAGGGCAACAACTCTTGGGTATATTCCCAAGAGTAGTGTTGCTGGATCCTGGGTTAGGTTGATCCAGAATTTCCTGAGAATTATTAATTTCTTTTCATTTTTGAGTAGGTCTTCATTAAATAATTCTTCAATAAATTTTTTAAACAATTTGTGACCAGTTATTTTTTCTTCTCCTAATGATTTTCCTTATATGTACTGGCAAACCGAATCCAAGAACACATAAGAAAAATTATTCATTATAATCAAGTTGGCTTCATCCCAGAAATGCAGGGCTGGTTCAACATAAGAAAATCTATCAATATAATCCATCATATAAATAAACTGAAAGAAAAAAACATATGATTATTTCATTAGATGCTGAAAAAGAATTTGAAAATTTTCAACACCCCTTTATGATAAAGGTTTTGGAGAGATTAAGGATACAAAGGTCATACCTAAATGTAATGAAAGCTATTTACAGCAAGCTGACAGCTAAAGTCAAATTAAATGGAGAGAAACTCAAAGCCATTCCACTAAAATCAGGAATATGACAAGGCTGTCCACTCTCTCCATATCTCTTCAATGTAGTGCTTGAATTTCTTGCAATAGCAATAAGACAGCATAAGAAGATCAAGGGGATTCGAATTGGAAAGGAAGAAGTCAAACTTTCATTATTTGCAGATGATATGATAGTGTATATAAGCGACACCAAAAACTCTACCAAAGAACTCCTACAGCTGATAAACACCTTTAGTAATGTGGTAGGCTACAAGATCAACTCCAAAAAATCAGTTGCCCTCCTATACATAAAGGATAAAGAAGCAGAGAGGGAAATCAGAGAAACATCACCTTTCATGATAGCCACAAATAGCGTAAATTATCTTGGGGTAACTCTAACCAAGCAAGTGAAAGATCTATTTGACAAGAACTTTAAGTCTTTGAAGAAAGAAACTGAAGAGGATACCAGAAAATGGAAGGATCTCCCTTGCTCTTGGATTGGGAGAATCAACATAGTAAAAATGGCAATCCATTCTTTTTCTTAGGGATGTCTACTTGATTTCAAATTCTGGCTTTTATAAATGGAGCAGAAATAAGAATGGTTGAGCAAATGTCTTTGTAGTTGGATGTGGAGTCCTTTGTGTATATGTCCAAGAGTGGTATAGCTCAATCATGAGGTAGATATATTCTGACATCCCTGGAGAGCTGCCATACTAATTTCCATAATGGCTGAATGCATTTTCACTCCTGCCAGGAAGGATGAGTGTTCCACTTACTCCACATTCTTGCTTCCTTAACCTGTTACTTGTTTTATTGTTCTTAGACATTCTGAGGGGTGTAAAGTTAAATCTCAAAATAGTTTCAGTTTTCATTTCCCTGATGACTAAGGATGTTGTACATTTCTTTAAGTGTGTCTCAGCCATTTGAGTTTTGTCATTTGAGAATTTTCTCTTTAGAACTGTGCCCCATTTTTAATGGGTTGAATTTTTTTTATTTTTACCTTCTCTTAGTTTGAAAAATAAAAGAAGTTAAGTTGATCATGTTTGGTCTTAATGCTAACTTTGACATGCTTATATGTGGAAATAAATCCCAGTTTTATGTGAAAGACATCATGTTAGGATTAACTCTATCTGCAAGGTAGTTATATTGTTCCAGGTTGGGTCCCCTGACACCCAGATCTTGAAAACAGATTTGGAGTTTAAGGATTACCTTCAGAAAACAATTCATGATTTCTCAACCTGTGGGTTATGACCACTTCTAGAAACTTTTATCTTGAAAAATGTTTAAATTATTACTCATTAAAGTGAAAAAATCAGTTATGAAGTAACAACAAAATAATTTTACACTTGGAGGTCACCACAACATGTGAAATTGTACTAATGGGTCACAGTATTAGGAAGGTTGAGAATTACTTATGTCATAGAAAGTGCTCTTAAAATCAGTGTCTGTTAATTATTATAGGATGGATTGGGTGTTAGATATGGCTCGTAAAAGTGAGTCAAATGCAGGTGAGGTAGTGAATCTTTGCTATTTGATAAAGCTCATTTTTCAAATTTCTATTGTGTATCTTAGAATACTTGACAATGAGTCAGAAGATAAATAGTCCTACAAAAAATTAGTTCATTATTCACATTTGCATTTTCTGTTTTAAAGAAAATACAGTCATTGGATTATATGGACTATATTATGATTATTTCTTTCTTTTTCTTTCTTTTTTATTTTATTTTTGTTTTTTCAAGACAGGGTTTCTCTGTGTAACAGCCCTAGCTGTCCTGAAGCTAGCTCTTGTAGACCAGGCTGGCTCTGAATTCAGAGATCCGCCTGCCTCTGCCTCCTGAGTGGTGAGATTGAAGGCATGTGCCACTACTGACCAGCTCTATATTAGGTTTCTTGATTCTAGCTTCTAGTATTGCATCAAAATTCTAATTCTGAACTTGTTTTGGTGAAGATGGGGATTTTCAATTATTCATTATGTGACAGGTAAGTGTTGGGCTAGGCTAAAATATACTTTGCTGGTCACATTATTTGGGACTGAAAAGAAGAAAACCTTAAGAATTTATAAAAGACTAGATAAGGTAGTACAAAGCTCAGAATGATGATTTTACTGCTTCTCATCCCCAGTGCCTAGATTATATACATATACCAACAGGCCCTGCCTCCTGCCTAAACTATATTAATAGCAGTCTAAATAATTTCAGATACAATTCTGAACATCTTAGCAAGGCCCTTTATTGATTTCCCATATTTCACTTCATATAACTTTACTGTTTATTTCAGATCAACCTCCAACTATGCTAAACTAATTGTGTCTATGCTAGCATTTGATTCAAATTCCCAATCCCACCTTTCTCTTTTGTTTAGCTTCACTATCCAAATTTCATCTTAGATTCATTCACGTTTAAATAAGTCATTTTCCTAGGACTTTGGCTTTGGACCATTTTTATTTAAGATATCTATTTTCTTTCCCCACACATCTGAATTTAAAAAAAAATGGGCAAATAATGGACTTGGAATTTGGCTCTAGAGAAACAGAAGGGCTAGCTCTATTTAAATTAAAAAAGACATAGATAACTGACATAATAGTTTAGAATGGAAAATGAAGACAGAGATTAAAAGAGAGGAAAAGCATGAATACAAAGAGGTGAAACTAAAAGGGCAGCAACTCATAAGACGAGAAGAAAGAAAAGAAAACCACCAAAACAAGTTTAATTCACTTGTCAGGCAGTTGCTATATAAAAGAGCTTTTGGCGGAATTATAACTGAAGAAAACTGATACATAAAACCAGTAAAAGTCTGAGGCTGAGTAAATTCTAAAACTGTATCAATTGACTGAAAGTCCAGGTTTTTGTCTCCTCCATTGCTTCACTGACTGAGACTTTGTGTTCAAGAGGGACATTAAATTTATTCATAATTATCACTCTCCCATCTTCTTTCTAACAGATTCTCTTAAACTACTTATCTTATTTACAAAAATGCACTGTGTGTTTGTGTGTGTTTGTGTACATTCACATGCACAAAGCTTGCAAGTGGAGGGCAAAGGACAACTTATAGGAGTCAGCAGTCTTTTTTCCCATGTTGGTGCCAGTAATAAAACTAAGGATATCACTTCTGCATGAAGCATCTTTAACTGCTACACCATCTCACAGGTACCCAACACCTAGTCGTTGGCATGTATGTCATAGATGGAATATCTTACTACATATTAAATTTAAGATGAGGAAATGAGGGAGAGATAAAAGCACATCTAGAAAAAAGTAGTGCCAGCATTCTTCCAAAAGCATGTAGATACTATCTGCATAGATTTCATAACAGAAATTGTACCACCCATAATGATTCGTGTGTATTGTTTTAAAAGTCCATCTGTGTAAGTTAGGATGTTAGTGAAAACTGTACAAATTCTGAAGAAACCTGTTAGTTTTATGGGGAATATTATTCATGATGACTCATATACAAATATACCTATAAAATTGTCATTTAAAATATTTTATTATTTCACAAATAAAATAACTGTTTTTCTTCCTCATTTTTTTTATTAAAAATTTCCATCTCCTCCCCTCCTCCTTCCACTTCCCTCCCCTCCCTTCCACCCATACCCCCACTCCACCCCTCTCCAAGCCAAAGAGCCATCAGGGTTCCATTCACTATGTTAAGTCCAAGGTCCTCCCAGCTCCCCCTAAGTCCAGGAAGGTGAGCAACCAAACTGACAAGGCTCACAGTGAGCCTGTCCATGCTGTAGAGTTCATGCTCATTGCCGTTGTCCTTGGTTTCTCAGTCCTCCTCCACCATCAGCCACATTCAGAGAGTCTGGTTTGGTCCCCTGTTCCATCAGTCCCATTCCAACTGGACTTGTTGGTCTCCCGTTAGATCTGTCCCACCGTCTCAATGGGTAAATGCACTCCTCACAGTCCTGACTTCCTTGCTCATGATCTTCCTCCTTTTGTTCCTCATCAGGACCTTGGGAGCTCAATCCGGTGCTTCTATGTGGGGCTCTGTCATTTTCTCCATCCAATGCCAGGTGAAGGTTCTATGGTGATATGCAAGATATTCATGAGTATGGCAATAGGATCTGAACATTTCTGGCACCCTCTCCTCAGCTGCCCAAGGAACTAGCTGGAGACGTCTTCCTGAACACCTGGGAGCCCCTCTAGAGTCAAGTCTCTGCCAACCCTGGAATGGCTCCCTTAATTAAGATATATAATTCCTTGTTCCCATATCCACCCTTCCTATATCCCAACCATCCTATTCCCCCAAGCTCTTCCCATCCTCCACTTCACACTTTTCTCTCCCCATCCCCCCATTCCCCCATCCCACCCCACCCCCAAGTTCCCATTTTTTGTCCGGCAATCTTGTCTACTTCCAATATCCAGGAGGATAACTATATGTTTTTCTTTGGATTCACCTTCTTATATAGCTTCTCTAGGATTTTTTTTTTTTTTTTTACGAATTATAGGCTCAATGTCCTTTATTTATGACTAGAAACCAATGATGAGTGAGTACATCCCATGTTCATCTTTTTGGGCCTGGGTTACCTCACTCAGGATGGTGTTTTCTATTTCCATCCATTTGCATGCAAAATTCAAGATGTCATTGTTTTTTACCGCCGAGTAGTACTCTAATATGTATATATTCCACACTTTCTTCATCCATTCTTCCACTGAAGGGCATCTAGGTTGTTTCCAGGTTCTGGCTATTACAAATAATGCTGCTATAAACATAGTTGAACAAATGCTTTTGTAATATGATTGGACATCTCTTGGGTAAATTCCCAAGAGTGGGATTGCTGGGTCCTGGGGTAGGTGGATCCCAAATTTCCTGAGAAACCTCCACACTGCATTCCAAAGCATTTGCACAAGTTTGCATTCCCACCAGCAATGGATGAGTGTACCCCTTACTCCACATCCTCTCCAGCAAAGGCTATCATTGGTGTTTTTGATTTTAGCCAATCTGACAGGTGTAAGATGGTATCTCAACGTTGTTTTGATTTACATTTCCCTGATTGCTAAGGAGGTTGAGCATGCCCTTAAGTGTCTTTTGGCCATTCGAACTTCTTCTGTTGAGAATTCTCTGTTCAGTTCAGTTCAGTGCCCCATTTTTTAATTGGGTTAATTAGCATTTTAAAGTCTAGTCTCTTGAGTTCCTTATATATTTTGGAGATCAGACCTTTGTCTGTTGTGGGGTTGGTGAAGATCTTTTCCCAGTCAGTAGGCTGCCTTTTTGTCTTAGTGACAGTGTCCTTTGCTTTACAGAAGCTGCTCAGCTTCAGGAGGTCCCATTTATTCAATGTTGCCCTTAATGTCTGTGCTGCTGGGGCTATACATAGGAAGCGGTCTCCTGTGCCCAAGTGTTGTAGAGTACTTCCCACTTTCTCCTCTAACAGGTTCAGTGTGTTCAGATTGATATTGAGGTCTTTAATCCATTTGGACTTGAGTTTTGTGCATGGTGATAGACACGGATCTACTTTCATTCTTCTACAGGTTGACATCCAGTTATGCCAGCACCATTTGTTGAAGATGCTTTCTTTCTTGCATTGTGTGCTTTTATCTCCTTCATCAAAAATCAGGTGTTCATAGGTTTGTGGGTTAAGATCCGGGTCTTCTATTCGATTCCATTGGTTGACTTCAGTATTGAAAACAGCTTGGTATTGGCATAAAAATAGAGAAGTCAACCAATGGAATCAAATAAAATAACTCTTATATCAATATAGTTAAAATATAACAGTAAATATTGTTTATATCTTTGTTGCCTGATTTTTAATTTATGAATATATAATATGGATATATAAGAATTCATATTACTATACCAAAATTTATTCAGTCAATCTCTGGAAATGGTTATTTTTAGCATTTGATTTGGAAGTTCATTATTGTGCTGTTTCTTTCAGCAAAGTATTTCTTGAGACCAGAAAATTGTAGAGATAGGTATTTATTTGTTTTTAACAAATCCCCAACACTGAACTCAGAGCCAAGTAGACGAATAAATATTTAAATAGAAAGTCAGAAAGAAACAAAACAATGTGGTACATTAAATATACAAGATAACATCTGAATATCACAAAATCTATTTGTTTTTCATTTCATACTTCATTCAAGAAAAGTAATAACAACTAAAACCAGAATATCCAGAACTACAGAAGAAAATAAAAGGTTCAGGAAATGCTCTTGAATTCGTGGCTGTGAAGTTTTCAAAATATGGTTATATCTGTTTTTCAGTAAGATGTTTTTAAATAGTCTAGTGATTTCCTATGGGCTATTGACTTCTATAATTTCTCATCTAAATTTTGCCTGAATGTTTTGTTTTGTCATAATTTCATTTGTAAAGCTGAGTATTATGTGTCCTTTTGAATACCTTTCCCACCATGATCTGAATTAAATTGTGTGGTGACTCCCCAATATTAAGTCCTGTAGGAGTTTCCATTCATCATCAAGCACAGAGTGACTACTAGGGTCTCAAAATAATTGCCAGAGTAAAAGTAATCTGTTTGTTTGAGTAAAAACATTATTTTATCCCATTTTCCTATGAGACATTTTAGAATCAACGAATAATAGTGAATGTCTACAATGTCAAGCACAGCAATAAGTGATACATACAATTTAAAAATAGTACCAGTCATATAATATTGAGGGAACTAATAGAAAAGATAAGATAGCAAACCTGCTTATAAAATACAAAATTGGTCTATCTGAACTCATACTTTTTCTCCAACCTCATCAAGAAACATTCCTTTAGCTTCTCTTAGTAACTGCTGCCCTCAATTCCTTTGTCTTTTTATCTCAATTTAATATTTTAAATCAGTTATATTTCCAATGTCAGGCAATCTGTAAAGTGTTAATAATAAAAGAAGGTGCTTTGAAAATGATTTCTTATTTTCTTTTTAAGACATAGTCTTATGTAACTCTGTTTGTCCTTTGTAGCACAATTAATAAAAACCCAGAGACAGATATTGGGGTTCAACCTGAAGGTCAGAAAAATAAAAGAGCCCCCCACCAGCTTTTCCCTTTACCTCAGTCTGAAATAGCAATCTTGCCTACAGGAATCTCAGAATGAGACTGTGTGTGAGATCTCTCCCATTCCATCATATATTTCTCTCTAAGGCTGGGATTAAAGGCATGGATCACTACCACCCAGTTTTTATGGCAAACTAGTGTGGTTACTGGGATTAAACACAGCCTGACTGTAAGTCTGACCAGTGGGAATGTTTTAATCTCTGATCTTCAGTCAAGCTTTAGTTATTAAAATACAAATAAAATATCACTACAATACTTGAACTTTCAATATATCAGAGACTGGCCTCAAACCCCTGGCCTTCCTGACTAGATATCAGGTAAGTCACAGCATTCTATAACTATAGCTCTAGGTTATTTGACACATTCTTTTAAACTTTATTGGCATCTGAACACACACACAAACACACACACATACATACATTCAAAAGTAAAAATAAAATCTTAAAAATATTTAAACTTCTGGGAATGTACTCAAAATCATTTAACTAGAGTTGAATACCAGTAGGAATACTCTTCTATTTCACTTTAAACTTCTGTTCTTTTTTGTTTGTTTGTTTTGATTTGGGGGTATTTTGTTTTTACTTTTAAAGCAATCTTATTTCACATACCAATCTCAGTTCCCTCTCCCTCCCATCTTCCTATTCCTCCCACCTTCCATTCACCACCCCTAACCATAGCCTTTAAGATACCAAGCTACTTGGGTGTGGTCTCTTTTGCTTTATAAAGCAGCAGTAGCCCTGCTCTAGCTCTCTTGCTTCCAGCTCCCACTTTCAGCTGCTAGATTCTGTTCCTGTTTGCTCAGAGGGCTGTTGTCTAGGAGAGTGATCTGTAAGTTTTCCTTTTAAATAAATAACCCCTTTATTAATCATAATTCCAAACAGGTGTGGGATTTTTTTTGTGACTTATGCCTTCACTCCCCTCTGTTTCTAGGCTGAGCAAGGTATTCCTCTATAGAGAAGGGGCTCCATAGAGCCAGTTCATGCACTAGGGATAAATACGGGTTTCACTACTAGGGGCCACACAGGTTGCCCAAACCAAACAACTGTCACCCACATTCAGAGGGCCTAGTTTGTTCTTATGCTGTTCCGAAGATGTCAGTCCTGGGTCAGTGAGCTCCCACTAACTCAAGACAGCTGTTTCTGTGTGTATCCCTATCATCTTGGCCCCTCTACTCATAATATTGCTTCTCCCTCTCTATGACTCAACTTTAGGAGTTCAGCCCAGTGCTTAGCTGTGCCTCTCTGCATCTGCTTCCATCATCTACTGGATGAAGGTCCTATGATGACAATTAAGTTAGTAATCAATTTGATTACAGGCGAAAGGCATCTACCATTAGGTACCTTTTGCTCTATTGCTTAGATTCTTAGCTGGGATCATCCTTATGGGTTCCTGGGAGTTTCCCTAGTGCCTAATTTCTCGCTACTCCTGCAATGGCTCCCTCTTTTAAAGCATCATCTTCCTGTTCTCCCTCTCTGTTCTTTACCCAACTCGATCTTCCCATCACTCATGCTCTCTTCTCCACACCACTTCTCCCATTCTTACTCTCCTATCATCCTCTGTTCCCACCCCAACACTTCCAAATTACTAAGGAAATCTTATCTACTTCCCCTTACCAGGGGACCCATGTATTACTCTCTTAAGGCGCTCCTTGTTTCCCGTCTTCTCTGGGTTTGTCGGCTGTAGGTTGGTTATCCCTTGCTTTACATCTAATATCTACTTATAAGTAAAAACATACCATGTTTGTCTTACTCTGTCTGGGTTACCTCACTCAGAATGTTTTTTCCTAGTTCCATTCATTTACCTACAAATTTAAATATGTCATTTTTTAACATTGTGCAAATGTACCACACTTTCTTCACACATTCTTCAATTGAACAACATCTAGGTTGTTTCTAGGTTAAGGCTATTAAAAATAATGCTGCTATGAACATAGTAGAGCAAATGTCTTTTTCTTCTTTATCATCTTTTGGGTATATGCCCAGGAGTGGTATTGCTGTGTCTTGAGGTAGATTGATTCCCAATTTTTTGAGAAACACTACACTGATTTCCAAAATGGCTATAAAAGTTTTCATTCCCACCAGCAGTGAAGTGTTCCCCTATTCCACATCCTCTCCAGTATAAACTGTCATTAGAGTTTTAGATCTTAGCCAATAAAACAGGTATAATATTGTAGTGTGAGCTGTGGGCAGGCCTGCTTTTCATCCCACCTGGCTCCCGGCCTCCTGGATCCCGCACGGCTAGCTTTACACCCGAAATAACAACACACAAATTGTTTTCATTTAAACACTGCCTGGCCCATTAGTTTCAGCCTCTTACTCACATCTTGATTAACCCATATCTAATAATCTGTGTAGCACCATGAAGTGGTTCCTTACCCGGAAGTTTCTAGCATATGTCCATCTTGGGCCAGAGCTTCATCAAGTCTGACCCCAGAGAGCAGAGGCATGGCGATTTATTAACTTCCCTTCCCAGCATTATGTTCTGTCTACTCTGCCCACCTAAGGGCTGGCCAATCAAATGGGCCAGGCAGTTTCTTTATTAACCAATGAAATCAACTCAAACAGAAGACCCTCCCAAATCATAAGATGGTATCTCAGAGTTGTTTGATTTGCATTTCCCTGAGAGCTCAGGTGAGAATTTCTTTGGAAGATTGTCACATCACTGTGTCAATCCATTAGATTTGGGGATTATTTATTATGTAGGGCAATGGTATCCTGGTATGCTATCCCTTTGAAAGAGTATCATAACTTGCCAATAATCTTAGAAGTCATAAATACCAGAAGACAGAGGTATTAAAATACTGACTGAAGGAAAAAAGACATCTGTCAATAAAGATGTTTATAATTTACAAAGCTATATGAAAAATAACAAAAAATTAAAAAATCCAAAACAAGCACACACTAAGAATTTATCTGCACTTCAGTAAATACTAAAGACTGTCTTCCAGGTATAATTTTAAAAAGATGCTAGGCAGCTTGATTTACATAAAGAAGTAAAGGTCACAGGGAAAGAATGTGATATTGAGAGACTGCATTTTTCTTTTCAACCTTTCTTATAAGGGTTTAAAATGATAATTGTATAAAAGAATTATTAAATTGTCCTGGTTGGCTTATAAGCTGTAAAAACAATAATGTTTAATATAAATATGATAAAGAAAATAAAAGAAAAGATATAATTGCATGACAACAAGAACACAAAGGAGAGAGATGGCTCAGAACTATATCAGTGAAGTTTCCATAGATTATTGTCAAATAAATGAGTGTTAATCTCAATTAGATTGTTTTAAATTATAATGATAATATTAATCCTTTAGGAAACCATTAAGAAAATAACTCACAGCATTAATTTACTCCTACAGGATAGACCATATCCATCTGTAGTATAAAACAGATTATTTACTATAATTAAAAGAAAGAAGAGAATTATTTCATCATATATATTTTCTCACTCTGCAAAGATTACAGCTTTTAACTCTCGATGATTTCATTTGCACAAATTTTCTTTTGAAAATTCATTAATCTAACCAAATAACATTTACAAATATTACTATTTGTCATAATGCCCCAAACTGTAAGTTTGTTCTATTTTCCACATTTGTTCTGACATGTAAGGTATAGCTAAATTTATTTTTTATTTTTGGTATGATTAGTCTAAAATTGTAATATTTCATAGTGGCATTTTTCAAATGATTTTTTATTCTCTTCCCCCTTTTCTCCTCTGTTCTCCTTTTTCCCTTCAACCACTAATAATTTTTGGTTTTATGTCATTTGAGTCATTTTGCTACACTTCCTTCCTCAGCACCCCTGGCTTCCTCTCATGGTCTATTCAGTGTAGTTTTATTGCCTATAGTCACCTTCATACCCAATTATATACAAACATTCAAACATTAAGGTTAAAAATCATCATATAAAAATGTGCATTTTTTGTGTTTCTGGGTTTAGATTATCTTATGTAATATAATCCTTTATAGAATCTACCATTTCTTGATAATTTTATTATTTCAGTATGCTTTCCTTTTACCCACATTGTTATAAAACTGTTCCCAAATTATTAATCTCTATTAGCATTACAGAAGTTTCAAATGACTTTTAGTATGGAATGTATATTTGTTTATATATATATGTATATGTATATGTACACACACACAATTTGGCTAGTGATTTTATATCTTCCTTGAATGCTTTCAAAAATGAGTCATGTAATATTGTAAGTCATATTTGCAACAAAATGATAAGGGTAGTATGCATATAAAATTATTTAAATGGAGAAATAAAGAAATTGAACCAAGTAGAAAATATACACATTGATTCTAGCTATGTAAATGTGTTATATCAGCAAAAAAAAATAGTTGTGAATTTTGTGGTTAAAAAATACACAAGGAGGTCAATCTATGTTAATAGAGTTTTCTAAAAATTCAGCAAAATTTAATTGGAGGAGAGGAAGAAAAAATATTTCTTGAAGATGTAAGAAGATTTAGTAATCATTGGCAGAATATTTCTTAAATGAAGTACCTACATTTTAATAATACTGTCACATTATACTTTTAAGAAAAAAAAACAGAAGTGAAAATAGCTTGAGACAATGGCCTTGTTCACTCAATAGTGGGTAGTCTGGATGTTAGAGGATTTAGGTCTGATCAAAACACATAGAGTATGTTTATAATTTCAGACGAATTGAGAATTAGCTATGAAAATAGAAGCCAGGACATTGTAGTGAGGATCAGGGGGCCGAGTTTCCACCACCCTGATCCCGGCTACCTGGCTAGCATATGCCCTGAAATAACAACACACAAACTTTATTCATTTAAACACTGCCTGGCCCATTAGTTTGAGCCTCTTACTCACATCTTGATTAACCCATATCTCATAATCTGTGTAGCACCACAAAGTGGTGCCTTACCGGGAAAATTCTAGCATACGTCTGTCTTGGGCCGGAGCTTCATGGCGTCTGGCTCAAAGAAGAGAGGCATGGCATCTGTCTCACTTAGGAGAGGCGTGACAGCTGACTGAGCCATCTACCTCACTTCCTTCTTCCTGTTCTGTCTACTCCACCCACCTAAGGGCTGGCCCATTAAATGGGCCAAGGCAGTTTCTTTATTAGCAAATGAAATCAACACAAACAGAAGACTCTCCCATATCAGTACATATGTTTAATTTTAGCTACTCAGAGGGGAAACTGAGGCAACATGGTGACAATATCCTGGTACACAGAGTTTCATGTTGGACAACATAGTAAGATCATGTTTCAAAATTTAAAGTCTATAAAGAATAGTTAAAATGTAGCTCAATGGTAGAATACTTACCTAACGTATGTTGATGGATCTAAACCTTGTGCCCAATACAATTTATTTTATTTTAATTTAACTTATATGATAAAATGATAACTCTCATATTCCAGAATAAGAGCAGACATTCTCAGGATTATGAATATTTGCTTGAAGATATTTTTATTGACAAACTTCTATACTAAAGGTCCTAATCTGCTGGGAATAGAGTGTTGAAGTTACAGGCATGTATGACTACAGTCAACTATTTGGTTATGTCTAAAATAACCATTTCTTTGATAAGGTAGTCTATTTTTATTTGTTTAATGGTTGTCTTAATTATTTTTCAATTAATTTGTCAAATAAAGTGGCTTTCTTTTTGCTAATTGTTTTAAAGTCCATCTTAGATTATATTAATATTAGGTTCACATTATTGCTGACTTTTTCTGTCTTTTCCTCTTCTAGTTCTTTCCTTATTCTTGGATATCATATTTTAAATTAGACAATGAATCTTACTCAATTCCTTTTTTTTTAAGGTTGTTATTTTTCCTTAAGGTATGCCTGGAGGGCCAAATGGGTGCATTTGTTTATTTTTTCATTGGTAGGCCCCTTAAAGTCATGGAGCTTGATTGATACATCCTCATTGCTAATAGGTATCATATAAGATCACCTTCTTTCTGAGTTCTAGTGACACCTTCCAGCTTAATAATGTCACAGATGCAAACCTTGAAGTGTTTTATTTTTCATATTTTACTATTCTGGCTCTAGTTACATTAGTTTACAAAAAGTCCATTTCTTATGAATGAATGAATGAATTAATGAATGGATGGATGGATGGATGGATGAATAAATTTTCAGTACACACTATGTAAAATAATAACTTACTGTATTACACATAGTACAATTTTATAAAAGATTTTAATCAGTTTGGAACTTAGCGAATTAATTTTAATAAAAATGTAGTAGTATAGAAGCTGACAAATCATGGTGAAATAAATATTCCAAGATACTGTGGGTCAACCCCATGTATTACAATAAACTTTGTAATAAATAAATTTTTTAAAAATTTTTATTACATAGAAAATGAAGGGCTTAGACCAACGTGATATTTTATTGTACTTGTAACTTTAATTTTCTTTAAACATTAAATTTTTACAACTATAGTTTCTTTTAGGAAAAATTAAAAATCAAACTAATTTATAGTTATTTTTATATCAATGAACTACATTTCTAATGTATTCTTAAGAAAATAGGTTTAGAAATGGACATGGCTTTAATATGTGCTCATTTAATCATAGAAATTTAGACAATGTTATTTTACAAATTATAGTAACTCTATATTTCATGCATTGTAGATTGCCTCTTTAATCTATATGAATGCATATGATTACTCAGCAAACATTCAGGATGTGTAAGTTAGAAAAACTTCAAATCTATGCCACATAATCTAATGACAGGAAATTTGTTTTTCTTTTAATGATATGTATCATTTGGTGTTGACAATAATGGATTTTAGCAAGAATATGAAAATAAATGTGTCTTTGAAAGAATTCTAAAAAAAGAGGTGCTGCAGAAGGGATTTTATCTAATGTATTATCACTGGAAGAGAAATGAGTATGTTAGAATTTCTCTGTGCACTATTAGTTGCAGGATAATTTTAAGTACAAATAAGTCCAAAGCCAACTTTTCTATTTTTTTATCTGGTAACTGCCATTGACCATAGTGAATGGAGGAACTGACGTAAGGACTGACCTTATTTAAACAGCTTCAATTCTTTCCTTTGAATGTAAATGTAAAATGCTAATCACAATATACAAGTAATCGCTACTGTCTACTGCAGTTACTTCATTTTGCAGATGGTGAGAGCTCTACTAATACATCTATTGTTAGCATGAAAGTCAAGCGATCATCTGTGTAGGTGGTTGTGTGGGAGCAATGCTAAGATTTACAAGGATTTTCTCCCATATTGGCATTCCACATTGAACAGAAAGCCATATGAAGCAATCTTCTGTTCCTCTTGCAATTTTAATAATTCACTTAATTTGTAATAATACAAAAATTCTCAATAACTGCTTGTCATTTTCCACTCAGATATTACCTTCATGTTTAAAATATATTTTCTACCTGTGGATTTTTTTTCAGTTAAACGTCTATTGATTAAAGAGCTTATAAATTTGTCTAAGATAGACTACCTAGAAAAAAATTAGTAATTCTGTTCAAATTGTCAGTTATAAAATTAAAAAGACCTTTTAAAATTTGCATCAATTGTAAAACAATATATATAATCTAAGATTGAAAGAAATTATTAGTTAGTTTTCTATGGCTTAAGTAGAAGTGGATATGAGGATGGATAGCCACAGAAATATTACCAAGATCTCCTGAAACATGTAGACCCCAGACCACACATGAGTCTGTTTTTCTATCAGGAGTATATATTATTCAATATTTTTCCAACATATTATACTTAGTAGATCTCAATGATTTTCACTGATTTCACACACACACACACACACACACACACACACACACACGAGAAAGAGGTATACAAATGTCATGCATTGATGATAATTCACATTAAATACAAATAAATTGTTTAAAATTCAGTAAATCCATGTTGTCATGATGAAAACTGGGCCTAGACTTAACATTTACCCTCAATAAACCTAGCCAATGCAAAATCACAACTAAACCTCAAAATAGTCATTAAACATAAGATATTCATTTAGATTTATTTAATTTACTTCCTGAAACTCAAAATGTAATCATTTTTCCTCATTGGAGTTATGTTTTCTAAATTTTGACTTTTCTAGTAGCTAAATGTAACACTCTTGAAATCTTTTTATTGAAGAATATCTTCTCTCTCTCTCTCTCTCTTTCTCTGTGTGTGTGTGTGTGTGTGTCTGTGTGTGTGTGTGTGTGCGTGTGTGTGCATGTGTGTTTGTGCACACGATTACCACACCAAGCATGTGCACAGGTCATACGACAACATTTCATGACTTGGCTGCTGCTTTCCTACCACTCCATTTTTGAGATAGGGTCTCTCATTTCTGCCATTGGTCTGTGTAACATAAATTTTCAGTAGACTTTTTCTCAACTTCCCACATTGCATTAGGAGTACTGGAATTAGTATGCCATTACATCTAGATTTTCAAGCTTCCCTAAGATAAAAAGAGGTCCTCAAGCTTGGAAGGCAAATGCTTTTACCTCTGATCTATCTCTGTGGTCCCTGAAATTTATTTTAATATTCCAGACTTTATTTTGTCTTCTTATTTTTATATGGTGACATTTCCATGGTGACATTTAGCAAGCTATTAATTTTTAACATTTATTTTCCCATTGTTATAAAAATTAAGTTAGTGAATGTGAAACATTTAGAACAGTGAGTAGTTTTCACAAAATCCTTTATTAATAGTGTGAATTGAATCTATTATTATTGCTGTTGCTATAGTGGTTATTCCATAGTAAAACCACAATAATCATAATTCTCTTCAACTCTTGTGCTCCCTTCCTCTTACCATTTTTTAAAGTTGTTATATATTCTTGTACATAGTACCAGGACTAGCAGATTGTTTCTTTTAATGTATGTCATGCATTTTGACAACAATTGACCTATCATGCTCCTCTTTCCCCCATTTCTCTCTAACTTCTAGTTTTCTTATCCCATTTCTGTTTGGGGGGTATTAATGTGCATTTATTAGAGCAGTTGTTTCCAAATATCAATGTTTACATGTTGATTCACCCACAAGGCCTTGTTAAAAACAAATGTCTTAACTTCACCGTGAGAATTTCTGATTTGATAAAGCAGGTGTCAGTTCCAAGTGTGCAACAAGGAAGGGGATCCTTGGTGAAAACTACAGGCTGTCCATGTATGTTACAGAAGGAATGGATGGTAACATTAAAGCAAAATGTTAAGAGTTAAGATAGTGAAGCCAGAAGACAAGGATAAGAGACAAAGATGCTTGCAGCTGGCTACAAGGCTCTGCGAAATAAGGCAAGTTATGGCAGACTAGCTGCTTAGCTTCTGTGAAACCTTCACTTCTCAAGAGACATGTAATAAGCATGCTTGTTTTACATATTATAATATAGCTAGTTACAACAGATTAGGTTATAAGTAAGAATGATGTCCAACAAGCTTGCACCATCTTAGGGAAGAGATCACAGGTGGATCCCTTAGACAAAGAGATGGCAGAGACATCACACTTACTTCTTGACATTTGTGAGGAACACAGAGTGTTCAGTAAAACTAAAAACTCTTGGGACACCTGCAAGAGTGGAAGTGGTTACACCAATCAATAACTATCAGCTATCAGAGAGTTACAGTCAACAACTAAGAAAGCCAAAGACAGAGATGGATGAAGGATTCCAATGACATCTGATCAGTTGAACAACATGGAAACAGGGCATTGTAGGGAAGCAAGGAGTTGGCTTGGCCTACCTACCTTACAAGGAATATATTATAGGTTAGAGTCCATGACTCCTGAGGCACAATCTCCACATCATGAGAGACCAACTAGGCAGTGAATCAGTCAGACCACTTTGTGTTTCTCTGTATATTCCCCTATTAGTCAAAGAAGCATGAAGACTTGATAGGACGATTGGTCTTAGACATTATTGTTGTATACTGTGTATGACTTGCAAACTTCACTGTGTCCTGGCAGCTATAAATGTATTGATCCTGACAACTGGCATTATATTCTGTTTCATATAAAGGCACTAAAATTCCTATATTCCTCAATAAAATTGTCACACCATCAGTCTTACTGTGGCCCTTCCAACACAAGCCTGACTTCATTCCTATTGGCCATATTAGGTGACCTTGTCCCAGTAGGTAAACTCTATGCTTTCTGTGGACCAGGCAAACATTAAATGAATGTTCAGTTCTCTAATTATCCAAATATCATCTTGATCTTCAGCCATTACTTCAAAAAATGTTCAGACACAAGTTTGGTCCAGAAATCTATTGTGGCTTTCTCTCACTAAAACTGAGAGTTTTGCTTTCTCTCTTCAACAAATCTTATAGTTTGGATCTCTCCATTTCACCTCTTACTATTTAGTAAAAACTTTTTTTTTTTACTTTTTAAATTTATTTCACCATTTATCATTTTAAAAAGGAAAACAAACTATCTTTTTTATTTTGCATACCAATCCCAGTTCTCTCTCCCTTCCCTCCTCCCATTCCCTTCATGTATCTACCCATTCCACACTCCAACCATTCCTCAAAGAGGATAAGGTATGGTACATTGCTTTGGGGAAGTTACCATGCACTCCCTACTATATATAGGCTGAGCAAAGTATCTAGCCAGTATAAACAGTAGGGATAAGTCCTGGTGCCACTGCAAGTGACCATATAGTCTGCCCCAAGCATACAACTGTCACCCATATTCAGAGGTACTAGTTTGGAGCTATTTGGTTCCTTTC